>NC_072023.1:2058705-2658705 GCF_027791375.1 Indicator indicator | reverse complement strand
CTGGAAGAAAGGGATTAGGAAAGAATTCAGAAAGCAGAAAGGAGTTTGGAAGGCAGGAGTTTGGAAGGCAGGAGTTTGGAAGCAAGGAAAGAAAGAAGAAAGGAAGGAAGGAAGGAATTTTGAAAGAAGGAATTTGAAGAAAGGAAGGAATTCAGGAAGGAAGGAATTCAGGAGGGAAGGAAGAAAGAATGGAATGAAGAAAGAATGGAAGGAAGAAAGAATGGAAGGAAGGAAAGAAGGAATTCAGGAAGGAAGGAAGAAAGTACAGAAGGAAGGAAAGAAGGAATTCAGGAAGGAATTTGGGAGGGAATTCAAGAAGGAAGGAAGGAATTCAGAAGGGAAGAATTTGAAAGGAAAGAATTCAAAAGGAATTGAGGAAGGAAATCAGGAAAAAAAAAGGATGCAAAAGGCAAAAGCAAAAGTGTGTTGAGAACACAAAGGGGCAAAAGCAAAAGAGCCTTCTGAAGAGCTGAAAAAACTGGGAGGCTGGGAGAATCCCATGTTTTCCCCTTCCAGTTAGACAGCTATCATGTTGATAAGACAGGATTTGCACGTTGGTGGTTGGAACTGAAGAATCTGACAACACAGCTTCCCATTTGCATGTCACACAGCTGAGTGAAGCTCAAAAGAGATGTCTCTTGCTGTCACGAGCCTCAGAACAGAGCTGCTCTTCCCACCTCCTCCCAGCTCAGGGCTGTAGTATCACCACATCAACAACAAAAGGGAATTTTTCTTACCTTCCAGTATAAGGCTCCCAGAATAAAGCCACTGAGAAGA
The DNA here is from genome assembly GCF_027791375.1 of Indicator indicator. Classification (NCBI taxonomy): domain Eukaryota; kingdom Metazoa; phylum Chordata; class Aves; order Piciformes; family Indicatoridae; genus Indicator; species Indicator indicator. The sequence goes on along the minus strand of NC_072023.1, from coordinate 2,657,928 downwards.
GACAGCAGTGATGTCAGTGCTATGCTGATCCCTTGCAGGCTGGAGCTGCTAATGAAGCCAAGGGCCTCTTCTGTAATTGCAAATGTTCTCATTAGTGGAGGCAGAGTTAGAGCAGAAAACTGTCTTAAGGGCAACTCTGTTAGCAACACCTACACAAGAGCATCTCAAACAGCAAGAACAGGGACTGCAAAGTGCTGTGGGCATCAGCTGAGCTTCACAACCTGACTGGTCAGTTCCTTGGGCAGCAGCAGAGGAGCTGCTGGCTTTGCAGCTCCACTGTTCACTTAAAACAGACTCTAGCCACCAAGGTGCAAAAGGGGAGTAGAAAGAAGCCAGCACTCCTCACAGCTCTCACTCTGCACCTTAGGCAAGAAACCCTTAGCAAGATTATAGTGAGGGTGGTGAGACACTGGAACAGGTTGCCCAGGGAGGTTGTGGGTGCCCCTTTCCTGGAGGCAATTCAAGGCCAGGTGGGAGAGGGCCTTGAGCAACCTGGGCTGGTGGGAGGAGGTGTTCCTGCCCATGGCAGGGGGGTTGGAATGGGATGATCTTTAAGGTCCCTTCCAATCCAACCCATTCTGTGAATCTCTGAAGTGAGCTCATCTGATGTAGATTTATGTATAGTTTTCATGGGCATTGGGATTGCATTGGCAAGCTGTGAACAGAACATGAGAAGCCACCCAGCTACACACTGCAGTTAGGGAGCTGCTCTCCACCTTGAGCCAGGGGTGCAGGTTTAGCAACAAACCATTCAAAACCCTGGCTTGAGTTTTTTTTGCTGTGTACATCCCAAAGGAATTTTTCAGTTCACTTCTGCTCAGCTCCACCACAATTACCACAGGAGATCTTATCTAGAAAAACACACCAGAGCAGCTCTCACCTGTTCATTAGGGGTTTGCCTTCACTCTAAAGTTGGAACAAAGGAGCAGAAGGCAACACCAACAGCATTCAGCCATGGGTGAACCTTTCCAAATTGTGCAATTAACTGAATTGAATGCTGGTATTCTTTCCTTCATTATAAAAGCAGGACTTCTTCCTAAAATAACAGTTCCAGAGCTCTGGGTGTTTACAATGTTCTTTGAGCTGCTCAGTACTGAATAATAAAGCTCAATTATTGTGAGGAAATTACAGAAGAAAGCACCACTGAGCTTTCCATGAAAACACAGATGGTATCATGGAACTAAACTGAATGAGGAGTGTTAGGAACAACTCCTCCAGTTCAAGCTTTAATCATGTGTGATTTACTCCAGGGGATCCTGATCTAGCAGGGGGAGGATATGGACTGGATGCTGTTCTCAGTGTAAGAAGGACATGGAACTGCTGGAGTAGGTTCAGAGGAGACAATGAAGATGAACAGAGGGCTGGAGAACCTCCCCTATGGGGACAGGCTGGGAGTGTTGGGGCTGTTCAGCCTCCAGGGAGACCTTAGAGCAGCCATCCAGTACCTGACAGGGGCGACAAGAGAGTTGGGGAGGGATTTTTAGAAGGGCTTGGAGCGATAGGATGATGGGGAATGGACTGAAGCTGGAAGAGGGGAGATTTAGACTGGAGATTAGGGAGAAATTCTTTCCAGTGAGGGTGGTGAGACACTGGCACAGGTTGCCCAGGGAGGCTGTGGATGTCCCCTCCCTGGAGGTGTGCAAGGCCAAGCTGGATGAGGCCTTGAGCAACCTGGGCTGGTGGGAGGTGTCCCTACCCATGGCAGGGAGGGTTGGAACTGGATGAGCTTTAAGGTCCCTTCCAACCCAACCCATTCTATGAAATAAACTGGGGAGGTTGGTGGTGTTTTGAGAATCTTATGGGGGAGAAGAGATGGAGTGAGGACCAAGCTACAGATGGACATTCAACATCGCAAGGATGAAAACAGCACTACTGCCATGCAATAAAGAATTATAGAATCAGTCAGGGTTGGAAGGGACCACAAGGATCATCTAGAACAAGTCAAGTTGTTCCACTTGAGCCTTAGTGGGGGTAAGATTTTTGGTGCAGGTTTAGGCCAGATTCTCCTCTATTAAAAGCAGCTGAATTTTATTGTTGTGCAATAAAAACAAAGAAGCCATGAAATATGAGTCAAGAAAATGGAGCAACAACATGGCAACCCAAAGGTAATTTCTATTCTATTACATGCAATTTCTAGGGTAATTATTTCACAAATGGTTTTTATTAGCTGATGCACTCCAGGTTTGGTCCAAGTTGGGTGTAGAATTCAAAGCAGGTCAAAGTCATCTGTCTGCCCAGAATTTATTCATAGATTCCCAAATTCATTAGGAATCTGGAGGGGTTTCTCTGGCAAACTGAATGCTTCTAAATGCTCTAGAAACCATTAACTTCAAATGGCTCATTTTAAAAGTGTTCAAAATTAAAGAGGGTAATTAAAAAAAAACAACAAAACAAAACCAGAGTCAAATTAGAGTGGTTTGTGTCTTGGAGATGCCTTTTTCTTTTTTTTTTTCTCCAGGTGCTGCTGTTTTGAGAAGAGCAGTGAGGAACCCTCTGTGCTGGAAGCTTTATTCATTGTGGTTCTTTCTAAGAAGATAGGGATGAATTAAAAAAAAAACCAAAACAAAACAAAAAGAAAACTGAGCAGTAAAGCCAAGAGAGAAACTAAAATCAGGACTGAAAAATCACCTTCAGGGAGTGAGAGAGATGCAAATTTTTTTTTGCTGTGAGGGACCTGTGGTGTATTTATTTGCCTCTCTCTCACACAGGTCCTTCACAGCAAAAAAAAAAAAATGCCACCCCAACTAAACAACCAACTCAAACCAAATAACTGAAGTGTCAGCAAGTCAGCACCCAGTGTCCAAATGGATGTCATTTAATCTGCTTAGAAGCCCAGCCCCAGACATACAGCCCTTGTGGCATTTCTACAGAAGGCTGCTAACTGCTATCCGATTTTCCAATCAATTGCTTAAGAGAATGATCAATTAAAACACACCTGTACAGCATATGGCCAGCTAGGCCATTATTTTAATTAGCTTTTTTCCCCCTCACCCCCTGCTTCATTATCAGCCCCAGTTCATAAACAAGATTCATAAACCTGCTTCTGCAACTCCCCTCTCACACCACCCTGCCCAGCAACCCTCCTCTCACTGTCCTGGGTCAAACTGCTTTCATCTCAACTGCTCCTCTAATCTCTCTGTCTTCCTTTTGACTCCTAGATCCATTCCCACTGCTTCAGGCTGCAGCTCAAAATACTTCCTCTGGCAGTGACAGCACAAAAATTATCACAGGTTCAGACCTGAGAATGTTCATCAGCCCCCTCCTGGTGCCTCATAATTGGCCCTGGGCTCATCAGCTTCATTGCAGCCAGCTCTGTGACCTCTTGGCAAGGAATTTGTGGCAGTGAGATTTCTCTTTTTTCAGGGGCAGGCTGGCAGCCAGGAGCCAGAGGTGGTTTGTTTCTTTTTTTTCTTCCAATCTTCTACTCAGAGGGTTCTGGGGAATGATGACTTAAGACCTTCTCTTAATTAGAAAGCAATCAGGAAAGGCTTCAAATCTGACAGCAGCTGTGAGCCAACTAAGAGGTAGCAAGCATGGGGATAAACACCCCAGAGAATAACTAGAGCACACATTCCCCAGAGAAGCAGCATGAGAAGCAGCTCAGTGGTACCTGCTCTCAGAAGCTGCTCTTGTGCCCACCCAGGCTACACCAGGCTGTCTCCTTGCCCTTGTTTTCTGAAGCACAAAGCCTCCCGACCAGCCACACACTTCATCACCACACACCAACACAAGAAGGTCAGGGACCTGATGGAAGAGTCCAGAGGAGGCCACAAAGATGATCACAGGGCTGCAACACCTCCACCATGGGGACAGCCTGCAAGACTTGGGGTTGCTCAGCCTGGAGAAGGCTCTGGGGAGACCTTAGAGCTTCATTTCAGTATCTGAAGGGGACCCAGAGGAAGGCTGGGGAGGGACTGTTTAGAAGGGCTTGGAGTGATAGGATGAGGGGCAATGGTTTGAAACTGGAGCAGGGGAGACTTATGTTAGACACCAGGAGGAAGTTCTGCACAGTGAGGGTGGTGAGACACTGGAACAGGTTGCCCAGAGAGGTGGCTGAAGTCCCATCTCCAGAGACATTCAAAATTAGACTCGATGTGGCCCTGGGCAGCCTGATCTAGCTGGAGGTATCCCTGTCCCCTGCAGTGGAGTTTGGCCAAGAAGACCTTTGAGGATCCCTTCCAACCTGAAGCATTCTGTGACTGTGTGATTTATGTAAGGTGGGTGGCTGAGAAGTGAAAGGGGGCAACTGTAAAAGAGAGACAACATTGTCATCCTGATTGACAGACAGACACACTGCCATCCTGATTGACTGACAGACACACTGCCATCCTGATACTTCCAGGAAACAGGAACAAGGGACACAAGGACATGGTTAAGCTTTAATCACCATGTCAGGCACCTCTAAGGAAAATCCCCTGCCTCTGTTCACATGGGAAGCTCCAGAGGGTGTTCACCTTGCACACAACATCACTAAAAGCCCCTGAGGCTTTGCTGCTGCTCTTCACCTCACATTCCTATTCCTCTGACCTTGAGAGGGGCAATGTTGAGGCTCTCACAGCAACAGTTCCAAGGCTCTCTGCTCTGTCAGTGACCACTCATGTCATACACTGACCAAGACAAATGAGAAACACAGAGGTGGCTGTGCCAGAGGGAAGATTCTGGCCTGTCAGAAGCGTAGCGATGTTGTCTTTGACCTCCACCCTCTGACTGTGGAGCTGGCCCTACTGTGACACTAGTAAGCAAACATGGGGACTGGCTTCAGGTTTGGGGTCAAGCTTGAGACTGAGAGTCCTTTCCAAGCCAAACTCTTTGTCCCTGGGAGTGCCCTGGGCCTGGTTTAGGACAGCTAGGAGACACTGGTACAGGTTGCCCAGGGAGGCTGGGGATGTCCCCTCCCTGGAGGTGTTGAAGGCCAGGTTGGATCTGGTCTAGTGGGAGGTGTCCCTGCCCATGGCAGGGGGGTTGGAACTAAAGGATCTTTAAGGTCCCTTCCAACCCAAACCATTCTATGCTATGATATTTTGTTTGTTTGGAGTAACTTCCTTCCCTGAGAGCTAAACTGAGGTGCCCTGGGACAGCCAGGTTTGCTGGGGCCACATGAGTGGTGAGACCTCTCCCCAGGCAAAACCTAGAGCCTTGCCCTCTCCCAGTTAGAGCGAGCTGTCACATCCTTCTGAGTGGATAGATAGGATCTCTCCACTTTGATTAGCTGAGCTGATTGCATTTGGGTTAAGGACAGCTGAGAAACACATGGCACACCATCAGGCACAAGTTAGCTTCCCATTAATTTGCACAGTTAATGACATTCCTTCCCTCTGAGCTCTCAGAAGAGCCCAGCCAGCAGAACAAACTGGAGACACAGCTACCAGTGCAGTCCCTTGGTACTTACTGTTAGTGCTACTGTCACTGCCAATGCTGGCATTCCTAAGGGAGCTGGCAGCAACAGGAGGAAACACAAATGGGTTGGTGACAGCAACCCTGGAATCTGAACAGAAAAATGAGGGTGTCAGCAGCATGCAACTGAAGATCCACTCCTCTCTCCCCCCAGAAGGCTGCTCTTCCCTTTACTACAGGGCTACTCTCAGAGAGCTAGAAGATTGCTTTACAAATCTGGCTACAGGGCTATTTGTGAAGTGGATTAAGCCAAATAAAAACCCCCTAACCAGTCTTATTAAGAGGCAGATGTGTCAACACACTGAGCTGCCTCTGAAGAACTGTTCTGGACAAGCAATTGCTTTCACCAAGCTCTTGGGTGATGGCACTGATCTGCTCCTAGTTCCTACTGGTGTCATCGTGCAGCTGGGTATGCTGCCCTCAGGAAAAGCTAATGGCTGTCACTAAAGGGAGGCAGACAAAAGAGAGCTCCATGGACTAGCAGGAAGAGAAGGAACTGCAGGGGCCTGACTGGAGATTGCTAGCATTTTTTTTAAACTAAGTAAACATGACCCTTTTTGGGAGGGGTGGGACTGGGCAGCTCCCTGCAAGGAGGTTGGAGAGAGGTGGGGGTTGGACTCCTTCTCCTTAGTATCAGGTGATAGAAGGAGAGGAAATGGCCTGAAATTGTGCCAGGAGAGGGTTAGGTTGGAGATGAAGAAAAAACTTCTTTGCTGTAAGAGTGGTCAGGGATTAGAACAGGCTGCCCAGGGAGGTGGTGGAGTCCCCATCCCTGGAGGTGTTCAAGAAAGCTGTGGCCATGGCACTTGGGGCCATGGTTTGATGGCCATGGTGGTCTTAGGCTGCCAGCTGGACTTGCTGGTCTTTTCCAACCAGAACAATTCTCTGATTTCCTGATTCTCTTGTTCTATTACTCTATGATTCCAAGATTCTATGCATAGGAAGGTGACTTGAGGCTGCTGCAATTTACAACCTGACCTAACTTCCTGACTCCAGATATTTGCTATCAGCCATTCATCCACAGCCCACTGCCCACGGCTCCGTGTCGACACTGCACGTGCCTTGCTATCTCACTATGGGTGCCCTGTTCCCCCTTACATACATGTATCGCACTGACACCTGAGACTGCTCTCTTGTAACTCTCTAAACGTTACAGAAGCCGAAGTGTCAGTCCTTAGCTTCATAAGTGTTCAAAGCAGAAGATCTGACCGAAAAACATTGCAGCTCGCGTCCAGAGATAGATAGTCTAAGGATGGTCGGTGAGTGCGACATACAGGCCTTGAAAATGCCCAGAAGTCAGGGCTGCAGGACGTAGCATCTGCGACAGATACATTCGCTGTCTTATTTCTTGGCACTCTCAGCCAGACTTCAGCTTCTACAACTGCAGCTGAAGTGACATGTCGGGCCCAAGGATATAAGAACAACTAGTTGTGACAAGTATGGCACTGTCCAGCCGAGCTGAGTCTCGATGCTCGACTAGCGAGTCGACCTGTGCCCCCAGAAGGAGCGCAGGCAAGCAGGAAGGCTACACAGAAGTAGAGGGATGCTTTCAGGCAGGCGTAAGCTCGTATCAAAGCAGGTCCTGTGCAAAACCATGGAGGGCGATACTGCACCAGAGATTCCCTGTCTGCCAAGGGCTTCAGAGCAGAAGCTGCCACTAAAGGGCTTCACAAAATAACACTCCTGAGGCACCTCATATCCATGTCTACATCCTCTGGTGCCTTCACAGCATGATCAAGATCTGTCATCGTGAGTACGCTTCCTATTCTTCTCTAGGACAGCATCCTCATTTCCTTTGCCGCCCGTTTGCACGCAACTTGATCCGTAGTGGATTACACAGTGGCAAAGCTCATCTGAGTTGCCGAGCTGGTCAAGGGCACCCACAGGCGATGTTTCCCACTCAGGCCTCTGCACCGTGCGAGAGAGAGTACATAAACACGTAGCTCTGGGCAATGTGCAAGCAAAACATGTGCTAAGCTGCGCAGTCGCTAGATCAGAGACAGGTTAAAGCATACAATAGGCAGATAGCACTCAGGCTCATATGATACACTCAAACAGTCAACGCCCTAAAACCAAGAGCCTGGTGTTGCTGGCCAGTGGGATCCCTAGCAAGGCTCTACGTGAAGGTGACTTTCGCCTTCTCAGCTAGCTCCTCAAATGGTGGACTCCCCCCAATGGAAGGCTGATGTAGTCAACTTTTTCTCACAGCAACAACGCTCCTATGACAATCATGCCAACGCAGGCGCAAATAGGAGTGACAAGAGACCAATGATCCCTTGTACACAGCCTATTACACTGCATTTCCGCTTTACAAGGCAACGATAGCGCAGGGAAGCCTACAAGCTGGCAGGCCATTCGGTTCCACAAGCCATGCCGATCCTCATCGAACCAAGCGAGGAAAGGAGCGGAGCAAAGACATATCCTTTGGCCAGATCTTCGTGAGATGGCAGGACTGAGCGGAAGAAAGTGCGTGTTGCCCAAAGAGCACCACGCGTTTCTACAGAACACAACACGCTTGTGAGTCTGTCAGATACTCGAACACCATCGCACCTCAGCAGTACGGATGACTGGAAGGAAACGCGATCTGTAGTCCCCTCGCATGCTCACACAGAATCTTTGCAAGATTCAGAAAAGGCGGAGAAATCGGCTGTGTGAGAGCACGTCGTACATGGCATGAGTCTGATCCAATAAGCTCATGTCAGGGTATATAGGCATTTCAGACCCATGACTAGTGCCCTCTATTATGGGTCCGATCCAATATAACAGACAACTCAAAAATTTGTAGCATTTCCCTGTAGACACTGCAAAGCAAGGGTTTATAAGCCCTCCGCAGCAAGAGAGACAGCCATTAGCAACCAAGCCACGAATCACTGAACGGCAGCCCTAGCCCCCCTTCGCCACTAGACACAATCGTGCAGCTCAGAAAATCGAGCAACAACAGCACCCCTACGGGGTCTAGGCAGGTGTAGGAACGAGATGTCCTTATTTTTCTTCTCACCTGAGTGCTAGTGTCTCAGGATAAAGTTCTAACCGAGACTTATATTGTCAGTGAGTTCAAACCATGATTCACACACATAGAACCGTGGGAGACACACACGCAACACACGATGCAAGATGATGATGAAAATCAAAACCTCAGAGAGAAAGGTAGCTCCAGACAGGGGCTGAGCTGGAGGTGTCCGCATCACCTGCTCAGGCTGCACATGAAGTGACTAAACAACATACCCGCACGTGAGTCCAATTGTCCGAACACACAGCACTCCAACAATAAGAGTAACAACTGGGTTATTGTGCGATCAGAAGGGAACAGTTACAGTGCGAAAGCTTTACAACACCAGTATTGCTGTGTGTAGATACATCTAAGCCTGAGGGTCAGAAGTCCAGGCACCCCCTGGGCACATGAAGCGAGGCAAATAAAAATAGGATGGATCGATATCATTGACAACTACCTACACATCCAGAACACAGTCAACAGGACATAGTGCGACGGCGGCCCGCTCAGCACAGGCAGCCCACAGGAACACCTCGCGTTGTAAGGGAGAGACGCTCCCTGATAGACAATGTGGGCTCCCCTCACAACATCTAAGCCGGCCAAATGGCAAAGAGCGACTAAACACCACCCAGAAACAGTACGAGATACCGCGAGCTGACGATTCAGGAACAGTACACTCTGAAGGCGTGCCAAAATTAGAGGAAGCGCATCCTGACAAAAGCCTTGCGATCCTTGAGAGTCGTCCGCAGACCGAGACTAACAGACCCACAAAGAAGCTGCAACTCACCATCATTGTTACGACCGAACACATGTCTCGAGCATGGTTATTCGGTCCTTTTGTACGTTCACCGAGGATCTGCTCTCCCCAGTTGCATGAATCTTTGGCTCGCCACAGTCTTCAGCACCCCCCAGCCAGCTCTCCCGGCCCACAGGTAAGGGACCCCCCGAGATGCCTCCCACCCCTGCAGCGCTCCCTCACGCTATTGCATGAAAGCACCCCTGACTCTGGCGTCTCCTATCCCGAACAGGCGGTCAAGTGTTTCTCCCAGATAGGGACCACAACGAGAGGTCAACCAGCGAGAGTGGACCGTGCTAGCACAGCCAGCTTACTGTGCTAGCGCCTCATAGCAAACACTATCGTGCAGCCCAGAGGAGTACCCCAAGATAGGAACATGGATTTAAGACAACCAGTCAACCAGTAGGCTGAGCAAGCTGGAGGAAACGTTCTCCCGAGAACTCTTGCGCTGCCTAGCTATACCAGCTATGTGCAAATTCATCCGGACTGACAGATTCAGGCTCAGTCCGCCACAGTAGCAACACCACCTCAGGATACCAAGGAGGCAGCCTCTCAAGCAGTCAGGTAACTATGAAGCCTGCCAGCCCAGCTTGCCTCAGCACTGACGGAGACGAAATAGCTTTTGTCCCCTTTCTTCTATGACAGTACGAAACCAATGGACAGTTCTTAGAGATATCCGAATTTCAGCCCTCTCACACCAAAAGAACAAATCTCCTCCGAGAGAGCATTCACCCTTGCGGCAGCCAATCAAGCGATAATAAGAGCCATGCGCATCGATAGTGGTGCATGTGTGTATTCGATGATGCCGTGATGTATACACGATACCACAAGATAATTTGAGTGATGGGCCAGAGGTGGGAGTTAGTACGTACTATTCAAAATGGTATGGTCAGAGGACAGCAAGGTATAGCAAATACACATGATCCATAAGAAAGATAGGGCAGCCAGCAGGTTAATCACGCAAGTCACATACAAGACAGGATGGCACATCGCTAGGCGCAAGCGCTGGTGCACTCTCCGACGATTGGACTATCGGCAGTAGCCAGCATGGGACCCCAAGGCGCAACTCAGAGAGAGCCACGACCTATGCAGGTGAGACCACTACGGGTTGGATCAAGGAACCTTCCTACCCAGTGCACTGAGGACTAACTTAGGCCTAAAGACACAAGTTCCTAAGTACACAGCCTGAGGTCCCTGATCTGTTAGCGGGTGTTATGGAGCGACAGGCTGGCGACTCCCCCTCAAGGCTACACACTCCACCTTCAAACACACTTCCCTCGCCAGTCTGCGGAAGGGGGCAAGCCACACTCAGTCCACGAGATAAGACATTGTGCTACGCCTACAGGTTGAGCTCAACGCAGAACCAGTTCACTTCCACAACCAATTCCCACCGAGCGAAGAACGTCGCGCGCGCAGGAGTTAAACACTGAGTCCCGTAGTCCAGGCGCAGGATCAATCTCACGCAGAGTCCTTTTCTCACTCACGGCGCCCTGACATATTGCGCTCTGGCTCTGTCACTCCAACCGGTTATGGTCCACAATATGGGGGAGTGGCTTTTTCAAACACTGTACTACGCTCTTGGACGTGGGCAGATTCCGCACTTCTATTCTTTCCATCCCTCCCAGACCTTCGCTCAGTTTCCCCGTGGTTCTCTTTGGCTCTTTCTAATTCGGATACTGCACTCTTCCTATGTTCGCGAGATGTAGGGCACAATTCATAGAGTACAGAGTGAGAACTACGTTGCGCCAGGCGGATCTGAGAGGTTTTATTAGCCACCCCTTGACCCTACACCCACTCCACCATTCGCATTCGACTAGGTCTGGGCTCGCACACTTGGTGTAACGCAGCATATGCCCAAGTCCAACCACCTGTCAGGACGGTACAGGTTAGTAGGGGAGGACGAGGACTAAAAGGACGCGGCCTTCAAATATCTTGCTTCTACTTCCCCAAACCACACAGCCACCTTGAAGACCAAGGTAGTGCCCAGCGAGTGCCCTCATCTCCAGAACTACGGGGATCCTGACTGCTATTCCTTCCCACCTTGACACGAGTGCCAGTGACCCAGACGAAAGCAGGCCCATGTTTCCAGCTCATAGGCTAGTGGCCCCTTCAGATGACTGTTCCGCACACACCAATACCACATAACACTAGGACAAGTTCGCCCTCGTTATCGTCGCAATATAAGACACGCACTAATAATTCAACGCTAGGGTAGATCTTGCGTGCTTTACATCCTCTAGATGGAAACAACAGCCACTATCAACAGAATCCAGCCCCCCGAGGATTCTGTGACACCTAGCCCTATGTCCAGGCAACAGGTCCTAAGCTGGGACACAACGCCTCTCTCTTTCCTCCCAACCACCATTCCCTCAGCAGACTGCAGCCTCGAGCTACGGCGGTCGTCACTCTGCTCTCCCCCCAATGGGTCAAGGAGCTCGTGTCTTGTAAACATGGTCTTGGAGACTCGCGGGGTCAAGGGTTTAGGCGGTTGGTACCGGACGATTAAGTCCATAAAGATTTTCTTCCATCTTGCTGCTTGTACAAGGAAGGTGGGACGTAGTGGAGGGGCTAGGCTCCGAGGCTTGGGATGTGGTGAGTGGGGAGTCTCCCCTAGCCATATGACATGCACAGGAGGTGTTTAAGAAACCTGTGGCCATGGCACTTGGGGACATGGTTTGATGGCCATGGTGGTGCTGGGTTGACGGTTGGAATCTAGGATCTTAGAGACCTTTTCCAACCTAAAGATTTCTGCATTTCTACAAATGCTACCTAGTATTTGATTAGGTTATAAGGAGATTGTTTTAACACATTGAATTCTTTCTGGATGCTACAAAGGTGCAATGAAAGCAGCTAAGGACTTACTTGCCAAGAACAAACCTCTGGGAGACAAAATATTTGCCCTCAAGAACATGAGGGATTTTGTCAGTTGTCTTCAGTGGGACAAAACCTTTGGCTACAGAATTTATTTTTAATTACTGACATACAGCTTAGAGCTGGGTAAGGGATTAGAAAGTTAATTTATTTCCCCCCCACCCCCTATCATTTTAACACAGAAAATAAATGTCTCTTGAGTGAGACTCCTGGAATCCTTCCAGCTGCTGCTCAGATCCAGACACACATGGAAATGGGTCGAGATCCTCTAGTCTTTGTGTATAAAAAAAACCCCAAACAACTTTGATTAAGCCATGGTGAAGCTTTCAGAGCTGTGATACACACTCAGAGTATATTAATAGCTGCAGCTCCATCCTCTTTAAATTTACATTAGGATCACTGGCAGGATGAATAATTGAAGCTGGATGCAGAAGGAAGATTTCTGCCACTTTGCAAACATATCAGAAGGAATTAATTACCTTCAAGCTGAAGGGTACATTTCTGCCTCCTGAGCTGTATACAGGTCATTGTATAAACTCTTAATTCCTTGTAAGCCATTTCCCTTTGAAACAGGAGGCAGAGTGTGCTCAGTGCACTTCTAAACAAAGTAAGGCTTCAGATGTACAGGAATAGAAATGGGAACAAACCTAAGGAAGCTTTGGGGGCCATTTGTTAAACTCTTGTGCAACAGAAAGTGGAAATCAAACCAGTCAGCAGAAAAGCAGGAAAGAAAAACCCAGCCCCAACCAACTCTGGGTGTGATTACCTTATTTTTATCAAAAGCTAGGCATGCCATCAGGTCATTCATTATCCTGGTGAGGTTATTGATGATGGAATAGTTGCTTAAAACATCAGCCATATCTGAAATATCTGAAAACTTCTGGAGAAGATTATGTAGACTCCTGGAAAATTCAGGCACCATCAAATGCAACCAACAGTGATTAGGCTGTCAGGGGAGAGAAGAAAGGGAAAAAAAAACAACAACAAAAAAAGAAAGAAACAGAAGAGGGTAGGTTAAATATCAGAGTTTTGCAAAAAAAAAAAAAAAAAAAAAAACCCACAAACCAATCCCAAACTGGTTGAGCAGCTCAGTCTGCAAAAAGAGATTAGACTGCTCTTGCCCACTGAAATTATCATGAAAGGCTAAATTAAAATTCATCTCCTTTAGTGTGGCCAACTTTCTCTTCAGTCCTTTTGGTAAAGTTTCTCTTCTGACTGATACTGACATATTTATGGCTGGCTGTTAAACTCTATCCCTTCATTAAATCCTAAGCATCAGTCTGCTGAGAATGAGGGACATACAGCTCTGAACCCCTAGCCTATGCTTTCATTAACCTATTTATTTTATTATTTTATTTTATCTAGTTTTATTTTATTTTATTATTTTATTTATTTTTTTAACATAAAATCCTTTCACAATTTTCTCCAGACTCTTCTTTAAGCCACTCTCAGTTTTCATTTTATTATTGTTACCCTACATGACCCAGTTCACCCCTAAAGATATCTGATTTAAATCTCTTCTGTGAATGTTTTGCATGTGTGCTTTTATCCCTGTTTAAAGTAGTTGGCTCAGTTACCCCCCCACCCCCCCTTCAGCTTTTCCACCAAGTGCCATTCCTGAGAAGAGTTCCTAGAACAACAAAAAAAAAAAAGTTTGGTTTTTTTTTTTTGTTGTTTTTCTCTCTCCCTGAGTTTTCAGAGAGAAAAAGGCTCTGTTGTGGCATCTGCCACATCTGGGCCATTGCAATAAAATTCACATCCTCATCACAGAATCATAGAATTATAGAATCACAGAATGACAGAATCATAGAATCATAGAATCACAGAACCACAAAATCATAGACTCATAGAATCATAGAATCACAGAACCACAGAATCATAGAATCACAGAACCACAGAATCATAGAATTACAGAATCATAGACTCACAGAATCATAGAATGGTCTGGATCAGAAGGGACCTCCAAAGGTCACCCAGTCCACCCCCCCTCTGCAGTCACCAGGGGCATCCTCAACTAGATCAGGTTGCCCAGAGCAAACTGTGTCATCAGTTTGCAGATAAAGTTTGGGCTTCATGTAATCAAAAGCTGCTGCCTCAGAGTCATTAACTTCCTCTGCTTGTGTTTTACAGAACAGTAGCAAGGTATAAATAAGAAAGTCACCCAACCCAGGACAATCCTGAAGTCACTATGGTCAGTTAAAAAAAAACCCAGGTAATGCATTAATCACTCTGCAACACAGACCTGGAAAGAAATCCCTTATGCATAGAATGGGTTGGGTTGGAAGGGACCATAAAGACCATCCAGTTCCAACCCCCTGCCATGGGCAGGGACACCTCCCACCAGCCCAGGTTGCTCAGGGGCTCATCCAGCCTGGTCTTGAACACCTCCAGGGAGGGGACATTCACAACCTCCCTGGGCAACCTGTTCTGATGTCTCACCACCCTCAATGGAAAGAATTTCTTCCTCATCTCCAGTCTAAATCTACTCTCTGCCAGCTTCAGTCCATTCCCCCTCATCCTATCACTACAAGCCCTTGTATAAACCTACTCCCCAGCTTTCTTCTAGGCCCCCTTCAGGTACTGGAAGGCTGCTCTAAAGTCTTTCTGGAGCCTCCTCTTCTCCAGGCTGAACAGCCCCAACTCTCCCAGCCTGTCCCCATAGGAGAGTTTCTCCAGCCCTCTGATCATCTTCATGGTCTCCTCCAGACTTGTTCCAGCACTTCAATGCCCATCTTGCTGGGGGCTAAAGAATTAGCCTCCGCCTTCCAGGTGGGCTCTGAGCAGAGCAGAGGGGCAGAATCCCCTCCCTGTGCTGCTGCTCTCCCTGCTCTGGATGCAGCTCAGCACACAGCTGCCTGCTGGGCTGCCAGGGACCATTGCTGGCTCCTGGGGAGTTTGTCACCAGCAGACACCCCCCAAGCCCTTCTCCTCAAGACTGCTCTTGAGCCACTCTTCACCCAGCCTGGATTTGTGCTTGGGATTGCCCCAGCCTAGGTGCAGAACCTTGCACTTGGCCATGTTGAACATGATGAGGTTGGCTTGGGCTCACCTCTCAAGCCTGTCCAAGTCCCTCTGGATGCCATCCAGTGTGTCAGTTGGACCACACAGCTTGGTGTCACCCCCAGATGTGCTGGGGGTGTCTCACTCTCAGTGCCCATATTGCCAACAAAGATGTTAAGCAGCACTGGAACCCAAAATGCTACACTTTTAATGTGATGTTCTAGGAATTTATTCCACGTGTGAAGCCATTGGTTGAAAACCTCTCAAAGCCTGCCAGACAGGAAGCTCTTGGCTCAACAACCCCCTGCCTACTCTCAGAATCTCAAAACCAATTTCCAAAGTACTTCCAGTGCCTCCAAACCCAGCAACTGCTGCCCAGGGGATAGGCAGCACCCTCTCCTCCTTTTCCTCCATGCACAACTTCCCTGTCTAGACTCAATCTCATCTCAGGTTCTGCAACAATCCTGCAGGCAAGTTCTTCATTAAAGGAAAATAATTAATCCACTGCTATCAATATCAGTCCTTGGTGACAGATCACTTTCTTGGTGTTGCTCTTGCCTTGATGTGTAAATGTTTGGGTTTGTTTTGTTTTGCTGAGGAAAAAGCCACTTCACACTTCTGAAGGCTAACCAGACTGATCAGACTTCCATGCTTGGAGAACCAAAGGGAAACACATTGTGCAGTTCCACCTGGCTTTTTACACTTCCGTGTAACTCTCTCACACCCTGATAACAAGTGGCAAGTCAGTGCTGTCACCTTCTGCAATTATCTCAAACAGTGACTTGAAAAAAGAAGAAGAAACAAAATGTGAACCGGATGGAGTTTGGCTTGATTGGGCTTCCCTTTGCAGCTTCAAGCACAGGGAGAGGGGAGAGGCAGAAGGAAATAAACCACAGAATCACAGAATGTTAGGAGTTGGAAGGGACCTTTGGAGATCATCCAGTCCAACCCCCCCTGCCCAAGCAGGATCACCCAGGGCAGGTCACACAGGAACATGTCCAGATGGGCCTTGAATGTCTCCAGAGAAGGAGACTCCACAGCCTCTCTGGGCAGCCTGCTGCAGGGCTCCAGCACCCTCACAGCAAAAAAGTTTCTCCTCATGTTGAGGTGGAACTTCCAAGGTTCCAGTTTGTGTTCATTGTTTCTTGTCCTGACACAGGAAACCATCAAAAAGAGCCAGGCACCTTCACCTTGACACCCACCCCTCAGATATTTATAGGCATCAATAAGATCCTCTCTCACCATTCTCTTCTCCAGACTAAACAGCCCCAGGGCTCTCAGTCTTTCTCCACAGGAGAGATGTTCAAGTCCCTTCACCATCCTCATAGCTCTCCATTGGACTCTCTCCAGTTGATCCCTGTCCCTCTTGAAATGTGGAGCCCAAAACTGGACACAGTATTCCAGGTGTGGTCTCACGAGGGCAGAGTAGATGGGGAGGAGAACCTCTCCCATACAACCCATCTTCCTCTCCTACAGAAACATGGACAGGGAACTTCTGGTTTTCCCTGAACTGCCAACCTGGCATCTCTTTCCCTGTGAGGTTCTGTGGGTGTGCATTCTTCTCTGCCAGGAGCCAGCAGAAGCTTGCCACTGCTCCCGGGGAGCATTTGGCAATTCCAGCAGGGAATCTGTTTGGTTGCTCCCATGGTTTAGCATGTGCGTGGGAGGCTGCTCTCACTGAACCATTCTGACCTACAAAGCTGTGTCTCACTACAGCTTCCAGTTTGCTTTTCAGCAACAGCAAGCTGTGCAATCATTTGCTAAGCTCAGTACCTTCCAGAGTGCTGAAACTGAGAAATGGGAGGCTGTTTGCAAGGAGAAATGGAAGCTGAGCTCTGCTTTATTGGGTATAAATTCTGAGCAAGATCAAGTTCATAGAACTGTTTGGGTTGGAAAAGATCTCTAAGATCATTGAGCCCAACCATGGCCATCAAACCATGGCCCCAAGTGCCATGGCCACACTTTTCTGGAATACCTCCAGGGATGGGGACTCCACCACCTCCCTAGGCAGCCTCTTCCAATCCCTGACCACTCTCGCAGCAAAGAAATTTTTCCTCATCTCACAGAATCGTAGAATCAGTCAGGGTTGGAAGGGACCACAAGGATCATCCAGTTCCAACCCCCTGCCATGGCCAGGGACACCTCACACTACATCAGGCTGGCCACAGCCTCATCCAGCCTGGCCTTAAACACCTCCAGGGATGGAGCCTCAACCACCTCCCTGGACAACCCATTCCAGGCTCTCACCTCTCTCATGGGGAAGAACTTCTTCCTTACATCCAATCTGAATCTCCCCACTTCCAGTTTTGTTCCATTCCCCCCAGTCCTATCACTACCTGATAGCCTAAAAAGTCCCTCCCCAGCTGTCTTGTAGCCCCCTGCAGATACTGGAAGGCCACAAGAAGGTCACCTCGGAGCCTTCTCTTCTCCAGACTGAACAGCCCCAACTCTCTCAGTCTGTCCTCATAGGAGAGGTGCTCCAGCCCTCTGATCATCCTCGTGGCCCTCCAACCTAACCTCCTCTGGCACAATTTCAGGCCATTTCCTCTCCTCCTATCACCTGAGACTAGGGAGCAGAGCCCAATCCCCACCTCACTGCAGCCTCCTCTCAGGGAGCTGTAGAGAGCAATGAGGTCTCCCCTCAGCCTCCTCTTCTCCAGACTGAACAAGCCAATTCCCTCAGCTGCTTCTCACTAAACTTGTTCTCTAGACCCTTCACCAGCTTTGCTCTTTACTAGGAGTGGTGGAACACAGGAACAGGTTGCCCAGGGAGGTGGCGCAGGCCTCATCCCTGAAGACATTCAAGATGTGGCTTGATGGGGTTCTAAGCAACCTGATCTAGTCAGGAATGTCCCTGCTCACTGCAGAGGGTTGGACTAGATGACCTTTAAAGGTCCCTTCCAACCCAAACCCTTCTATGACTCTGAGCCACTTGCAGACCTGACTCCCATGATACATCCAAGTCACCATCATCATCGCATCATCACAGAATGGCTAAGGCTGGAAGGGACCTTAGAGATCATTTACTTCCAACCTCCCTGCCATGGGAGGGATGCCTCTCAACTAGACTTCCCTGCTCAAGGTCTCATCCAACCTGGCCTTGAACACTTCCAGGGAGGAGGCATCCACAAGCTCACTGTTCCAGAGTCTCACCACCCTCCTACTGAAGACTTTCTTCCTCAGCTCCAGTCTAACCCTACTCTCCCTCAGCTTTAAACCATCCCCCCTTGTCCTGTCACTAGACACCCTCATGAAAGGTCTCCACTTAGCTTTTTCTTTCTACACCTATGTAAAAGTTTGATGCTTTATCTCCTCTTCTGAGTTCATCCCTGGCTGCTGCCAGCTCTGCCTTTTAACCTCCAGGCTCCATGAGACCACTTTTAAAGCCACTCAGGCTGCCTTGAGCTAGTGCATAATGCAACAGCCCTGCTGCCTAATGGATTGGCTCAGTCTGTTCCTGTTAGGTGCACTACACTGCCTTCCCATCTGCTTTGCATTCACCCTGCCTTCCTACCTTTAGTCATCCACATTTGAGACTTGCTACCTGGGGGTCTGTATCCCACTTCATGCACGCAACCACGACTGAAATCCATTGGAAAAAAATCAAACACCAACTGCAGAGTATCGTTCCAGTCCTTTCGGAGTCGAAGCCTTTCCAGGGCTGCAGCAAAAGAAGTGTGACCAGCAGGATGAGGGAGGTGATTCTGCCCCTCTTCCCTGCTCCTGTGAGACCCCACCTGGAATACTGTGCCTAGTTCTGGTGCCTCTAACACAAGAAGTTAATCTAACATGGAACTGTTGATGAGAGTCCAGAGGAGGTCATAAAGATGATTGGGGGGCTGGAGAACCTCTACTGTGGGTGCAGTCTGAAGGAGTTTGGGCTGTAAGAGAAGGCTCCAGGGATACCTTAGGGCAGCCTTCCAGTACCTGAAGGGGGCCTAGAAGAAAGCTGGGGAGGAGCTTGTTACAAGGGCTTGTAGTGATTAGACGAGGGGGAATGGACTGAAGCTGGCAGAGAGTAGATTTAGACCAGAGATGAGGAAGAAATTCTTTCCAGTGAGGGTGGTGAGACACTGGCAAAGGTTGCCCAGGGAGGCTGTGGATGTTCCCTCCCTGGAGGTGTTCAAGGCCAGGCTGGATGAGGCCTTGAGCAACCTGAGCTGGTGGGAGGTGTCCCTGCCCATGGCAGGGGGGTTGGAACTGGATGGTCCCTTCCAATCCAAACCATTCTATGATTGTATGAACAGAGGGCATTTGCCTTATGCAAAGCTGTGAGTTTCCCAGCTTGCAGGGACCTTGCAGAAGTAAGAGCAAACCTTATTTATTCAGGCAAGCCTTTGCTGTGGTATGAGTAACACAACCTGAAATCCCTAGAAAGGAATTTGGCAAAGTGGGGTGGGAATACCGCTGAACGCTTCCTCCTGGGAAGGCATCTGGCCAAGAGCTGCACCTTCCATCACCGTGACTGAAAGTGGCATAGGAACAAAGGGAATATGGAAATCCCAGCTCTGAACTCTGCTTCTTCCTCTTCATTTCTTGGCTGCTGGTTGCAAATGTAAACTGGCTGTGAGCTCCTGGCGATGATGCAGCAGGATGACATGGCATTTCAACTGGCAGCCAAGCCAACCACGCAGCTAAGCAGTGAGAAGGACCAGGACTCATGGCTCAAGCAGCCTCCCTGGCCTTCTTCATCCACACTGACAACCTCCCCAGGAGCCCAGTGAACAGCCCCAGTGCAGCCCAGCTCCCAGCCATCAGCTGCTGCAGCCACCCCAGAGCATGGTTAGCAGTGCTTGGGCTGCAGCTGTCCTCCACAGATCCGAATCTCATCACAGCATGCAATAAGCAATCTGGTCTAGTGTAGGGGGCCTCTGCCAGTGTCACACTCCTGCCACACTACCTCTTCCACACTACTTATAAATTACTTCTTCCAAACCACTTCTTCCAAACTACTTCTTCCAGAGTACTTATAAATTACTTCTTCTAAACTCCCTCTTCTAAACTCCCTCTTCTAAACTCCCTCTTCTACACTCCTCCTTCCCCACTCCTTCTTCACTACTTCTTCCAAACTTCTTCTTCCAGAGTACTTATAAATTACTTCTTCTAAGCTTCCTCTTCCACACTTCTCCTTCCACACTCCTCCTTATAAATGACTTCTTCCAAACTATTTCTTCTAAACTACCTCTTCCCCACTCCTCCTTCCAAACTATCTCTTCCACACTCCTCCCTCCAAACTACCTCTTCCACATTCCTCCTTCCACACTCCTTCTTCAACACTACTTCTTCCAAACTACTTCTTCCAGAGTACTTATAAATTACTTCTTCTAAACTAGCTCTTCCACACTCCTTCTTCCACACTCCTCCTTCCAAATGACTTGTTTAACAAAGCCACAATTTTGAACTGACATGATGAAATAATCCCATAGTTTGACTGTTTCCAGACAACATGACAAAAAAAAAAAAAGTTAAAATGAAGAAGCATTTATTCTAAGATTCCTGTAGTGAAAAAGCTTTGAAGTGCCTGCAGGAATCTCTGTGTGCCTCTTTTCAATGAGTAACTGTGAAGCACACAAAAAGTGAAATGAGCACTCTTGAATTTTTAAGTCACTAAAGCCATAGGCCTAGGGACAAAATATTGTGGCCATCACCAGCTCCCCATCACTAGTTCCAGTGGGTGCTTTAATTGGGATCAACTGGAAGTGGTTGTACCTACCAGGCTGTCCATCTTCGGGACATATTTCAGGGTTATCATATAATCATTTGGGAGATTTCCAACCTGCAAGAAACAGAGAAGCAAAGTGTGATTGCTGACTACACAAAGGAAAACTGAAGTTCCACCACTGTATTCCACAAAAATCTATCAAATATTCAACACAAATAGGCAGTGACCTACCAGGAACAGAAGTTTACATACTGAAATGATCTGTGGAACAACCCCAGGCACCAGGAAAGATTAGGGGTGGGCCTGCTGGAAAGCAGCTCCATGGAGAAGGACCTTGGAGTCCTGGTGGCCAGGAAGTTATCCATGGGACAGCAATGTGACCTTGTGGCCAAGAAGGACAATTGTATCCTAGAGTGCATTCAGAGCGTGGCCAGCAGGTCAAGGGAGGTTCTGCTCCCCCTCTCCTCTGCCCTGGGGAGACCACATCTGGAGTATTGTACCATCCAGCCCAACCAGCAACCCAACACCATGGCCCCAAGTGCCATGGCCACAGGTTCCTTGAACACCTCCAGGGATGGGGACTCCACCACCTCCCTGGGAAGCCTCTTCCAATCCCTGACCACTCTTGCAGCAAAGAAATTTTTCCTCATCTCCAACCTAACCCTCCCCTGGCACAGTTTCAGGCCATCACCTGGGGAAAGTGCCAAGCAGGGAGATGAAGAGAGGGAGATGCTGCCACAACCTACAGTCTCCTGAAGTTCTTTGTCCACAAGGTTTCCCAGTATTAAGGTCTTTATATGAGACAGGAAATCTGTTTTCTTTTTTATCAGTGAGGCCCTGAGCAACCTGGTCCAGTAGGAGGTGTCCCTACCCATGGCAGTGGGGTTGGAACTGGATGATCTTGAGGGTCCCTTCCAACTCAAACCATTCCATGAATCACTGAAAGATCCAATTCCTATTTTCTCCTCCTGGTTTGAAATCCATTTAGTCAAAAGACAAATGGAACACCTTAGGTGAAGCAGCATCTCTACTCTGCTCATAAAGCATTTCTACTGCTTCAGGTTAAAGATCATTCTCTTATGGCTGCTTTTGATTCTGCTGCTATAGCAACCAGCAGGAGGATTTCTTTATTTTATTTTCTGTGCAGTTTTTTTTTAGGGAGGCAATTTTGTTTGATGCAACAGAACATTTCCTTTCTTAACTAAAATGCAGTTTCAATTCCAAATGAACCCAGCAATTTCAAAATGTTAGGGCTCTAGGACAATGCTCAGCCACTGGTGAAGTCCATTTCTTCAGTCAGACCATGGGTTGAGCCATGGGTTTTCAGGTCAATGTCATCTAGCTTTTCCTGCAGCTTTAAAATACAAGTTTAATACCAATGATCCTGGGAAATTCCTTCCCACAGAGGATTTTTTTGTTTGCTGTTTTATTTTTATAGCTACACATTCCCAAAGCAGCAGTTGCAGAGGTGCCACCAAAACAGTCTACATCAATTTCTATTTACCTGGCACTTGCGGGGAGTTTGATTCAAGGTGCTACAAATACTGAAAAACAAAAAAAAATTGCAAAACATTTGTTCTTCCTTTAAAGCATCTGATTTGTTCTACAGCTTCATCCACAATTGTTTCCTCTAGGATCTGGACACACAGGAGAGATGGCTAAAGGGGGAACTGGTGGGGTTCTACCTCATGAGGTTCAACAAGAATAAATGCAGAGTCCTGCACCTGGAGAGGAACAACCCCAGGTTAGTGGTTGACCTGCTGGAAAGCAGCTCCATGGAGAAGGACCTTGGAGTCCTGGTGGACAAGAATTTATCCATGGGACAGCAAGGTGTCCTTGTGGCCAAGAAGGTCAATGGTATCCTGGAGTGCATTCAGAAGAGTGTGACCAGCAGGTCAGGGTTGGTTCTTCTCCCTCTCTGCTCTGCCCTGGTGAGAGCACATTTGGAGTATTGTGTCCAGTTCTGGGCTCCCCAGTTCAACTTCAACAGAGATACCCTGGAGAGAGTCCAACAGAGGCTCTGAGGATGCTGAAGGGACTTGGAACATCTGTGATGAGGAAAGGCTGAGAGCCCTGGGGGTGTTCAGCCTGGAGAAGAGAAGGCTGAGAGGGGATCTGATTGATGTTTACAAAGACCTTAAGGATTGGTGTCAAGAAGAAGGAGCCAGGCTCTTTTCAGTGGTGTCCTGTGATGGGACAAGGGACAATGGACACAAACTGGAACCCAGGAAGTTCCACCTCGACACGAGGAAAAACTTCTTTGCTGCCAGGGTGTTGGAGCCCTGGATCAGGCTGCCCAGAGAAGTGGTGGAGCCTCCTTCTCTGGAGACTTTCAAGCCCCACCTGCATGCATTCCTGTGTGCCCTGCTTCAGCAGTGGGGTTGGACTAGATGATCTCCAGAGGTCCCTTCCAACCCCTACCATTCTGTAATTCTATGACACTCAAAGCATCTCAACAGGTTAACAGCTTCTCCATTTTCTTTTCCAGCTTCCTTCTCATGCCTAGAGAGGCAGGACTAGCAGCCCTTCAAGCAGCAAAAGTAGCAGAAGCTGCTCCATTATGCTCCAAGTTTCCCCTACACAATCTAGAGGGACTCAAGCCTTAGCAGTGTCAGCAAAAACACAGCTCTTTAAGAAAGGTCACTGGAAGATTCAATTTGTTCCAAATCAATGAGCACTACAAGAATTGAGATGCATTATGTATACAATCAACTTTCCTGGCATCAGAACCTGCCAAGCACTTCTCATGCACAGCCAGAAAAAAAAAAAAACAAACAACAAACCACCAACAAAAAGTAGCTGCCCAAGAGCTTTCTCAGCTTCCCAAACGACTTTGGAGAATATAGCTCAACCTCAAATATTTTTCTCCTTGACAGACTTGAGAATCAGAAAAGATATTTTGGAATTTCCTACTAAAAATGGAGATTGTTAGGAGGGGAAGAAGGTGTCAAACACAAAATATATGCCCTGCCTCAAGACGAAAAGCCTTGGTAGTGTTATTGATTCAGCTCCACATGGCAGGTGCTCTGCTGCTGGTAAATGAGGGAGCTCAGTGTTCTATTTGTGTCCCAGTTGGACTGCCCAAATCACACCCAGAAAAATAGGCTAGAGCCCCAAATGTGAGAGTGAAGGATATGTTTGTACTGAATCTGGGCATTTCCTGCTCTCTTCCTTTCCTGAACTGAATCCTGACATTCTTGACACCAAGGCAATGATCCAAACCCAATCACTTGCTTTTGAGCTGCAGAAATGATGCTGGAAGGAATGGTGGTAGGACTCTGCATGGACACTGTGCTGGATGCTCTCCACAAGGAGGGCTCAGAGCAGCCTAAGCAAAGGGGGATAGAGAGGGACTGTCCCTTGAAACTCCCTGGAGGGCTTTTTTGGTTCTTCTAATCATCACCTCAAAACCAGCAACAGAACACCTGCCTACATGACTGTGCTTGCTTTGGACAAAAGTAAGAGTTTTGATGATCCTGGAGAACATCAACTGCTAGTCACAGAATGGAAGAGATCTTAGAGGTCATCGACTCCAACCCCCCTGCCATGGGCAGGGATGCCTCTCAGCTAGATTTGATTGCCCAAGGCCTCATCCAATCTGGCCTTAATCACCTCCAGGGAGGAGGCAGCCACAGCCCCTCCAGGCAACCTCTTCCAGAGTCTCACCACCCTTGGACTGAAGAACTTCTTCCTAAGATCCAGTCTAATTCTACTCTCCCTCAGCTTCAAACCATTCCCCCTTGGCCTGTCTCTAGACAACCTTATGGAAAGTCCCTCTGCAGCCTTCCTGTAGGATTCCTTCAGGTACTGGAAGGTAGAATGTCCTCCCCTGAGTCTTCTCTTCTCCAGACTGCACACCCCCAGCTCCCTCAGCCTCTCCTCACAGCAGAGGTGCTCCAGCCCTTGGATCATCTTTGTGGCCTCCTCTGGACTCACTCCAACAATTCCATGTCCTTCTTATGCTGGGGTCACCAGAATCTTGGAGAGTGATGGCTAGAACTAAAATAGCCCTGCAGGGCAATTAAAATGCCACCAAAAAAAGGAGAGTGTAGCTGCAGAGATCCTAGCAGGCTCTGAGCAGAGGTGAAGACCAGGAGGTCCAGACTGAGATCTTTAAATCCACATCAACCCAACATCCAGTGCTATTATTCCCACTTGTAACAAAACCTGAAGCTGAGGAACGTTCAGATTCCCTCTGACATCCAGAGGTCTGAATATTTCATACACACAGCACTGTGAGCACTGCAGAACCCAAGTGTGCTTTGCAAATCTGCCTGTGGTCACAGGGAAGGGAGATGAAAAAGGGAGGCTGCAAAAGCAGGCTGGCTTCTGCCAACTATTCCTTCATCTCAGCAGCACAACAGTAAATGCTGACTGGTGTCTGGGCTTCCAACAGCCAAAGGGAAAATGGTGCCTCTAGAGAAGCAGCTCATGGAAGAGAGGAGTATCTGAGAGCGGGTTGATGCATGCAACTAAAATGTGTACATCCATTAGAACCAGGGAATTGGTTGGGTTGCAAAAGACCTCTAAGATTGTCCAGTCCAACCATCAGCCCAACACCACCATGGCCACTAAACCAAGTACCCAGATGCCATGGCCACAGGTTTCTGGAACGCCTCCAGGGATGGGGACTCCACCACCTCCCTGGGCAGCCTCTTCCAATTCCTGACCACTCTTGCAGCAAAGAAATTTTTCCTAATCTCCAACCTAACCCTCCCCTATCACAATTTCAGGCCATTGCCTCTCCTTCAATCACCTGAGACTAGGGAGAAGAGACCAACCCCCACCTCACTCACTGCAAGCTCCTCTCAGGGAGCTGTAGAGAGCAATGAGGTCTCCTCTCAGCCTCTTCTTCTCCACACTAAACACCCCCAGCTCCCTCAGCTGCTCCTCCTCAGCCCTGTTCTCCAGACCTTTCCCCAGCTTGGTCGCCCTTCTCTAGACCTGTTCCAGCCCCTCAGTGTCCCATTTGAGGCCATTTCCTCTTGTTCTATCTCCTCATACCAAAGCTAGAACTGGATAGAAATGAGTTCATTCAATACTAATGAGGTTTCTGAGAATCAATCAACCCAAGACCAAACCAAACCAGTATCTCTTCATACAAAAAAAAAATGAAATTGTCTTGCCTGTAAGATCACATTCTTCCCATTTTCACAGCAGTAGTTTGCCATATGAAGGATGTGCCCTAAGCCACCTTATTGCAAGAAGAAAAGAACAATGGAACCATCACCTCTTTGTTTCATTTTTTTTTCCCTTTCACGGTGAGATCTTGAAAAGAGCATAATTTCAGCCCTATAGAGAACAAAAGTGTTTGGAGGGTGTTCATTCTCTCACTGCTAATCACCTGCACACCTACTTCTTTTCTTAATGAAGGTCTCTGGAGGTAAACACATTGCTTGATGAAAAAAAAAAAAAGAAGTTCCATATTATGAAACTAATTGCAGCAGCTGTCAGTATAGCCTGTCCCCATTGTTCTTTTCAGCACAGTCAGTGGCAAAATAAGCCACTGGGGCTCTGATTTTGCATGGAAATGAGGAATCTGCTGTGTAGGTGTTCAGTAAAGATGAGCATCAAGCCTGAGGTGGGCAGTATGGCTGGAAACTGCCCAGCAGAAAGGGACCTGGGGGTGCTGGTTGACAGCAGCTGAACAAGAGCCAGCAGTGTGCCCAGGAGCCCAACAGCATCCTGGCCTGGACCAGCAATGGTGTGGCCAGGAGCAGTAGGGGAATGATTGTGCCCCTGCATTGGGCACTGGTGAGGTCACACTGGAATCCTGGGTTGAGATTTGGGCCCCTCCCCTGGGTATCCACAACTTAAGTTTTCAGTATTTAAGACATTTCAGGACATAAAAGCAATTTTGTGGCCTGAAATTGTGCCAGGGGAGGCTTAGGTTGGAGATGAGGAAGAATTTCTTTGCTGGAAGAGTGGTCAGATCGGAAGAGGCTGCGCAGGGAGGTGGTGGAGTCCCCATCCCTGGAGGTGTTGACAAGCCATGTAGATGTGGTGCTTGAGTTCAGTGCTGGACTTGGTAGAGGAGGTTTCATGGTTGGAACGGATGATCTTGAAGGCCTCCTGAACTCTCCCACTGTGGGGCTTCTCATGTGCATGTCAAAGAACTGGTGCAAACATGACCTCCAGTTAGTAGAAATACACCAGATGAGGCTGTCCCAGCCCTGGAAGCGTCCAAGGCCAGGCTGGATGAGGCCTTGAGCAACCTGGGCTGGTGGGAGGTGTCCCTGCCCATGGCAGGGGGTTGGAACTGGATGATCTTGGAGGTCCCTTCCAATCTAAACCATTCTATGAATCTATGAATCCCAAAGGTCTTTCCCAGCCTCAATGATTCTGTGATTCTATGCTTCCATCACTTTCTTTCATAACCTCTTCTACCAACAGTCAGCTCCTGTTATGGGTTGTCAGGAAAGAAAGTTTCTGGCCTGAGAACCTTTTCATGTGCATCCACAGCTTAAACATTTAGCAGTGAAGAGATTTCAGAATACAAAAGCAATCTGATGGCCTGGAATTGTGCCAGGGGTTCAAAAACCATGTGGAAATGGTACAAAACCCCCTTCTTACTACTACTACTAAGGATATACTCCACAGAGCACAGAAAATGGGACTCTTTAGCAATGTGATCAGCAGTATTCTCTGTGCCTTTCTCCCTTCTCATATTCATGCTGTCAGATCATGAGGTTTCTGTTTTAAAAGCATTTTAAGCCTTACTCTACTTTTCTCCCTTCTTTTTTTCTTTTCCCCCCTCCCATTTTGTTCTTCATGTCAAGTTGTCATGGTGTAGAGGAGGATCAACTTGCAGTGCAGTCAGTTTAATTGACACCAAGAGTTCCTAAACTAACATTAAGATGCTAAACTTCTTTCCATGTTGTCCTTCCAATCCTCAGGTAGCTGTGTGGGAATCATTTCCATGTGAAAAAAATCTCTGCAAACATTAACACAGACAAAACTGGGATACAGATGTTCCCCAAAACCTTCTCAGGTACAGAACTCCAAAAAAAAAAAAAAAAAGAAAAAGAGAGAATCCAGCTGTTTGTGCTTTGCATTTTCTGAATCTCTCCATTCTTTCTCCAACCCAAAACATCTTGGAACTTCCTAGTTAACTTCACCCACATTTTGCACCTGGCAGAGAGATGTCAACAGTATGGGTAAGGGGAAGGACCCTGCCACATCCCCACTGAGCAATGGCCACAGCTCAGCCCTGCCCCACTCTGCTGAGTGCTGGCAGCAGCAGGAGGAAGCTGCACAGCTGGCAGAGCTTTCCATAGAATGGGTTGGGTTGGAAAGGACCTGAAAGATCATCCAGTTCCAAACCCCCTGCCGTGAGCAGGGACACCTTGGACTAGCCCAGATTGCTCAAGGCTTCATCCAACCTGGCTTGGAACACCTCCATGGAGGGGGCACCCACAACCTCCCTGGGCAACCTGTGCCACCCCCCTTGCAAGGAAAGGAACATGTAATGATGTAGTCCACTCATATCTAAGGACTGTAAGGGCTGCTCAGTTGTTATTGCCCTGACTGCTCCAATGATGTCTAATACTACAAAGCTTTGCATATGTGGCACAGGTTTCCCAGATACCAAAGGTGAAGACTTCTGGCTCACAGAATCATACAATGGTAGGGTTGGAAGGGACCTCTGGAGATCAGCCTATCCAGTTCCCCTGCCAAAGCAGGACACACAGGAATGCAGCCAGGTGGGCCTTGAAAGTCTTCAGAGATGACAACTCCACAGCCTCTCAGGGCAGCCTGCTCCAGGGCTCCAGCACCCTCACACCAAAGTTTTCCCTCATGGTGAGGTGGAATGTTCTGTGTTCCAGTTTGTGTCCATTGCCCTCTGTCCTATCACAGGACACCACTGGAAAGAGCCTGTCCCTTTCTTGACACTCACCCTTCAGATATTTATAAGCATTAACATGATCTCCCCTCAATCTTCTCTTTGCCAGTCTCAGAAGCCCCAGGTCCCTCAGCCCTTCCTGAGGAAAGACATCTTCCAGGCACTTCAGTTGTGTTTGCCACCAGGCTGCACCACACAACCATCTCTTATCTTCATGGCAAGCAAGCTGATCCCAGGCAATATTTGATGAAACCAAGACTTGTGGACAATTTTTATGGAAGTCTGGAGGGAGGAAAACCCCAATGTACATCAACCCCAGCTTGGTCAAGAGGATAATGACTCCAGTGACCTATCCTCCTGTCTCTGCAATAAGGGGTTTTGTTTTGATCAAGTGACATTGATGGATTTCACAGTCTCACAGTATATCAGAGGTTGGAAGGGACCTCAAGAGATCATCAGGTCCAACCCCCCTGCCAGAGCAGGAGCACTTAGGGTAGTCTGCACAGGAATGCATCCAGGTGGGTTTGGAAAGGCTCCAGAGAAGGAGACTCCACAACCTCCCTGGGCAGCCTGCTCCAGGGCTCTGTCACCCTCACTGGAAAGAAGTTTCTCCTCATGTTGAGCTGAAATCTTCTCTGTTCAAGTCTGAACCCATTGTTCCTTATCTTATCACTGTGAACCACCCAAAAGAGCCTGGCCCCCTCCTCCTGACACCCACCCCTCAGCTATTGATAGACATTGATCAGATCCCCTCTCAGCCTTCTCTTCTCCAGACTAAACAGCCCCAGGGCTCTCAGTCTCTCTTCACAGGGGAGATGCTCAAGTCCCCTGAGCATCCTCCTGGCTCTCCCTTGGACTCTCTCCAGCAGGTCTCTGTCTCTCTTGAACTGGGGAGCCCAAAACAGGATGCAGTATTCCAGGTGTGGTCTCAGCAGGGCAGTGTAGAGAGGTAGAAGAACTTCTATTTATTTTTCATATCCCCCAGGGTCCTAGCATAGATTTGCTGCCTTTGCTTAAAAATGAAGTGCCATTAGCCATTGATTGTGTGTTGAGCAGCAAGAAGGACTTCAACTGAAAGGCACTCACCAGTTTTGCAATGTCATTCACATCATCTGTCACTGGATTCCCGCAGGAACTCTGGGCTTTGACAAGAGGATTCAGCAGGAGGAGTTGAAGACAAAAGCAAGCGATAATCCAAGTCTGTTTAGTGAGAGAAAAACAAAAAGATCCAGAAAAATAGATAAATAACTAACTAGACAGGCAGAACCCCCAAGAAAGCAACCTCCACATCTCCAAACGAGAGAGTGTGGAGATGTTTTCCAGAAACAAAGTGCAGATGCCACAATCCTGCTTCACCTTTCAGGAGGACAACTTCTCATCACCACAGAATCACCTTCATGGCAAGGATCCACAGAAATGCACTCAATTGATCTCTTCTGGAAGCAAATGCATTTAGAGTACTAATTTAGAGAGTTGGTGTTGAGCCATCAGATGACTCTGGCAGGATCCTGCTGAGGTGAGCTCCTGCAAAACGTACGGATGCCAAACAAGACGAGAAGCTGAACTTGGCAATACTCCAGCAGCAGCATGAATCATGGAATGGTTTGGGATGGAAGGGATCTTAAAAATCATCCAGTTCCAACTCCCCTGCCATGGGCAGGGACACCTCCCACCAGCCCAGGTTGCTCAAGGGCTCATCCAACCTGGTCTTGAGCACCTCCAGGGAGGAAGCATCCACAGCCTCCCTGGGCAACCTGTGCCAGTGTCTCCCCACCCTCACTGGGAAGAATTTCCTCCTAATCTCCAGTCTAAATCTGCCCTCTTCCAGCTTCAATCCATTCCCTCTCACCCTATCACTCCAAGCCCTTGTAAAAAGTCCCTCCCCAGCTCTCCTGCAACACCTTTATGTACTGGATGGCTGCTCTGAGGTCTCCCTGGAGCCTTCTCTCTCTAGGCTTGAACAGCCCCAACTCTCCCAGCCTGTCCCCATAGCAGAGGTTCTGCAGTTCTCTGACCATCCTTGTGGGCTCCTCTGGACTCTTCTCCAGCAGTTCCATGTTCTGCTTATGCTGGGGGCACCAGAACTGGTTGTGGTGCTCCAGCTGGTGTCTCACAGAAGCAGAGCAGAGGGGCAGCATCACCTCCCTTGTCCTGCTGGTCACACTTCTTCAGATGCAGCCCAGCACACAGCTGCCTGCTGGGCTGCCAGGGAGCATTTCTGGCTCCTAGGGAGTTTGTCACCAGTTGACACTCCCAAGCCCTTCTCTTCAAGAGTGCTCTCAGTCCACTTCCCACCCAGCCTGGATTTGTGCTTGTGTTTAGCTAATGGAAGTCTTGCCCTTCACCTGAGAAAGGATTTGATAAGCCTGAGCCTCTAGGAGAACAATGGATGAGAAGGAACAAACTTACCCCAGCCCACAGCAAGATAAAAGGAGCAACTTTGTCACCCACAGCCACTGTATTTGGGTACTCAAACTGCAGGCTAGACCACAATTGGACTCTGCCCAGACTCTGAAATCTCAAACCACAATACAATCTATCTTCTCTAAGTGACATGTCCTGGCTTCTCAGGAGCAGCAGCTTGGCTTTGGCACTACATTCCCCCCCTCCATCCTCCTAAATCCTGTTAGGAAGAGCAAAGCAATGTGCTGAGAGAGGCTTGGGAGCCCCAGCCAGCAGAGCAGCAGAGAACTAGCTGAGATGCACCTGGGTGTCTCCTTGGCTACACCGCCTGAACTTCCTCGCCTTCTGTTGTGCCTTGTGCTTCACTGGGTTCCCACAGAGCCCTGTGCCAAGTCTGAGCTGCAGATCCTTCATTTCCAGAATGCTAAAGCATTTAAGTTATGGATAATCAAAAGTTGCCTCGGGTAGTGAAGCTTCTTGTGCCAGCTGAGTGAAGCTGTCAGCAGGAGCTGATGACGCTGTACATTTACTGCAAGTATGGAATTTGTCTGTGCAGGCTCCTGAGCCTCCACGAGGGCAGGACTGAGACAAGGAATTGCTTTTGCATGAACCAAGAGGCATCTCAGCCCTGTCTGTTCCTTCTGACAGGCAGAGAGCTCCTGTCTCCAGCCTCAACTTCAAACACGATGTAACCTTTCCATTAAAGACCAACACAGAGCAAACAACAGATTCGGAGTCATAGAATGGGTTGGGTTGGAAGGGACCTCAAAGATCATCTGGTTCCAAGTCCCCTGCCATGGGCAGGGACACCTCCCACCAGTCCAGGTTGATCAAGGCATCATCCAGCCTGGTTTTGATCATCTCCAGGGAGGGGACATCCACAACCTCCCTGGGCAACCTGTTCTGGTGTCTCACCACCCTCACTGCAAAGAATTTGTTCCTCATCTCAAGTCTAAATCTGCCCTCTTCCAGCTTCAATCCATTCTCCAGGCCTTGAAAAAAGTCCCTCCCCAACATTTCTGTAGCCCCCTTCAAGTACTGGAAGGCTGCTCTCCCCAGAGCCTTCTCTTCTCCAGGCTGAACAGCCCCAAGGTGAAGCTCTCTAGGAAAACAGAGAGTGACAATCACAGATGTGGAAGGTTAAGTATCAGGACAGGAACCTAGAGGGGCTAATAAAGCATGATGGCAAGGATCACTTGGGAGCTACATCAGCTTGCTGGAACAGTGCCAGGTGCTCTACCTCCAGCTGTCAAATGACAAGCAAATCTCTCTCTTGCAGCTTACATCTCTTCAATCTTGGGTGGCTCTCACATCTCCAATGAAAGTGGTCATTTCTTTTCTTAGAATATGGCTTCCTGACTCATTTAGGTAAAATCAGTGTGGACTCCTGCTGGAAAGACAACCCAGCCTCCTCCCTCTGCCTCCTGCACTAGCTCTGGTGAGATGGTTCCACCAGCTGTACCAGGCAGACAGCTTCCACTTGTGTTTCCCTTTGCCATTTTTCAGGCAGAGCAGCCTCCTGATGCAGCCAACTGAGACAGCAGAAATGATCCATGGCAGGACTGGTAGAGCCTGCAATTGGCTTTCCCTAACCTGTTACAAGGTGAGGATGGAATTCACAGAATCATAGAACCATGGAACTGTTGAGGATGGAAGAGACCTTTGAGATCATCAAGTCCAGCTGCTCACCCAGAGCTCACAACTCCACCACTGCTGCTAAGCCACTGCCACTAAACCACATCCCTCAGCACCACATCCTTGTGTCTTTTAAATGCCTCCAGGCATGCTGACTCCACCATGTCCCTGGGCAGCCTGTGCCAGTGCCTGAGCATTTCTGTGCAGAAATTTTTCCTAATATCCAACCTGAAGCTCCCCTGGCACAACTTGAGGCTGTTTCCTCTTGTCCTGTCACTTGTTGCATCTGAGAAGAGATCAACCCCCACCTGGCTCTGACCTCCTTTCAGGAAGCTGTAGAGAGCATGAGGTCTCCCCTCAACCTCCTATTCTCCAGACTAAGCAACCCCAGTTCCCACAGCCTTTCCTCAGGCTGTGGTGTACCTTCAAACACCACAGGACCATGGTGATGAGTAGACTTCCACAGAAAGAAAGAGAGAGGGGGAAGGAAAGAGGGGGAAGGAAAGAGGGGGAAGGAAAGAGGGGGAAGGAAAGAGGGGGAAGGAAAGAGGGGGAAGGAAAGAGGGGGAAGGAAAGAGGGGGAAGGAAAGAGGGGGAAGGAAAGAGGGGGAAGGAAAGAGGGGGAAGGAAAGAGGGGGAAGGAAAGAGGGGGAAGGAAAGAGGGGGAAGGAAAGAGGGGGAAGGAAAGAGGGGGAAGGAAAGAGGGGGAAGGAAAGAGGGGGAAGGAAAGAGGGGGAAGGAAAGAGGGGGAAGGAAAGAGGGGGAAGGAAAGAGAGAAAGGGAGAAAGAAAGAAGGAAAGAAAAAGAAAGAGAGATTCTGAGCAAAGTCTGCGGCCTGAGAATGCCTCCTGCTCCAACATCACTGCAATTAGAAATATTTCTGACTTACTACTTGGACAAATGATCACTGAGATAATTATCTATGTGAAGAATTTAGTCTTGCAGTTATGAGTCACCATCCCTGGAGGTGTTCAAAGAACATGTAGACATGGCACTTCAGAACATGGCTTAGCTGTCATGGCAATGTTGGGCTGAAGGTTGGACTTGATGATCCTAGAGGTCTTTTCCAACCTTCTTGATCCTAGGATTCTATGAATTCAAGCTCTGCAGAGATGGGACAAAAATTCTGCTGGTGTCTGAAAGGACCTTTGAGAACTCCTTGCAAGGATAAGAGCTCAAAATTATTAAGAAATAGCTTTAAGTGGTCAGTGAAACATCTTCCTTCCCTAACACAAGCTCCAAGGGAGCTCAAGTTAACAAATGGCTTCCTCACTGCAATTTTGGTCACAAAGTGGTTAGAAAAAAGGCGAGACAAGTTGTTGATGACAACCAGCTCCAAACTGAGCTAACTATCATGCTTTCAGGAATGAAAACAAAACACAGGAGTTCCACCTTCAGAGTTAAACAGTAGACTGGAGGTTATGCTTGCTGGGATGTTTCCCTGATGCTTTCTTTGGAGATGGAGTCAACCTCTTTACTGAGTTCCTCACTATAGAATCAGAGAATCATAGAATTGTTTCAGTTGGAAAAGACCTCCAAGATCATTGAGTCCAACCCTCAACCCAACACCACCATGGCCATTAAACCATGTCCCAAAGTGCCATGGCCACAGGTTTCTTGAGCACCTCCAGGGAGGGTGAGAGGAGGCTGAGGGGAGACCTCATTGCTCTCTACAGCTCCCTGAAAGGAGGTTGCAGTGAGGTTGAGGTTGGTCTTTTCTCCTTAGTCTCATGTGATAGAAGAAGAGGAAATGGCCTGAAATGGTGCCAGAGGAGGGTTAGGTTGGAGATGAGGAAAAATGTCTTTGCTGCAAGAGTGGTCAGGGATTGGAAGAGGCTGCCTGGGGAGGTAGTGGAGTCCCCATCCCTGGAGGTGTTCAAGAAATGTGTGGCCATGGCACTTGGGGCCAGGGTTTGGTGGCCATGGTGGTGCTAGGTCAATGGTCAGACTTGATGGTCTTACAGGTCTTTTCCAACTCAAACCATTCTCTGGTTCTATGAGCAGTATGCATTTGTTCACTGCCCTGTGTCACTGTCACAGGATGGTGTTGAACCTACCAGTCTACTCACATCACTTGAGTAATATTGCTAAAAGGAGCAGCACACTTCAGTATACCCAGAACTCTGCTGCCAGCTTACCAATTTTCATTCTTCTGGATCTAAAACAGAACAGCTTGCCCAGGGATGCTGTGGATGCCTCCTCCCTGGAGGTGTTCAAGGCCAGGTTGGATGAGCTCTTGAACAACCTTGCCTGGTGGGAGGTGTCCCTGTCCATGGCAGGGGCTTGGAATTGGATGATCTTTAAGGTCCCTTCCAACTCAAACCCTTCTATGAATCTAGGAATAAAGGCTACTCATCATGAAGCTTAAAATCACTACAAGATGGTAATCAACAAGAATTCACTTCCCCCCCTCCCCCCTTATATATTTAAAAAGTCTTTTTTTTTTTTTTCTAACTGCTGTTAAACCCCAATGCTTTGCCAGTTTGGAGATGGTTTGAGCTTTTCCTTGCTTATTTGTTCCCTGTGTCATCCAACAGGATCTGAAAATCTGCACAAATCCTGCTAGTTTCAACATGCCCATTATCCAAAATCTTCTCATTATTTGCACTTACCAAATATTTATATTGCAGATGCCTGCAGGCACATTGTATATAAGGACTGCCTAGATCAAAGGGCTAAGCTATTTTTGTGTAACTTAACTAATGACCAAACCTGCTGGTGGTGCAAAACTTGAACAGACTGAATTAAAACTCAAGGACAGAATGAAAGGGAACCTTGACCAAAAAGCTTTATAAATAGAGATTCCAGTTTTAACACTTTCCTAAGCAGAAATGAAAGGACTCAAGCCCACATTTTCCATACAGAATTATTCCAGAGAGGATTTTCAAAGCTGGCCACAGGATTTAATCACACAGCAGCTGCTGGGATTAAACCAAAGATAGATAGCAGAACTGGAGGGGGATCTGCATATCAAAGGATCGCTTCTGATTTTTGGTTCAAAAGATAGCATAGAGGTTGTGTTGATGGATGGAATCAAAATATGGACATAGAGTAGAATCATAGAATTGTTGGGTTGGAAAAGATCTCTAAGATCATCAGGTCCAACCAAAACCACCACCATGGCCATCAAACCATGGCCCACAGTGCCATGGCCACAGGTTGCTTGAACACCTCCAGGGATGGGGACTCCACCACCTCCCTGAGCAGCCTCTTCCAATCCCTGACTGATCTTGCACCAAACACATTTTTCCTAATCTCCAAACTAAACCTTCTCTGGCACAATTTCAGACCATTAAATTGCTTTAATGTCCTGAAATCTCTTTGATACTAAATATTTAAGCTGTGGATGCACAATGAAGGGTTCTCAGGGCAGAGACTTTCTTTCCTGGCAACTCGTTACAGGAGCTGACTGTGGGTAGAAGAGGCTATGAAGAAAGAGGTAAAAATCATAGAATCATTGAGGTCGGGAAGGACCTTCAAAAATCACTGAGTCCAACCACTAAACCTCCTCTACCAAGCCCACCACTAAGCCATATCCTCAAGCACCCCATCTACATGGCTTTATAACCACCTCCAGGCTTGGTAACTCCATCACCACTCTGGGCCAGCCTGTTCCAATGCCTGACCACTCTGCCAGCAAAGAAATTGTTCCTAATTTCCAACCTAAACCACACCTGGCACAATTTCAGGCCACTAAATTGTTTTTGTATTCTGAAATCTGAATATTGAAGCTGCTTTTTGTGGAAGGGGGGGAAAAATACAAAAATCATTAGAGTGGAAATGATAATTCAAATGAAAGATTTCAAGCAAACACTTGCAATCCTCCTTGCAAATGATTTTAATAAGTGCTTCTAAGCCAAAATTAATCATTTCAGCTATCAGCCTTTTCTTTGAGGCTTAAGTAGTGATTCAGTGTGTTGAGGACATGCTTTCAGCTGTAAATCAACAACCTTCTCATTTGTGGTCTTCATGTACACCCTGAAGTGTTGACAAAGGCTGCTGACTGAGTGCTTCTGAGCATCTGTTTCCACACTCTTGCTATCAAAGACAAAGATGTTCATTAATGTTCAGCTTCTCCCTGAAGTGGAAAGCAGGAAGGGGAATGCCACACTGCCAAGCAAGCCAAACACTGGAAAGTCAGGACATTCCCAAATAGCTCAGGAAGTTCAACAAAGTCCTAAATCCTAAGCATAAATACAGGCTGGGCAAGGACTGGCTTGAGAACAGTGCTGAGGAGAAGGACTTGGGGGGTGTTAGTTGGGGACAAACTCCCCAGGAGCCAGCAATGGTCCCTGGCAGCCCAGCAGGCAGCTGTGTGCTGAGCTGCATCCAGAGCAGGGAGAGCAGCAGCACAGGGAGGGGATTCTGCCCCTCTGCTCTGCTCTGCTCAGACCCCACCTGCAGCACTGCCTCCAGCTCTGGGGACCCAGTAGAAGAAGGACCCGAGAGCTAAACTGATGTTCAGACTTAAGCCTCAGAAAAAAAGAGGTAACAACATTCACAAAAACAAGGAGAAAAAAAATGAATCTGAAAGCATCCAGAAACATAAAAGCACAACAAATCCTTCACATGCCTGCTGATCTCTTCAGCTATTAGCTGTGACAGAGGGAACTGCCCCTCTGCTTGGCACTCAAAGTGAAGTCACACCTTGAGCACTGGGTCCTGTTCTGGGGCCACTCACTCCAGGAGGACACTGAGGTGCTGGAGCATGTCCAGAGAAGGGCAACAAAGCTGGGGAAGGGCCTTGACCACAAGTCTGCTGAGGAACAGCTGAGGGGACTGGGGTTGGTTAGTGTGGAGAAGAGGAGGCTGAGGGGAGACCTCATTGCTCTCTACAGCTCCCTGCAAGGAGGTCGGAGTGAGGTGGGGATTGGTCTCTTCTCACATGCAGCAAGGAGAAGATGAACTGTCCTCAAGTTCATACATTCATAAATGGGTTGGGTCGGAAGGGACCTCAAATCTCATCCAGTTCCTACCCCCTGCCATGGGCAGGGACACCTCCCACCAGTCCAGGCTGCTCATGGCCTCATCCAGCCTGGCCTTGGACACCTCCAGGGAGGGGGCAACCACAACCACCCTGGGCAACCTGTTCCAGTGTCTCCCCACCCTCACTGGAAAGACTTTCTTCCTAATCTCCAGTCTAAATCTGCCTTCTTCAAGCTCAAAGCCATTGCCCCTCATCCTTTCACTGAGAGCCCTTGTAACAAGTTGGAGCACAGGAGGTTCAAGTTGGGTATTAGGAAAAATTTCTTCCCAGCAAGGGTTCTCAGGCAGTGGAACAAGCTGCCCAGGGAGGTGGTGGAGTCACCATGCCTGGAGGATCTTTAAAGTCTTTTCCAAGCAAAATGATTCTATGATTCTATGGATTGTACCCAGTTGTGAGCTCTCCAGTTCAAGAGAGACAGGGATACACTGGAGAGAGTCCAATGGAGGCTATGAGGATGCTGAAGGGGCTGGAACCTCTGTGTGATGAGGAAAGGCTGAGAGCCCTGGGGCTGGTTAGCCTGGAGGAGAGAAGGCTGAGAGGGGATCTGAGCAATGGTTACAGATATCTGAAGGGTGTCAAGATGAAGGTGCCTGGCTCTTTTGGATGGTTTCCTGTGTCAGGACAAGAAACAATGAACACAAACTGGAACCTAGGAAGTTCCACCTCAACATGAGAAGAAACTTTGCTGTGAGGGTGCTGGAGCCCTGGAGCAGGCTGCCCAGAGGGGTGGAGCCTCCTTCTCTGGAGAGTTTCCAAACCCACCTGGCTGTGTTCCTGTGTGACCTGCCCTGGGTGATCCTGCTTTGGCAAGGGGGTTGGGCTCAATGATCTCCAGAGGTCCCTTCCAACCTTTGAGAGGGTTGGGAAGTTGCCAACCACACATCCTCATCCCCCTAACCTTTGCAGGCTCCTTTGCTTTCCTGTGGGGCACTTCTGGAATGCCCAAAGCCGAGTGACAAGAGCAGGATCTTTCAGCTAATCACCCATTTGGTGCCAGGATGCTTGGCAGGGGCACTTGATGGCCCCCACCAGCCACTTGTGCAAAGGAAAAGCTGATTGCTGTACCCAGATGCTTACAAAACTTGTTGCCTCCTAAGGTACACTGCCAACAAACCAGAAATTACTCTGTTCAGGTCAACAGATAAAAATAGTCCCAAACTTGTTAAATGTTAATGCAGACCTACTTTTTTTTTTTTTTTTTCTTTCTTCTTCACTACTTTTTCTTCAGCTGAAAGAAGAAACCATTCTAAGGTCTGTCAAGTTATGTACATCTCTTCTTATTTTTTTTTTTCTTTCCCTGAGACAGACAAATTTAAGATACATGGTCTTAGAGTGCTGAGAAGATGATGAATCACACCATTCTTTCCCACCATCCAGATCCTGGGAAAACTTAGAAGCTGCTTTAGACTTGATGCCAACTTAATTTCATGCAACCTCAGGCTAATTGCTATCATCCTCTACCCCTTACAGCTCTCCTTGACAGATGCAAGAGCAGCAGGCTGCCCCAGCCAACCTGCTGCTGTTGCACTCAGCGAGGTGCAACTCAACCCCTGCTGCTGAGTTTGGGTTGTGTGTTTCAGCTGGAACCAAGATGGACATGATAAGCAAGGAGAAGTCTAAATTGCTATGGAGTTTGCCTTGCAAATCCATGCAATCCAGGTATTTTGTAATTCCATGCAGGCAAGTAACCAACCAGTGCCTTTAATGCTTAAATGAATGCATTTATTTTCCACCCCTGCGAGGATCCTGCTCTGGCAGGGGGCTTGGACTAGATGATCTTTCAAGGTCCTTTCCAGTCCCCTGTGAAATACCCCTGTAAAAATATTGCTGTTCTAAACAACATTCTTGGGTTTGGCCCTTGAAAAATGTTATCTCTCCCAGCATAAATTTTGCCCACTGTTGAAGCCCACTTGGCAATCAGGGCTTCAAGCAGTTTCCATGCATCTTAAATCTGTCCTGGGTGACAGCCAGTTTGTTTAGTTCTCAAACACTGGGGCAGTGAAGTTACCAAGAGACAGGTAATTATCCAAGTTGCCTCTTGGAGCTTCTGCTAACAGCAGCCAAATAAATATTGACTGAGCATCATCCATCAGGTGGCCTGCTAGCTCTGCAAAGAACCAGGACTTGGAATGCACAAAAAGGTTTCACTTGGAAGAAAGGTTAAAGAAATAAAAAAAAAAAAATCAGAACCCAACCATGTATTTTGAAAGAGATCTTCCTGTTAAGTCACCATCACAGAACCAGAGAATTCCTTTAGTTGAAAACCACCTCTAAGGTGGAGACCAATCATCAACCCAGCACCACCATGGCCATCAAACCATGGCCCCAAGTGCCATGGCCACACATTTCTGGAACACCTCCAGGGATGGGGACTCCACCACCACCCTGGGCAGCCTCTGCCAATCCATGACCACTCTTGCAGCAAACAAATTTTCCCTCCTCTCCAACCTAGCCCTCCCCTGGCACAATTTCAGGCATTTCTTCTCCTTCTATCACCTGAGACTAGGGAGAAGAGACCAACCTCCACTTCAAGGCAAGCTCCTCTCAGGGAGCTGTAGAGAGCAATGAGGTCTCCCTCAGCCTCCTCTTCTCCAGGCTAAACACCTCCAGCTCCCTCAGCTGCTCCTCCCCAGCCCTGTTCTCCAGACCTTTCCCCAGCTTGGTTGCCCTTCTCTGGAGATTCTCTGAGGTTCTCTGGAGATTCTCTGAGGTTCCAGCACCTCAATGTCCTTCTTGGAGTGAGGGGTCCAGTGGTCATGGTACTTGGCTTACAGTTGTGCTCCATGATGTTAAAGGTTTTTTTTCCTCTGTTAATGGTTCTGTGACTCTATGATTGTTGAACATCTCCAGGGATGGTGACTTACACACTATGAGGAGCTCTGCACAGACATTTTCTTCATCCTACATTAGAGGGGTCAAGACCAACACTGACTTCTGTTCATGGAGACACTGAGCTCCAAAAGGCCTCCACTGTCAAAATAGGCAGGAGCAGAAGACCAGACCCTGATGGACTCAACAAAACAGCCTCCCACAAACTCAGAAACTCCAGAGAGGAAGATTTTTTTGTTTAGTTTTGAGGCTTTTGTTTTGCTTTTTGGGGTTCATTTGGGGGGGTTGTTTTTTGTTGGGTTCTTTGAGTGCTTGTCTTTGGGGGTTTGTTTGTTTTTAATTGTGTTTTATTTTGGGGGGAGTTGGGTCTGGGGTTTTTTTGTGGGGATTTTTGTGCTCCTGTTTGTCTTGGGGTTGTTTTGTTTTATTTTATTTTTTTCTTCTGTCTGTTTTGTTTTTATTAGAGCTTTTTATTTTTGGGGGGAGGGGCAGCTTTTTGGATTCTTTTTTTTTAAATTATTATTATTATTTTATTTTTTCTCCTCCTGGTGACTTCCAAAAAAAAAAAAAAAAAAAAGGTATTTTTCCAGCATCAATCCAAAGGCATTTTTAAGTAATTTGAAAGAGGAAGGCAAAATAAAGAGGCCAGATTATCTCAGCAGGGAGGACAAGATTCTCACATTGTCTGGAGGTGGATGATTTGACTTCCTCAGGGAATGAAAAGACCTTCTCTTAAGTCAAATCCTTAATTAAAGATTGTTTTCCAAGCTCTGTTTCAGATGTCTTGCCTGTTTGCCAAGTTTGTGCAAAAGAAAAAAAAATAATTAAATAATCCACAATCTTGAATATCCTGTTGAAATTATCAGGAAAATGCATCCAGAGCCACCCTTTTTAATATGAAACCTTCAAGCACCAGTAGGAGAAATGGAATAAGAGCTGTTAGAGAAACTCTGGCCTGGATCTTGCATTCTTAAGCACAAAGGACATGGAATTGGGGTCAGGAGAACTATGAAAGTGATAAAATGTAAATTGAAAGCCCCAGGAAGAACAGCAAAAAGACCCAAAGCATTTGACACCTGGCAACTGAGTGAAATTCATGCACATGGTGAAAATGTTGCAGCTCTCTTATCAGGAATGCCTGAGAGAACTGGGGCTTTTTTGTCTGAAAAGGGAAGATTGAGGAGGGGATCTCATTAAGGCTGATCAAGGCTGGGTGTCAGGAGGATGGGACCAGGTGTTTTTCAGTGGTGCCCAGTGACAGGACAAGTGGTCATGGGCACAGACTTAAACATCAGAAGTTCCATCTAAACACAAGGAGGAACTTCTTTAATTTATGGATGGCACTGGAACAGGCTGCCCAGGGAGATGTTGGAGTCCCCATCCCTAGAGCTGTTTGAGAAACCTGTCGCCATAGAACCTGGGGACATGGTTTGATGGCCATGGTGGTGTTGGGTTGATGAGCTTAGAGGTCTTCTCCAACCCAAACAATTCTATGTCTTTGTGTCCTGTTGGCTCCCCATTACAGCTGTCCAGGTCGTTACTCCCAGAGGCAGCACATTGAGAAGGCTCTAGCAGCCACTTCTCCCCTAGTGAGCCAGCAGGGGACAGCTGGCAGCTCCCTGGAGAGAGCTCCAGTGCCTGAGGACAACAGACTGCACTTTTTGTGCCCAGGGTCTGCCATGTGTTACACAAGTCAGCTGCTGAACATTAAGGATTCAACACCATGACCAAAACAAGGTTGGCTTTGGGACAGTGGAAACTCTGATGGCCATGGTGGTGTTGGGTTGATGGTTGGACTCCATGAGCTCAGAGGTCTCTTTCAGCTGAAACAATTCTATGGTTCTATGGAGAGGATAATTGCTGAACATAGGCTTAAAGCTGAGTGCCAGTGCAGTTGAGATTGTGTTTCATCTACCTACATTAATCCTAATCCATCCTTACAATGACAGGCTTAGATGTGATTAACCAACACTGTCTGCATCTCTTGGGTATGCCAACACCAGCAGAAGCCTTGACAGCACTGAGGGGTGAGGTTTTTCACACCGTTATTGCAATACATATCAGGAGACTATTCATGTTCTGATGTTCTACAGCTGCTGTCTACATTGGTGGTCTTCAACAGCACTCAGAATGAGGTGAGGAAGAGAGGTTGCATAAATGATACAGTTTGCATCATGATAAAGATCATAGAACCATAGAATCAGAGACTGGCTCAGGCTGGGAGGGACCTCAGAGATCATTACTCCAATCCCCCTGCCATGGGCAGGGACACCTCTCAACTAGACTTGGCTGCTCAAGATGTCATCCAACCTGGCCTTCAACACCCCCAGGAAGGAGGCAGCCACAGCCTCTCCAGGCAACCTATTCCAGAGCCTCACCACCCTTGCACTGGAGAGTTTGTTCCTAAGATCCAGTCTAAACCTACTCTCCCTCAGCTTTAAACCATTCCCCCTTGTCCTGTCTCTATACACCCTTATGAAAAGTCCCTCTGCAGCCTTCCTGGAGGATCCCTTCAGGTACTGGAAAGCAGCTCTAAGGCACCCCCAGAGTCTTTTCTTCTCTAGGCTGAACACCCCCAGCTCCCTCAGCCTGTCCTCACAGCAGAGCTGCTCCAGTCCTTGGGTCATGGAATTGATCTCTAGCAGCTCTCCTCAGTCCTTCTGCCATTGTGCAGATCTCTCTGGCTGTTCTACCTGGAAAGCAGAAAGATCTGTAGAGAGAGACTGTTGAGTGACCTGAGAAGTGTCTGAAAGGTGCTGCAGGAGAGCTGGGAAGGGACTTTTGACAAGGGCTTGTAGTGACGGGATGAGGGGCAATGGATTGAAGCTGAAAGAGGGCAGATTTAGACTGGAGATGAGGAAGAAATTCTTTCCAGTGAGGGTAGTGAGATGCTGGAACAGGTTGCCCAGGGAGGCTGTGGCTGTCCCCTCCCTGGAGGTGTTCAAAGCCAGGCTGGATGAAGCCTTGAGCAAGCTGGGCTGGTGGGAGGTGTCCCTGCCCATGGCAGGGGGTTGGAACTGGATGAGCTTTGAGGTCCCTCCCAACCCAACCCATTCTGTGAATCTATGAATACAAACAAAGCAAATCCCTTTCTCTTCCCTTTACTCACATTACAAGCTGCAGGGTTTTTTTTTTTTTCCACCCTCTGTAGTTGGTTTCACAGACTCTCAGCTCCAGCAGCTGTCAATAGAGGATGACCCTGCCTCTTCCTGAGCATTGTGGTGGCTGTCACAGGGGATGCAGCTCCCAGCTAGGTGAGTGCTTCTGAAGGGAGTGGAGCAAACAAACCTACAATCAAGACTTGAAGGCATGCCACTTCAGTCAGAGCAGTTTCTCCCTTTGATAAGTAACAGCTGACATGAAAGGTCTTCCCAACTTACACAAAAGCCACTTTCTCTGGAGCTATTCCAGCCAGGAGCACCTGCATCAACTTAAAAAGGCTTGGAACAGGAAATTTAACAATGCACCAGGACTGAGAAGTTTTCACTTTGATCTCCCCCAAACCCCAGTTCCTAACTTATTACAATTATGATGTAACATCTACTACTTCCCCCCCTCCCCCCCTTCTCTTGTAAGATGCTGGTAAGGAAAAGTGATTTTGTATTTTAAGAGAACAAAAAAAAAACAAACCCCAAACCAACCAGATATTTAGCCAAGCCTGAGGTCAAAGGTTTCAATCCTGATGAAAGAAAGTGATTCTGCTTTTCAGCTGGTTTAAATCTTGGATCTTTTGGGAAATGCTTAAAGGATATTTTAGGTTTCCTTCCCTGATCAGTAGTGACACCTCAAATTCTGCTTCTGGCCACTGCAGACACCCTAAGAAATTGCAGGAGGCTGCAAACTGCAGGAGGTTTCTGGGAGATAATTGTCCAGGGGGAAAAGATTAAAAGCATAGGCAAAGCTGTTTAAAAGCCAGCATACCAAAAAAAAAAACCCATCCCAAAACAACAGAAATGAAAAATGAATCCTGCATCGCCTGACTCTGGTGCTAAGGTTTCCTCTTCCT
Organism: Indicator indicator; assembly: GCF_027791375.1. Lineage (NCBI taxonomy): Eukaryota > Metazoa > Chordata > Aves > Piciformes > Indicatoridae > Indicator > Indicator indicator. Next base: position 2,613,510 of record NC_072023.1, on the reverse strand, counting down.
TTCTTGGGAGATTCACAGAATGGGTTGGGTTGGAAAGGACCTTGAAGATCATCTAGGTCATAGATTCATAGAATAAAAATCAGAGCTTTTCTGACTGAAAACAAACAAAAAAAACCCAAACTTGCTTCCAGGAGTGCAGAGGAATTCAAAATATGCTGGAATTTCTGATACAGTAATGGAGGTGCTGGGTTTTTATGTCATAGGAACCACTCTGATCAGTCCCATCTCATTTCTGTGTCACAGGAAGCACATTGATGAGTCCTGTCTCATTTGTGCTACCTTCAGCTGCCATTGTCCTGACACAACCTTATATACATGACTTTGGATTCCTAAAGATGGCCATTTGGGGCAATTTGCTGGCTTTAAAAAAAGAAACAATGCATAGAATCATAGAATGCTTTGGGTTGGAAGGGACCTTAAAGATCATCCAGTTCCAACCCCCCTGCAGGGACACCTCCCACCAGCCCAGGTTGCTCAAGGGCTCATCCAGCCTGGCCTTGAACACCTCCAGGTAGGGGACATCCACAATATCCCTGGGCAACCTGTGCCAGTGTCTCCCCACCCTCACTGGAAAGAATTTCTTCCTAACATCCAGTGTCAATCTCCCCTCTTCCAGCTCAAAGACTTTGCAATCCCTTGTCAAAAGTCCTTCCTCAGCACTCCTCACTGGAATATAACTTCAGAAAGAACTTTTAAAATTCACAGGCTCATAGAACCACAGAATCAACCAGGTTAGAAGAGACTTCCAGGATCATCCAGTCCAACCTATCACCCAGCCCTATCCAATCAACCAGACCATGGCACTAAGTGCCTCATCCAGGCTTCTCCCAAACACCTCCAAGGATGGTGACTCCACCACCTCCCTGGGCAGCACATCCCAATGGCAAATCTCTCTCTCTCTGTGAAGAACTTCCTCCTAACATCCAGCCTACAACTTGAGACTGTGTCCCCTCCTTCTGGTGCTGGTTGCCTGGGAGAAGAGCCCAACCCCCACCTGGCTACAACCTCCCTTCAGGTAGTTGTAGACAGCAATGAGGTCTCCCCTGAGCCTCCTCTTCTCCCAGCTAAACACTCCCAGCTCCCTCAGCCTCTCCTCACAGGGTTTGTGTTCCAGACCCCTCCCCAGCTTCGTTGCCCTTCTCTGGACACCTTCCAGTCCCTCAACATCTCTCTTGAATTGAGGAGCCCAGAACTGGACACAGCACTCAAGGTGTGACCTAACCAGAGCTGAGTACAGGGCAGAATAACCTCCCTTGACCTGCTGGCCACACTATTGCTGATGCAGGCCAGGATGCCATTGGCTCTCCTGGCCACCTGGGCACACTGCTGGCTCATGTTCAGCTACTCTCACCCAGCACCCCCAGGTCCCTCTCTGCCTGGCTGCTCTCCAGCCACTCTGTCCCCAGCCTGTAGCTCTGCATGGGGTTGTTGTGGAGTCGGAAGGGACCTCTGGAGATCATTGAGTCCAACCCCTCCCAGAGCAGGAACCCCCCTGCCAGAGAGGGAATTCAATGCATTTTAGTAAAGTTTGGGGAAAAAAAATAAAAGGAGTTAATCTGCATTCCTATGATAAAACCACTGGTGCAGCTGAAATAATGAGTGAGGTATTTTTGACCCAAGAGTCCTAGAATTGTTTCCATTAGAAAAGTCCTCTAAGAGCATGGAGTCCAACCACCAACTCAACCCCACCATGGCCATTAAGCCATGAAATATGAACTGGGGAAACGTTTTTGACATCTGAAAAAAAAAAAACAGGAGAAGAAAAAAAAAAAGTTGTTGGTTTTCTTTTTTTCTCTTTTTCTTATTACTATAGAAAGGTAACTGCTTTACAACAAGACATAAAGCACTTGGAATTCCAACTTGCTGGCTTAAATGGCTCAGTGCCTGCCCAGTGCTGAGGTTGTGGTGCAAGCACACTGCCATGTGTTGAAGATTAGTTTCTAATTTGATGGGTCATTTACCTGAGCTGTCTGCAGCCTCCCCAGCTGTAACTTCAAGGCATCTGAAATGAATCTCATCCATCATCTGGGTGGGTTCCATCTTCTTAGAGGTCTTCTTTTTTTTTTTTCAATCCAAGCAATTCTAGGATTCTATCACTTTGAATAAATATTATTTTCACACACTTAACCCAACCCCCTTCTCAATGTATTCTGCTGAATGTAGGATTGTTTTCTTCTTTCACAGGTCATTACCTTAAAGCTGGATTGTTCACTTTGGGTTTTGAGTATGTATTAGGAAAGCACAGGATTCAAATGATGTAGGTAATAAAATGCTAAGCAATTTATTCTTTTTTTTTGGAAGTAAAATTAGTGACTGGGTATTGAAATCACAATCTGGAAACAAGTTGTGGGATTTTTGCTCTCTGTCAGAAAATTCAGTTTCATAGAATAGAAGGGACCTTAAAGATCATCCAGTTCCTTCTCCTAACCTTCCACTGCCCTAGGTGATCCTGCTTTGGCAGAGGAATTGGACAGGATGATCCCCAGAGGTGCCTCCCAACCCCTTCCATTGTATGATCCTGTGACCCAGAAGTTTTTACCTTTGGTATCTGGGAAACCTGTGTCCAGAGAAGGACCATGAGGATGAGCAGAGGGCTGGAGCACCTCTCCTATGAGGACAGACTGAGAGAGTTGGGGCTGTTCAGTCTGGAGAAGAGAAGGCTCTGAGGTGACCTTCTTGTGGCCTTCCAGTATCTGCAGGGGGCTACAAGAAAGCTGGGGAGGGACTTTTTAGGGTATCAGGTAGTGACAGGACTGGGGGGAATGGAGCAAATCTGGAAGTGGGGAGATTCAGATTGGATGTTAGGAAGAAATTCTTTACACTGAGGGTGGTGAGACACTGGCACAGGTTGCCCAGGGAGGTGGTGGAAGCCTCATCCCTGGAGGTTTTTGCAGGCCAGGCTGGATGTGGCTGTGAGCAACCTGCTGTGGTGTGAGGTGTCCCTGCCCATGGCAGGGGGGTTGGAACTAAATGATCTTTAAGGTCCCTTCCCACCCTAACAATTCTCTCATTCTATATGCAAAGCCTTGGGGTATTAGACATCATTGGAGGAATCAAGGTCATAACTGAGCAGCCCTTGCAGTCTCTGGACATGAGTGGACTGCATCATTATATGTTCCTTTCATTGTAAGGGTGGTGGAACAGTTTTGACAGGGCTCTGGGCAACCTGATCTAGTTGAGGATTCCCCTGCTGACTGCAGAGGGGGTTGAACTGGATAACTTTTGGAGGTCCCTTCCAAACCAGAGCACTCTGTGAGGCTGTGATTGAGAAGCTTTGGGCAAGGAGTTGTTCAAAGCCTGTCTCAGGAGTGGGATGAGAAGTGTAATACACACAGGAACCAAATGCAGCTTCTTTTAGCAGAGAAACCAACTTCCATGAAAGGAACTGTTGGGGATTTGCTTTCCTCCCAGTGCTGCAGCAACTGGAGCTCACCTTAGCCTGAGGTCTGTGGGGACAATCTTCTTAGCAGGGCCTGTTGTGACAGCACAAGGGGTGATGTTTTTAAATTAAAAGAGGGGAGGTTTAGACTAGAGAGAAAGAGGAAATGTTTTACACTGAGTGTGGTGAGACACTGGCCTGGGTTGGCCAGAGAGATGGCAGATGCCCCATCTCTGGAAACATCCCAGTGCAGGTTGGATGGGCTGTGAGCAGCCTGATCTAGTGGAAGATGTCCTTGCTGACTGCAGGGTGGTTAGAGTAGATGACCTGTAAAGGTCCTTTCCTACCCAAAGCATTCTGTGATTCTGTGAAATATTTAACAGCAGAGAAAGTCAGAAGATGCTACAAGAGGCAGTGCTACCTTCACACATAATTGCCAGTTTGGAAAGGGTTTTGACCTTAGCTGTAATACGGCTTGAAATGGAGCTTGATATATGCTAGAGTCAACCCAAGAGGTCACTTCCACTGAAAGGAGTAGTCCTAATCTTGTCATCCTTGCAGAGCTCTTCTCCTCCTCCACTCATTCCTCAAGGATTAGTTTGCTGTCTCAAAGCTGAACTGGCCAGGCACTGTCTGTGAATTTAGTGACTTATAGAGGGGTCAGGTGAATGTCAGAGGGAGGGAAGGAGGCACTGAGAGCCCTCTCTGAGCAGAAGGGAGCTGTTAGATTGCTTCAGACAGTCTCATTAATCTCAACTGAATAAAAAAACGATTATACATTGGAGTAGGTAAAAGGCTATGGGTACTTCCAGTTGCCACTCAAGATTGCTTAGCTTCTGATTCATGCAATGAGGAAGACCTCTTCATCTAGCCAACACATGCTGTAAGTGTGAGTGATCAGGTTCCTTCAGTTCTCTGTGGCCACCAGACTGATTATGCACTGAGCTGACACTTCTTGTTTTCCAAATCTCCCTTGCTGCCTTAATTGCACAAGTCAGATTTGGCCTAATTATAAACTCAGTTGCATGTACAACCATCTGCCAAAATTGCCATCTGTAACAATTCAGCCTGCAGTCTTGAGAGAAGGAAAACACTTTGAAAGAGAGCTGGTAGCTGAACTCCAATTGCATGGGAGAGTAATGACAGCTGAGGCATTGCTACTGGAAGATCTTTCTTTTAGCATGGCAGTGTGAATGGTTAGAACTCCCCAAACTTGATGCAATGCTGACATGTTGGATAGCTGCAGCCACTGAAGCATGTGGAGGGGAGATTTAGGCTGGAGATTGGGAAGAAATTCTCTCCAGTGAGGGTGGGGAGACATTGGAACAGGTTTCCCCATGGAGGTCATGGATGTCCCCTCCCTGGAGGTGCCCAAAGTCAGGTTGGATGAGTCTTGAGCAACCCGGGCTGGTGGGAGGTGTCCCTGCCCATGGCAAGGGGGTTGGAACTGGATGAGCTTTATGGTTCCTTCCAACCCAAACCATTCTGTGACTCTGTGATTCACCAGAGATGAAGCTTAGTCTGTGTGGAAGAAAATAGGATGGTAACAGAGATGCCTTCAGTATTTTGGCTGCCAGAAGTGCTGGAGTTCTCTTGTCAAAGGTGACAATGCTTAAAGGCAACCAAGGTAAGGAAAGGTGCACCAAGAAATGAGAGGAGCACTCCCAATTTTCTGTCTGAATGGAGAAAGGTGAGAGAAACTTGAAGGATGAAGAAAAAGAAACCTCTCCTTTTTACATGTGGACTGGAGGTGTGATAATACAAAAAATAAGGCAGACTTTTTGGTGACAGATAGGAAGGGAGAAGAAAAATCTTCCCCATCCATAGCAGAAGAAATTTGGTAGGGGAATATGAGCAGCACCTTGCTTGGGTATGGAGGCTGATTTTTAAACATAGCAAGATTTGAAGTGGATTTAGTAGCCTGGAAAGAGTGCATTCACTGCCCAGCTTTACACCATCAAAGGAACAAATACTGCAGCAATTCAGCAGAACAGGCTATGGTTGTGGCCACACTTTTTAAAGGATTTCTAGAATGCATGACAAATCTTAGAGCAGGTTCTCTGCCAGGGATTGCACCACAGAAGACCAAAGCAGCTTCAGTGACAGTATCCTAGTGTGAGGTGTCCCTGCCCATGGCAGGGGGGTTGGAACTAGATGGTCCTTGTGATCCCTTCCAACCCTGACTGATTCTATGATTCTATTCAGACTTACACTTGGTAAATAAAGGTTCACATTTCCTTGCAAAGAAAAATAATGCACACCAGAATCATTGAAACTGCTCGCAAACAGAGTGATGATTCTTGCTGCTAGCACAGAAATGCACATTGCAGAACCACATTAATTAGAAAAAAAAAAAACAGGCAGCAATCAGGAACATTTGAGAGAGGGTTGTTGTTTTTTCCTCCTTCCTTTTTAAAATAACCACCACCAAAAACAATTTAAAAAAAAAAAAGCTCTGTTTGTTCAGGAACATATTTTTTAATCCAAAGAGAGTGCCAAGCAGTCTTACACAAGCTTCCTCCATTCATTTGGCTGATTAACCTTCCCATCCCTGCCTGCTTCAAAGTTGGAAAAGAAAAAAAAAAAAAAAAAAAGGAAAAAAAAAGTCAGAAACAAATCTCAGGACCTAACATTCAGATTCTCTTTTCCGTTTCAAACATAATATTGTCTGCTTGCCATTCAATGCAAAAGACAAAGTTTGCTGAGTTGACTTAACAGCAAGCAAATGGAGGCTGGAAATTAGAGGGCTGGGGCTTAGGGCTTCTTTACACTGAACCATTTGCATGTTTTAATTTCAACCTCCCTAAATTTCTAAGCACTTCTTTTAATTTAGGGAATTATTTTGCATATAGGCAGCATATTAAATACACCACAGCCTGACTCCTCACAGTCCCTTAATTCAGTTAGACCACAAAAGTCAGCACCTTGATATCCTCCTCCCAATTATGAAATCTCCATAAAGAGAAAGGAATTTTTGTTTGTTTGTTTGTTTTTTTTGGATCAACATCAAATGGAGGAGCAAACTTCCCTACACACTTTAAAACCTCCAACTTCACAGGCACTGCCCAAAACTCCACACTTCAACAAAAAAGAAAAAAATCACAGAAATCACAGCAACATGTTGGCAGCAGGTTGGAAAAGACCTTCAGGATCACCAAGTCAGCCCATGACCCTGTTCTACAGAACCACAGCAACATGCAGGTTGGAAAAGATCCTCAGGATCACCAAGTCAACCCATGACCCTGTTCTGCAGAACCACAGCAACAGGGAGGGGGCATCCATGATCTCCCTGGGCTCCTGTCTCCAGCCTCAACTTCAAACACTATGCAACCTTTCCATTTGAGACCAAAACAGACCAAACAACAGACTGAGAGTCATAGAATGGGTTGGGTTGGAAGGGACCTTAAAGAACATCCAGTTCCAACCCTTCTGACAGGGACAGGGACACCCTCCAGTAGCCCAGGCTGCTCATGGCCTCATCCAGCCTGGCTTGGAACACCTCCAGGGAGGGGGCATCCATGACCTCCATGGGCAACCTGTTCCAGTGTCTCCCCACCCTCACTGTCTCTACTGTCAAGGAAATACAAACCCTTGGCAGGTGTTTGTGCACATGTGGTTCAGTGGGGTGAGATACCTGGATTCCCTCCTAACTTTCTTTAGTTGTGCTGCTCATTTAGGAGAGAAAGACACTGGCAAAGTCTCAGCACAAGAGATACAACTTACATCAAGCAGAGAGATCCAACCAAAGCCAATGCAGACTCTGGGTCCTTAACATACAAAAAAAAAAAAAATAGACTCCATACACTCAATGTATTCCTAAAGCTGTATTTAGGGTGCTTGTAAAACTTCTTCAGGTCCTTCTAAAGATGAGATGGCAGACCAAACTGGATGACTTCTTAACTGAAATGGTTCTCAGGGACTGGAAGAGGTTCCCCATGAGTTGGTTGGATCCCCATCCCTGGAGGTGTTTGCATGACGTGGAGATGTGGTGCTGGCGGACACAGTTTGGCACCAGACTGGGTGGAGCTGGAGAATGGTTGGACTTGATCTTAAAAGGTCTTTTCCGACTTGAATGACTCTGTTATTCTGTGAGACACTTAACTGATGGCAACAGAACAAAAGAAAGGCAGAAGACCAGCTGAGGAAGACAGTGGGTGAGGTGAGGCTGTGCTGTCACTGAGACAGTTACAGTGATGACACTGAAGTCAGGTTCAGTGACATGGGATGCCCATGCTTGGAAACACACCAAGGTGCATGAACACCCAGCACTGGCAGCCTGATGCTTTCAGGCTCTGGTCTGTAGATGTCTCCACCTTTCTGAATGGAGCTTCAGAGGCTGGCATGATTCACAAGCTGTGAATTGGGGTTTGTGGCCTGAAATACAGACACATCCCCCCTACACTCCTACTTCATCTGTCAGCCACCTCAAGATTAAAGAAATAAACCTAGCAGCTCAGTTAACTTGGTCTGAAACCATGAGTTAGGAGAGTTCAAATCTTAATCCACATGGATCCAGTTCAGACTCGGAGCAACACTGAAGCTGCACTTCAGATTCAGAGTCTGCACTCAACTTTTCTTCTTCTCTTTTCTCCCCTCTGGCACGATGCATAATTACTTACACAAAGTAGAACAGCTTCAGCAAGACAGACTGGATGGTCAGATTCTTCCTGGAAACCTAAGTTCCTACCCAAGAAAAGATGTGAACCTCTCAGCACTCCCAACGAGCATGCTCAGGGAAATTCTTCTAGATCAGGGTGTTTTGTTTTTTCTGTCTGGATTCAGTGCAGGTTGTTCACAAAGCCAGAGGTGATTTCTGGAGTCCATACTACTCATCCTCTTCTGACAGCCCAGCCTAAACCTGCAGGTTTTGCAGAACAGCAGGTGAAGCTGAAGTGTGCACCCCACCTCTGCCAGGGCCCCAAGGCTGCCAGCACACACCCTTCCCAGCTCTGCTGTCCAAAAGCAGGGAGAAGTGGCTGAAGGCAGAGGAGTACCCAGCCTGCCCTCTAGCAGCTCTTCACTGGAGCACCAAGAAATGCTATGGGGATGGTTGTTATGAGCAGGGGCCAGATCATAGATGGGACAAGAACTGGAGGTTTGGGCTAAACATGACCTTGAGGGTTATTCCTGAATCTGATCTTCTCATGGAATCACTATGGTTGGAAAAGACCTTTAAGATCTAGTGGAAGGTGTCCCTGTCTATGGCAGCAGGGTTGGAAGTAGATGATCTTTGAGGTCCATTCCAATCCATTTTATTATTCTATGATCATCAAGTCCAACCCTCACCTAACTCTACCAAGGCCACTACTACACCGTATCCATATCCAATATTCTCCATCCAAGAGGTTTTGCAGCAAAAATGAAGACAAATAACCCAGTGTTGCAGTTCCTGCATGGTTACAAGTGCACTGTGACAGCAGGGAAGGATTGGGGCTAGCAGGTATAGGAGAGGTAGATCTACAGCAGACCTGCCTCAGAGAGCCACCTGCTCAAGAGAGCCTTCCAGGAGCCACAACCACTGCCACTGAGCACCACTCGCTGTGCAAGAAGGTCCTACACTTGTTCCTCCTCAGCCTACACCACCTGGTTCTCACTTCTAGCACTGGTTCTAGGCACTTTCAAAGACACATAGAATGGTTTGGGTGGGAAGGGACCTTAAAGATCATTTAGTTCCAACCCCCTTGCCATGGGCAGGGACACCTCTCACCAGCCCAGGTTGCTCAAAACCTCAACTCACCTGGCCTAGAACAGGGAGGGGACATCCACAATCTTCCTGGACAACCTGTCCCAGTGTCTCACCACCCTCACTGGAAAGAATTTCTTACTAACATCCAGTCTAAATCTGCCCTCCAAAGCATGGCTGCAAAGCAGTGAGCACCACAAGGTCCTACTTCAGGCAATGCCTGCAGGGCCACTTTAGAACTGCTGCTATTTCCACCTCACACCTCAACTTCTCTCTGCTCCACACAGCCATCACAACACAAAAAAACCCAAACCAAAGCAGAAAATTCCTGATCAGATTTCAAATGGTTGCTGCATCCATCCACATCATCTGTGTAATTTAAACACTGTTCCAGCTGAAGCAGCAACCAATCACTCACCCAGTGGTTATGAAATAAGGACAGGAAATTAGAGGATATCTTTTTGTGGATTACTGTCAGCCAAAGTGTTCACTAATGGCAGCTCCTAAACTGATACTGGTTAGGACCATGTCTAAATAAAAGACATGCAGCAGAAATCACAGGATCACAGAATGGTAGGGGTGGGAAGGGACCTCTGGAGATCATCCAATCCAACCCTTCTTGCCAAAGCAGGATCACCTAGGGCATGTCACACAGGAATGCATCCAGAGAAGGAGACTCCACAACCTCTCTGGGCAGCCTGCTCCAGGCCTCCAGCACCCTCACAGCAAAGAAGTTTTGCCTCATGTTGAGGTGGAACTTCCTGGGTTCCAGTTTGTGTCCATTGCCCTTTGTCCTATCACAGGACACCACTGAAAATGCCTGGCCCCTTCTTCTTGACACCCACCCTTCAGACAGACATTAACAAGATCCCCTCTCAGCCTTCTCTACTCCAGAGTAAACAGCCCCAGGGCTCTCAGTCTTTCTTCATAAAAGAGATGTTCATGTCCCATCATCATCCTTGTAGCTGTCCTTTGGACTCTTTCCAGGAGATCCCTGTCTCTCCTTGAATTGGGGAGCCAAAACTCAACACGGTATTCCAGGTGTGGTCTCACCAGGGCAGAGTAAAGTGCAGGAGAACCTCCCTAGAGCTGCTGGTCACACTTTTCTTGAGGCACCCCAGGATATCATTTGCCCTCTTGGCCACAAGGGCACATTGCTGTCCCATGGAGAGCTTATCATCCACCAGGATTCCAAGGTCTTTCTCTATGGAGCTGCTTTCCAGCTGGACAACCACTAACCTGTGCCTGGTGTTATTCCTCCCTGGATGCAGGACTCCACACTCACAAATAATACCTTCCTTAAGCTATCTCCTATCACAGACCTCAGACATTATGCACACTGCCAGCTTTGCTCAAATAAAACACTTTGACTATTTTTCCCTTCTAACTGTAACACATTTTCAAGTTTTCATCCTCACACCAATAAATGCCTGATCCTGTTTACATTTGTCAATAACCAGAACACTTATTTACAGTTGTCAGCAACTAAAGCAACTGTTTACATTTGTCAATAACTAAAGCAAATGTTTACATTTGTCAGGAACTAAAGCCCTGTTTGGATTTGTCAGGAACTAAAACCCTCCAGCAAACAAATCTGTATTTTATGTGCTCCCCACAGCCAGGTACTTCAGCATGCGCAACACTGAGGGAGGTTGGGTTTGCAGGCTTCCAGCTGACTGAGTTTGCAATGCAAAAAATGCATTGCAATCAGCAAAAAAAAAAAAAAAAAAAGAGGAGTGTTACCTCTCTCCACTCACCTTACATTGAGCCATTTCCTTTTTTTTTTCCCCCCACAAGTGCACAGGGAAAAACAAAAGAAAAAGAAGAAAACAAGTGGCTCTGCAGCTGACCAAGCTCAGGTTTGGCATTCCCAGGAGCAGGGTGAGAACAAACACTTTCGTTTTCCTCTGTCAGCTCCCACACCACTCAGATGGAATTGCATAGGGAGAAGGGTTGTTGCCCTTTTTTTTTTTCCTTCTCCCCCTGCCTTGCTTCAAATAAATGGGTGCTGTGTTTACATACTGCATACTGAGCATTGCCTACCCCAAGCCAAGGGCTGCATCTTGCCAACTCTTCCCTTGCCTGCAATATGGCGAGTGCATGAGCCAGCATACCATTAAGGCACATAACAAAACTTGGGAGGGTGGCACTGGCAGCTTGCAGAACTCTACCTGAAGGAGTGACATGCAGTGCAGACAAAAAATAAAACAGAGAAACTTGATGGCAGAACTGGGTCAGAAGCAGGCTGGGTTCGTGGCCTCAGCCTAAACTACAAAGCCAAGCGCTGCATAGCTCACAAGAGATAAAAACTTACAGGCACGCAGGACAGGCAGGAAAAAAAATAAACAAAAATTCACTACACATGCCTTACAAAATGCTCTCCCACCCCAGAGTCCTTCCAGGTCATCTGCTGTTTATTCTCCATATGACACTTGATTCCAGGACGTTCTTTCCAGCTGCAGTAGCTGCAAACTGGCCTCCCCTAAGCAGAGTCAGATTCAGAGGAAAAGAGAAAGAGAGCTCAGTCCGTTGCTCAGCATGAACAGCACAGCATCCTGCTGGCTCCAGCAAGCTCTCTTTTTCTGTCTGATGAGCAGCAGATCTCACCTACCACGAGCTCCAAATGTCTTCCCGTGCCTCATGTTCATATTTTTGCAGAACAAGCAAGAAAGATTGGAGAGAAAAAGCTCACTGTGTCCCCTAAAATAATGACTCTGCAAGCTCACACCAAGGTCTCAGAGAGCTGCTTCATGTCTCTGATACGAGACTGGAGCAGGCCATGTGTGTACTCCTTTTTCCAGGTACTGCTCCATAACAATTTCTGCAGAGGCTCCCACTTCAGTGACACAAAAGATACTACAGAGAGAACAACCGAAGAAGGTCATTTAGCTATCAGCAATAAACTATCAGCACAATCAGAGACAAAAAGCCAGGCTGAGATCTAAAGCTCTGGAGGTTTTTAAGGCCAGGCTGGATGTGGCTCTGAGCAACCTGATCTAGCGTTAGGTGTCCCTGCCCATGGCAGGGGGGTTGGAACTGGCTGAGCCTTGAGGTCCCTTCCAGCCCTGACAATTGTTCTATGATAATCCTGAAGTTTCTAAGAGGCTGTGCAGCTAACCCACAGCTGAAGATGCAGTGCCTGAACCAAATATCTGTGATACCTACACACCAGCAGCCTTCTGAGCTAGCCCCACGGGTGACCCCCTCCTTGTAGCACATTTCTTAGCAATTTAATCCTATTTAGATTTGCCTTCAAATCAAACAGGGAGCAAGCCCATCAGAAATCTGCTAGGTGTTTTTTGGCAGGATTGCCCCACCCTAGCACCTCTCAACCCCATTTTATTTAGAATGCCAAAAAAGCTGCCCAAATATCAAGGATATTTTATCTGTTGTAATATCAGCACGAAAAAAAAAGACAAAAAAGACACAAACTCACCTCTGGTAATAGTTTTAATTACTAAGTATATAAGCCTGCAAATCCTCTCCTATAAGTAATCCTTCAATAAGATTAATTCATGGAAATAGTCCCACTGAAAAGGGATTTGTATGACTGGACCCCTAAAAGCTTATTCACAGGTTTGTTTTGTTTTGTTTTTTAAAGGCATTATTAGTTTTTAATGCCCCCTCCAAGAGGTGTTGGTGCATTTAAAGCAGGGGGATTATATATTTACTGGGGATTGTTTCAGAAATCCCCTCTAGGACTTGCAGTGCTTGGGGAACATGCTCCCTGCAGTTCCTGTGGTTTCTCAGGTTAAGAGTGATTTAAATAAACTGAACAACCTGCTCACTTCGAGTCTGGCACTCGGCACGACTCCTCTTTCAGCACTTTTTGGTCCCACTGACGGGTGACTCAGCTACTCCTTCAGCTCCACTCCTTATATATATTTCAGCCTTGTGCAACATTACTTCAAACACCAAACCCCCTGATTTGTTTTCACTCCTGTCCAGGTATTTGCTAAGGTATTTTCAAGGCTCAATGGTGTGGTGGTTCTCGCTTTCTGTGCTGTGTCTGTTGCAGAGTGATTTATAAATCACACAATCAGAATTGTCAGGGTTAGAAGGGACCTCAAGGATAATCCAGTTCCAACCCCTCTGCCCTGGGCAGGGAACCTCACACTAGATCAGGCTGCTGAGAGACACATCCAGGCTGGCCTTAGAAACTTCTTTCCTGGCATCCCAGTCCTCTTCTTTTCACCAGTCTAGACAAAGCTAGAAGTAGCCACAGGAGAGCAAAAAGATTAAAAGTGCTTCTCCCATGAGAAGCAGCAGATTCCCCTACATCAGTCAGTTTTAAGACTCAGCTTGATAAGGTGCTGGGGCATCTCATTTCAGCTACAGGATCACCTAGAAAGGTTGGCCCTTGGGGTCCTTTCTAACCTGTCACTCTGAAAATTTAATGTGCCAAGTGCCTCAATGTACCTAAGTCCTCCTTCTTGTATCTGCTTCCCTTGCTCTCTCTTTGCACAAGGGTCTTCATGGCTTTAGTGGAAAGCCTTTCTCAAAGAGAGCATTGCTCTGATGTCCTTTGAATGGTGAATGGTTTGGTATCACATTTGTTTGCTAATCCTTAAAATGAGGGAAACAATCCTTTGGAGAGCTGGGAGTCTGTCACTGCCTCCAAAAAAGCAGGAAGCATAACTGCTTGAAGGCTGACAGATGCTTCACCACCATGACAAGAAGCTGTTCCACAGGCTACAGCTCATGAGCCCCTGAGTCAAGCCATATGGTCCTGAATGCCAAGACTGCCTCTCTCTTTCCCAGTCTATTGGGAGAGAGGGATTGTTTCTGAATCTGCAAAAGCACTCTCTTGGCTGTAGAAGTTTACTGTATGAAATAAAACACTTGACCGCTTGCACTCATAAATCCTCATTTGTTTGCTGAAGAGTTTTGGTTGGGTTTTTTTCCCCCCCCTTTCTTCCTTTCCCTGTAGAAACAGCCCTACATGTATGCTTCTGTGGGCTGGGATAACATCTGGTGACTTTGGTTGCTGTCCACCCCGATATTAAATGAATGCACATAACTAGCACACATAAATACAGCTCTTATGCTGCAAGAGACTCTTCCCAACTAATAAACTCTTCAGCATATTTGACCAAGTTTGTATATAGGGTCTGAAACAACAGCTTGGAGGAGCACAAGGCATCTTTACTCATCTAAAAGGGAGTAACTGCAAGGGGTACACACTGTGAGGATTCAGAACTGATTTGAGATAATGCCTCACTGTTCTGCAGCAGCACAAAAATTAAGTCTCCAAGTTATTACTCCTTAAGCGTGGGTACACTCTCCAGCGCTTTGGCCAGCTGAGATTTAAATATTCTCCCCAACCCCCCTAAAAAAAGGCATTTCTAATTCCTGACATCTCCTGAAAAAGTATTTAATTGCCCAAAAGACTTCAGTAAGGTATTCGAAAATATGTTTTATGTCATTTCCAATGACTGTGATGAAATATCTTCAGGCTACCAGTGCGTACATGACAACAATTGCCAAGACACAGAGTAAGGCAAAAATTATCTTGCTCCTTCCTAATCACAAAGTGGAGGGGAAGACAACCTCCTCCCCCCAAGAGCAGGACCTGAGAGCTCAAGTCACGGCACCCAGAGCTTCCCAAAGTCGACCAGCGCCTTGCAAGTCAAACCTTTAAACTTTTCCTTTTTTGAATCTCCCTGAGCTTTTTCTTCTTACAAAATGATAATTTCTCTTCCCCCCACTCGCGCCTGTCCCCATTCTTCCTTAAGAAAAGAACAAACCAACACCCTCCCCCCCCCCCAAAAAAAAAAAAAAAACAACAAACCAAAAAACCCCACAACACTCGATTTCAAAGTGGAGAAATCACATGGGGACGGGACCGAGCGGCTCTCCCCGGTGAGATGCGGGAGGAACGCGGAGGGGACCCGGAGCCCCGACGCGGCGCCGCTTGAACGGAGCCCCCGAGCGCAGCAGCCGCGGCACCGCTGCCTCCCTTGATTTCCCGTTTTCGCTCTCAGCTCGCCGGTACAACACAGCAACCGATTTATCACGGCTTTTTCCTGTCGAGCTCTCCCGCCGCTCATCCAGCCGCTCGCTGCAACTTTTCCACGGGCTGCCGGCGCCAAGGGCAACCCCTGCGGGGTTGGAACTAGGTGATCTTTAAGATCCTTTCCAACCGAAACCATTCTACGATTCTATTTTATACTTTTCTTCCGTCCCCACCCAGCTCCCGTCAAAATCTCTCATCAAGAGCGGCAGCTCCCACCCTCGGAACCCCTCACCTCCAGGGCTGTCCCGGGAGCCATCACCAACCCCCCTGCCGCCGACACTGTTCCCTGCCCACCGGGCTGCCCCGACCCGCAGCTGTCCCGTCCGCAGCCCACCTTCTCCCACGAGGAATCACAAAATTGTTTCGGTTGTAAAAGACCTCTAAGATCATCGAGTCTAACCCACGACCCAACACCACCACGGCAATTAAACCACGTCCCAGATGCTATGACCACACGTTTCTTGAACACCTCCACGGATAATAACTCCACCACCTCCCTGGGCAGCCTATTCCAGTGCAATCCCTGACCACTCTTGGAGCAAAGAAATTTTTTCCGCATCTCCAACCTAAACCTCCCCTGGCACAATTTCAGGCCATTTCTTCTTGTTCTATCACCTGATATTAGGGAGAAGACACCCTAAGGAGATGAGACCGACCCCCACCTCACTCCAACCTCCTTTCAGGGAGTTGTAGAAAGCAGTGAGGTCTCCCCTCAGTCTCCTCTTCTCCACGCCGAACAACCCCCCGCGACCCCGCCGGCTGCCCGCCGCCGGTTGCCGACTGCCCGCCGCCCGCCGCCGCCGCCCGGCCTCACTCACTTGTGCCTTCTTCATAAGGAACGGCAGCGCTGCAGTCCAGCCCAGCCGGCCGTGTGCACACTCCCTTCAGCGGAACTGTAGCTCCAGCATAATGCAGCAGCAGATAGTCCACGCATTGGGGTTGCCCACGGCGAGCCCCGCGTTGCCTCCGCCTGCCCCGATCTCGCTGCCGCTGCTGCCGCTGCTGCCGCTGCTGCCGCCGCCCTGCGTCCCACCTCACCCCCGCGGCCAAAGCGCCCGCACCGAACTGGAGCCGCCGCCGGAGCCCGGCCACAGCTTTTATATCTCCGATCTGCCTTCAGCAGCGGCGGCAGCAGCAGCCCAGGCAAGACACGCCTTTCCCCTCCCTTTTTCCCTCCTTCCCTCCTTCCCTCCCTCCCTGCCTCCTGGAGAAGCGGGAGCCCAGGGAGACCCTGTCGGGCGGGGGAAACCCGAGTGAACTTCAGGGAAGTTGGAGGCAGGGACAGGCTGAGCCTCCTCTTTCCCCTCCCCGGGCTGCCCACCGCGGGAGAGCTGTTCGCGGGGCGGTCGGTAGCGACCTCCAGGGTTAGCAGAGGGGGGGGGGCTCCTGCCTTACGATGCCCGGCGGGGACCCAAAGAGGCGAACCCAGCCTCCGCCGTGGGCTGTGGCAGTTTCCAGAGCAACCTCCTGCCGCCGGCACTGAGCCAAAGCCCTTGGGTTGTGTTGCCCGCAAGCCACGCCGGGGAGAAGGTGGTGTCCTGAGGGGGTCCCCACGCCAGGCCCGCGGCGGGTGGGCTCGGCCAGCTGGCAGGGAGCTCGGAGGGCTGGCAGTGGGTTCGGAGAGTTGGCAGAGGGCTCAGAGAGCTGGCACTGGAGGGCTGGCAGTGGGCTCAAAGTACTAGCAGTGGGCTGGAGGGTTGGTAGGAAGGCTGGCACTGGAGGACTGTCAACGGGCAGGAGGGCTGGAGTGGGGTGGTTGGCAGGGGGGCTGGCAGTGGGCTGGAGGGCTCGTACTGGGCTCGGAGGACTGGCAGAACTCTTGGCAAGTGTCCAGCATTTGCAGTGCAGCACCCAGCAGCAGCAGTGTCCACATCCAGTAGGCAGCTCTGGATTTACGGTTTCCATTTCAGTGCTGCCTCCCCCTAACTGATGAACACGAAGTTAGGCACGGGAATAAACATTTCACCTGCAGCTGGAGAACTCCTTTTACCTGCTCCAGACACGGAAAAGTAGCTGAGCAGTGCCTCCTAATGCTTGTGTGAAGGTGATCCTGCAGCTTTTGGCACCATTTGTTTTCCTCTGTGAATGATGTGTTGGTGCTAGGTGAGGAAAACTGACTGCTTGGAGTCCGTCCCAGCAGCATTGACAGAGTTTGGGTCCTCTTCAGAGAACACAGCTGTGGGGTGAGCACAGCCTCAGTCTTGGAGCTTGCATTAAATGGAAAGAAGAAGGATTTATGGAAGTAGCATTTCCTGAGACAGCAATCTTGGGTGCTGATTCAAAGGCACAGTAACACAGAGTGAGGAGGGAAAAGTCTGCCCAAGTCAATGGTCATTTCCTAAGGGAAAGTCAGTATGCTCAGAGTGCACAGTAAGTTATTTCATTGGAGAACTCAGTATGGTTTTAAACTAGAATTAATGGTTAAGTTTTCAAAAGATAGGTTTCTGCCAAAGTAAAGATGAGCTCTTCAGGCACAGAAAGAACTTTGAATCCATCCCCAACTCCACTCTAGAACCAGAGAATCAGAGAATTGCGTTGGGTGGAAAAGACCTCTAAGATCATTGAGCCCAATCATCAGCCCAGCACCACCATGGCCATTAAGCCATGTCCCAAAGTGCCATGGCCACAAGGTTTCATCAACACCTCCAGGGATGGTGGCTTCACCAGGTGTCCAGCCTCTTCCAATCCCTGACCACTCCTGCAGCAAAGAATTTTTTCGCGATCTGCAACTTGAACGTTTACTGGCACAGCTTGAGGCCATTTCCTCTCCTATCACCTGAAAGTAGGGAGAAGAGACTAACCCCCACTTCATTGCAACCTCCTCTCAGGGAGCTGTAGAGAGCAATGAGGTCTCTCAGCCTCCTCTTCTGAAGACTAAATACCCCCCGGTCCCTCAGCTGCTCCTCCCCAGCCCTGTTCTCCAGACCCTTCCCCAGCTTTGTTGTCCTTCTCCAGACATGCTCCAGCCCCTCAGTGTCCTTCTTGGAGTGAGGGCAGCAAAACTGAACCCTATATTTGAGGTGTAGCTTCCCCAGTGGTGTGATTTGGATTTCAGGCTAGGGCAGATAAACATCTGAAGACTTCTGGCCTCCAATCCAGAAGAATGGGCTGATAATTTTCTTTTACATCATGACACTGCTGATGACTTCATGAGAGTTTTATTCACTTCTTGATTATTACAGCACTCAATGACATTGGAGTTTTTGTCCAGCCCTTTGTCAGGCTCTTTGATGTGCACATTGTAATCTATTCTTTGAACAGGTTGTGGCTCAAGCAATAGACAAGCAATGAATGAAGCCTGCAAGAACAAAAAACTGAAGGACCACGCTCAGTGAAAGCATATTTTGTACATCAACTGGTGGTGACCAACCAAAGCTGCTTCCTCAGTCTACTGATGTAGCAAAGGGCCAGGAAATTAATATGTTATGGCATCCTTCCTCCTTGCAACAGATGACAGTTTAGTCTCCTGGGGAGAAGCCCTGGAACATGTGAAAGAGCGGCCTGTCAGAGCAGTTACCTACCTTATGGAAAACACTTAGTGCTGGTCCTTCTCCATCTTCAGCTCCATCACAGTCCACCATCAGTCACAGCAGGAAAGCATAAGTGGATGCCCTGTGTCCAGTTACCATGAAGATGGAAAAGAGTCTTGAGCCTAATTAGTTCTTCTTCTTCTTCTCCCGACTGGTCTTCCAATATGCTGTAGCTTCACAGCACTCTAAAATGGGCATCTGAAGATCTTACTGGCATGAGGGAATTCTCAGCTAGAAAAATCTGGTAGAAGGAGAACATAGCTTAGGAAAAAGTGATGACTGCTAGAGCTGTGTGATCCTTGGCAATCCCTTTTGCTTCTGATCACCCTCTGCATCTTAGTAGATGTTAATAGAGCTGTGAGGCTCCTCAAGCCTCTTGTAAAGTTTTGCAACCACTAAGGTTCCAAGAAGATCAGAGGACAGCAACAATTTATAATTAATTTTTGCTGTTGTTGCTGGTCTTAACTGATGGATTTTTTTTTTCACAGATGTGCTGAGAGAGGGCTCTGATTCATCACTCAAAAACACGACATCTGCTTCTGAGAAATGGCTTCCATGTGTGATCCTGAAAGTGATTCAGCTTCTTCAGATCAGGGGGACCTGCTGGAGAGCACTGTGATAATTCTGATGGCATGCCTCTGTTTCCTTCTATGGTGAGGGAGGTTGCAGGGATGAATGATGCCCATCCAACTGTTCCTGGCATTCAGTCAGGAAGAGACCAGAGTATATACTGGAACAGGCAAACTGGCTTTGTTCCAGGCCTCCAGTTTGCATGTAACCATGGTACACCCTCCTGTGGTAGTTGCTAGTGGCTGGTTTCAGTAGTGTTAAGCTCAAGTTGCCCAAGTCCTTTGTCCTGTTTCTGAACTGGTGGAATCCTCAGCTCATGAGGACAGTTTAATCTTATTCACAGAGTTTTCTCTACTGGCTTTGGTTGGAGGATTGGAGAGGATTTGGGCTGTTCAGCCTGAAGAAGAGAAGACTCTGGAGAGATCTTATAGTATCCTTCCAGTACCTGAAGAGGGATACAGGAGAGATGGGGAGGAACTTTTTACAAGGGCTTGAAGTGATAGGACAAGAGGGAATGTTCTCTACAGCTCCCTGAGAGGAGGTTGCAGTGAGGTGGGGCTTGGTCTCTTCTCCCCAGTCTCAGGTGATAGAAGGAGAGGAAATTGCCTGAAATTGTCCCAGGGGAGGCTTAGATTGGAGATGAGGAAAAATTTCTTTGCTACAAGAGTGGTCAGGGATTGGAAGAGGCTTCCCACGGAGGTGGTGAAGTCTCCAGCCCTGGAGGTGTTCAAGAAACCTGTGGCCAAGGCATGTGGGGCCATGGTTTAGTGGCCATGGTGGTGTTGGGTTGCTGGTTGGACTGGATGACCTCAGAGGTCTTTTCCAACCCAAACAATGCTATGGTTCTACATTATGTCACCACTTTTGCCTTTGTGTGATGAAATCTGATTACATGAGGAGTGTAGGAAGGAATAAAACATAGGTAAGAATAAAAGGACTTCCTAGGCTCAGCTCCTTGCCATCAAGAGAACCTGCACCATTAAGATAAAATGAGTTAGGTTTCTTACTCCTGCTCTTCTATGGGAATGTTGGGTTAGAATTTGACTCACCTCCCGGTTGGAAACCTTCTTTTAATTTGAAGACCAGTATATTCATTGTTAATTTATACATGTTTGTTCTTAGGCCAAAGCTATCCTTTACCATAAATAGTTCTTTCCATTCCTTACTGCTTTTTGATCCTCTTGCCCAAACTACTGGCAATATGCACATTAATAAATAAAAGGGAGACAGAGCATGGGCTCAAGTCCTGGCATGCAGTTGTCTCTGGAGTTTCGTTTTTACCACTCATTTTGGCATGGTTTTGGTCTGGCCAACTGCTGTTCTCCAAGCCTGTACTCAGCCAGAGGAAAGCTACAAGTCAGGACCTGTTTCCAGCACTCACTTTTCTCCTCTTTGTTTAGGGGAAGGAAGAGAATTTTGCTGCATGGATGCAAACCACCCTCTGACACTTCTCCTAGGGCCAGAGAATGGCTCAAGACTTAAAGCTGTGGTTTCGATTGCCTTGTTTAATGCATGCACTAAAAATAGTCTTTGCAAATTAGACTGGGGGCAGGGGGGGTGAAAGTTTGGTGGAAGAGGTATTCAGGAAATGCCCAACCACAGCACCTGTGCAGAAAAAGTCAGGTTTCATTCTGGAATTTGCTCCCTTTTGAGGTTCGGAAATGCGATCAAAGCATTCCACTAACATAAAAAGAAAGTGATAGTGCAGAAATCATCTCATGCCAAAATATTCCTTCCTTCCCTAGAGGCTCTTCTGCTCTTGGTTGGAGCTCACTATGGGAGTGAGACCCTTTACAGTGAGGGTGGTGAGGCACAGGAACAGGTTGCCCAAGGAGGTTGTGGATGCCAGGATTCTACAAGGGCTTGTTTTGACAGGATGAGGGGCAATGGCTTTGAGCTGAAAGAGGGGAGATTCAGGCTGGAGATTAGGAAGAAATTCTTTCCAGTGAGGGTGGAAAGAGGGTGCAACAGGTTGCCCAGGGAGATTGTGGATGTCCCCTCCCTGGGGGTGCTCAAGGCCAGGTTGGATGAGGTCTTGGAAAAGGTTGCCCAGGGATAACATGGATGCCCTCTCCCTGGAGATGTTTAAGACCAGGATGGATGAAGCCTTGAGCAACCTGGGCTGGTAGGAGATGTCCCTGCCCATGGCAGGAGTTTGGAACTGGATGATCTTCAAGGTCCCTTCCAACCCAACCCATTCTATGATTCTATGGTGTTATGATTCTATAGCTCTGTGATGTTATGAGTCTATGATTTTACAATTCTTTGATTCTATGATTTGCTTCAGGTACCCCTTTAAAGACAGAGGAAAGGTAGAGAATGAATGATGCTTCTCCATTTCAAAGGACTTGGTGTGACTGGAATATTTTCACCGCAGCTGTAGAGAGAGTTCACATCTGGAGTCCCAGAGAGAACGATGAGAAGTGTTTGAAATTAGTTTTGTGCAATGATTTAAATCCCCTAAGCTTTGCTTCTCAGGTTCACTAAGATGTCAGCACTAATCCAGGCAGAAGCCCTGAGCTCTAGCAGGATAGATAACCAAGAAAAGTGAAAATGAGATTTCTCCCCACCTCCCTGCTTTGGAAACAATCCAAACTGGAGAGCTGTGACACATCCACAGGGCTGAGTCACTGCTCCAGGTGGTTTGGTGCCAAGTTAACCACTACACTGCTCTTCTGCTGGTCATGACAAAGGTACCACCTGTGTGGTGGAAGCAAGAAGTATTTTCCTCTGCTTTTTGTTGTTAGGGTTTTGTAAACAGCAGCAATTGTCATGAATATGTTCCATTTATGAAGTCATTCCCTAGTCTTAATGAGGAGTTATGAAAAGGAAGTGTAGCTTAGCCTGCTTTGATTTCTGATGTAATGTGAATTCAAGGCATTGTTTTTAGAGGGACAGATTTGTCTAACAACTCTTTCCCCACAGTTTGCAGCTCTGGAGAAGTGTGTTCCATGTCTGGAATTCTTTCTTTTTTCCCTGTGTCTTGCAGCAGTGTCTAACAGTCACCATCCTCAGCTCTTTCAGAAGGAGGCTTTGCCATATTTTCTCCTTTACTCCTAGACTGAGTGAATAATTCTTTCAGGAAGCATAAGGAAAACAAGGGAGAGAGAAAAAAGGTAAAGCAGATCATTTTGTTACCCACTTAATTTTAGTCTTATTTCAATTTTCTTGAGTTATTCCTTAAATATTGTGTTGCTCTCAATCTCCCAAGCTAAGCATCTGGGAGAATTGAAGCAAATAATTTAAATTTTATTATTTTTTTAGGTACTTCTTACTTTTTTCTTTTAAATAAACAGTGTTTCAACATCATTCTGTTACCTTATGTTCTTTAATTGTTCCAGAAATTACCAAAGAGCATTTACAATATTTTTGATGCTCCATTAGTTGTTGTCTATCTAACACATATATGCTTCTCTTTTCTTTAGACTAATTATCTAACCTCTTTTCAAGTCTTTTAATAGGAAAATAGATTCATAGAATCATACAATGGGTTGGGTTGGAAGGGACCTTGAAGATCATCTCATTGCAATCACCCTGCCATAGGCAGGGACACCTCCCACCAGCCCAGGTTGCTCAAGGCCTCATCCAACCTGGCCTTGAACACCTCAAGGGAGGTGGCATCCACAACCTCCCTGGACAACCTGTTCCAGTTTATCATAGCTTACTCCAGGGAAAAGAGGCTGAAAGAATAGAATCAGAGAATGGTTTGGGTTGGAAAAGACCTCTAGGATCATGAAGTCCAACCTTCAACCCAACACAAACCATGTCCCCAGGTGCCATGGCCACAGGTTTCTTGAACACCTCCAGGGATGGGGACTCCACCACCTCCCTGGGCAGCCTCTTCCAATCCCTGACCACTCTTGCAGCAAAGACATTTTTCCTCGTCTCCAACCTAACCTTCCTCTGGCACAGCTTGAGGCCATTTCCTCTTCTTCTGTCACCTGATACTAGGGAGAAGAGACCAATCCCCAGCTCACTGCAAGCTCCTTTCAGGCAGGAGAAGGCATGTTCTGATGGACAGGAACCAAGTTTGTGCAGACAGCACACCTCAGCCTGGTCCTTCCAATGATGCATTTAAATCTGACAGGAGACAGCTGCTCAGAACTGCCATCAACAAGTTCTGCTACTCCTCATGGCAGCCTTTCCCCAGGAGCTTTGGCTTTCAGTGCTCCAGCAGCCCTTTATCCTCCTGTGTTAAGCTGAGCCCTGGCTGTCCTCCCTTCCCTGTCCATCCCTTTGTCTATACAGGAGTAGGAGGAGTGTATCCTTGCCAACTTCTTTCCTCTTGGCCCTGGAGTTGGTTGCTCTTCCCTTGGCAGCTCAGGATCCTGCAGCTCTCCAGTTGTATGCTGCACCTAGTGACAAACAGACAGCTTTGAGCTGCCTGTTTCGCCTTCTCTAACACATTTCCCTTCTTGACACATTCATTTGCTTTGTAAAATGAAACATTCAATCCAGCAATAAAAGGCAGAAATCACAATGTGGGAAACAGTCATTCTCTCTGGTGTTTTAAAATAAAACTTTCTCAATGCAAAGAAGCTTCATGAATTCATAGAGTGGTTTGGGTTGGAAGGGATCTAGAGGATCGTCCGGTGCCAACTCCACTGCCATGGGCAGGGACACCTTACACTAGCCCGGATTGCTCAAGACCTCATCCAGTCTGGCCCTGAACACCTCCAGGGAGGGGTCATCCACAACCTCCCTTGGCAACCTGTTCCAATCTCTCACCAAGTCCAACCCAGAACCCTACTCTACAAGGATCACCCCTAAACCATATCCCCAAGCACCACATCCAAACCACTTTTAAACACATCCAGGGTTGGTGACTCCACCACCTCCCTGGGCAGCACATTCCAATCCCTGACCACTCTTTCCCTGAAAAATTCTTCCTACTGTCCAGTCTGAACCTACCCAGTCACAGCCTGAGGCCATTCCCTCTTGTTCTATCACTAATTACCTGGGAGAAGAGACCAGCAGCAGCCTCTCCACAACCTCCTTTCAGGTAGCTGTAGACAGCAATGAGGTCTCCCTTCAGCCTCCTCTTCTCCAAACTAACTATCCCCAGCTCCTGCAGTCTCTCTTCATCAGATTTATTCTCCAGGCCCTTCACAGCTTCCTTGCCCTCCTCTGCCCTGGCTCCAGCACCTCCACATCTCTCTAGGATTGAGGTGCCCAAAACTGGACACAACACTCAAGGTGTGGCCTCCCCAGAGCTGAGTCCCAGGGGACAATCCCCTCCCTGCTCCTTCTGGACACAGCATTGCTGATCCCAGCCAGGATGCCTTTGGCTTTCGTGCCTACCTGGGCACACTGCTGGCTCCTATTCAGTTGCTTGTCCATTAGCACCCCCAGGTCCCTTTCTGCCAGGCAGCTTTCCAGCCACACTGCTCCAAGCCTGCAGTGTTGCTTGGGGTTGTTGAAGGAACCTAGATGTTATCTCTTATTCTAGTCTCCATTCTCTATCTGCTATTCTAGTCTCTATTTTCTATCTCTTATTCTAGTCTCTATTCTCTATCTGCTATTCTATTCTCTATCTCTTATTCTAGTCTCTATTCTCTATCTCTTATTCTAGTCTCTATTCTCTATCTGCTATTCTATTCTCTATCTCTTATTCTAGTCTCTATTCTCTATCTGCTATTCTATTCTCTATCTCTTATTCTAGTCTTTATTCTCTATCTCTTATTCTAGTCTCTATTCTCTATCTGCTATTCTATTCTCTATCTCTTATTCTAGTCTCTATTCTCTATGTGCTATTCTATTCTCTATCTCTTATTCTAGTCTCTATTCTCTATCTCTTATTCTGGTCTCTATTCTCTATCTGCTATTCTATTCTCTATCTCTTATTCTAGTCTCTATTCTCTATCTGCTATTCTATTCTCTATCTCTTATTCTAGTCTCTATTCTCTATCTGCTATTCTATTCTCTATCTCTTATTCTAGTCTTTATTCTCTATCTCTTATTCTAGTCTCTATTCTCTATCTGCTATTCTATTCTCTATCTCTTATTCTAGTCTCTATTCTCTATGTGCTATTCTATTCTCTCTCTCTTATTCTGGTCTCTCTTCTTTATCTCTTATTCTACTCTCTATTCTCTGCTATTCTATTTTCTATTCTCTATCTCCTATTCTAGTCCCTATTTTCTATCTATCTGATGTTCTATTCTCTATCTCTTATTCTGCTCTCTATTCTCTATCCGCTATTCTAGTCTCTATATCTTATTCTAGTCTCTATTCTCTATCTCTTATTCTGGTCTCTATTCTCTATCTGCTATTCTATTCTCTATGTGCTATTCTATTCTCTATCTCTTATTCTGGTCTCTCTCTTCTCTATCTCTTATTCTACTCTCTATTCTCTATCTGCTATTCTATTTTCTATTCTCTATCTCCTATTCTAGTCCCTATTTTCTATCTGATGTTCTATTCTCTATCTCTTATTCTGCTCTCTATTCTCTATCTGCTATTCTATTCTCTATCTATTATTCTAGTCTCTATTCTCTATCTCTTATTCTAGTCTCTATTCTCTATCTGCTATTCTATTTTCTATTCTCTATCTCTTATTCTAGTCTCTATTCTCTATCTCCTATTCTAGTCTCTCTTCTCTATCTCTTATTCTAGTCCCTATTCTCTATCTGCTATTCTATTTTCTATTCTCTATCTCTTATTCTAGTCTCTATTCTCTATCTCCTATTCTAGTCTCTCTTCTCTATCTCTTATTCTAGTCTCTATTCTCTATCTGCTATTCTATTTTCTATTCTGTCTCTTATTCTAGTCTCTATCCTCTATTATTCTCTCTCTTACCCTCTCCTCTCTTCTCCTCACTGCATCTGTCTCCACGTGTTTACCTCTAATTGAGATTTCTCTGGGTGCCACGAGAAGAAACGAGGTCTTGGGCCCAGTCATTCCAACAATTCCATTTTTACTCAGTGGAAATATCCTTGATTTATGCCCACAGGCACATGATGAAGAATCTGACCTTCTGTTTAGACTTTTTGTTATGCTGTATGTACCATAACAATCTGATGAACTCGTGCCAGTTCGATGGCGGCGCTGACATTAACGAATGGGCCTGGAACACAGCAAAGATTCCTCAGCAAGATAAGATACTATAAATTTAGCTACTAGAGCACTGCAAGGAAGCATGCTGAGGTTGGAGTTTTAAACAGAATAGCTGCCTTAAGCCAATCCACGTTGAATGCACAAAGGAAGAATTCATGGTAATTAGGAAGAGACAAATGGCAGCATTCACTTCTGGAATTCTGGGCCCATGGAAGCATCCAGTAACCACTTTAGGTCTTTAGGTTTCTTACTTGACAGAAAAGGAATTATATACAAGAGGAACTTGCATGCTGGAAGGAGGCTCCACTCTGTCTCCAGATGTACAGAACATCTACAAGATGAGTGGAAAGAGGTTTATAATAATTACACAGGGAGCTGGAAACAGCCTTGTTGCCTAATATGTTCTGTTTTCAGTCTGCATTTTTCTGCTATCTGTGTTAAAGGTTCTAATACCTCCTCTAAGGCTGCTACAAATCAACAATTCAGGCTAAAAGAAAAAAAAAAATAAACCTCTTTGCTTTTGTCTTATGAAATTCTTTTGGAGTTTTTCTAAATGAGAAAATACTAAAAAAAAAAAAAAAAAGACATTTTCTTTTTTTGGGACTTGGATTCTTTTGGAAAGCTTTAGCAATCTGAACATAAATAACCTGAGAGTCAATCTGTTCCTTCTCTGCAGAGGAACATGCACAATGGTGAATGTCCTGAAGCTTTTGGAACCATCATAGTGGAAGTGGAAGTCAGAGAAGGAGAGAATCATAGAATCACAGAGGCAAAGAATAATAGAATCATAGAATCATGGAATCATAGAATCATGGCATCATAGAATCAAAGAATAATAGAATTATAGAATCATGAAATCATTGAATCACGGAATCATAGAACAATAGAATCATAGAATCATGGAATCATAGAATGGTTTGTGTTGGAAGGAACCTTAATGATCATCCAGTTCCAACCCTCCTGCCAATTCCAACCTCCCACCAGCCCAGGTTGCTCAAGGGCTCATCCAACCCAGCCTTGAACACCTCCAGGGAGGGAGTATCCATGACCTCCCTGAGCAACCTGTTCCAGGGTCTCACAACCCTCACTGTCAAGAGTTTCTTCCTAATCTCCAGTCTCACTCTCTCCTCTTCCAGCTCAAAGCCATTGCCCCTCATAATATTACTACAAACCTTTGTAAAAAGTCCCTCCCCATCTTTCTTCTAGATGCCCTTCAGGTACTGAAAGGGTGCTCTAAGGTCTCCCCAGAGCCTTCTCCAGGCTGAATCGGACCAAACTCTCCCAGCCTGTCTCCCTATGAGAGTTGCTCCAGCCCTCTGATCATCTTGTGGCTTCCTCTGGACCTGCTCCAACAGTTCCAGGTCCTTCTTGTGTTGGAGGCACCAGAAGTGGATGCAATACTCCAGATGGGGCATCAGCAGAGCAGAGTAGAGGGGGAGAATCACCTCCCTCATCCTGCCGGTCACAAACAGGTATATTGTCTCTGTTCTCCAGACTCAGCAAAGCATAAACTTCTAATGATGGGAAAGAAAAGGGAACAGGCTGGACTTGGCTTTCAGGAATAGTGGTGGTGGCTCATTTTCTGCTGTGGAAGAGGAGCTGGCCTTAGCTGCTAGCTATTCAAATAAGCCTGGCAACTCCAGCTCCAGTCTGCTTGTATGCTGAAGAACTGAGTTCAGAGATTGCAGGCTTTTTTTTTTCCCAAGGACATGTCACTTAATTTACAATTCAGAAAAATTCTCCACCCTCTCCCTCTTTAAGCAAAAAAAAAAAAAAAAAGAAAAAAAAAGAAGGAAGTTTTCTACAGAAAGTGTGGAAAATGTTTTGTGAATGGTTCTGAATTTAATCCATGCTTCATATGCTCTCTGTTGAAGCCACACTGACAGAGTCACAGAACAGTAGAGGTTGGAAGGGACCTCAAGAGATCATCAGGTCCAATCCCCCTGCCAAAGCAGCATCACCCAGGGGAGTCTGCACAGGAATGCATCCAGGTGGGTTTGGAAAGTCTCCAGAGAAGGAGACTCCACAACCCCTCTGGGCAGCCTGCTCCAGGGCTCTGTCACCCTCACTGGAAAGAAGTTTCTCCTCATGTTGAGCTGAAATCTTCTTTGTCCAACTTGTACCTGTTGGTCCTTATCTTATTATTGCACACCACCCAAAAGAGCCTGGCCCCCTCCCCTTGACACCCACCCCTCAGCTATTGATAGACATTGATCAGATCCCCTCTCAGCCTTCTCTTCTCCAGACTAAACAGCCCCAGGGCTCTCAGTCTCTCTTCACAGGGGAGATGCTCAAATCCCCTAAGCATCCTCATGGCTCTCCCTTGGACTCTCTCCAGCAGGTCTCTGTCTGTCTTGAACTGGGGAGCCCAAAACTGGACACAGGATTGCAGGGGTGGACTCAGCAGGGCAGAGCAGAGGGGGAGAAGAAC
Source organism: Indicator indicator (assembly GCF_027791375.1). Classification (NCBI taxonomy): domain Eukaryota; kingdom Metazoa; phylum Chordata; class Aves; order Piciformes; family Indicatoridae; genus Indicator; species Indicator indicator. Next base: position 2,584,847 of record NC_072023.1, on the reverse strand, counting down.
CTCCCTAGCCCTGCTGGCCACGCTTCTCTTGCTGCATCCCAGGATCCCACTGGCTCAATCCCATGGCTTTGATGTATTTGTTGTCCTGAATGTCCAGTGATATCTCCATCTACTTTTTCTCCTTTCATTTAATGCTTGGGACAGATGCCTAAAGAGACAAAATGGCATCAAACCACAGAATGAGAGAATTGCTTGGGTTGGAAAAGCCTTCTAAGATCATAGAATCATAGAATAGAATCAGTCAGGGTTGGAAGGGACCACAAGGATCACTTAGTTCCAACCCCCCTGCCATGGGCAGGGACACCTCACAGTAGATCAGGCTGGCCAGAGCCTCATCCAGCCTGGCCTTAAACACCTCCAGGGATGGAGTCCAACCATCAACCCAGCACCACCATGACCATTAAACCATGTCCCCAAGTGCCATGGCCACAGGTACTGCCTGTTTCCATAGCAGAGGTGCTGCAGCCCTCTCATCCTCTTTGTGTCCCTCCTCTGGACCCACCCCAGCAGGACTCAGACCTCCTTGTGTTGGGGTTCCTTCTACAGAGAACAGGAGATGTTCTGAGTGCTCCTTGAGAGAGCAGAAATGATTAAGATGCTTCCCCCAGAACACAGTTTCTCTCCTCCTGTGTCTATTTGTAATATTTAATGCAGTCCCTAAGTGTGTAGCACTGACTACAAACAACAAAAAAGTGAAAGTATGTTAATTATCACACAGATTTATTAGCAGATTTAAACTGAGTGGAAACAGAGAGGAGAAAAAGAGTTGCCAGGAAGCAAAGCTAGACCTCAGCATTTAACACATTTTGAGGCAGCATTTCTACCACCTGGGGTGTCACAGAGCAGAATATGAGGGAATAATAGGAGAATATGCACCAAAAGGAGCAAAGGCCTTGAGCAATCTGCTCTAGGGGAAGGTGTCCCTGCAATGCTAGGGGGTTGGAACTGGATGATATTCAAGGTCACTTCCAACCCAAACTCTTCTATGAATCTCTGAATTCTCTTGTGTGCCAAAGAGCTTTAAACTGATGCACTTTGAGCCTTGCTGCCATACTGATATTCACATCTCCGGGTTTGAATCCTGTACTTTCATACAATGGGATGGGTTGGGTTGGAAGGGACCTTCAAGATCATCCAGTTCTAACCTCCCTGCCATGGGCAGGGACACCTCTCACCAGCCCAGGTTGCTCAAGGTGTCATCCAACCTGGCCTTGAACACCTCCTGGGAGAGGACATCCCCAACCTCCCTGGGCAACCTGTGCCAGTGTCTCCCCACTCTCACAGGAAGAAATTTCTTCCTAATCTCCAGTCTAAATCTCCCCTCTTCCAGTTTTGATCCATACCCCTCATCCAATCACTACAAGCCCTTGTCCAAAGTCCCTCCTCAGCTCTCCTGTAGAGCCTTCAGGTACTGGAAGGCTGCTCTAAGGTCTCCCTGGAGCCTTCTCCAGACTGAACATCCCCAACTCTTACAGCCTGTCCCCAGAATGGAGGTTCTCCAGCCCTCTAACCATCTTTATGACCTCCTTGTGGACCCCCCGTCCACCAGCCTGATGTTCCTCTTGTGCTGGGAATGCCAGAGCTGGAGGCAGTGCTGCAGGTGGGCTCTGAGCAGAGCAGAGGGGCAGAATCCCCTCCCTGTGCTGCTGCTCTCCTGCTCTGGATGCAGCTCAGCACACAGCTGCCTGCTGGGCTGCCAGGGACCATTGCTGGCTCCTGGGGAGTTTGTCACCAGCAGACACCCCCCAAGTCCTTCTCCTCAGCACTGCTCAAATCATTCTCAAATCAGCTTTAGGAAATTCCTCATTTAGTTCTCAGGGTCTCCATGCTGCTGACTTGTTTCTTCTGTCCAAGGGGCACCACCAGGGCTTCTGCCATCAGACTGCTGTGTCAGAGGCATGTGAGATACTTTGCTAAGCTAGGACTTGGCTGGACTTACTGGAGCTGTGGTGCTCCTTGTGCCTCCCCAGAGAAGCTCCTGCATGCAGAGCCTGGCTTTCTGCTGCAAACCTATACCTGTTGTCTCCAGAACTTGGACTTTAATTGCCTCTGATTTATGATATTTATGAGTCCGTTCCCTCTGGCAGAGGCTCAGACAGGGAAATCTGCATCTCCTCTTCTAGGATATATTACTTTAAAAACACGGTAATCTTTTTGTTGGGGTTTTTTGGTTGTTGTTGGGGTTTTTTGGTCTTTTCTTTTTTTCCCCTCCTGGAATTTTACAGAAGAGCAGCCAGAACCTCAGCCAGTATAGATTGGCCTCTTGTATTGACTGTGCTTGAGCTATGCTAATTTACATTACTGATTATTTAGCCTCTTTTTTAACTTTCAAGAATGCAGAGGGCTTTTTATTTTTTTTAGTTATTAATTTTTTTTTCAGGGACCAGAAAAACTCTGCTTGACCTTTAAAATTCCTTACACACGAGGGAGAGGAGAAATGCCTGTGTAATCCCTTAGGGCTTTCAGATTTAAACAAGTGCTTTAAAAATAGTTTAGCCCAATATTAAGCACTCTGGTGGGAGTAGTAACCATTTCCACTGTTGTTTTTTTTTTTCTTCCTTGCCTTTTTTGTTTTGTTTTCTGAGACCTTCTGCAGTTTCGTTTCAGCCAAGGTTAGGCCTGGAAGTGCTAAATTGATTTTGCACTGGGGACTGGAAGAAGTCTTAGGCTGAAGGTGGATTTAGACTGGAGATTAGGAAGAAATTCTTTCCAGTGAGGGTTTGAGACACTGGCACAGGTTGCCCAGGGAGGTTGTGGATGTCCCCTCCATGGAGGTGTTCAAGGCCAGGCTGGATGAGCCCTTGAGCAACCTGGGCTGGTGGGAGGTTGGAATTGGCAGGAGGGTTGGAATTGGATGATCCTGAAGGTCCCTTCCAACCCAAACCATTCTATGAAACTATGAGGAAGACCTTTTGGTGTTTGTCTTATCGCTAAATTGTCTTATTGTCTAAATAAAGCTGTAGAATGGCTTGAGCTGGAAGGGACCTTAAAGATCACCTAGTTCCAGCTGGGTGGTGGACACTTCCCACTAGCCCAGTCTAACAGTGAATCACCCAACAGTGATTTATTTGCATTCTTTCACTTTCTCTGCTTGAACATTCTGAAGAAAAGTTAAAAAGACAGTCTTAAAACCATCACCCCCAGGTTGCTCAAAGCCTCACCCAGTCTGGTCTTAAACACTTCCAGGGAGGGAGCATCCACAACCTCCCTGGGCAACCTGTGCCAGTGTCGACCTTCACTGGAAAGAATTTCTTCCTAATCTCCAGTCTAAATCTGCCCTCCTCAAGCTTCAATCCATTGCCTCTCATCCTATCACTCCCAGCCCTTGTCAAAAGTTCCTCCCCAGCTTTCCTGTAGCCCTCTTCAGATACCAGAAGGCTGCTCTAATATCTCCCTGGAGCCTTCTCTTCTCCAGGTTGAACAGAGCCAACTTGCTCAGCCTGTCCTCGTAGGATGTGCTCCAGACCTCTGATCATCTTTGTGGCTCTCCTGTGGATCCTCTCCAACAGCTCCAGGTCCCTCTTGTGCTAGGGGCTCCAGAGCTGGATGCAGGACTCATGTACACAGCCTCATATACAACTGTGCATGAAAACAATCACAACAGATTTCCCACAACCTGGGAAAAGATTCAAAGAGAAATTTTATCTAATCTTTGTGCCTGAAAACCTCCTCAGCCATGCTTCCTTCTCCTGGCTTTCATTCCATCAAGCCTGCCAGTGACACTGGTTTTATCACACAGCTGGCCTTTAGCAGTGGCAGTGACATGCAGCTGACAACTTTTATTGCCCATTAACACAAATTGAGTTGCCTGACTTGGAGATTTGGGGCTTATACTTCATTATCTTTTACAGCATTGAAATTGTCCTCCTGGTTTTCCAGATCAGCCCTGCTTGGCCAGGATCAGCTGTGCTCCAGATGAATTCTGCTTCTGCCTTGTTTCCACTGCACTGGCAGCTCTCTGTAGAGCAATTTGGACAGTCCATGATGAGCAGAATGGTAGCACACAGTAAGTTAAGGACTTCCAGGTGCCTGAAGCCAACAGGAGCAATAGTGTTATGGCTTCCTGCTGTGAAGTGCTTCTCCAGACATTGTCCTGTATGGATGGGGACTGAGCATATTTTCTTGTTCCCTGCTGCTTGCAGGGATGATCATGCACTTAGTATCCTGGAAACGTTTTGGTTGGAAAAGATCTTTAAGGTCCCTGAGTCCAGCCATCAACCCAACACCACCATGGCCATCAAACCATGTCCAAAGTGTCATGGCCACAGGTTTCTTGCACACCTCCAGGGATGGGGACTCCACCACCTCCCTGGGCAGTCTGTGCCAATCCCTGACCACTCTAGCAGCAAAGAAATGTTTTCCTACTCTCCAATATCAGGGCAGTAGTGCTGTTTTGAAACTCCATCTCAGTCATCCTCATGTAAGCCATGTTGACTTCCTCTCTAGAGCAGCTGTGGGGACATGTGTAATGGTTTCCACGTGGGTGAAATGGAATCAGAAGCTTTTCCCCTGGATTTTACAAATTCCAAACCACTGACTGGTCCTTGGAGCATCTATGAATCATGTGCGTGGTGGAGATGATCATTTCAAGGCATTAAACCACATCTGGTCTGAAGGGTTTAGAGGAGCAGCTGAGGGAACTGGGGGTGTTTAGTGTGGAGAAGAGGATGCTGAGGGAGACCTCATTGCTCTCTACAGCTCCCTGAGAGGAGCTTGCAGTGAGGTGGGGGTTGGTCTCTTCTCCCTAGTCTCAGGTGATAGAAGGAGAGGAAATGACCTGAAATTGTGCCAGGGGAGGGTTAGGTTGGAGAGGAGGGAAAATGTATTTGCTGCAAGAGTGGTCAGGGATTGGAAGAGGCTTCCCAGGGAGGTGGTGAAGTCCCCAGCCCTGGAGGTGTTCAAGAAAGCTGTGGCCATGGCACTTGGGGCCATGATTTAGTGGCCATGGTGGTGTTGGGCTGATGGTTGGACTGGATGATCTTTGAGGTCTTTTCCAATCAAAACAATTCTATGATTGTATTCTAATATGTGGTTCTCTTCTCATCTGCCTGTAGATGAAAATGATACAGAATCAGAGAACCATAGAACTGGTTTGGTGATACAGAAATCAATGTATTGGTTATATTGGTTAAACTGGTTTATACAACCAATCCATTTATGTTATGTTGGCTGCATATAAACCACACAGACAATACAGAATTGATAATTATGCAACATATACCCCAGAACAGGAGATGTATTTATGTAATCACATGAGTTACATAAAACACATCCAAAAGGGGGGGTGGGACTTTGAAAGGCAGCAAACATGGGCTAATTAAATACATCACATCTTACGAGAAGTAAGTGGGAAGATTGGGAAACCATCTGGAGTTCATTCATTGGGTGCAAGGGAAAATCAAAATAAACAAGAAATAAAATAAGTTGAAAAGGGAAGAGCAAGTTTGTTCTCCCCCTGTCTAGGTTTCTTTCTTTTGATTCTGTGATTCTACAGAAATAATATGAGTGAAAAATCCTACCCTTTGGGTTTTTTTTTTTTGGTCTGCATATGTTTAATTACTTTTATTGATGTATTTCATAGAATGGCTCAGGTTGGAAGGGGCCTCAGAGATCATCTACTCCAAGCTCCCTGCCATGGGCAGGGATACTTCTCAATGAGACTCAGCTGCTCAAGACCTCATCCAACCTGGCCTTCAACACCTGCAGGGAGGAGGCATCCACAACCTCCCTGGGCAGCCTATTCCAATCTCACCACCCTTGAACTGAAGAATTTGTTCCTAAGATCCAGTCTAAACCTACTCTCCCTCGGCTTCAAACCATTCCCCCTTGTCCTGTCTCTAGACACATTGATGAAAAGTCCTTCTGCAGCCTTCTTGTAGGATCTCTTCAGTTACTGGAGGGCAGCTAGAAGGTTTTTTTCTTCTCAGAGTCTTTTTTTCTCTAGGCTGAACAACCCCAGCTCCCTCAGCCTGTCCTCATTGCAGAAGTGTTCCAGCTCTTGGATCATCTTTGGATATCATTTGCACAGCATTAAATGTCACAACTTCCTAGATAAGGATAGAAAATGGCAGTATTCATATTACTATGCAGGAATGAAGCACCAGAGTTCTTCAGGAACAGAGCAGCAGAGGTTCATTCCCCACTCAATAAGAATATTAGCCTAGAACTTCTTATTTTGGATGTTCTGTGACATAGATTTCTTCACTTTCATCACTGTGAGCTCAACCAATAAAAAAAAAAACCCAAACCCAGATTCATAAGGTACCTAAACTGCCTCTGAGCTCTTCATGCCCACTGGCAAGTGGAAGAAATGATCAAAGTTAAGGAGAGTGTCTAAAAATGCATCTGGTTTGTGGAGTGCTGCTTTGCTTCCCAGGAAATGAAGGCATGAAGCAAGCATTCCCACCAAGCAACTCTATAAACTGTAAGCCTCTAAGGTGTTCCCATAGACATTGTCTGCCACAGCCTGTTCAGCCTTACTTCCTTCTAGCTCTGGGCTAGTTCCATGAAAAGTCTTAAAAGCCTATAAATCTCTCTTAGAGTCACACAATCAGAGAATTGGTTTGGGTTGGAAAAGACCTCTAGGATCATCAAGTCCAACCTTCAACCCAACACCACCATGGCCACTAAACCATGTACCCAGGTGCCATGGCCACAGGTTCCTTAAGCAACTCCAGGGATGGGGACTCCACCAGCTCCCTGGGCAGCCTCTTCCAATCCCTGACCACTCTTGCAGCAAACACATTTTTCCTCATCTCCAACCTAATGAGGATGATCGGAGGGCTGGAGCACCTCTCTTATGAGGACAGAGAGAGTTGGGGCTGTTCAGTCTGGAGAAGAGAAGGCTCTGAGGTGACCTTCTTGTGGCCTTCCAGCATCTGAAGGGGGCTGCAAGAAAGCTGGGGAGGGACTTTTTAGGCTATCAGGTAGTGACAGGACTGGGGGGAATGGAATAAAGCTGGAAGTGGGGAGATTCAGACTGGGCATGAGGAAGAAGTTCTTCCCCATGAGAGTGGTGAGAGCCTGGAATGGGTTGTCCAGGGAGGTGGTTGAGGCTCCATCCCTGGAGGTGTTTGCAGCCAGGCTGGATGAGGCTCTGGCCAGCCTGATCTAGTGTGAGGTGTCCCTGCCCATGGCAGGGGGGTTGGAACTGGCTGAGCCTTGTGGTCCCTTCCAACCCTGACTAATTCTATTATTCTAACCCTCCTCTGGCACAATTTCAGGCCATCGCCTCTCTTTCTATCACCTGATACTAGGGAGAAGAGACCAACCTCCACCTCACTGCAACCTCCTTTGAGAGAGCTGTAGAGAGCAGTGAGGTCTCCCACAGTAAAGTGCTGTATCATATATTCCACTGCTTACATGGCTGTGGCCCAGCAAATTGTGGAGGCATTGGGTAGAAGGTTGGAATGGATGATCCTGGAGGTCTTTTCCAGCCTTAATGATTCACAGTCTCACAGGAGATCAGAGGCTGGAGGGGAACTCAAGAGATCATCAGGTCCAACCCCCTGCCAAAGCAGCATCACCCAGGGGAGTCTGCACAGGAATGCATCCAGGTGGGTTTGGAAAGGCTCCAGAGAAGGAGACTCCACAACCTCCCTGGGCAGCCTGCTCCAGGGCTCTGTCACCCTCACTGGAAAGAAGTTTCTCCTCATGTTGAGCTGAAATCTTCTTTGTCCAGCTTGTACCTGTTGGTCCTTGTCTTATTATTGCACACCACCCAAAAGAGCCTGGCCCCCTCCTCCTGACACCCACCCCTCAGCTATTGATAGACATTGATCAGATCCCTCTCAGCCTTCTCTTCTCCAGACTAAACAGCCCCAGGGCTCTCAGTCTCTCTTCACAGGGGAGATGCTCAAGTCCCCTGAGCATCCTCATGGCTCTCCCTTGGACTCTCTCCAGCAGGTCTCTGTCTGTCTTGAACTGGGGAGCCCAAAACTGGACACAGGATTGCAGGGGTGGCCTCAGCAGGGCAGAGTAGAGAGGTTCTATGATAACATCATTCCTTCTGCCATTTTTTTGCTTGCTTGCTCGCTTTTCCTGAATATGTCCCATTTTGGGGAGGATTCTGTCAGTCCTGTGACTGGCTTCTCAACTCCCAATCAACCACCTGCCTTCATTATTGCTCATTGCTACCACCTGAAGCAAGGCAGGTGAGGCAGGTGTTGGTCACCTCTCTTGAGGAACTAACAACAGAGGAAGAAGGAATGGCTTCAAGCTGCACCAGGGGAGGTTCAGCCTGCACCTCAGGAAAAATTTTTTCTCTGCAAGAGTGGTCAGGGATTGGAAGAGGCTGCCCAGGGAGGTGGTGGAATCACCATCCCTCAAGGTATGTGGTGAAGAGGGACTTGGTTTAGTGGTAGTGACTTAGCAGTGGTGGTGAGATTGAGAGCTTCAGGCCACATGGATGTGGTGCTTGGGATATGGCTTAATGGTGGATGAGGTAAAGTAGGGTTAATGGTTGGACTCTGTGAGCTTGCCAGTGAGGGTGTGGAGACACTGGCACAGGTTGCCCAGGGAGGCTGTGGATGTCCCCTCCCTGGAGGTGTTCAAGGCCAGGCTGGATGAGGCTTTGAGCAACCTGGGCTGGTGTGAGGTGTCCCTGCCCATGGCAGGGGATAGGAACTGGATGAGCTTTAAGGCCCCTTCCATCCTAAACCCTTCTGTTCAGTTTGGGTTGGTTTGTTTGTGCTTTTAAAGAGGTTTGTGTTTTGGTTGGTTGGTTGGTTGGTTTGTTTTTAGTGGGGAGTGAATGGTGGGATTTGTTGGGGGTTTTTGTGTGGTTGGTTGGGTTTCTCCTCCTTTCTCCTCCCTTCCCCTCCTCCCTCCCCCTCCCCCTCCTCCCTCCCCCTCCCCCCTCCCCCTCCCCCCTCCCCCCTCCCCCTCCCCCCTCCCCCTCCCCCCTCCCCCTCCCCCTCCCCCTCCCCCCTCCCCCTCCCCCCTCCCCCTCCCCCTCCCCCTCCCCTCCCCCCTCCCCCTCCCCCTCCCCCTCCCTCTCCCTTCCTCCCTTCCCCCCCTTCCCTTCCCCCCCTTCCCTTCCCCCCCTTTCCCCCCCCTACCCCCCCTTTCCCTCCCCTCTTCCCCCCCCCTTCCCCCCCTTTTTTCCTCCCCTTCCCCCCCCCCCTTTCTTGCTGTTGATTCTTTTTTGTTTGTTACTTTGTTTTTTTTCCATTTTTGAGGCATTTTTGCCTGTTTTATTAGGTTTTGGAGTGTACTTTGGTTTCCCTTAATTTTGGGGGTAGTGTTTTGCTTCTGTTTGTTTTGCTGATTTTTTTCCCAAGCTTTTTTTGTTGTGGTTTTTTTTTTTTTTGAGGGTTAAAATTTGGTCTTTTTTCAGGAGTTTTGGTGACTTTTTTTGTTTGCTTGTTTTTTTTTTTTTAACGTTGGGGGCCTTGTTTTGGGTCAATTTTGGTCGTTTTGTTGATTTCTGATTTAGGTTTTTTCGCTTGCATGGTTGGGTTTTTTTTGGTGTATTTGAGGGTTCTCTGGGTGTTTTGTTTTGGGGGTTTTAAAAATTTTGGGAGGGGGAGTTCTTTGGGATTTTGTTTTGTTGATTTGGGGATTTATTTTTTTGGTTTTGATTTTTTTTGGTGTTTTTTTGTGTTGTTTCTCTTAATTTGATTTTTTTTTTTTATTCCTTTTGGGTTTTTATTAAGGTTTTAAATTTTTATTTAATTAATTTTAGTTGATTCATATCAAATTTTTTTAGGTTTTATTTTGTTTCTTTGGTTTGGGGTTTATTTATTTGGTTTTGCTGGTTGGCTCTTTGGTTTGTTGGGGCTGTTAAAATGTTGTTGAGTCTGTTACAAATGTATTTATTTATTTTGGGGGGAGGTGTCTGTCTGTTTGTTTGGGGGGGAAGGTTTGTTCGTTTGGGTTTGCTTTTATTGCTGCAGCTGCCAGTGTTGTAAAAGTCTTGACCATATCGTGGTCAGCTTCGCAGAGTTGTTCTGGCAGGGAATCCTGATGAAGGCAGCTGAGTTGAATTGCAGTAAAAGATATCTCCAGAGGATAAACCCCACAGCTTTGGTGTCCAGTTTCTCAAATACCATTATTTCCCCTAGAAACTTGCCTAGAATTCTTCATTCTGGAATCCAAGCTTCCCTCTAAGGTCCAGGCTGGAGACTCTAAATGATTCTGTGGAGTGCAATCTGCTGCACCAATGTCTAGGGGTGTGAGAGTAGCATAGAGGCAACTACAACCATCCTGTAACTCTACCAAGGCTGGTGCTAAACCATGTCCCTCAGCACCACATCTCTGTGTCTTGTAAACACCTCCAGAGGTCCTTATTCACCTCCTTGGGCAGCCTGTTCCAGTCTTGGAGAGCCCTTTTGGTATATAAGTTTGGTATAGAAGTCCAACCTAACCCTCCCCCTGGTGTAACTTGAGGCTATTTCCTCTTGTCCTGTTAGTTGTGACTTTTGAGAAGATGCCAACCCCCATTTTGCAAAGGGGCATTAAACAAAACCTTGGAGATTGCTCACTGCACCATCCTTAACCACAGAATTGTCAGGGCTGGAAGGGACCTCAAGGCTCAGCCAGTTCCAACCCCCTTGCCATGGGCAGGGACACCTCACACTACAGCAGGTTGCTCACAGCCACCTCCATTTCTTCAAAGAAAGAGAACCTGAAAGACCAAAGGGGAAAAAAAAAAAAAGGCTGAGATGAACAAGAGAAATATTTGCTGACATCACTGTGGTACAATTTTACATTTTGAAGGCTGCAGACAGTGATTTTGGGAGGGGTTTATTTTGTTGTTGTTGGTTCAGGGATTTATTTGCAAAAGAGGAGCAGAGTGAATAAAAAAATTCAAAAGTGCCTTCACAGAATGGCAAAATGCCAGGTTGGAAGGGACCCCAAGGGTCATCTGGTCCAACTTTTCTAGGTAATAAATAGGTCTTGCCTTCATTTGTGGCTTTTCCAACCTGCTTGATTAAAAACTGGGATTCTCCCCCAGTTTCCTCATTCTCTCCCTCCCTTCCTCATTCACTGAGACATCCCAGTTATAATCCCTCAGCCTGCAGTTGGCTGAAGACATCTGTGAGTGAATTTTGGGTGGAGGGGTTGGCACTACAGTGGTTTGACACTCTGGGTTTTATTTTTAGGAAAGGGAAAACAAAAAAAAAACCAAAAAAATAAAGCCATTTTCTTTCAATGAAAGGGCAAGCTGGAAGAAAACCACCAGGAGTTGTGCAATACAGCTGATTATGAAACCTTCACTTTTTTTTCCTTGCCCCAGGATGTGATGTCTCTAGCTGCCAAGACTGGAGCTCATCTCTTTTTTGTCTCACACTATGCTAATTCCCTGCTTACCACAGAGACCATCCAACCATTTACTTCAGAAAATGGAGCCAAGGCAGCATCTACCAATGCTGTTAGCTAAGATGGGAAGCTCAGTGAGTAAATATTTTTTCCTTTCTCCAGAACTGCATGTGACAATTCTCTGTGTTTTACTTCACTTTTGAATCTGTTTCTTCTCTTTTTAGGAAAAAAAAAATTAAGTTTAATTATGTTGTAATGTTCCCCATTTCAGCAGCTGGACCGCATTAGATCAGAGCCTGCTGCAGCTACTTACCCACAACAAAATCACAGAGTCATAGAATCACACAATGCATGAGCTTGGAAGGGACCCCCAAAAATCATCTTGGCCAAACCCCCTGTAGTGAGCAGGGACGTCAGGTTGCTCAAGGCCCCATCAAGGCTGACCTTGAATGTCTCCAGGGATGGGTCCTCATCCACACCTCTGGGTAACCTGTTCCAGTCTTTCACCACTCTCATTGTGCAGAACTTCCTCCTGATGTCCAACCTAAATCTCCCCTGCTCCAGTTTCAAACCATTGCCCCCCAGCCTCTTCCTACAAGCCAATGGTCTCCTGCGGTGCATTAAGAAGAGTGTGGAGCATTGTGTTCAGTTCTGGGCTTCCCAGTTCAAGAAGGACAGGGAACTACTGGGGAGAGCCCAAGGGAGGCTATGAGGATGCTGAAGAGACTGGAACATCTGTGTGATGAGGAAGGGCTGAGAGCCCTGGGGTTGGTTATCTTGGAGAAGAGAAGGCTGAGAGGGGATCTGAGCAGTGTTTGCAAACATCTGAAGGGTTGGTGTCAAGAAGGGGCCAGGCTCTTTGCAGGGGAGTTCTGTGACAGGACAAGAGGCAAGGGACACAAACTGGAACACAGAAAGTTTCACCTCAATGTGAGGAAGAACTTTGGTGTGAGGGTGTTGGAGCCCTGGGGCAGGCTGCCCAGAGAGGTTGTGGAGTCTTCTTTGGAGACTTTCCAAACCCACCTGGACACATTCCTGTGTGACCTGCCCTAGGAGACCCTGCTTTAGCAGGGGGGTTGGCCTGGATGATCTCCAGAGGTCTCTTCCAACCCCTACCATTCTGTGATTCTATTTGAACTTCCATACTCCACCAAGAAATCTGGCTGTGGATCCATGTGAAAAAGGTTCTCAGGCCAGAAACTTTCTTTCTTGGGAACTCATACCAGGAGCTGACTGTTGGTAGAAGAAAGTGATGGAAGCATAGAATCACAGAGTCATTGAGGTTAGGAAAAACCTTTGGGATTCATAGATTCATAGAATGGGTTGGGTTGGAAGGGACCTTCAAGATCATCCAGTTCCAACCCCCTGCCATGGGCAGGGACACCTCCCACCAGCCCAGGTTGCTCAAGGCCTCATCCAACCTGGCCTTGGGCGCTTCCAGGGCTGGGACAGCCTCATCTGGTGTATTTCTACAACTGGAGGTCATGTTTGCACCAGTTCTTTGACATGCACATGAGAAGCCCCACAGTGGGAGAGTTCATGAATATGCAGGGCTGGCACCAAGACAAGAACATTTATTATTTGTAAATGGAACAGTTGCAACACCCCAGAAAAACTGATTAGAACCATCAGTCCATTTAATTTGTCACAGTTTATTTGTCTTTTAAGGACAGAATCATGCTGGTAAGACCAAAGATCCCCATTCAGAAATAGATTTAAATAGCAATAAACTGGGTCTGGCATCTCAGACATCTGCAGATGTCTGGGGTGAATTTTGTCAGCTTCTGTCCTTAACTTGCTTTTGGGGAGGGGAGAGTAAGATCCCTGATGCTGTCAGTGCAGGGGATTACTTCACTTCCTTCCTCCCAAGACTGGCATGACAAACACATTATATATAACCTCTTTATATCAGAGGAGGAGGAAGTTACACCTATTAGGAGTGTGAAGAATAACATGATCATCCTTGGCTTTTCCTCCCTGGAAATGACTTCAGGGACAGAAAACTGTAAGAGTCCTCATGACCCTGTGGATCTCTCCCTTGGCCACCTAAGAGTTTAATTCTGCCTCTGTTACCATGCTGCTCACAGAGCCATGCCTCTTGGAGCAAAACTGAAGGAAACTTTGACATTGAGGTGCTGGAGAGTGTCCAAAGAAGAGCAACCAAGCTGGTGAAGGATCTTGAGTTTTATGAGGAACAGCTGAGGGAACTTTGTTTAGTCTTCAGAAGAGGAGGCTGTGGGGTGACTTCATCACTCTCTACAACTCCCTCAAAGGAGGTTGGGGGTTTGGTCTCTTCTCACATGCAACAAGTTACAGGACAAGAGGAAATGACCTCAGGTTGTGCCAGGGGAAGTTCAGGTTGGATATGAGGAAAATTGTTTTCACACAAAGGGTTCTCAAGCACTGGAAGAGGCTGCCCAGGGAGATGGTGGAGTCATCATCCCTAGAGGGATTTAAGACACATGGATATGGTGCTGAGGGATGTGGGTTGGTGGTGGTGGCTTAGCAGCAGTGGTGGAGTTGTGAGCTTTGGTGAGTGGTTGGGCTTAGAATCATTGAACTGACAGGGCTGGAAGGGACCACAAGGATCACCCAGTTCCAACCCCCTTGCCATGGACAGGGACACCTCACACTAGATCAAGTTGCTCAGAGCTACATCCAGCCTGGCCTTAAATCTTCCAAGCATGAGGCTTCCACCACCTGCAGAGCTGGATGCAGTGCTCCAGGTGTGGTCTCAGCAGAGTGGAGCAGAGGGGGAGAATCACCTCCCTTGCCCTGCTGGCCACACTTCTCTTGCTGCAGCCCAGGCTCTGCTTGGCTCTCTGGGCTGCAAGTGCATATTGACAGCTCCTGTTGAGCTTCTCATCCCCCAGCACCCCAAGGCCTTTTCTTCAGGGCTGCTCTCCAGCCAGTCCCTGCCCAACCTGGATTTGTGCTTGGGATTGCCCTGACCCAGCTGCAGGACCTTGCTCTTGGTCTTGTTGAACTTAGAATCATAGAATCAGTCAGGGTTGGAAGGGACCACAAGGATCATCCAGTTCCAACCCCCCTGCCAAGGGCAGGGACACCTCACACTACATCAGGCTGGCCAGAGCCTCATCCAGCCTAGGCTGCAAACACCTGCAGGGATGGAGCCTCAACCACCTCCCTGGACAACCCATTCCAGGCTCTCACCTCTCTCCTGGGGAAGAACTTCTTCCTTACATTCAATCTGAATCTCCCCACCTCCAGCTTTATTCCATTCCCCCCAGTTCTGTCACTACCTGAGATCCTAAAAAGTCCCTCCCCAGCTTTCTTGTAGTCCCCTGCAGATACTGGAAGGCCACAAGAAGGTCACCTCAGAGCCTTCTCTTCTCCAGACTGAACAGCCCCAACTCCTTCACTCTGTCCTCATAGGAGAGGTGCTCCAGCCCTCTGCTCATCCTGGTGGTCCTTCTCTGGACACCTTCCATCATGTCCATATCCCTCTTGTAACAGAGGCTCCAGAACTGGATGAAGTACTCCAGGTGGGGTCTCAGCAGAGCTGAGTAGAGGAGGACAATCTTCATGAGGTTGTCATGGGCTCACCTCTCCAGCTTGTCCAGGTCCCTCTGGATGATTTGATGACCTCAAAGAACAATTCAGTGATTCCATGATTCTTGGAGATGCATGGCAGCACTTCTTGCAGAGCCACCAGGGCTGTGTTGCTAGAACTGAACCACTTTGCTGTGAGATTTTATATCAACTCTGGCCAAGAGCAGAGCAAAGCAGATTGTGCAACATTCTGGTTTTGTGGTTTCTGTGTAAACACATTAAAGAGATTTTTTAAGCAGAACTTCACAATACAGTCATTTATTAGTAACAAACAGAGGATTTATACATCTGCTTTGTCAGGGACTTGGAGAAATCCTGATTATGGTAAACTTGCAAGATCAAACCTAAACATTCTAATTCTAACACTTTATGAGGATTAAGTGGAGTGAGGCTCATGCTGTGCCAGCTCCACTGCAGGCTTGCAGAGAAGAAGTCTCTTCTGGATCCATATGCTTCTGCCTGTTCATTCAAAGCATGTTCTCTCTTCTTTTTTTTCCTGTGTTCTTTAATTTGAAGCCAGGATCATTCCTCTGCCTCTCCCACCCTTGATTTCTCTTCCCAGTCCCATTTTTTTTTCTGGCAGAAAGAACTGTATTTCCTTTCCCCTGACTTTCTTCTCGTCTATATATGTCTTCGTTTCAACTGTCTTCTACTTACTGATTCTGTGATTCTGTGACAGCCTTTCTTACTTCTCATTAACCTTTCTTCAACTCCTCAGATGACTTTGCAGTCTTGAGGAAAGGCTGAGAGCCCTGGGGCTGTTTAGTCTGGAGAAGAGAAGGCTGAGAGGGGATCTGATCAATGTCAGTCACTATCTGGGGGTGGGTGTCAAGATGAAGGTGCCAGGCTCTTTTCAGTGGTGCCCACTAAGTGGACAAGGAACAATGTTTGCAAGCTAGAATATAGGAAGTTCTACTTCAAAACGAGAAGAAACTTCTTTGGTGTGAAGGTGCTGGATCCCTGGAGCAGGCTGCCCAGAGAGCTTGTGGAGTCTCCTGCTCTGGGGACTTTCCAAACCCACCTGGATGTGTTCCTGTGTGACCTGCCCTGGAATAGTCCTGCTGTGGCAGGGGGGTTGGACTCAATGATCTCAGGAGGTCCCTTCCAACCCCTAACATTTTGTGATCATTACACCTTGCCTTCCCCACCTTGCTTTGAGACAGTTTTCTCTCTCATTTCCAGGCTCTCAAACCTTCCCATCTCTCTGTGCCATGCTCCCCCCAGCTGCAGCTCTAGATCTCAACCTTAGTTCCCAACTTTAAAATCTGTACATCCTGCTTCCAGTTTTGCCTTCTTTACTGACCTTGAGGCTCACAAAAATGTGAGGACTTGGTCAAGTGCTGTCCCAGTAGGCACACAACCCACATCACCTGCTGGTTAAACATTTGGGTACTTATAACCTGTGCATGGCTGCATTTCCCTTTGCCTCCTGGATGAGGTTCCTGGCTACTAGTTCTTTAGGACTGCCAGTCTGGACAGGACTGAGTAGACACCTGGGGGTTGGAACTAGATGATCCTTGAGGTCCCTTCCAACCCCAATGATTCTATGATTCTCTTGTACCCAAGCATAAGCAGTTGATGATAGACAGAACATCCACATCAAGTTACAGCAATGTGGCTGGCTACTAGGCAGCTGAAAGAAAAGGCTCAACAAGGAGAAACTTCTCCCTGAAAGGCTTCTCAACCACTGGAAGAGTCTCTCCATGGAGATGGTTGAATCCCCATCCCTGGAAGTGTTTGAAAGAGGCAGAGATGTGGTGCTGAGGGACACGATTTAGCAGCAGACTTGGTAGAGGTAGAGAATGGTTGGACTCAATGATCTTAAAGGTCTGTTCCAACCAAAATGATTCTATGAATGCTGTGCTCCCTTGAGATCATAGAATCACGGAACCAGTCAGGGTTGGAAGGGACCACAAGGATCAGCCAGTTCCAACCCCCCTGCCATGGGCAGGGACACCTCACACTACATCAGGCTGGCCAGAGCCTCATCCAGCCTGGCCTTAAACACCTCCAGGGATGGGACCTCAACCACCTCCCTGGACAACCCATTCCAGGCTCTCACCACTCTCATGGGAAAGAACTTCTTCCTTACATCCAATCTGAATCTCCCCACTTCCAGCTTTATTCCATTCCCCCCAGTCCTGTCACTACCTGATAGCCTAAAAAGTCCCTCCCCAGCTTTCTTGGAGCCCCCTGCAGATACTGGAAGGCCAGAGATCATCTGTCCAAGTGTCCCTCTACACTTTCTCCTTGCAGAGTCTGCCCTCATTGTGGGTTCCGAGGCTGCACCTCTTAATTTAGCCCCCAGCTTCTTGCTCAAAAGCAGAATAGTCCCAAACCCTCCTCCAGGCTGTGGGACACTCACCCCTACATTCAATGCAGAGACAGTGTGCACGATGGCAGAACTGGAACTCCAATAGGAATTGGAGGTCTGTGCTAGCCTGGTAGCACCAAGATACCTTCTCAGTCTCTCCTGAGTTATTTCTGCTCCAATTTGTAGGGAGCAGTTGTGTGTTAGATGGGCAGAAGGAAACAGAGTGAAAGAGGTTGTCTTACAAACAGGATCAAGTTGTTCCAGAGGAAGTTCAGGTTGGATATTAGGAAAATTTTCTTCCCAGAAAGGGTTCTCAGGCACTGGCACAGGCTGCCCAGAGAGGTGGTGGAGTCACCATCCCTGGAGGGATTTAAAAGTGGTGCTTGGGGACAGTGGTTTAGGGGCAGTAGCTTAGCAGCAAGGGTGGGATTGTGAGCTCTAGGTGAGCAGTTGGACTTGATGATCTCAAAGGTCTCTTCCAACATCAACATCCCTATGGTTCTGTGGTTTGAAGGATATCATGGAAAGTCTTAAGGCAAAGGTTGGTGGATTCATTAAAGAATATTTGGGTGTTGTAATGAGTTAAATGAACTTAAAAGAATTCATTTTTTTGTTTCATTTGGACTGTAGAAACCAGAAAGGCAAGGTTTGAATATAGATGTCTTTCTGGAAGAGCAGGAGGTTGCCTTAAAGATGAATACCTTTCAGGACACTAAATTAGTAGACAGGAGTAAAACCTTTGATGCTGAGAAGCAGCAGCTTGGATTTTATTCAGAGCAGGCAGAATGGTAGGGAAAAAAACTGTCTGTGTTTGGATTGAACAAGGTAGGTGTCAGAAATTTCAAGAGGAAAAGATCTGTGTTTGAGTTAAGTCCAAGGATGGAGATTTGAACAGTTTGGAGGTGGGATTTGATCATCTCAAAGGTCTAGTTCAACCAAAACAGCTCTGTAGTTCTATGAAATCTCTGTGCATTAAAGAACAGGTGAAAACTGTCTTCTCTAACCTAATGGAAGCCACTGTGCAGTAAAAGAGTAAGACTGGTTTCAGCTGGGCTAATAGTGCTGCCTCATGCAGTGGGTATCCTTGAAGCAAAGCTTCATGGTGGTGTTTGCACAGCACCAAAGTATTAGCAGGAAGCAGCTCAGAACACTGATGCCTTCCAGAAAGACCAAGTCCTGGTGTGACAGCAACCTGTGGCCACTTTGGAGCCCCTCACTATGAGAAAGCTGTTGAGGGGCTGGAATCTGTCCAGAGAAGGGCAACCAAGCTGGGGAAGGATCTGGAGAACAGGGCTGGGGAGGAGCAGCTGAGGGAACTGGGGGTGTTTGGTGTGAAGAGGCTGAGGGGAGACCTCATTGCTCTCTACAGCTCCCTGAGAGGAGGCTGCAGTCAGGTGGGGGTTGGTCTCTTCTCGCTAGTCTCAGGTGATAGAAGGAGAGGAAATGGCCTGAAATTGTGCCAGAGGAGGGTTAGGTTGGAGATGAGGAAAAAATTTCTCTGGTGCAAGAGTGGTCAGGGATTGCAACAGGTTGCTCACAGAGGTGGTGGAGTCCCCATCCCTGGAGGTGTGCATGAAATGTGTGACCATGGCACTTGGGGCCATGGTTTGATGGCCATGGTGGTGTTGGGTTGATGGTTGGACTGGATGATCTCAGAGGGCTTTTCCAACCAAAACAATTCTCTGACTCTATTGTAATATGTGGTTCTCATCTATGTGTTGATGAATCACAGAATTGTTTTGGTTATAGATAAACTAATATATTGGTTATATTGGCCATGCTGGGGTTAGGTTGATTGTTGGACTCAATGATCTTGGGAGGGATTTTCCAACTGAAACAATTCCATGATGCTATGAAAAGAGGCAATAGAATAACTCACTAAAGAAATCCATAGCAAAACAAAGAGCAGAAACATTGTTTGAGAGCCAGTTAAGGTTTTGCCATCAAGAACAACCAAAAGAAAAAATTTATGACCCAGATCTCTGAGTTTTGTTGCATAATCAAAGTTGGCTGTCAAGTTTAGGATCATTAAATGAGAGAGGCAAAAAAAAAAAAAAGACTTTAAAGTGTATTAATGCCAACACTCATTTTGAACAAGTTCTTGCAGAACCTTTGATAAAGAAGTCAATAAAGCTGTAGAAGCCTCTGGACATCTACAATTAGCTGAACTTGAAGAAGATGAAATAACTAATGAGGGACAAAACATTGCAGGCATTTTTATGTGCTGGAAGATTAACTCTGTGTTTGTTTAGCATATACTTTTGATGCTAGACTATTACTGTTATCAGATATCTAACACTTAACCAAACAGAAAACATTCAAGGACAACAGCATTTATTAGCTTCTGTAGCTGGAGTAAGGAGCACAGAAACAAAGGGAAATTTTTATTTGGGAAGAAAAAAAAAACCCCAAACCCACAAATTTTTTTCTGCTTCTTTGACTTTAATAACTAAAGTAAAGGAGTTGTAGCATAAGTTGCATCTAAGTAGGGTATGAATAGGAACAACTGAAGTTTAATTTGCCATATTTAATGCAACACAGTCTCCGTCCTGACCTGAAGCAATCCTGCTTTCATTTGTTACTGCTTCCCAGATTGCATTGGGTTGGAAGGGACCCTCGAAGGTCATCTTGTCCAACCTCCCCTGCAGCAAGCAGGGACATCTCCAATTACATCAGGCTGCCCAGGGCCACTTCTTGCTTATTTAAGGAGGGGAAAAAAAAAATCCTTAAACCCAGGAGCATAGCTTTGCAAATTGGACCAAGGTGATGTAAAGCAAGAGCTGCCATTTGTTTGTGGTGTGGAGTAAAGGCAGAGTTAGCTTTCACCTGGGAAGTTCAGACACAAAATGTGAGCCTCAGGTGTGCAGAGCCTGGAAGCTTCTCCCTTAGATCATTTGGGGTTTTTTGGAACATGTCTGTGTGGGACATAAGGGCCATTTCTGAGTCTGTAGCTAGCAGCTAGCATATGGTAAAAGCCATCTTTAATATTCTCCATGATGCTGGGAGTTGTATTAAAGAGGGGAAAAAGATCTCGGGTTTATGGAGCTCCTGAACACTGTGGAAAGAGAAGTGTTTGTATGCTAAGGAAGAGCTGAGTTGCAATTCCAAAGGGTTTCTAACTGCAAGTCTGAACAGTGTTCACAAAGATGCACTTTAAATGAGACCCTCAAATATAAATATTAATACGTTGGGCTAACGCCTTGTCTGCTGCTCTGCCAAGGACTGTTAGAATGATGGCAAGTAGATGGTTCTCCTTCTGCTAAGAACAACCCAAACCAGAGAACTTCCAATGCCCTGAGAAAGGCAGAATGATCTCAAAACTCCAATACATACAGTGCTTTCTCACACCCCACTGAGCGTGGTAGAGCAGTGATGTTCATACATTGATGGAATGGGTTGGGTTGGAAAGGCATCTCTAAGATCATCCAGTTCCAACCCCCTGCCATGGGCAGGGACACCTCCCACCAGCCCAGGTTGCTCAAGGCCTCATCCAGCCTGGCCTTGATCACCTCCAGGGAGGGGACAGCCACAGCCTCCCTGGGCAGCCTGTTTCAGTGTCTTACTACCTTCACTGGAAAGAATTTCTCCCTAATCTCCAGTGCTGCCCAGGGAGGTGGTGGAGTCACCATCCCTGGAGGTGTTCAAGAGAGGATTGGACGTGGCACTTGGTGACATGGTTTAGTGGTCATGAGGTCAGGGTGACAGGTTGGACTTTAATGATCCTTGAGGTCTTTTCCAACCTCATTGATTCTGTCTAAATCTGCCCTCCTCAAGCTTCAATCCACCCTCTCATCCTATCACTACAAGCCCTTGTCAAAAGTCCCTCCCCAGCTTTCTTGTACCCCCCCTTCAGGGACTGCAAGGCTACTCTAAAGTCTCCTTGGGGCCTTCTCTTCTCCAGGCTGAAGAGACCCAACTCCCTCAGCCTGTCTTCACAGGCTCCAGCCCTCTGATCATCTTTGTAGCCTCCTCTGGACCTGCCCTGGCAGTTCCATGTCCTTATTGCTGATGTAGATGCCCTCCTCTTCATCTTCCACACTATCTTTGGTCTACAACAATCTGCCCCAAGCAGGAGCTGCAATATCTCACCCTATTGTGGCTGGGTTAAGAGCTGTAAAATGAGGTTTCCAGGAAAATTCTTTTGCTTTGCTGGAAAGACAGCCCAGGGACATTAGCCTCTGAAATCAGGTATCAGGGTTAGGTATTCTCAATTTCAATATCATGGTGACATCCAGGGATCTTGGAGGGTGGGGAGAGGATGGGGCAATGGTGACATCCATGGGATCACAGGTGACATCCAGGGATCTTGGAGGACAGAGCACAGAGATGGGATAGAGTCATGCTGAGATCCATGGGGACACAAGTGACATCCAGGGATCTTGGAGGACAGGGCACGTGGAGGGGATGGGGTTTTGGTGACATCTGTGGGCACACAGGTAACATCCAAGGATTGTGGAGGATGTGGGACAGGGAGGGAAGGGGATCATGGTGACATCCATGGGATCACAGCATGGGGCCAGCAATGCAAGTATCTCCATGACAAGGTGCTGTAAAGAGAAAACACAACCAGAGTTTCCACAGTTGGGAAGGAGTGCACATAAAGCCTAATCCCCAAATCTGTTTGGTTTCAAACCTGTTGAATGACTTTCTAGTGACAACAGCTGCTGAGTAAAGAGCACCTTGAAGGCTCTTTGAGCCTTGAGCAAGGACTCTGAAGTGCAAAGCCCTGCCCTGTGCTTTAAAGCTAAATTCAGCCTTGATTTAGTACAATGTTGAGCCTTGCTCTCCTACAGAAGGTGACAACTAGAAGAGAATGTGGCAAGGAATGCCAAATATCTTTTTTTCTTCAATATCTTTCTCTTTCATATCTTCAAATATCCTTTTTTTCCCCCTTTTTTCTTTGAGAGGCTCTTCCTGGTGCTCAGCACCTGCTCCTCCTGCTTGGCCTCATTCAGAAGCTTTTTCTCTGTCTTTGAACAATTTGATCTGAGAGAAGTACAACAGATGCTCAGTGAATTACATTTTCTGTCTGCTGATAATTTGATTTGAAAAAGGAAACAGGAAATATATTCTTTGCTTTAAGAGGAAAATAGTGGTTCAGTGCCCCCCACCCCTCCTTCCCCAGAGTTTTATTCAAGTGCCACAGATTAGAATAATTCACCCCTAGAAAAAAAGTATTTATATCATATTTGCATTGATTTTTCTTGGCCTTTCCTTTTATATTAGGACCCTTCCCCGTCTTTTCATTCAAATGCAACGGATTAGAACTGTTTAACCCTAGAAAAAAATATAAATATATCAAATTTTCATTGACTTTTGGTTTTTTTTTGCCTTTCCTTTCCTATTAGGAGCATTCTCCACCTTAATTCAGATGTCACAGATTAGAACTGCTTAACCCTAGAAAAAATATAAATATGTCATATTTTCATGGATTTTTTTTTTTTTTTGGGGGGGGGGGTCTTTCCTATTCTGCTAGGACCCTTACCCTCCTTTTCATTCCAGTGCCACATGTTAGAACAGTTTACCCATAGGAAAAAATAGAAATATGTCATATTTTCATTGATTTTTAATTTTATTTTTGTCTTTTATATCAGGATCCTTCCTCACCTTTTCATTCCAATGCCACAGATTAGAACAGTTTGCCCCTAGAAAAAATATAAATATATCAAATTTTCATTGATTTTTTTTTTTACCCTTCTTTTTCTCCTAGGACCCTTCCCTACCTTTTCATTCCAATTTAGAACAGTTTAGAACAGTTTCTCCCTAGAAAAATCACTACAAATATCAGGTTTTCATTTTTTCCCTTCTCTTTTTTTATTATACTAGGACAGTTTAGTGTGTATTTAAAGACCTAAAGAATAAACATGCCTGGGGGGGGGGACAAAAAAAAAAAAAAAAAAGGAGGAAAAAAAAAGAGCTAAGATTAATAGTTAAATAATTTATTAAAGGTTTTGTCTTTGAATGAAATGGAAGGAATTTCAGTAGGGATCTGGAGAGCATCTCCTTCTTGGTTTTATGAAATAAGATTTCCCATTCATCTCAATGCTTTCCTCCCACTAAATGCTTAGCCCTGTGCTCCACTGCTTTTAGACGAGAGAGAACAAATTACCCAGTCCCTTTTCAAACACATTAGTGACTGCCAGACTCCCATCCCTCCAGTAAATGCTATTTCTCTCCAGTGACAAAGGAAAGCTAAAAGGCAAAGTCAATTTTTTTCACCTGAGCTCAGCTCATCCTTACAGAAGCTCAAGCCTGGCTTGAATTCATGGAGGGAGCATAATGAAAAGTGGCCTTAAAAAATAAATAGTTTACAGAAATCACTTCACAGATACAGAACAGTGCCTTTTAGGAGAGGGTCAATGTGATGATTGATCAAAATCCACTCCTGCTCATAACAAACACTATGGAAAGGGAATGAACATTAGGAAAGGGATGAAAAGGGACCCTTAGGAGACGGTCATTGACCAAAATCTACTCCTGCTCATAACAAACACTATGGAATGAGAATGAGCATTAGGAAAGGGATGAAAAGGCACTCTTGGGAGATGCTCATTGACCAAAATCTATCCCTGCTCACAGCAAGCACTATGGAAAGGGAATGAACATTAGGAAAGGGATGAAAGGGGACCCTTATAGATTTTGGTCAATGACCATCTCCTCCCTCCTCATAACAAACATTATGGAAAAGGAATGAATTTGGTTTAGAGCAAGCAAATAGAATCCTGAAAACTCTGCTGTGATGGAGAGATGTTAAATTAAACCTAGGGACTGCACAGAATCACAGAATGGTTGGAAGGGACCTCTGGAGATCATCCAGTCTAGCCCCCTGCCCAGGTAGGGTCACCTAGAGAAGCTCACACAGGAACATGTCTCCAGAGGTGGAGACTTCACCACCTCTCTGGGCAGCCTGCTCCAGAGCTCTGCTAACCTTAAATTAAAGAAGATCCTCCTCATGTTTAGATATAGCTTTTTATGATCTCATTTGGCCTGTTACCCTTTGTCCTGTCACTGATACCAGTGAAAAAAGCCTCCTGACGCCCAGCCTTTGATGAGCAGTGATGAGAATCCCCCCTCAGTCTTTTCCAGGCTAAAAAGCCCTAAACCCTTTAGCCTTTCTTCATAAGAGAGATGTTCCAATCCCCTCAGCATCTTCGTAGCCCTTTGCTGCCCAGAGAGATTGTGGAGCCTCCTTCTCTGGAGACTTTCTGAACCCACCTGGGTGCATTCCTGTGTGACTTGCCCTAGGGGATCCTGCTCTGGCAGAGGGTTTGGACTCAATGATCTCCAGAGGTCCCTTCCAACACCCACTCTTCTGTGATTCTATGATTCTATCTGTCTTCCTCATAAAAATAATGAGTTGAACACATGACTCCACCTTCTCAGCAACAACATGGTCTCTCTGAAGTGGGAGGCTGTGCTAGTACAGCCTGAGGGGGAGCTCATTATCTTCAGAGTTGCTAGTATGGGATTGTATTTTGAGTTTGTACTGGTATCAGTGTTGGTCACACTGGGATGTCTCAGTTCTTGCTGCTCAGTGCTCATGCAGAGTCCAGGCCATTGGCAAAAAAAAAAAAAAGCTACAGAGGCATCCTGGCATGAGTGGTGAGCATGAATCAGGAAGGGAAAATCTATACCTAGATTCTTTCCAGTGAGGGTGGTGAGACACTGCAACAGGTTGTCCAGGAAGGCTGTGGATGCTCCCTCCTTGGAGGTGTTCATGTCCAGGCTGGATGAAGCCTTGAGCAACCTGGTCTAGTGGAAGTTGTCCCCTCTTGGAGGTGTTCATGTCCAAGCTGGATGAAGCCTTGAGCAACCTGGTCTAGTGGAAGTTGTCCCTACTCATGGAACTGAATGATCTTGAAGGTCCCTTCCAACCCAAGTCATTCTATGAATCTCTATAGAGACCAGAGAGACAAAGCAATGATAAGGTGGAGAAGAAATTGTGTTTACAGCACAGTGGTGCCCCATGGTGCAGCCCTGCACTCAGTGTTGTTACACAGCCTTCAAACTCATTTGAAAATGCTTTACAAATTAGAGAAGGAATGGCAGCAAAACACCCACAAAAAAAATCTGCTATCAGAAATCCATCCCATACTGAGGAGCTCAGTCTGCTCACCTCATTAAAAATGAGCATTGATTGTTGGGCACTGTAGTTTTCTTTGTGTCCCCCAGGATACAGTGGTCAAGGTATCCTTCATACAGAACAGGCAAGAATTCATCTGCAATGCTTATGGTTTTCTCTGGTTTTGGTCATCAGAACATAGAATTGTTGCAGTTGGAAGAGACTTCTAAGATCATTGAGTCAAATTTTCTCCTGTTTCTCTCTTCTCACAGAAGCAGAGCATGGTTTGGGTTGAAAGACACCTTAAAGATCAGCTACTTCCAAACCCTTGCCATGGGCAGGGACACCTTCCACTAGACCAGGTTGCTCAAGGCCCCATCCAACCTGTCCTCAAACACCTTCTCTCAGCCAAAGTTAGATTTCTCTGTGGAATACACTGAATTTCACCATTCTCTTGCATCACCCAATAGGAAAGGAATCCATCACCCAAAGGAAAAAGAATTCATTTCACTGGGCATCCTCCTCCAGTGCCTTTCCCTCACTTGAAAGAATTTCTTCCTAATCTCCAGTTTAAATCTCTCCTCTTCCAGCTCAAAGCCGTTCCCTCTCATCCTATCACTCCCAGCCCTTGTCACAAGTCCCTCCCCAGCTCACCTGTAGCCCCCTTCAGGTACTGGAAGGCTGCTCTAAGGTCTGCCTGGAGCCTTCTCTTCTCCAGGCTGAACAGCCCCAGCTCTCTCAGTCTATCCCCCTAGCAGAGTTGCTCCAGCCCTCTCATCATCTTTGTGACCTTCCTCTGGACCTGCTGCAATAGTTTCGTGTCCTTCTTGTGTTGGGGGCCTCAGAATTAGACAGGGTACTCCAGCTGGGGTCTCACCAAAGTAGAGGAGGGGTTTTCTGGTGTTGTTTTTGTGTGTGTGTGTGCCACTTGTGCACTGAGCACCATAACTCTGACTCAGATCACTGAGTCCGATCACTGACCTCACACCACCATGGCCATCAAACCCTGGCCCCATGTGCCATATCCATACATTTCTTGGACACCTCCAGGGATGGGGAGTCCACCACCTCCCTGGGCAGCCTCTTTCAATCCCTGACCATTCTTGCAGCAAAGAAATTTTTCCTAACATCCAACCTACACCTCTCTTGGCACAATTTCAGGCCATCTCCTCTGCTGTGAGAAGTGTGTTTGAGACTTGAATTCTAAGAATATGGGTGGGCTTTTTTTTTTCCTTCTCTTTTTTTTTTTTAAATTTTTTCTGGCAAGTGAGCCAATGTTCTAATTTCCAGCCAGGCTTTTCCACAGAAACAGTCTGCAGATCCTCTGTGGAAACAGGAGAGAGCATATCCCCCAGAGGGAGAGAACTAACCTCCTTAGCATTTACCAGCATGTGCCTGAGGGTAAGAACATTGCATATGAGTAGTTCCTGAAGAGAAACTGATGTGGCAGAGATTCAAACATTGGTGTGCCTTGACATAACTTGTTTGTCTGCTCATGCCTTTCGTTTTCTCATTTCAGGAATATTTTCCAAAGCATTTGTTCACAAGCAATGTGAATGGCTACTGCTGCACTTAGTGACTCAGGAGTATGTAGCAGTCACAGAATCACAGAATGTTAGGGGTTGGAAGGGACCTCATAAGGTCATCCAGTCCAAGCCCCCCTGCCAGAGCAGGATCACAGAGTAGGTCACACAGGAACACATCCAGGTGGGTTTTGAATGTCTCCAGAGAAGGATCCACAGCCCCTCTGGGCAGCCTGCTCTAGTTCTCCATCACCCTCACAGTTAAAAAATAGTCATGAAGTATGAAAAATGGTTTTGCTAAAATGAGAGCAACTAGCATCATTTTTTCATGGGGCTGTATCAGCTAAGCCAGGACTGCAGCTTTCCTGTAAAGGAGGAAAAAAAAATGAAAAGCACTTTTTTCTTACTAGGACACTGAGGTGCTGGGGCATTGTCCAGAGAAGGACAGCAAAGTTGGGGAAGGGGCTGGAGAACAGGGCTGGGGAGGAGCAGCTGAGGGAGCTGGGGGTGATTACTGTGGAGAAGAGGAGGCTGAGGGAGACCTCATTGCTCTCCACAGCTCCCTGAGAGGAGGCTGCAGTCAGGTGGGGGTTGGTCTCTTCTCCCTAGTCTCAGGAGATAGAAGGAGAGGAAATGGCCTGAAACTGTGCATGAGGAGGGTTAGGTTGGGGAGGAGGAAAAATATCTTTGCTGCAGGAGTGGGCAAGGATTGGAAGAGGCTGCCCAGGGAGTCCCCATCCCTGGAGGTGTTCCAGAAAGGTATGGCCACTTTGGGCCATGGTTTAATGGCCATGGTGGTGTTGGGTTGATGGTTGGACTGAATGATCTCAGAGAGTTTTTCCAACTTAAACTATTCTGTAACTCTCAGATTCCCCAATTCTATTCCCATACAAAGCAGGATTTGCTCTTCAACCTCCTCTTGCTTCTCTGGTCATTGGAAGCTACTTGATGAATGTCAGGTTTGCACTGATGTCTTGCAGTCTTCCATTGTGCTGCAGCTAATAATCAGCTCTTCACAAGTCAGACTTATATGGTTTGGGGTTTTTTTGGGTTGCAGTTCTTGTTTTGGGGGGATATTTTTGTTTGGGTTTTGTTTGGTTGGGGTTTTTTTGATTGTTTGTTTAATTTTAATACATCCTGTTTCGACTCAATTTACTCTGGAGAACTCAATTTCAGACATTTCATCTCTCTGCGTACTTAACTCTTTTTGATTTGGGAGGAATTTTTTTTTCCCCAAGCCAGAGTATCTTACAACTTTCTGTTAGTGCTATGCAGTTTCCTGCAGGCCTTTTTCCCCCTCCCCACTCTCCTTTTAATGGACTTAGCTAGTAGAAAAGCAGGATGTTAAGTGACTGTTTTAAAAGGTGATCAGGGCTGTGCTTTTAGGGAACATTAAGGTCCTCACTGAAGTCCCTTGCATCATTCAGTTCAATGTTTTCATTAATTAACCTCCAGGAGATATTCTTCCTAACCCTGTCTGCTGTGTAGAATTTTTTATTGATTCATTTGCACAGAAGCCTTATAGCTTAGGGTTGGTTGGAGGTTTGTTTTTTTTTTAGCATTTCAGTAGATAACATAATTTTGGAACCATTAATTTTCTACAATTTATTCCAAAATACCCCACTGATTGCACAGGTCTCAGCCTGACACAATAATGCTGTGGTCATCTCTGGTGCTAGGGAAACTTCTGTAGTGTTAAGAAGAAGAGCAGCAATGGTCTGCATCAGGGGAGCATATTTCTGGCCTCTCCAATAATCTTGGTTTAGGTTTTTTCTTTCCTTCCTTTCCTTCCTTTCCTTCCTTTCCTTCCTTTCCTTCCTTTCCTTCCTTTCCTTCCTTTCCTTCCTTTCCTTCCTTTCCTTCCTTTCCTTCCTTTCCTTCCTTTCCTTCCTTTCCTTCCTTTCCTTCCTTTCCTTCCTTTCCTTCCTTTCCTTCCTTTCCTTCCTTTCCTTCTTTATTTTTGATCTAATAATGCCACTGGAAATGTAAAACTCTTCCTGGGGAAATTCTGCAAACATCAGAAGAGTTGAGAGCTTCTGAGTTTAATGGATTTAATTTGTAAAGCGAGGATGGGGATGGGGGGAAACTTTTCCTGGTTTGAAGGTTGGACTGAGGCAGTAATATAAGGAATATTTAATTGTTTGGGTTTTTTTCTTCCCCCACTGAGCAGCTGTTTTGATATCATCACCTGTGTGTCTATATGCTGTGTAAGAAAGAGCTAGAGAATTGTTACTACTGTTTGATAAAGTGGTTTCTTTTTTGCTGCTTGAATTCCTATGCCTGGGTAAGGAATGGAAGCAAACTGTGATTTTAGCAATTGTTTCCAATCAGCAGCAGGGCTTCTCAAAAGCCACTGAGAGTATTTTCCCCTGATCTGAAAGAGAGCATCAAGGCCATCCAAGCCTAGCTTCTGTCATTAAGGAAAAAAAAAAAGAAAAGAAAGTTTTTGTTAAGCTCTTATGAACTGTTTCATAGTTCATAAGAAACATATTTGATAGTGCATAAGAGACATTCAAGGTCAGACTCAATGGGGCCCTGAGCAACCTGGTCTAGTTGGGAGATATCCCTGCTGACTGCAGGAGAAGATGACCTTCGAGGATCCTTTCCAACCTGATGCATTCTTTGATTCTGTTTTAGAAGCAGGATTTTTATTGAAGCATTCTTGTTGAAAATGTTTTCTGCTAATGGAGTCTAAAACTTCAGCTGCCTAAATGGATATTGCCTAGTTTTTCTAGCCCTTTTTTTTTTTTTTTGCATGTTGTTAACAATCCTGTCTTCAAATATAAGCCTTTTAGTGTTAGTTGTTTAAATGTCTGAAAGGATGTCAGCTTGTGGTAGTTGTTTAAATGTCTGAAAAGGTGTCAGCTTCTTTTATGATGTCAGCTTTCAAGTGGTTCATATGCAAACAGTCTCCTCCTTACTGTTGCCATTGCTGTGGAAGCAGCAAGTTTTCCTACCAGAGCAATGGGACATCAGCTCTCCTGTAGGTAACTGTCACAGGATGTTAGGGGTTGGAAGGAACCTCCAATGATCATCAAGTCCAAACCCCCTGCCAGAGCAGGACCAGAGAATCCAGCACAGGTCACACAGAACACATCCAGATGGGGCTGAAAAGTCTCCAGAGAAGGAGACTCCACAAGCTCTCTGGGCAGCCTGTTCCAGTGCTCACAGTGCAGAAGTTCCTCCTCATGCTGAGGTGGAACCTCCTGTGCTGGAGTTTCTATCCATTGCCCCTTGTCCTATCCCAGGGTGCAAGTGAGCAGAGCCTGTCCCCTCCCTCTTGACCCCCAGCCCACAGATATTGATAGACATTGATTAAATCCTCTCTCAGTCTTCTCCTGACTAAGCAGCCCCAAGGCTCTCAGCCTCTTCTCATAGGGCAGTGCTCCAGTCCAGGGGATTATAAAGTGACCAGTTTAAAAGCCCCACCTGGGAATCTCAGCTGCCAAATCTGTCTCCCATGATTAAGATGAGGTAACTTCCACACAATATTTGATTTCTTGTCAGTAGAGAAGAAATGGTTGGGTTGGAGATACTTGAGGAAGGATGGGAAATCATAGAATCAGAGAATTGTTTGGGTTAGAAAAGACCTCTAAGATCATCCAGTCCAACCAGCAACCCAACACCATGGTCACTGAACCATGTCCTCAAGTGCCATGGCCATAGGTTTCTGGAACACCTCCAGGGATGGGGACTCCACCACCTCCCTGGGCAGCCTCTTCCAATCCCTGACCACTCTTGCAGCAAGGACATTTATCCTCTTCTCCAACCTAACCCTCCCCTGGCATAACTTCAGGCCACTTCCTCTCCTTCTGTCACCTGAGAATAGGAAGAAGAGACCAACCCCCACCTCACTGCAACCTTCTTTCCTGCCTTGATCATGATCAGTAAGGGTGTTGAAATCCTTTCCAAACAGACCAAGGTGCTGAGGCCTAAGGAGATGGCTGTGGGAAAGGCACTGATACCATGGGCTGCTGCATCCTGCTGTCCCATCCAGGAAAACAAGCAGCTCTCAGCCGAGGCAGTCTTCAAGGGAACAGCAAAGAGTTCCTCTTATCAGTCCTTGTCAGCCCATTCATTTCCTGGAGGGACAGGAAAAAGCACTAGCACCTGCCAAACTGTTTGGAGCATCCTGGGAGAGAAAATTAGCTCTCCAGGGTATGAATGCAAAAATCTCAGACTGTTTCAAGCAAATGAAGAGTGCAGACTGGCAGAGTAAGGCACAGTTGTCTCTGATTATGGATAGCAAGCTAATCCATTTGGAATTCTCACCCTACATCTTCATGACACTTGAAGCTTTATTAGTGTTTCAAATTCCAAAGTTATTTACCTGTTTTCCTTTTCTTTTTTTTTTCCATTTTGATCAAAGGGCATTATTAAAATCTTTCTCTTAGCCAATAGTCCTGGCTTTGCATTCCCACACAGACTTGAAGCACCATCATCAGGTTCCCATCCAGCAATTCCCCTCCTGCATCCTGATTTCTCTTAGGCTCCATGGCTTGCAGTGCATTTTGCAAACTGGTTTGGAAATAATTTTTTCAAACCTTCTGCCTTTAAGTGCTTTTTTTTTTTTTTCCCTGCTATACCAATATCAAATCTCAGACCCTCAAGTCCAATATGTATCTCACCCTCAGCCCTAGTGTGGAAGCACAGAACAACTGCAGCTATCAAACACATGGAAAGGAGAAAATTCTTGCATAACTGCTTTTTGTTTTTTCTAAGTCTAATGTGGCATGCCAAAGGTGAGTTGAAAGAAAATCCTCTCTACTTCTGTGTCAAGAATGTGGCACTTGGGGACATGCTTTGATGGCTGGGGTGGTGTTGGGTTGACAGTTGGACTCAATCATCTTAGAGGTCTTGTCCAACCCAAACAATTCTCTGGTTCTGTTATTTTATGATGCCATTAACTTCATCAGATGTTTTCAGTGATACCAGCTGACAGGTTAACCAGGTCTAGCTCACCAAAGAAAGGCTGTGTTGGACCCATTTTGACCTGGGGGGGTACCTCAGTCCAATTCATAGTAAGGGGAAACAAAAAGGTGATAGAAAATGTACCGGTGGAGAACTTGCATCTCTGGTTTCCAATGGTTTTCATTTCAAAACTGACCTCACCTCAAGAAGAATTACTGAAAGAATAACCTAAGTGTTTGAAGAACTTGGGGAGAGGAGGTAGAAAGAAATTATTTTCAAACCAAAGCAGTTTATCCTGGATTTAAAAAAAAAAAAAAAAAGCATCAGATCATCCAGAAATTATTTTTCTTCCCCTTCCCCCTCAGTCTTTTTAATTTGCCAGATTTAGTCTCCTTGTTTTTCCTTCCTGGCTCAATATAAACTCAGCTTTGAATTCCTCTTTAGTATTCTGTGCTGTGTGGCAATGTCTGTCTCTTCTCTTCTTTAAATGTCTGCATGCTCAGTTCTGAAGTAAAAGAAGCAAAGCTAAATGTTTTAGTGCTTTTCTAATCTCTTTTTTGATTTGTTTTCTGTGTTTGTTTGGCAGTACCACTGTGCTTGGATTCACACATATCTTTCATTCAGGTGTTTAATTTTTCTTTACTGTAGATCTAGATATGAAAACTCTATAGAAAACTTAATGAATGGCTCAATAATTTATTTCCAGTATCTAAATTTGCCTGCCTGCCTCACAGTCTGATCCTTAGCTACTGTTAGCACTGCAGTTGCCTCTTGACCTTTATATATAAATCTGTGCAAAATGCTATTAATCTTATTTTGACCTTTTGTGTTCTTCCTTGAGTGGCATTATCAGCTCAGCAGTTTGTACAGCACCAGGAAGAAGCTCTTCAAAGTTGTTATCCTGTTTATTGCATAATCCTACATCTTAACCAGTTTCCTAGCCCCATTACTCTTCATTCTTACTCAGTTTTCCCCAGTTTCATGGAATCACAGAATGATGGAATGGTTTGAATTGGAAGGGACCTCAAAGATCATCCAGTTCCAACCTTCCTGCCATGGGCAGGGGATACCTTCCTCAAGGTTGCTCAGAGCCTCATCCAGCCTGGTCTTGAACACCTCCAGGGAATGATCATCCACAACCTCCCTGGGCAGCTTGTTCCAGTGTCTCCCCACCCTCACTGTAATGAATTTGTTTCTGATTTTTCTAATTTCTTTATAAGTTTCATTTTAATTTCTCCACAAGCTTCCTCAAAAGGCTGCCCTGCCTCACACCAAAGATTCTTCACTTTCTTAGTCCTATATCTTAAAGCAATATTTGGCCAAACCTGCCCAAAGTCATGCATGTTATTAATTTTTCCATCAGAGGGTCATTTTATTTGGATAGAAATCTACTTTTGTCTAAAAAAAAACCCCACCCCATAAAATCACTGAACTGTGGGAGTTGGAAGGGACCTCCAGAGATCATCTAGTCACAAAAATATAGACTGAATGTATTTTGGTTTTTTTTGGGGGGGGGGGAGGGGTGGTGTTTCATCAAGAAACTGATCCAAATCACCCAAATTTCAGATAAATATTTCAGAATTTGAATGTCTGCCTGTGACTGGCTAAGAAATCACTCTGTACATTGAATTATAAGATGCAGAAGGCTCCCAAGCTGGAAGCAAAAGGAAGTTAGTTTTAGAGTCATAGAATCATAGGACTGGTGAAGTTGGAAGAGAGGTCTGAGATCATCATGTCCAACCACTGACACAGAGCTCACAATGCCACCACTACTGCTAAGGTGCCACCACTAAACCACCATGAGTAGGTTTGTGGAAGCAGCTGACCACTAGTGGGGTCTGTTCCTATTATCTTTTACATTCACTGTTGAACTACCTTCAGAAGAAAGCCTGCATAATCCTCTTGACCTGGAGATCACAAAATCACACAATTGTTTGGGTTGGAGAAGCTTTCTAAGATCATCCAGTCAAGCATCAACCCAACACCACCATGGCCATTAAACCATGTCCCCAAGTGCCATGGCCTCATGGTTCTTGAACACCCCCAGGTTGTCTTCCCACTTTTGGAGATAGAAGAAGGTAACTAAGGAAAAGCTCTCAGTCTGGGGAGCTGATGAAGACAGTGTGGAGCAGGCTTTCACTGACCAAGCTATGGTTAAGAGAAAGAAGGGGAAAGTACCTGAAAGTAACCAGAAAACTGGCTCCACAAGTGGGACGGGATCAGATCAGGAATCATGAGCTACAGGGGCAGAGATCAAAAACACCCTAGGGGGACTCTAATCTGAGATCAAAGGAGTGTTTCAAATTGCTGAGGAAACTGAGAGAAGGGAAAACATGTAGGTGTTTTATCTCCATTTGTGTCGTTACCCTAGTGGCAAAGGGGCAGAGATTTGATATCCTTACAGAGCCTGTCAGGCTGATTGCTGGAGCTGGCATCTGCCCTGAAGAAGTGAACCATCCCTCTTGGGTTTGCCTTGCTTTCTCTGTCTTTTTGGGGTTTGGTTTTGTTTTGTGTGTTGTTTTTTTTTTTTTTGTTTTGTTTTGTTTTCCTATCTCAGTCTTAACCTAATGATTGCAGTGCTGTGAGATTGTGTGGTCTTTGCTCTGTGAAGCGTAATGGTGAAGGCTGTTTCACAATCTCCTGTGGTGGATGGAACCAGAGTCATCAGACTTGGCTTTGTGAAAGAAACCTGCAAGTGCAGTGTGGCAGGACCTGAATGGAGCAGTTTGATGAATGCTCTTGTGAGAAAGCAGTGTCAAAGCTCATCTGTGTGGTAGTCACAGAGCCATAGGATCATGTTAGGGGTTAGAAGGGACCTCTGGAGATGATCAAGGCCAAGCCCTCTGCCAAAACAGGAGCAGCTAGGGCAGGTTACACAGGAATGCACCCAGAAGGGTCTTGAAAGTTTCCAGAGAAGAAGACTCCAAAACCTCTCTGGGCAGCCTGCTCCAGGGCTCCAGCAAAGAACTTTCTCTTCATTTTGAGGTGGAACCTCCTCTGTTCCAGCTTGTGTCCATTGTCCCTTGTCCCATCACAGGACACCACTGAAAAGAGCCTGGCTCCTTCTTCTTGACACCCACCCTTCAGGTATTTATAAACCTTAATAAGATCCCCTCTCAGCCTTCTCTTCTCCAGGCTAACCAGCCCTAGGGCTCTCAGACATTCTTGACAGAGAGGTGTTCAAGTTCCTTCATCATCCTCATAGCTCTCCACTGGAGCCTCTGCAACATTTCCCTGTCTCTTTTCAACTAGGGGAGCCTAAAACTGGGCAGAGTACTCCAGCTGTGGTCTCACTAGGGCAGAGTAGAGGGGGAGGAGAACCTCCCTAGACTTGCTAGCCATAATTATCTCCATGCACCCCAGGACAGTCCTTTGAATATGAGTCCCACTCAAGGTTGCTTCTACCCTCAGTGCTATTGATGTACTTTACATGGGAAAGAAGACACAAAAAGAATTAAAACTCCCAAAGACTGAATCTGTGCATTTTGTTGGACAACTTTAATTTCTCTGACGTATGACTGAAGTAATATGCAAAAAAACCAACAAACCAAAAAAAAAAACAACCCTCCACTGGTCCTATAATCCTTTAATCCCTTCTTCTCAAACTGGAATTGAGTTGAGATTGTTCATTGAGCTTTTCCTCCAACCTATCTGGAAAGGGGGAAAAAAAATCAGATATGTCAGATTTAAAGAAACAAAAAATCAGAGATATCAGATGTAAAGGGAAAAAAAAATCAGAGATATCAGATTTAAAGGGCAAAAAATGAGCTATATCAGATTTAAAGAAAAAAAAAGAGATATGTCAGATTTAAAGAAAAAAAAATAGATATGTCAAAGAAAAAAAATCAGAGATATCAGTTTTAAAGAAAAAATCAGAGATCAGATTTAAAGAAAAAAGATATATCAGGTTTAAAGAAAAAAAACAGAGATATCAGATTTAAAGAAAAAAGATATATCAGGTTTAAAGAAAAAAAACAGAGATATCAGATTTAAAGAAAAAAGATATATCAGGTTTAAAGAAAAAAACCAGAGATATCAGATTTAAAGAAAAAAGATATATCAGGTTTAAAGAAAAAAAAACAGAGATATCAGATTTAAAGAAAAAAATCAGATCTATCAGTTTTAAAGGAAAAAAATCAGATCTATCAGATTTAAAGGAAAAAATGAGATGCATCAGGTTTAAAGGAAAAAAATTGGATATATGAGGTTTAAAGCAAAAATGAGATATATCAGGTTTAAAGAAAAAAGGAGAGATATCAGATTTAAAGAAAAAAAATCACATTTAAAGAAAAAAGAGAGAGATCAGACTTAAAGGAAAAAATCAGATATATCAGACTTAAAGAAAAAAATGAGATCTATCAGATTTAAAGGAAAACATGATATACATCAGGTTTAAAGGGAAAAATGAGATCTATCAGATTTAAAGAAAAAAATGAGATACATAAGGTTTAAAGGGAAAAATGAGATCTATCAGATTTAAAGAAAAAAATGAGATATATCAGATTTAAAGAAAATAATGAGATATATCAGGTTTAAAGAAAAAAAGGAGAACTATCTGATTTAAAGAAAAAAATCAGACCTATCAGATTTAAAGAAAAAAGTCAGCTATATTAGATTTAAAGAAAAAAATCAGATATATTAGATTTAAAGAAAAAAAAATCCAGTCAATCAGATTTAAAGGGGAAAATCAGATCTGCTTTGGAACCATTCCTTCTATTTGCAGGACAGATTTATTCCCCACCTCCCTCTGCAATTCCAGCACTCATTTTAGCAGCTGGTAGATATGAAAGGGTAAGAAACTTGTCAGAACAGGTGACATGAGGATGGAATTCCCTAAATGTGTTTTAACCTGTGGGATCACCTTTTGCTTGATAGCAATCTCCCTGGGATTTAGAGACAGCTTGCAGTTTGCAAGAGTTTGAGCCCTTCTGCAGCAGCCTTGATCTCATGTAAAGCATCTCTGTGCCTTCCTTAGCTAGCAGAACCAGCTTCAAGAAATGCATCACGAAGAGTTTGTTCAGTTTGGGAACATGTAACTAGGGGGGAAAAAAATAAAGAGAGAGTTCCATTTTTTTTCCACTGCAAGAGTAAGATGAATTTCTGGGGAGAAGATGATTTTTTTTTTTTTTATTATTGTTGATCTAATTGACAAAACCCTTTGGGGGTGCTGGTGGATGAGCAGCTGGGCTTGAGTCAGCAATGGGCACTTGCAGCCCAGAGAACCAGTGGCATCCTGGGCTGCATCAGAAGTGTAGCCAGCAGATGCAGAGAGGTGATTCTGCCCCTCTGCTCTGCTCTGGGGAGACCTCACCTGGAGTACTGTGTCCAGCTGTGGGACCCCCAACACTAGCAGGACATGAACCTGCTGGAGTGGGTCCAGAAAAAGGCCATGAAGATGATCCAGAGGGCTGGAGCACCTCTCCTGTGGGGGCAGGCTGAGAGGGTTGGGTTTTTTCAGCCTGGAGAAGAGAAGGCTCCAGGGAGACCTCAGAGCAGCCTTCCAGAGGACCTATAGGAAAGGCTGGGGAGGGACTGTGTAGAAGGGTTTGTAGTGGGGCAAAGGTTTGAGCAGTGTATCAATGCTGATCAATACTTAAAGGGTGAGGGTCAGCAGGATGGGGCCAGGCTTTGTTCAGTGGTGCCCAGAAACAGGACAAGGGGAAATGGGCACAAAATTGAACACAAGTTCCATCTAAACATGAGGAGGAACTTCTTTAATTTAAGGATGGTGGAACCCTGGAGGAGGCTGCCCAGAGAGGTGGTGGAGTCTCCCTCTCTGGAGACATTCAACACCATCCTGGATGTGTTCCAGAGTGACCCTGCCTTAGCAGGGGGGGCAGACTGGATGATCTCCAGAGGTCCCTTCCAACCCCTACCATTGTGGGATGCTGGGATTTCATTTTAGTGTTGACTTCACCACCGTTGCACTTCAGGGAACTCTTTTAACAGTGTCTCAGGACAGGTTGGAAAATCTTCAAGTCTTTCAGAAGGCCACATCATGATGCTCTGAAAACATTTTATCTGCTAAATTTGTCTCCATGCAGCTGAGCCTCACATTTGAACAGAATTTTTCTCTTCGGTTTGATTTATGAACCCATTCCTGAAGAGCTCTTAATAAGAGGGACATTTACAACAAGAATTCCAACTCCTCTCTCTTAGGGCTTCCTTCTGATCCTTTCTATCCCACAGTTACTTTGC
Source organism: Indicator indicator (assembly GCF_027791375.1). NCBI lineage: Eukaryota > Metazoa > Chordata > Aves > Piciformes > Indicatoridae > Indicator > Indicator indicator. Next base: position 2,547,004 of record NC_072023.1, on the reverse strand, counting down.
AACTGTGTGGAGCAAGCTTGTTTATTAGAAATTCCAAACCAACAGAAATGTATATTCTTAATATTAAAGTGCATTATACCAACACTAAAAAGAAAAAACCCACCCCAAATCCAACACCCAGTATTGCAAATGTTTCCTAAACAATCCTTTAACTACAGCCAGAAATAACCCCCCAGCCCCCAGTATCCAAAAAAATTACAGCTACAGGTCTGAAAGAATGCAAAGGGAAAAAAAAACGTCTTTTGGAAGCATATATGAAAGAGTTTATTATGGTTATCAGCTTATTAAATTGTCATAATTAACTGTATTAAGTGCTTTGAGTAAATCACCTTTCACAATTACCCTGAATAGGTGATGGCATGATGTTTCCAAAGATATTCCAGGAGACATTAAGTGCTTCACACATTTCTAGCAAGCTTCTAGACTGAGATCAGAAGGGAAATAAAGATCAGAGGTTTCCACAGTTTGATTCTCTGAAGATATTTATCTCCTAGCAAGAGATTCAGACCTCTGATGGCATTCTGTAAAAAGATCTCTCTAAATATATTATTCTGATAGCTAAAGCATTATTAAATGTACTTACAGATGTATTTGACAGCCTTGATGTATTTGCAGGCAAGTCAAATGGTTGTTGAACAGGATGGCATCTGAATTATTGCTTGCCTGACTTACCCCAAAGTTTAACCATGGCTGCTGCTCCTCATTCAGGAGAATGGATTAGGGCAGAAGCATCCTGTAGATCACAGGATCATGGGATGTTCGGGGATGGAAGGGACCTCTGGAGATCTTCAAGTCCAACCCCCCTGATCTGGGCCTTCCTGAAATACATTGGCCCTCTTCTGCCAAAAGGGTGAGCAGCAGAAATCAGCTCTTTAATGCCTACATCCTGGGTCTGAGTTGACAAGCTGTTCTTGGTTGTTCTTTGTGGAGTGTGAATGGGTGGCTGCTCAGAATGAGATGCCATTGATGTTTTGCAGAACAGAGAGGATCAGTGTGTTGTGTCTCCTCCTTTTATTGATAGCACAGAATCACAGAGCCATAGAATCACAGAGTCATTGATTCACAGTTGAGGAGTCAGAGAATCAGAGTCACAGAATCATAGAATCAGAGTCATAGAGTCATGGAGTCACTGAATCATAGAGTCATGGAGTCATAGAGCCATGGGATCATAGAGCCATAAAATCATAGAACCATAAAATCATAGACTCATAGAGTCCTAGAATCATTAAGGTTGGAAAAGATCTTTAAGGTCACTGATCATCAACCCAACACCACCATGGCCATTAAGCCATGGCCCAAGTGCCATGGCCTTGAACAGCCCCAGAGATGGGGACTCCACCACCTCCCTGGGCAGCCTGTCCCAACCCCTGACCACTCTTGCAGCAAAGACATTTTTCCTCATCTCCAGCCTAACTCTCCCCTGGCACACTTTCAGGCCATTTCCTCTCATTCTGTCACCTGAGACTAGCAAGAAGAGACCAACCCCACTCATTGCAACCTCCTTTGAGGGAGCTGTAGAGAGCAATGAGGTCTCCCCTCAGCCTCCTTTTCTCCAGACTAAACATCCCCAGTTTCCTCAGCTGCTCCTCACCAGCCCTGTTCTCCAGAACCTTCTCCAGTGAGAAATCTGGAAATACCAGACCAAGAAGCTTGCTCAAATTTAATTAATCTTCCCTCCTGTGAATACATGTTGGATGATATAGACTTTAATTGGCTATTTATAAAAGCTTTTCCCTCCATATTCTTTCCCTTTTTCTTCAGTATACAGGAGGGCAGATCTCTTTGAAATAGTTTTATTCACTATATGCTTCTATTACAAGGAAGTGAAACTAATTCTAGGCTGCCTTCTAGAAAAGAAATCAAGGTTCTAACATTTGATTTATGCATGTGCCTAAGCCTGACATCCTAGAGATCTCCCCTAGGTGCAAAAAAACCAAAGCAAACATTCCTGGAGCACCAAAAATATACCTCAGGCTACTCTCTCTAGAAAGCAGAGTGGTTTTCATGGCTCCTGTAGGAATTAATCTTTGGCTTTTCTTCTGTAGGGCATATTTACTACAACTTGCTTCAAAGACAAGGAGCTCCTGCTCCAAAGGAAGCAAGCCAGGAGACTGTGTCACAACTAACTGTGCCACCAAGCCCTGCTGCAAGGTAGAGTTTGTGACTCAAGCTCTCAGCCACAAGGCCACATGGCTCTTGGGTAGCTCAAGGCAGCTGCTGAGTCAAGGCAGACAGCTGTTGGATGCCATTGTGCAGGTATCAGCTTTGAGAGCTGACTCTGTTGGGGGGGCTGTCAGAGAATCACAGAATGCATCTGATTGGAAGAGAACCTCAAAGGGCATCTTGTCCACATCCTCTGCAGTGAGCTGGAATATCTAGAGGAGAAGGACTTGGGGGGTGTTAGTTGGTGACAAACTCCCCAGGAGCCAGCAATGGTCCCTGGCAGCCCAGCAGGCAGCTGTGTGCTGAGCTGCATCCAGAGCAGGGAGAGAGCAGCACAGGGAGGGGATTCTGCCCTCTGCTCTGCTCTGCTCTGCTCAGACCCCACCTGGAGCCCCAACACAAGAAGGTCATGGCAATGCTGCAGAGGGTGCTGAGGAGGGCCACAAAGATGATCAGAGGGATCTGATCATCCCTAAGGGAACAGGTTGAGGGAGTTGGGGCTGTTCAGCCTGGAGAAGAGAAGGCTCCAGGGAGACCTTAGAGCAGCCTTCCAGTACCTGAAGGGGACTACAGGAGAGCTGGGGAGGGAAGTTTTAGAAGGACTTGTAGTGATAGAATGAGAGGCAATGGCTTTGAGCTGGAGGAGGGGAGATTGAGACTGGAGATTAGGAAGAAATTCTTTCCAGTGAGGGTGGTGAGACACTGGAACAGGTTGCCCAGGGAGACTGTGGACCCCTCTTCCTTGGAGGTGCTCAAGGCCAGGCTGGATGAGCCTTTGAGCAATCTGGGCTGGTGGGAGGTGTCCCTGGGCTGGAACCAGATGATCTTTAACTTCCCTTCCAACCCCACCCATTCTATGAACCTCTGAATATCTGGTTCTAAAACTGTGATTCCATACTTCCCTGATTCTATGCATTATGAGACTCAAATTCTAGAATAGTATCTAGAGAAAAAAAAATATTTTTTATTGATTGAGATAAAAATATGGAGGGTAAGATACCATCCCTTTACTTCACCATGCCCAGCTGTTGCTTGGCAGCACTGGATCCTCATTGCAAGAGCCACTCTCAACACGCCTTTGAAAGAAGTTTAGCAGCTAAAAGCATGGACAGGCTCTCAGAAGGTGCCTGCAAGATGAACTGTGAGAGTGCAAAAAGGTCAAACATCTGAAGTAAGGCTGTGGACCCACCCTCTGTTTCCACAGGACGTGTTCTCATTCAGGAAGCCTGAGGCTAATTGCTTTGAATCAAAGAGCCGGACAAGCACATCCTTCCAGCCTGGGAGATATGCATCTGGTGGGGGCTTAAGGAGAGATCCTGCTACTGCTCAGGTAACTGCTGCATGGGAAAATGTTACCACTCACCCTTCTGGTTAGCAGAAGCCGTTACTCATGTGTGAGTCACAAATGAAAGGAGAAGTGCATGAGACACAATCAGCTTTTCACTCCTCAGCATTTTTTTGCCTCCTCGTCGTCCTTTGCCATGTGTTTGTCTGGGCTGGTGGGTTTTGTAGTATCAGAAGATAAAAATCCCACAACAATGAGAAAAGGGGGAAAAAAAACCCCAACAACAACTTTGCTTTTGTTAGGAACATTTCACAGGATCACAGAATGGGTAGGGGTTGGAAGGGATCTCTGAAGATCATCTAATCTGATCCCACTGCTAGAGCAAGATCACCCAGAGTAAATCAGACAGGAACACATCCAGGTGGATTTGGAATGCCTCCAGAGATGGAGATTTCACAGCCTCTCTGGGCAGCCTGCTCCAGGGCTCTGTCACCCCCAAAGGGATTAATATTTTTCTTTGTCTTTGCATGGAACCTCCTGTGTTCCAATTTGTGTCCAGTGCCCCTTGTCCTGTCACTGGACACCACTAATGGGAATCATAGGATTGTCTGGGTTGGGAAAAGACCATGGAGTCCAAGCATCAACCCAACACCACCATGGCCATTAAACCATGTCCCAAAATGCCATGGCCACAGGTTTCTTGAACATCTCCAGGGGTGGGGACTCCACCACCTCCCTGGGCAGCCTGTGCCAATCCTTGACCACTCTTGCAGCAAAGTTACTCAATTTCAAGGGGCTGTTGACTGCCCAACTCTCTGTCCATCCAGATCTCTCTGTAATTCCCTTGAGGGAGTCCACAGGTCCTCCTAGTTTAGGGTCATCAGCAAACTTACTTCATGTGCATTCGAATCCTGCATGGAAATAATTCAAAGATTAAAGAGCACAGGGGTTTACTGGGCTTGGAACAAGAATGCTTGAGGTTTCTTCATCTGTAGTTCCCTGAAAAATCCCCCAAGTTATTTAATTGCTCTCTTTAATGTTTTTTTTTCCTTCAAAAAAATCTTATTTGCCATGATGGCTTCAAAACTTGGCAGCAGTGGAGATAGTATTATAGTTACTAATGTTAGAAGATCTCCTCCTACACTCGTATCCATTTGCTGTATCTCATGTTTATAGCACAAACTCCCTTCAGACAGGGGTCATTGTATGATTCTGAAGCCCCTGGCAAACTGAGATGTGTTCCCATGTCACTACAGATCCCAGAAATTCCCATATGGCCTCAAGCTGTGCCAGGGGAGCTTTAGGCTGGAGATGAGGAAAAATGTCTTTGCTGCAAGAGTGGTCAGGGATTGGCACAGGCTGCTCAGGGAGGTGGTGGAGTCCCCATCCCTGGAGGTGTTCAAGAACAAGTGGATGTGGCAATCTGGGCCATGGTTTAATGGTCAGGGTGTTATTTAGGTTGCTGGTTGGATCTTAGAGGTCTTTTCTACGATTTTATCTTTCAGTAGTAGTATAGCAATAGTGACTTGAGCTTCTGTGCTCAAGGGAACATGCAGTAATTTATCTGCAATGCCCACAGTGGATAGAAGCAGAAACTGTCAGCATCAACAGCAGGAAATGGTCTGAGTTGAGCTGAGGGAGAAAATGTTTATCACTACAGGGACTGACATGTTGAAGGAGCACGGAAACTGCATTCTCAAAACTATGTAAGTAAAGGGGAGACTAAAATCAGTTATAGGTGACAGAAAACAGTCATAAATTGTTAGAATTGTTTGGGTTGGGAAAGACCTCTCAGATCCTTGAGTCCAACCATCCACCCAACACCTCCATGGCCATCAAACCATGGCCCAAAGTGTCATGGCCACAGGTTTCTTGAACACCTCCAGGGATGGGGACTCTACCACCTCCCTGGGCAACCATAGATGCATGAAATTAGTGTGATGTGGTTCCAGGTTTCAAGACAGTGGGAAACAAACAAACAAACAAGCAAACAAATCTATAATTCTGTAACTTTTTTTTAAGAGAGATATTTAAGAAACAAAATCCTGATTGATCAAACCAGCTCCAGAGTCAAGAAATGTGATGAGAATTATGATTAATTTGATGTTCAGTGTTTTTTTTTCTTTTTCCTGTGGTGTTTATTCTGTTTTAATTAAGGGGTGTTGTTATTTTTAATGTTTTAGGTTTAGTCATAGAAGCCTGAAAGATTCTCTTTGAGCAAAGTCCTCTTCTTCCTGTGTGTCTATCTGTTTTTAAGGCAGATCCTCTGATTTTGATTAGGTATTTGTCAGCCCCAGAGTTTTGCAGGCTTTAGCTGAGCACAGGAGCACAGGAAACTTTTATGTGGATGCCTTTATTTCTGAGACTTTTGTTTAAGTAGGCTGTAATCAAAACAAAAATGAAAGCCTGGGTTTTATAGACTCATCTCTGTCTTCTTTGGAGGTCTGAAGCTTCACAGAACAGAGAGAAAAATGCCTAAAAGGATGAGGTTAGTTTGATGAGGGTCATGTCAGAAGATGAAGAAACTCCTTCCATTTGTGATCATTAAATTCCTGGTGCTTTTTTTTTGCTACATCAGCTGTCTGGGAAAGTCTAAGCAGTGTGGATGGAGTCAGTCAAGGCAATAAAAATCTAACTCCTGGGCTGCTTCACTGTAGGCACCTGAGGGGTTGTACAGCAGTGGAGCAGCAATGATGCAGAGGAATGGAAATTTCCTCTTCAGAACTGACTTTTCTCTGTAGTTCACTAGTTAAACTGAGGGCAAACATGGTATAGTTGCTTTTCTGAATCAAACTGGTTGGCAGCCAGTTGAAGATGGTGGCCAAGAAGGCCACCAACATCCTGGCCTGGATCAGCAATACTGTGGCCAGCAGAAGCAGGGAACTGATCGTGTCCCTGGACTGGACACTAGTCACACCTTGAGCACTGGGTTCAGTTTTGGGCTCCTCACTCCAAGAAGGACATTTAAGGGTTGGAGCATGTCCAGAGAAGGGCAACAAAACTGGGGAAGGGTCTGGAGAACAGGGCTGGGGAGGAGCAGCTGAGGGATGTGGAGTTTAGACTGGAGTGGAGGAGGGAGGATGAATTAAATTTGAGTAAGCTTCTTGGTCTGATGTTTCCAGATTTCTTGCTGGTGAAGAAACAACTGGAGAACAGGGCTGGGAAGGAGCAGCTGAGGGACTTGGGGTTGTTTAATGTGGAGAAGAGGAGGCTGAGGGGAGACCTCATTGCTCCTCCACAGCTACCTGAGAGGAGATTGGATTTGGTCTCTTTTCCCTAGTATTAAAAAACAGCCTGAAATTGTGCCAGGGAAGGTTTAAGTTGGAAATTAGGAAAAATGTCATTGCTGCAAGAATGGTCAGGGATTGGAACAGGGCTGCCCAGGGAGGTATTAGAGTCCCCATCACTGGAGGTGCTCAAGAAACCTTTGTTCCATGGTTTAATGGCCATGGTGGTGTTGGGTTGACGGTTGGACTGGATGATCTTAAAGGGATTTTCCAACTGAAACAGTTCTATGATTCTATGATTTAATGGTGTAATTGTAAAGATGATATTCTAAGAGTAAATACAGGTGTGAAGAAAGAAAAATAGCAAGGGATAAAAAAACCTCTTAGTGAGAAAAAGAAGATAACCTAAGTGGGTAACCAGGATAGTTGGTTTGAAATGAGTTAATTTCAATCCATTCATTTTAGTATTTCATTATCTTAATATTTTTATAGGATCTCAGTAATTTTTAACACTACCCATTAGCCTACTAGGATGAGTTCAATGACTCAGACATGAATCTCTGTGTTAATAGGTGGCTCATTTTGACTTTGAGGAGCCATTTTTCCCCAGAAAATGAGTGCTATTAATTTTTAGTTGGGCAAATCTGCAGTATTTCAGCATAGATTAGCATATCATTATGATGCCAGGATTAGATCTAATGGAGCTGCTTCTCCTGCCTGTTTCTCTGCTTGCAAATGACTTACACAGTGCAAGGAACCTCATCTGCCTGACTGATACTTGCTGTGCTATTCAAATATTTTGGTTATTTTTGGGTTGCTTCATTCATTAGTAATCTGGAGGTAGGAGTAGGAAAGTGGTGTGCAGTTAGTGAGCAGCAGAACTGACCTCATCATAACTTTGAACTCAAGATATCTATCATCTAGAGCAGTGGATGCTTGGAGTGCTTGACTAATGCTGCATCACTTATTTGTTGTATGAGGGAGTGAAATCTCTGCTGGTATAGAATCCCAGAACTGTTGAGGTTGGGAGAGACCTTTGAGATCATCAAGCACCTCCCCTGTGGGGACAGGCTCAGAATGTTGGGGCTGTTCAGCCTGGAGAAGGTTCCAGAGAGACCTTAGAGCAGCCTTCCAGTGTCTGGAGAAGGCTACAGAAGAGCTGGGGAGGGATTTTTGACAAGAGCTGGGAGTGATAGAACGAGGGCCAATGCCTTTGAGCTGGAAGAGGAGAGATTTAGAGTGGAGATTAAGAAGAAATTCTTTCCAGTGAGGGTGGTGAGACATGGGAACAGATTGCCTAACAGGGTGTTGGAGCTAAGTGATCTTTAAGGTTCTTTCCAGGCCAAACCATTCTATGGTTCTATGATTCTGTGGTTCTATGATTTTATGATCAAGTCCAACCACTCATTCAGAGCTCAGAATCCTACCACTGCTGCTAAGCCACTACCACTCAACCACCTCTTCAATCCCTCCAGGGATGGTGACCCCACCACCTCCCTGGGCAGCCTGAGAACCCTTTCCATGAAGACATTTTTCCTAATATCCAACCTGAATGTGCCCTGGCACAACCTGAGGCCGTTTCCTCTTGTCTGTCACTTGCTGCACATGAGAAGAGACCAACCCCCACCTCACTTCAGCCTCCTCTGAGGGAGTTGTAGAGGGTGCTGAGGTCTCCCTTAGCCTCCTTTTCTCCAGAATGAGCAATCCCAGTTCCCTAACCCCAGTTCCCTCAGCTGTTCGTCATCACATTCATGTCCAAGGTCCTTCCCCAGCTTTGCTGCTCTTCTTTGGGCACACTCCAGCACCCCTGGAAGTGTGTGAGCCATGTGTGGGTCTAAGCCCTGCCCAGAACATGGCACTCTGGTTGACATGGAATCATAGAATCATAGAATCATAGAATCAGTCAGGGTTGGAAGGGACCACAAGGATCATCCAGTTCCAAGCCCTCTGCCATGGACAGGGACACCTCACACTACATCAGGCTGGCCAGAGCCTCATCCAGCCTGGCTGCAAACACCTCCAGGGATGGAGCCTCAACCACCTCCCTGGACAACCCATTCCAGGCTCTCACCACTCTCATGGGGAAGAACTTCTTCCTCACGTCCAGCCTGAATCTCCCCACTTCCAGCTTCCAGACATCCTGAACCTCATGTTTGGTTTAAAAGAAAGTGAGCCTGAAGAGCCTGATACTGCATCTGAAACAGCCTCCTTTCCCAGCACTCAGGGTTCACCTGGGGGAGGGTTACTTCTGGGCTGCCTAGCTGAAGGCAACAATTTAGTGGCAAGCTCTGGCGCTGGTGTCGTCGACCCTAGTTGTCATCATGAGTGACCGTGGCAGTGGCAGGAGGTGGGGGTGCTGGGCTGGTGGCTGCTAGCCAGCATTTCCCCAAGGGGATGAACACAGGCACTCTTACACTGCCTCTCTGGGATGTTAAGCATGATTAATGGCTCCTGGGGAGAGCCTGATTGGACTCCAGAAGAAAATTTGTCACCACCAGAAGAGGCAGACATTGGAATCATCTCCCAGGGGAAGTGGTGGATTCCCTCACACTGGACAGGTCTAAGACTCAGCTTGATAGGGTGCTGGGCGAGCTCATTTTGACTGTGCTGTTACCTAGAAAGGTTGGACCAGATGATCCTGGAGGCCTTTTCCAGCCTGGCATTCTGTGACTCTGTATCAGTACGCTCTGAATGGGATGTGTTAGAAAAGGGAGAGAGCCATGAGGATGCTTAGGGGACTTGAGCATCTCCCCTGTGAAGAGAGATTGAGAGCCCTGGGGCTGTTTAGTCTGGAGAAGAGAAGGCTGAGAGGGGATCTGATCAATGTCTATCAATAGCTGAGGGGTGGGTGTCAAGGGGAGGGGGCCAGGCTCTTTTGGGTGGTTCACAGGGATCAGACAAGGAACAATGGGTTCAGACTTGAACATAGAAGATTTCAACTCAACATGAGGAGAAACTTCTTTCCAGTGAGGGTGACAGAGCCCTGGAACAGGCTGCCCAGGGGGGTTGTGGAGTCTCCTTCTCTGGAGACTTTCCAAACCCACCTGGATGCATTCCTGTGCAGACTACCCTAAGTGATGCTGCTCTGGCAGGGGGGTTGGACCTGATGATCTCTTGAGGTCCCTTCCAACCTCTGATATACTGTGAGACTGTGAACTATCTCCTGGACATGGAGTCTGGAAGATAGGATACCAGATACAGATACAGGTTGAGGGAGCTGGGGGTGTTCAGCCTGGAGAAGAGGAGGCTCAGGGGAGACCTCATTGCTGTCTGCAACTACCTGAGGGGAGGTTGTAGCCAGGTGGGGGTTGGGCTCTTCTCCCAGGCAACCAGCAGCAGAACAAGAGGACACAGTCTCAAGCTGTGCCAGGGGAGGTGTAGGCTGGAGATTAGGAGGAAGTTCTTCACAGAGAGGGTGATTGCCCATCGGGATGTGCTGCCCAGGGAGGTGGTGGAATCACCATTGCTGGAGATGTTCAAGAGGAGACTGGATGAGGCACTTAGTGCCATGGTCTGGTTGAGTGCTTAGGGCTGGGTGATAGGTTGGACTTGGAGGTCTCTTCCAACCTGGTTGATTCTATGATTCTAAGAGTGATTTATTTCCTTTGTAAGCTCAGTATGTGGTGGATCTGTACTTGTGCCTCCCAGCAGTACTACTCTTGTGCTCTCCTGTTTCAGTTAAACTGAGTTTGTGGCTCTCTTAGTGACTGAAAAAACCAAAGAGATAGGTATTTGCCCAGATTCCTGGGCAGGGCTTTAGCCACTGGTTCAGTTCCTTTCAGTCTTTGTTACCACCATCAGTGCCTGGCAAGAAGAGCACAGCTCTCCCTTTGTGCAAATGAATTAGCAAATGAATATTAAAGCTCTGAAGGCAATTATTACATGTCCTCAAGGAGTGTGGCAAGAATAGTAACAAGCCCAGTGATGTCATCTTGTATTAACAGCCTTAGATTTATTTCATTATTCTCTAGAAATTAAATGTCTTGGCAGTTCATCTTTTATTCAGCTAATCATACTCTGTGAAAACAAAAAGGAAAAAAAAATCCATTTTGTTGGCCAGCCAGACTGCTGAGCAATCATCCCTCAGAGCTTCACTTGTAAACAATTTATTATTTCACCTGTGGCAGCATTGTAGAACAACAAATTATTTGGATAAGATCCTTGATGTTCATCAGGACTTTATTAGCCTCCTTTATTAGCTTGTCAGCTCTAAGCAGAGGCTGTGGCTGCTCACGGCTCTCATGCTTGTGGCTCTCAAGCCAGCCTTGACTCACCAACAGCCAGCCACACCTATGGTTTGCTTTGGATGTAGGAGAGTTGTTTGCTTGTTGAGAAATTGTTGAATTGGTTTCCTGCCATGAGAGGAAGGGCTGTGAGAATTGGGTTTGTTCATCCTGGAGAAGAGAAGGTCTAGGGGAGACCTTGTTACCAGGGACCCAGGACATAAAGAGTGGCTCCTAGGAAGATGGAGACTCCCTTTACACAAGGACAAGGTGCTTTGTAACATGGATTAGTGGTGGACTTGCCTGTACTGGCTTAACACTTCCTCCTGTTGGTCTTCAAGGTCTTTTTCCAACCTAAAGAAACTCAGATTCTGTGTTTCTAGGAATTGTTGTCGTTTAAAATCGCGTCGCTGAAAACAGCTTCTAAATGTGTCCCCAGCTGTGGGGCTCTCAGTTATGGACCACCTGCATTTGGTGATGTGCATTGCTGACCACACTTTAAAAAGCAAAATTGTCATGGCTGAGTTTTCATCGGAGCATAAACCTGATTTTGAAGCATCAGAAGGTACAGATCTGTGCTGGCTAAGTAATTATACTTTAAAACTCAAACTGTGGCATGGGAAAATTCTTTTTTTTTTTTTTTTCTTATTTATGTATTTATTTATTTATTTCAATATAGCAGATGCCTTTCAATGTCTTCAGGGGAAGTTAAATGATTTTACTGACATCAAAAGAATGTAATTAACCACCTATGATGGCTAAACATAATAACAGCAAGTAGAGGCTTCTTCACGTTAGGTTAGGTAACTCTGCTCTCACAAATGGGTTGGGCATTTCCTCTGACATATACCTAATATAGGTAATTTGATTTGGATTAATTAAAATTTGGGGTGAAAATAGCATCTGCATCTCTTCCACATCAGCAAAAAAAAACCCCACACAAACCCAAAAAAAAACAGAAGAAGAAAATAATTAACAATTTATCTCTAAGTTTGGGCTTGCTACTTTGAGCAGCTTTTGAGTAGAAAAGAGGTTGCCTGCCTCCCCAGAAGGAGACTGTAATGGCAAACACAAATGAAACTACAGGAGAGAAAAATCAAAAGGCTAGGCAGCAATCCTCAGGGTAGAGTTTAAGTAGAGAAGACATTTAGGAGGCAAAACTCCTTGGGCAAAAAAATGTGGGGGTCTGAAAGTTTGATTCCTCGACTAATGGTGGATGTCTTTTCCAGCTTTAGCTTCTTTGATCCTCTAATATCCACCTTTAATTTCTAGCTTCTGCAGAGATCTGCTCTGTGGACATCTAACATGGGATGTGAAATGCATCAACTTCTCCTGACCACTCCTGACTGTTTATGGAGTAAGACTATGTGTAAGACAAATTGTTGAGGTGCCTGGGAGGTTTTCATTGATTCATAGAATGGTTTGGGTTGGAAGGGACCTTAAAGATCATCCAGTTCACAGGATCACAGGATTGGAAGGGACCTCCAGAGATCCTCAAGTCCAACCCCCCTGCCAGAGCAGGACCATAGAATCTAGCACAGGAATGCATCCAGACAGGTCTTGGAAGTCTCCAGAGAAGGAGACTCCACAGCCTCTTTGGGGAGCCTGTTCCAGTGCTCTGTGACCCTCACAGTGAAGAAGTTCCTCCTCATGTTGAGGTGGGGAGTTCCAACCCCCCTGCCATGGTTGCTCAAGGCCTGGGTGGCTGAAGTTCCATAAGGCATGTTCCAATCCTTGATTAGTGTCATGGTGATTTTCTTTTTCCTTATGTGAAGCTGGCATCTCATTTTCCCTTGTCACTCACCTCAGCAGAGAGTTTGGCTTCATCTTGCTGGTAACCTCCCCTTAGGAACTGGGAAGCTGCTATTAAGTCCCTCCAAAGCCTTCTTGTCTTCATGCCAACCAAGCTCTTCCCTCAGCCTCTCCCTCAGCTGTTCCAGTGAATCTTATTTACAATGTGCATATAGAATAGAATATATAAAAGTAAAATACACATGGATTGATTTAAAGAGATCCTATCATAAAGCCAAAGCCAACCTAGAGCTAAATCAGATAGTAGGAAGAATTTAGCAAGATACAAATGACATTTGGATACTACTTAGCAACATTTTATTAAGTGCTGTCTGAAGTTGGTGTCACACCAGTAGGAAGACTTTTTTTAAATTTATTTTCTCAAAACCAAAGAAAGGAAAATAAACAAAAGTTTAGTTTTGGCACTGGTGAGGTTGCACCTCGAATACTGTGTTGAGTTTTGGGCCCTTCACACCAAGAAGGATATTGAGGTGCTGGAGAATGTCCAGAGAAGGGCAACAAAGCTCTGGAGAGTCTTATGAGAGGCTGAGGGAGCTGGGATTGTTTAGCCTGGAGAAGAGGAGGTTGAGAGGAGACCTCATTGCTCTCTAAAACTTCCTGGAAGGAGGTTGCAGGGAGGTGGGGGTTGGCCTTTTGTCCCTAGTCTCAGGTGATAGATAGAGAGCAAATGGTCTGAAATTGTGCTGGGGCAGGGGGGGGGGGGGGGAGGGGGTGGTGTTAGATTGGAGATTGAGAAGAATTTCTTTGCTGCAAGAGTGGTCAGGGATAGGAACAGGCTGCTCAGGGAGGTGGTGGAGTCCCCATCCCTGGAGGTGTTCAAGAAATGTGTGGCCATGGCTGAGGGAGGCTGGGATCATTTAGCTTGGAGAAGAGGAGGTCGAGAGGAGACCTGATTGCTCTCAACAGCTACCTGAAAGGAGGTTGGAGTGAAGCCAGTTTTGGCTTCAGTGTGGCTTCAGCATTGCAAAGTATGGGGCAGGAGGGACAATCCCTCACGCTTTGGCATTGCTTTAGTGCAATCCTGCAGCCAGTTAGAGAATGAGTTCAAAAAGGAAGCTGAAATCTCAGAAAGTGAGAAAAATCTGTGACAAGTCTAAACTAATACAGGTTTTATCTCCTGTGAGAGAAGACAGAAAGATGACATGATAGTGTAAGTCTTTCCTGGAGATTATCAGGATAAATAATACATCTGCTTGGCTTCTTCATTCCAACAGACCAAACAATGCTAGAAGCAAGAATGGAATAAAAATTATAGGCAAATGTCAGTAGGGAAGGTCTGTGGAGAAGTTTATAAAGTTATGAGAGAGGTTGTGGAGTCTCCTTCTCTAGAAACTTCCCAAACCCACCTGGATGAGTTCCTGTGTGACCTGCCCTGGGTGCTCCTGCTTTGGCAGCAGGGTTGGGCTCAATCTCCAGAGATCCCTTCCATCCCCTACCATTCTGTGATGCTGTGGTTCTGTAGCCTACTTAACAGCGGTCAAGAATGGTTTATAAAGGCTGACACTCATGGATCTACCTTGATATCTTTTTCTTATGAGGTCAAAAGCATAGTTAGTGAAGGTGTTAATCTCTAGAGGTCCCTCCCAACCCCTCCCACTCTATGATTCTATGGTTTTGTGACTTGTTTCTTCACTGGAAAACTTCTATTTGAGGATACCTGTAAATGCAAGAGGTCTGCTCTACTTCATCCATGCCTTTGGGACTGCATGCAGTAAACCAAACTTAAGTCAGTCTCCTGTGGGACAAGTTAAAAATGAAGATAAGAGCCTTTCATGACCTTAGAATCAATTAAGCCTGGTGATGCAAACTGACAGCTCCATATGGTCATCCATAGGATGAAGATGTCCGTCAGGGTTGTTTGTGGGAGAAGAGGTCTTTACCATTCCTCTGGAAATTAAAGCAGCTTTCTGGCACAAGTTTTGATGTGGGCTGCTAAGGGCTGGAAGAAGCTTAACCAAAAAGCAGAGCTGGGAAGGTTGGGTTGCCTATCACTAAGCTCAGGGTGTGCCTTCCCTCTTGCTCACCTCAACTTGCTGTATCAAGCAGGCTGATAAAGGAACAGCTGATTGGGCTTTTGTGGGGGTTTTGTGGAGGTTAGATTTGACACATACTGATTTGATTACACAAAATCCACTCCTGTGGACAAGTTAAGCCCCAAGAATTTGCTGTGAGTGACTGGAAGAATGAATATAATAGATTCTGAAACTTCCTGCAAGAATTTTGTTGGTTTTTTTGTTTGTTTTGCTTTTTTTGGTTTTGGTGTTTTGTTTTGGTTTTTTTGTTTTTTTTTTTTTTTAAATTAAGAATATTTGTGTTTTCTGGCTTCTTGGATTTTGAAAGACTTCATCATCTGCTTGCTTTTAGTTATGCTTTGTAACCGAATTTTCTTATTCACCTAATTAATTGTATTTTCTAAAGTGACTTCCTTAAAGTATTTGCTTTGAAGGTGGCTCCTGCCTCCCACTGTTTTGCAATGAGGTTAAGTTTCTCTTCCAGGGGTGCATTAAGAATAGGGTGGCCAGCAGGGTGAGGGAGGTTCTTCTCCTCTAATCTGCCCTGGGGAGACCCCAGCTGTGCCCAGTTCTGGGCTTCCCAGTTCAGGAGGGACAGGGATATACTATAGAGTGCCTAACAGAGGCATGAGGATGCTGAAGGGCCTGGAATATCTGTGTGAGGAGGAAAGTCTGAGAGCTCTGGGGCTGTTCAGCCTGGAGAAGAGAAGGCTGAGAGGGGATCTGAGCAATGATTACAAATACCTGAAGGTGGGGGGTCAAGAAGAAGGGGCCAGGCTCTTTTTGATGGTGTACTGTAACAGAAAATGGGGCAATGGACACAAACTGGAAGCCAGGAGGTTCCACCTCAACACGAGGAAAAACTTTTTGGTGTGAGGGTGCTGGAGCCCTGGAGCAGGCTGCCCAGAGAGGTTGTGGAGTCTCCTACTCTGGAGACTTTCCAAACCCATCTGGATGCACTCCTGCGTGGCCCATGCTAGGTGATCCTTCTTGGGCAGGGAGGTGATCTCTGAGAGTCCCTTCCAACCCCTACCATTCTGTGACTCTATGACTCAAGGGTGAGTCTAAACCCACAACAGAAACCTTTGTCTATTTATTTGAAGTGAATGAAGGTGCAAAATAGCACCCAGAAAAAGTCACAGGAGATAAGGATGAGTGTGCATAAAACCCTTTCCACAGTGGAAAAGTGGAATTATAGTAATGCCACTAAAAGTGATATCATTTTATATTATAAAATATATTCTTTTTCCCCAACAGTGGTTAAAGAAGTTAAAAAGCTTAAAGGGAACACTACTTAAGACCAATCACAGTCAGCAGTGCAGTTCCTATATTGCAATTTAAATAGCAAACATGAAAATATTCACAACTGCCTGTTGCAATGTGGAATCATCAGAAAGAAACTGACTAATGTTTCTGTAAGGGAGATGCTTATTCAGTCATTATTATTTCTTTAGGGAAAACTGAAATATTAACCTTTGGTTGTAATCAAACAATACCTCTCTGTGCTTCACACATTTTTTTTTTTTGCAGTTGAATCAGGTCAGAGCTGTGCTTATCTTTCTCTAAGGCAGGCTTGGTTTTCATTAAAGATGGTTTAGTGTAAAGCCCCAAACCATTTTCCTTTTCCTCTGAGTATCTTTGTGTCTGTGCTACCCTAGTTTGTGAAAAAAATTAAGCTTCTGCTGAGGAATTATGTGTGAATTTGGATCGTTGCCAATGATCTGAAGAATGACAGAATTTGATTATAGGGGAGTGAAATAAAATCCAGGGCATTCAGAGGAGGGCTATGCTAGAAGCAGAAAGCAATCAAAGGCATAAGAATTTGGATTAAATGCTTAAGATGACAGAATCATCACAGAACGCGTTGGGTTGGAAGGGACCCTCCAAGGTCATCTTGTCCAACCCCCCTGCAGTCAGCAGGGACATCCCCAGCTAGATCAGGTTGCTCAGGACCCCATCAAGTTTGACCTTGAATGTCTCCAAGGATGGGGCCTCAACCCCATCTCTGGGCAAAGTGTTCCAGTATTTCACCACCCCCACTGTAAAGACCTTCCTCCTAATGTCCAGCCTAAAGCTACCCTATTTTCAAACCACTGCCCTTCATCCTCTCACTACAAGACCTTCTAAACAATCCCTCTCCAGCCTACCTGCAGGCCCCCTTCAGATATTGAAATGTAGCTTTAAGGTCCCCTTGGAGCTTTCGTAGACTCATAGAACCAGTCAGGGTTGGAAGGGACCACAAGGCTCATCCAGTTCCAACCCCCCTGCCATGGGCAGGGACACCTCACACTACATCAGGCTGGCCAGAGCCTCATCCAGCCTGGCCTTAAACACCTCCAGGGATGGGGCCTCAACCACCTCCCTGCACAACCCATTCCAGGCTCTCACCACTCTCATGAGAAGAACTTCTTTCTCTTCTCCTTGCTGAACAGCCCCAACTCTCCCAGCCTGTCCTCATAGGAGATGTGCCCCAGTCCTCTGATTATGTCTGTGTCATCATCTCTGTGTCATCCTCTAGACCTCCTCCAGCAGGTCCATATCCTTCTTCTATTGAGGGTTCCAGAGGTGGACACAGTACTCCAGGTGAGGTCTCACCAGAGCAAAGTCAGCAATTAGAGTCAGATTAGTGCAACATGTGTTAGCTCAAAGGTTGTTTGATTTGTATATGTGGTTAAGTGCTTCCAGGTGAATGTCCAGGGAGTTCAGGGAATGGGGTTGGGTATTTGTGACTTGACTTATGTCACCTTTTGGAAGGAACTTACACAGTGGGTATGTGTGCACAAGGAAAGGTAACAGTTTGCTGTTTGGTGGCCAGTGCCTGAACTCAATATATGATACAGAGAACTGCTGGCATCTGGCTGTGTGCTTAATGTATGGATACCAGCCAGTTAAAGAGGGCATGCATGATAAAACTGTGAAAGCAGGCAGGAACCACTGGAAGAGTGTGTGGCACAGGATAATGCAAATAGCAAAGTGCTTGCCTGGGGAAGGAGAGAGTTTTAATCTCTGTGGGGAGTCACTGCAAGAGTCAGACCCCATCTTTTGCTGTTTGATAACCAGTGCTGGTGTTACACTTGCTGCCTCTCATGCACTCTAGTTAGGAGTCTCAGTGTAGAATCAGAGAATGACTTGGCTTAGAAAAGATCTCCAAGATCATCAAGTCCAACCATCAAACCATGTCCCAGAGTGCCATGGCCACACGCTTCTTGAACACCTCCAGGGATGGGGACTCCACCACCTTGGGCAGCCTGTCCCACTCCTGCAGGAAAGAATTTTTTCCTAACCCTCCCCTGGCACAACTTCAGGCCATTTCCTCTCCTTCTATCACCTGATATTAGGGAGAAGAGACCAACCCCCACCTCACTGCAGCCTCCTTTCAGGGAGCTGTAGAGAGCAATGAGGTCTCCCCTCAGCCTCCTCTTCTCCAGGCTAAGCACCCCCAGTTCCCTCAGCATTGTTATTCTGTCAGCTGCCACCTACACTGTCTATGGTTTGACAACAAACATGTTCTTTAGAAATGATCTCATCAAAACATGGCACAGGGCACCCCCTGAGCTCTTTAGACAGAGGCCTCCTGTGGCAGTTCCTTTGCTCCCAACACCTTCCCACCCTCACCCAATGCAAACAGCATTCAACCAGAGAAAAATCATAAACAGGGTCACTTAGCAACTTGCAAAAGCAATATTTGCAGGTTCAGTCAGAACACCTGTCAGCCTAATCTTTAATCCTTGATTGCTTTCAGAATATAATCTGCCTTCTGTGTTCATGGGGTTTGATTACCTCAAATGTTATTGAAGAAAAAGAAAACCAAAAAGAAAAAGAGAAAAAGGAAAACTTTCATTTGGTGAATAATAATGCAAATGGATTTGTGTTCTCCATGGGCAATCATAAATTGCCTCAGCTAAAGGTGCCTGTGATAACATTACACAGCATCCCAGGGGAGCCAGAAGCAGTGTAAGAAGTGATGGATGGAAACTCAATGTGGTTGGCTTAATCCATTTGCAACGAGGCTATTATTAATTAAATGGTTCTAATACTAACACAGCAATGGCCTGAGGAAATGTCTTGTTAATCCTCCTAGACACCATCATCTCAGTAAGAACAGTTCCCTTCAGAAGAAAATAACAGGAAGGACAGAATGGAATCTAAAATTAATCTTTTTTTTTTTGCCTTAGAAATGATTTAGATATTCATATTCCCACTCAATATTTCCATTTTTGTTTGCATGTTTATGTCTCCTTTAAATCCTTCTTTTGCTATGACAATAATGGATGCCTGGAAAGGGATGGTTTGTCCTTACTGCCTCCAACTGAAACATGGAGCTCACAAGAGCAGCTTTTCTTGTGGTATTCTTAGGACTTCTGGAAACAAAAGCAGCTGCCCTGGTGATGCTTCTAAACACCCAATGCATTATAAACTAAATCTCTCTGCTGTTGTTTCTCATTAGGAACAATTTCCAGAACAGTTATTGCTTTTTTCCTTTTTTTTTTTTTTTTTTTTTTTTTTTTTAGCCATTCAACATTGGATTTATTTGCTTTGGGTTTTTTTTTTCTTGTAGTTACTTTTTGAGTGTGTTCTTCTCGATGTCCTGAAGGGTCTATTAGAGGATCAAATTAGACACTGCCTGCTTTTTTCCCCCTTGTTACCTGAAGAAGTTCAGCAGGCAGTCATATTAATTATTTCATAGGCATAGTGGCACAGAGAAAGGAGAAAATATCACTGCAGCTGCTCTGTGGCTTCATATTAACTATTTCATTGACACTCTGATATGCAAAAAGTAGGAAAAGATCTCTGGCTTCTGACATCTCTGACTTCTCACATCTCTGACTTCTCACATCTATGACTTCTCAAGAGGAATTGGAAGCTCTTCCCTGGAATTAGAATTGCTGTCAGAGGGTAAACAATTCAACATTTTTGAGGGCATACTCCATATTTTCCTACCCAAAGCATGTTTTAGACACTTAGATAATTAGGGTCCTTGGATCCTAATCCAAAGAAGAATGGAAACAAAGGATTTGATGCTGGAATTTCATTCCAGGCAGGCTTTGACTGGAAAAACACACCAGGTCTGGTACTTACAGTGCTAGAGGGGGTAAATAAATTAGAAGCTTCCAAGAAGGTCCACACAAAATAGATAAAAAATGAGCAAACATTCAGATGTGGAAATCCAATATCTGTTTAGTTGGCTTCTTACAGTGAAAATTCATTTGACTTGTGTGTTTCTGTCAGTGAAGGGCAGATGTGTAGGTGTCTGGCAGCTTATGGCATTGACAATTATTGTCTCTTCCTAATCCAGAAACTGACTGAGTCCAGAAACTGACTGGATCCAGAAACTGTTTCATAGAGTCAAAGAATGGGTTGGGTTGCAAGGGGATTTAAGGATCATCCAGTTCCAATCCCCAGCCATAGTCAGGGTCACCTCCCACCAGCCCAGGTTGCTCAAGGCCTCATCCAGCCTGGCCTTGAACACCTCCAGGGAGGGGACATCCACAACCTCCCTGGGCAACCTGTTCCAGTGTCTCAACAACCTCTGGAATGAATTTCTTCCTAATCTCCAGTCTCAATCCCCCCTCTTCCAGCTTCAATCCATTCCCCTTTATGCTATCTCAAAAGCCTTTGTAAAAAGTCCTTCCCCAGCTTTCCTGTAGCCCCTTCAGGTATTGAAGTGCTGCTCTAAGATCTCCCCAGAGCCTTCTCTTCCCCATGCTGAACAATCTCAACTCCTTCAGCCTGCCCCTGCATGGGAGGTGCTCCAGCCCTCTGATCCTCTTTCCAACCTCTATCTAACCTGGCCTTGAACACCTCAGAAAGGACCCTGTGGCTGAACCACTTTGAATTATTTTTCTGCATGGTAATAACAACATTCTTTAAAAACATCTGAAATATTTGCTGAGCAGAATAATGAGATATTTCCATCAGGTGAGGTCTTTCAATTATTTTTATGAGTGGAGCATGTACTGAATTGATGCAGAAATGGGCAGGGGGATATGTGTGTCACCACAGTACATCTACAGAGGTGAGATTTTATGCTGCACTGGCTGGTGGGAATCTGACAAGCATGAAAGTGGAGATAAATGCTGAAAGCTTCTTTGTCCTTCTCCTTCACTGGAAAATCTTTGCTTGCTGTCACTTTCTGGTATGTCCAGAATATGTTCTGGAATATGTCCAGAAGAGGCCATGAAGATATCAGAGGGTTGGAGCACCTCTGCTATGGGGACAGGCTGAGAAAGTTGGGGCTGTTCAGCCTGGAGAAGAGAAGGCTCTGGGGACACCATAGAGTAGCCTTCCAGTACCTGAAGTGATAGGATGAAGGGGAATAGATTGAAGCACAGAGAGGGGAGATTCAGACTGGATATTAGGAAGAAATTCTTTCCAGTGAGGGTGGGAAGACACTGGAACAGGTTGCCCAGGGAGGCTGTGGATGTCCCCTCCCTGGAGGTGTTCAAGGCCAGGCTGGATGAGGCTTTGAGCAACCTGGGCTAGTGGAAAGTGTCCCTGTCCATGGCAGGGGGTTGGAGCTGGATGAGCTTTAAAGTCCCCTCCCACCCAAACCACTCTATGAATCTGTGAACCTATGAACTCGTCCTGTTCCCTTTGCTGTACCTCTTTGGTCCATCTGGATTTCCCCAATCTTCTTCTAAAAGTTCCAAAGCTTTTCTTTCCTTGGTGGTGTTTTGCCTGCAGGTAGAACATTAGATCTGCAGCAGGCCAAGGTTTCCTTTTCACAGGTTTCATTATGGGTTTTGCTTTTCTCTGCAGCTGCAGCAGGAGCAGCAGCAGGAGGAGGCTGTGTTTATAGCTCAGCAGTTTGTTTGCCCAACTCCCTTTGCATTCTGGGGACTTACAAACCCCCTGCACTATTACTTCTTGTTGCCAGGGCACTTTGTATAACACTTGACTCTATTTTAATGTACACCTATTTTTGGAGCAGTGCAATGAGCAGAGCTTTGCCTGAGTCGTTTATTTTGCCCAGACATTTATTTGAAAGATATTAGTTCTGTTAAGGGTAGCCACAGATGACAGATTTCTCCATTCATTGGTAGTAGACCAAATATGGCCAAGACCAGATGCTCAGGGCTTAAATGTGAACACAGAGAGTCTCATACTCTGTGTGTGTGTGTGTGAGATTAGTCCCAGATAATTTGCATTTGCTAATATGTGTTCTCAGCTTCTTTTCCTTTTCACACTGTGTTCAGCTGCCTCTCTGCAAGAGCAAGTTGGATGTGAGGTGTTGCTAGTGAGTGGAGCACCCCAGTTTGCTGCCATGCTCTCCCAGCTTTGAACTAATGCAGTTAGAAGAGCTGATATTCACCCCAAGGAAACAGTGCTGCTCTGAGGGGCTAGCACAAGGAGGGTTGTGCTGCCATTCAGTGGGACTTGGACAGGCTGGAGGGATGGGCAGGGAGAAATTTAATGAAGTTCAACAAGGGCAAGGGTGGAGTCTTGCACCTAGGAAAGAACAACCCCATGTACCAGTATAGGTTGGGGAGTGACCTGCTGGAGAGCAGTGAAGGGGAAAAGGACCTGGAGGTCCTAATGGGTGGGAGGTTGACCCGGAGCCAGCAATGTGCCAGTGGTATCCTGGGGTGCATTAGAAGGGCTGTGGTCAGTAGGTCAAGAGAGGTTCTCCTTCCTCTCTGCTCTGCCCTGATGAAGTCACATCTGGAAGATTGTCTCCAGTTCTGGGCCCCTCAGTTCAAGAAGGACCTCAGGAAACAGTGTGAAAGAGTCCAGCACAGAGCCACAAAGATGCTGCAGGCAGTGGAACATCTTCCTTCTGAGAAGAGCCTGAGGGAGCTGAGGGCTTTGTGGCTTGGAGAGGAGGAGCCTGAGAGGTGACCTCATTGCTGGGGATAAATATGTGAAGGGTGAGTGCCAAGAGGCTGGAGCCAGGCTCTGCTGGGTGATGCCCAATGCCAGCACAAGGGGCAATGGTGGAAGTTGAGGCATAGGAAGTTCCATGGAAACAGGAGGAAGAGTTTTTTCCCTGTGAGGGTAGCAGAACACTGAGACAGGCTGCCCAGGGGGGTTATGGAGTCTCCCTCTCTGGAGATCTTCAAGACCCACCTGGCTGTGTTCCTGTGTGACCTGCTCTAGGTGCTTCTGCTCTGGCAGGGGGCTGGACTGGATGAGCTTTGGAGGTTCCATCCAGCCCCTACCACTCTGTGATTCTGTGAAAGCAGCTAAGCCTTGCATAAGCAGGATACTAATGCTTGCCTTTGGCTGAACTGTCTGATCTTTCCTGCACATGCTCTGCAGTCTCAAGTGAGGCTGCCCCAGGCTCTGTCGGGCAGAAAACGTCCTGAAATCTCTGGCTTCTCCAGCATGTCTGAAATTAGCTGACAAATGCAGTGTCTGTGTGCAGGCAGCCTGAGCTGGAGGCTAAGAGCTTGGTTCTCCCAGCTGTGCTGTTTGAATCTGAGACAAGCATTCCCACCAGGGGAACAAACAACCAAGCACCCTCACCAGTTAAAGGCAGGACTCGTTTTTTCCCCCTAGGAATCTTTTTGTGTTACCTGTCTTTGAACAAGGCTTTAAATCTCTATTGAAGTGAGATTGGTGGATTCATACAATAGTTTGGCTTCTGAGCCAGGAATTCACCTGCTCCTCTTTGTTCTTCTCACATTCAGTAGTTTGTCTTTTACAGAATCATAGAATGGGTTGGGTTGGAAGGGAGCTTCAAGGTCATCCAGTTCCAAGCCCCCTGCTGTGGGTAGGGACACCTTCCACCAGCCCAGGTTGCTCAAGGCCTCATCCAATCCAGCCCTGAACACCTCCAGGGAGGGAGCATCCACAACCTCCCTGGGCAACCTGTTCCAGTGTCTCCCCACCCTTGCAGAAGGCAAGGCAGGTCATAAAATTGGAAACTGTGAGACTTAAATGCACTGAATGACACCACCAGCAGTTACAATGGCATGGGATGAAGCCTCGGAGGAAGGACCATAATTGGTGTTCATCAAAAAGACGAAGTCACACTGCAGGTGAGTGTAGCAGGACTGGGAAGCCAATCTGCATTTTCACACCATTGTCAAATGCTTAGGTTTGCTGCTTCATGTACAAAGAACACAACAAAAGTCTTCAAAGGTTCACCACTGTGAAGTTTTCACTTAAATCCTACGCTTAGCCATTCCTGCTTCACCTTCTTTTACATAACTTCTTTCTTCTCTGATACTTTCTCCCTATTACCTCAGTTGACACAAACCAGTATGTCAAGATTCACTTTTTTTCCCCTAGAAATAGAAACCTTCTTCTTCTTAGCAGCAGTCCGCCAGGCAAAGAAGTTTCTCCTCATGTTGAGGTGAAAACTTGAACAGAGAAGATGTCATCTCAACATGAGGAGAAACTTCTTTCCAGTGAGGGTGACAGAGCCCTGGAACAGGCTGCTCAGGGGGTTGTGGAGTCTCCTTCTCTGGAGACTTTCCAAACCCACCTGGATGCATTCCTGTGCAGACTACCCTAAGTGATGCTGTTCTGGCAGGGGGGTTGGACCTGATGATCTCTTGAGGTCCCTTCCAGCCTCTGATCTACTGTGAGACTGTGATGGTGCAATTCCATCCAGCTTGTCCTGTTGCTCAGCCCAGAGATCCCTGCCTCTGGAAAACCCAATTTGGTGCATTTTGGTATTAAAAGAAGATTGAAAAGGAAATCAAAGAAACTGTTCCTATATGTAAGGACCCTTTGAAGCCAGCTTTTCTGTTGAAGGTGATATGGGGATGGCAAAAGTGGTGGTTCATGCAGAAGGGATGTAGCCACCTGGGGTTTGATATATAACTAACTGGAAATGTAATTTTCAGGTTTAAGTAATAAATTCTAGTGTCCGTACTGTAGATGTGAGTGAGAATGAGGGCTTGGAGTGGTAGGATGAGAGAGAATGGATTGATGCTTGAGGATGGGAGATTTAGACTGGAGATTGGGAAGAAATTCTTTCCAGTGAGGGTGGGGAGACACTGGAAGAGGTTGCCCAGGGAGGCTGTGGATGCCTCCTGCCAGGAGGTGTTCTAGGTCAGTTTGGACAGGGCTTTGAGCAATCTGTGTCCCTGCCCATGGCAGGAGGGGTTTGAACTAGATGGTCTTGAAGGTCCCTTCCAACCCAAACCATCCTGAGAATCTCTGAATCTATAACCATAATATCTGAGCAGTAGCTCAGGAAGTCATTATCCTCAAAAAATGCCAGAGGCAAACCTATTTCTTAGGCACATGACCATGATGAATGCTTTCTAAGTGTTCCCTCACCAGCCATGCCAAATAGAGAACAGGATTTTGCCTACTGCAAGCCACAGGCTGGGTGCAATGGTGCTGGTAGTGTTCACTGTTTCTCCTTTTCATTGGGTTCATCTTGCCATGGTCTTCCATTGAGATGTGCTGAAAGGCATCTGAAAGGCAACATTCCTTCCTTAAAGCAACCCTAATTGGTAGCACAAAGCCTTCCAACTGCTTTGGCATGCCTGTTGTCACTACACATGTCTCTAGGGAGAGATGGGAAGATGTGCAACACCACAAAGAGAATAACCATGAAAACAAAGAATCCAGTTAACCAGTGTCCCTGTCAATGAGATCTATGTTCTCCTGAGCAGATTTTATTTGGATATCTGAGTCAGTCGTCCTAAATGATAGGCCAAAGGGTGGCATATGCTACTATTGTATTCAATAATCCACAGGCAAAAAAAAAAATAAGGTTTTGGCAGCAGATGACTCACACTTGATCCATCTTTGCATGTGGTAATACAGCCAGAGCATGCCATTTGCCAGCAGAATGGCAATTCCTGTATTCCCTGACTGCCTAGAGGAAGAAGTTTAAATGCAAGGTTGTTTCTGGCTAAGGGGCAGTCAGCTAAAAAGTTTGTGACTGAAGCCTCTTGTTAGTTTCACAATATCTAGGAGATCAAGTACAGGATGTTCCTGCAAAAGCCCTGCTTAACGCTGTGGCCTGTTTCTCCCAAGCTGTGATCAAGACAGAGAGTAGGCATAAATTGTTTTACTTAGGTCCCACAGCAAGATACAGAAGGACTGAGGAAATCTGACACCTGATCATTTGGTGACAAGTTTTGTAGAATCACAGCATGGTCTGGGTTGGAAGGCATGTTAAAGATCTTCCAGTTCCAACACCACTGCCATGGGCAGGGACACCTCCCACCAGCCCAACTTGACCTTGACCCCCTCCAAGGAGGGGACATCCACAACTTCACTGGGCAACCTGTTCCAATCTCACCATCCAAGTTCATTAAAGAAAAATGTGTGAAATCATTCAAGTAAAATGTGTACTCTGCAAACTCTGAGACAAGGAGCAATGGATGTAAGCTGCAGCACAGGAGGTTCCACCTCAACACGAGGGGGAACTCCTTCACTGTAAGGGTCACAGAGCACTGGAACAGGATCCCCAGAGAGGTTGTGGAGTCTCCTTCTCTGGAGACTTTCAAGGATGAGTTCCTGTGTGATCTGAGCTAGATTGTATGGTCCTGCTCTGGCAGGGGGGGTTGGACTCAATGATCTCTTTGGGTCCCTTCCAACCCCTGACATCCTGTGATCCTGTGATCCTGACTTCACTCCTTTATTAACATCACAACACTGGAGACCAGTTAGTCAGAGGAAGGTAATATAGAACACAGAAAGGAGTGGACTGCTACAGTCTACATTCCTCCTTTCTAATGTATTTCAAGGCCTGGTGGGATGGGAAGTCCTGCACCTGGAGCCAGAGGCATGGTTATGAATTTAAAAGGCAATGTGTGCTGAGCTCCTCAGCCTCTTGTCTGGCCTTGGCGGAACAACTTGAAACTCAGAGTAGGTCACAAGTCAGCCCATTTTGTAGACTTGACCTTGTACTCAGTGGACATCTAATCCCATCACAAAACCACAGGGTACTGTCCTAAACAGCAGTTTTGAAACAGCCCTTTGGGGACAGTCTCTTTGTCTTGGCAGCTGGTTGCTGCTGAAAAGGGGCCAGAGGTGTTGAGGATGAAAAACTCTGCTAAAATCCTGTTCTTCTCTTACCTCATGGCTACTTGGGTATCAATAACCTCACAGCTGGACCTTCCAATCCCATTCATTTCTGAGCTCTCTGAAGACCTATTTTGACTTGATTGAAATTTTGACTTGATTGAAATTTTGACTTGATTGAAAATTGGAATTGACTGAAATTTGGAATTGACTGAAATTTGGAATTGATTGAATTTATTTATTTCATTGAAATTTTGACTTGATTGAATTTATTTAGTTCATTGAAATTTTGACTTGATTGAAATTTTGACTTGGTTGAATTTATTTAGTTCATTGAAATTTTGACTTAATTGAAATTTTGACTTGATTGAATTTTTTTAGTTGATTGAAATTGTGACTTGATTGAAATTTTGACTTGATTGAAATTTTGATTTGATTGTATTTTTTGACTTGATAGAAATTTTGACTCGATTGAACTTTTTGACTTGATAGAAATTTTTGACTTGATTGAAATTTTGACTTGATTGAAATTTTTTACTTGATTGAATTCTTTTACTTGATAGAAATTTTGACTTGATTGAAATTTTGACTTGATTGAAGCTTGAGGAGGGGAGATTTAGACTGGAGATTAAGAAATTCTTTACGATGAGGGTGGTGAGCCACTGGAGCAGGTTGCCCAGGCAGGTTGTAGATGCCTCCTCCCTGGAGGTGTTCAAGGCCAGGATGGATGAGACCTTGAACAGCCTGGGCTGGTAAGAGGTGACCCTGCCCATGGCAGGGGGTTGGAACTGGATGAGCTTTGAGGTTCCTTCCAACCCAACCCATTCTATGAGTCTGAATCTACAGAAAATGTGACCAGATACACAAAAAAGAGCCTGGAGTGAAGGATAGGACCTGGCCATTAGCATTTGATTTATGATCAAAGATGAGCAAGCCCAGAACATTGAGATCTGGCCTTATTCCAAGGGTGGACTCATTTCTTCTTCCTTAAGTTCTGTTGTTCTTACTGAAGGGGGGGTAAAAAAAAAAAGTAAAGCCTGTGCTTTGAGCTGAATTAACTCTAACTGAAATTCTTGGCAGCTTTAAAGGCAAACAGAGTCACAGCCAGTGCTCCATACCACAAAGCAGTTCATGTTTCACTTCCTTGTTTTCTTTTACCTTTATTTGCTTTCCTTTCTATTTTGAACAATAAAATGTTCTAGGGTGGCACTTTGGGTTTGAGGGGTGGTGGTGTCCTCTTCTTTTCCTTACTTTCTTGGTTTGTTTGTTTTTTTTTTTTTGACTCTAGAGATTGAATTTGGATTGGAAATTAATTTTGAGGAAGGGTAGACCTCCTCATGGGATCTCTAGAAGAGTCAGCCCTTGTATTTTAAAGCTCTGCAGAGATCTTCAGGGCATTGCATATGAGGTGCCTGCAGTAAGGAAGAAATTATTTTATTCTTTTCTGTATTTCCACTGGAGGTACAGAACTGAGTTTACTTTATTCAAGACCCATGAAGCCCTAAATGCTGGTGGCTGGTGAGCAGCAACCTGGGCTTAAGGGAGATTGTGCAGGACTCTTCTGAGGAACTAGGATTGTTTAGTCTGGAGGAGAGGAGGCTGAGGGGAGACTTCATTGCTCTCTACAGCTCCCTGAAAGAAGATTGCAGTGAGCTGGGGGTTGGTCTCTTCTCCCTAGTCTCAGGAGTTGGAAAGAGAGGAAATTGTGCATGCGGAGGGTTAGGTTGGACATGAGGAAAAATCTCTTTGCTGCAAGAGTGGTCAGGGTTTAGAAGAGCCTTCCCAGGGAGGTGCTGGAGTCCCCATCCCTGGAGGTGTTCAAGAAAGGTGTGGCCATGGCATTTTGGGACATGGTTTGATGGCCATGGTGGTGCTGGGTTGATGGTTGGACTCAGTGATCTCAGAGGTCTGTTCCAAGACATTCAATCCTATGATTCTCTGATTCTATTCTGGCAACTCAGGAGCATGTGGACCACGAGAATCCACTTCTGCATGAGGCTTTGGGGTCCCACTAAACCTACAGACAAACCTCTGAGTGAGCTTCACCAAGAATCTGAATAGTGGAGGAAAAGAAATCCACATATAGCAGGAACTTCTGTGTGAAGGAAAGGTGTTAGAAGAAAATTAAATGTAAAAAAAAAAAACAAAACACTTTAGCTAGCTAAATTAAAATAAATATTTGCCTAGCCTAAGAGATTGGGTACTTTCCACCAGATGCAGGAAATCAATTAATGTATTTTGAAGAAAATCAATTAATGAACAAAAGGAAGCCTTCAGCAGATAATAGTGCTTGTGGATTAATAATATACTATATTGTGTATTAGTAATACACTTTATAATTTACCTCCAGGCCTGTAAATATTTTCCTTGACTGCTGCTCCTGTTGGATTCCAATTTTCTCACCATCTAATTTTACCACCTATTTGTTTTAATTAAAAAAAAATGATTGAGGAAAAAAAACCAAAAAACAGAACAAAGGTGATAATTTAACAAATGAATAGTCTTTGATAGTTTAAAGATCTAAATGTTAATTATAATATCAGGCTTCCATAGACTTGTCCAGGTTTCACTACAGCTGACAGAGAGAGACACTTCCATTAGTGACTCAAGCCCTTCAGAACACACATATCACAGCCTCACAGTATAGCAGAGGCTGGAAGGGACCTCAAGAGATCATCAGGTCCAACCCCCCTGCCAGAGCAGCAGCACTTAGGGTAGTCTGCACAGGAATGCATCCAGGTGGGTTTGGAAAGGCTCCAGAGAAGGAGACTCCACAACCCCCCTGGGCAGCCTGCTCCAGGGCTCTGTCACCCTCACTGGAAAGAAGTTTCTCCTCATGTTGAGGTGAGATCTTCTCTGTTCAGGTTAGAACCCATTGTTCCTTGTCCTATCACTGTGTACCACCCAAAAGAGCCTGGCGCCCACCCCTTGACACCCACCCCTCAGCTATTGATAGACATTGATCAGATCCCCTCTCAGCCTTCTCTTCTCCAGACTAAACAGCCCCAGGGCTCTCAATCTCTCTTCACAGGGGAGATGCTCAAGTCCCCTGAGCATCCTCATGGCTCTCCCTTGGACTCTCTCCAGCAGGTCTCTGTCTCTCTTGAACTGGGGTGCCTAAAACTGGACACAGTATTGCAGGTGTGGTCTCAGCAGGGCAGAGTTGAGGGGGAGAAGAACCTCCCTAGCCCTGCTGGACACCTTTCTTGATCCATCCCAGGATCCCATTGGCTCTCTTGGCCACCAGAGCACATTGTTGTTCCATGCAGAACTTGCTGCCCACCAGCACTCCAAGGTCTTTCTCTGTGGAGCTGCTTTCCAGCAGGGCAGCCTCTAACCTGTCCTGGTGCCTGCTGTTATTTCTCCCCAGATGTAGGACCCTGCACTTGTCCTTATTGAACTTCATGAGACAAGTGGAATTTATTAAACCTGATGTATTTATTCTTTTTCTCTCTAATTTGACAGCAGAGAGTCTGGATAACTGCTGTGGACCCCTCATCCTGAATCACCAGTGGAGGAGACTCATCCATCTCTTAGACAGTGGAAATCAGGTGAAGTGAAGCCCAATTCTACTTGCATGACTTATGTAACCCTCCATACAGAACTGTCTTGAGCTGCTTCAGAAGATGGATAGGTTGGAGAAGGTCCAGAGATGGGGCACAAAGATGATTAGAGGGCTGGAGCACCTTCCCTATGGGAACAGGCTAAGAGAGTTGGGGCTGTTCAGCCTGGAGAAGAGAAGGCTTGGAGAGAGCTTACAGGAGCCTTCCTGTACCTGAAAGGGGGCTACAAGAAAGGTGGAGAGGAACTTTTTCTAAGGGTTTGAAGTGACAGGGTAAGGGGGAATGGATTTAAACTAGAGCAGGGTAGATTTACAGTGGACATGACTTAGAAGTGAGGGTGGGGAGCCACTGGAACAGGTGGAGTCACCATCCCTGGAGATGTTCAAGAAAGATGTGGCTATGGCACTTGGGGACTTGGTCTAGTGGTCATGGAGGTGTTGGGTAGAAGGTTGGACTTGGTGATCTCAGAGGTCATTTCCAACCTTATGCTTCTATGATTTCCTTTGGATGGGGAGAGACTTGTTTGCAAGGACCTGCAGTGACAGGACAAGGGGCAATGGCTTCCAACTAGAGAAGGCAGATTTAGATTGGACATCAGGAGGAAGTTCTTCACTATGAGGTTGGTGGAACTCTGGAACAGGTTGCCCAGGGAGGTGGTTGAGGCTCCATCAAGGTGAGGCTCAACAAGACCCTGGGCAACCTGATCTAGCTGGGGATGTCCCTGCTGACTGCAGGGAGGTCGAACTGGATGACCTTTGGAGGTCCCTTCCAGCCTGGACTGTTCTATGATTCTGTGATTCTAACCACCCAGAGGAATTCTACATCCTAGTCTAATGGGATTATTATAACTTCCTGTCAGTATTTCCATGGTGATTCAGCTGTTTGATTCATTTTTACTGCCAAAAAAAAAAAAATCAGATTAAAAAAACAATTTTTAAAGGAAAAAATATTTCCCTGTAAAAAAAAAAAAAGATATATATATTATATATAAGAAGAAAGACTGCAGCTCTGGAAGCTGTTAGAGGTATTTGGGAGTTGAAACGAAAATTGATTTCCCTTTGCATCTGCAAATTCCAGTTTGCACTCACAAAGAACACAGTGGTGAGCTGCAGCTGACAACCATATAGTCTTACAGCCATAAGCTCTGCCTCAGAAAGCAAATTAAAAAATGGAAATAGGACAAACTTGAGCTTATTAATTAAGGAATATTATTCCTCACTTCATCAGACTGACCTTGGCTTCCTCTGAGGAGCTGAAAGCATGCAAAGAACCCAGCCTGTCACGTACTCAGCACTCAGCAAGAGGAGGATCTTGCTCTCTTACAAACCATTTGCCACTGAGAACAGTTGTTCCCAATTTGCAGTCAGTGATCTGCAAAGAACACAGCAGACATATGGTGTGACTTCCTTTCCTGCTAACCATTCAAAATCACATGAAATGGCAAGAAGGAATAGAGAAAACCCTTTCCCAATGTTTCGTTGCCATACAAACACAGGCTGGTGTGGCCAGAGGGTTGGTGTTTGACAGGGGAAGGAGGTGATCTGCATCCTTTGAGGTATGATCCACTACGAGGAAGAACTTTGTAGTGTAGAAGGACAGAAAAGATTCTTAGATCAGTGAGATGAGCTGAAGAACTCCAGGAGCCTTGCTTTTCAAGTGCCTCCTTCATAGATTTTTAGAGATTCAGAGATTGCTTTGAGTTGGAAGAGATCCTCAAAGGTCATCGTGTTCAACCCCCCTGCCGTTATCAGGACACCTCCAGCTAGATCAGGCTGCCCAGGGCCACATCAAGTCTGATCTTGAATGTCTCCAAGGATGGAGCTTCAACCATATCTTTGGGCAACCTGTTCCAGTATTTCTCCACTCTCATTGTGCAGAACTTCCTCCTGATGTCCAACCTAAATCTCCCCTGTTCGAGCTTCAAACCATTTGCCCTCATCCTATCACTCCAAGCCCTTCTGTAGGTCCCCTTCAGATATTGTGACATGCAGCTTTAAGGTCTGCCCAGAGCCTTCTCCTCTCCAGGCTAATCAGCCCAAATTCTTTCAATGTGTCTTCATAGGAGAAGTTCTCCAGCTGTCTGCTCATCATTGTGGCCCTCCTCTGGACCTACTCTATCAGGTTCATGTCCTCCCTTATATTGAGGGCCCCATATCTGGGCACAGCACTGCAGGGGAGGTCTCCCCAGAGCAGAGGGGCAGAATCCCCTCTCTCCAGCTCTCGCCACACCTCTTCTGATGCAGCCCAGGCTGCCCTTGGCCTTCTGGGCTGCAAGTGCCCATTGCTGGCTCATGCCCAGCTTCTCATCCACCAGCACCCTCAAGTCCTTTCTGCAGGGTTGCTCTCAATCTCATCATCCCCTAGCCTGGACTCCTATTGAGAGCTGCCCCTACTTTGCCTTATTGAACCTCATGAGATTCTCCTCAGCCCATCTCTCCAGCCTGTCCAGATCCCTCTGGATGGCACCCAGCCCATCCTTCAGTCTTATCAACCACACCACTCAGCTTGGGATCACCTCCAACCTTGCTGATGGTGCCCTCA
This sequence comes from Indicator indicator, assembly GCF_027791375.1. Taxonomy (NCBI): domain Eukaryota; kingdom Metazoa; phylum Chordata; class Aves; order Piciformes; family Indicatoridae; genus Indicator; species Indicator indicator. The sequence continues at coordinate 2,514,244 of NC_072023.1, read as the reverse complement.
ATCCCCTGCCTATGTCACTAACAAAGTTTTCTCCACTTACAGAGAAATGCTGCAGTGTTTTCTTACTCTTCCTCCAAGGACAATTTGTTTTCTGAGAAAGGATCTGAAGCAATTTGCTTTAGATGGTCACAGGTGGCTTTAGTAGGGGTCAAAGCACCAAAGTGTGCTTAAGAGTACTCTACTTGAAGAGGGCTTTATAAATAGAAGCTAGCTTTAAGTGGCCTGTAAGCATGCTGAACAACTTTAAAAGTGCATGATGCATTCTCCAACTGTTAATCAGCTTCTCCTTCTGTAGCCTTTAGGAGAATTATAACCATCAGAAGAATCCATTCTGTCAAACTGCTAAATTCTATTTCCTTAAAAAAAAGAAAAAAAATTTTTTTGATCTCTGTTGCCAGATTCTGACTTTATTTGCACTGAGATCTCTCTCTGAAGAGCTTCACTTGAGTCAGGAGATTTACTGTGGATTTACACCACTTGAAATCAGAAAAGTGTTTAGAAAAAGCTTGAAGATATTTATTTTTTTCCTGGGTAGGATTTAATCCATTCAGCTGTCAGATATTTAGGTTTGTTTTCCATGTGGATCTTTTGGACTGAATTGGAAGTGCACTCCAATTGCTTCTCACAAGCTCCAAGTAATTAAATCTTTAAAAAGACCTCTTTGAAGAACATCTCTGAAAGAGTTTGTTTTGGTTTTTTTTTTCTCTGTTTCTGAGCTTTGTGGAAGGTTTGGGAAAAGTTCTTTTGTTTTTATTGTTGTGGTGCATAACTGTGATGGATGAAGACATCCTTTTGAGTGAGGGTGGGGAGACACCAGAGCAAATTGCCCATGGAGGTCATGGATGCCCCTTCCCTGGAGGTGTCCAAGGCCAGGATGGATGAGATCCTCATCAAGCCTGCCCTCGAATATCTCCAGGACTGAAGCCTCAACCACCCTCCTGGGCAACCTATTTCCAGTGTTCCACCACCTCATAGTGAAGTAGTCTACAACTACCTGAGGGGAGGTTGTAGGCAGGTGGGGGTTGGTCTCTTCTCCCAGGCAAGCAGCAGCAGAAGGAGGGGACACAGTCTCAAGCTGTGCCAGGGGAGGTCTAGGCTGGATGTTAGGAGGAAATTCTTCACAGAGAGAGAGATTTGCCATTGGGATGCGCTGCCCAGGGAGGTGGGGGAGTCACTGTCCCTGGAGATGTTCAAGAGAAGCCTGAATGAGGCACTTAGTGCCATGGTCTGGTTGATTGGATAGGGCTGGGTGATAAGTTGGACTGGATGAGCTTGGAGGTCTCTTCCAACCTGACTGATTCTGTGATTCTATGATTCTAACTTCCCAGTGTCCAATCTCCTCCCAAGCCTGGGAGGAAAAGTATTTCAGAGGTGCTCCAGTCTAACCCTGCTCTGCCTCAGCTTCAAACCATTCTCCCATGTCCTGTCTCTAGACACCCTTACTAAAAGTCCCTCTGCAGCCTTCCTGGAGGATCCCTTCAGGTATTGGAAGGCAGCTAGAAAGTCCCTCTTGAATCTTCTCCTTTCAGGCTGAACAACTCAGCCTGGTGCTCCCTCAGCCTATCCTCATAGCAGAGCTGCTCCAGCCCTTGGATCATCTTTGTGGCCTCCTCTGGCCTCATTCCATCAGCTCTGTGTCCTTCTTCTGCTGGGGACAGCAGCACTGGAGGCAGGATTGGAGGTGGGATCTAAGCAGAGCAGAGCAAAGAGACAGAATCCCCTCTCTTACCCTCCTTTGCCAACTTTTCTCTGCCTTTTTTATTATTATCAGTGCCAGGTTTGCAGCAGCAGAGTCAGGTGGAAGGAGGAGTTGAGCTTTTAACCTTTTATTAGCAGCATGAGGAATATCCATCTTCATATCCACGAGGATTATTCTAAAAATGAATATTTAGGCATATATGCAATACAATCCATATGGTCTTTAACATGCCAGTGCTCTGCACATGAAATTTCTTACTGAAATGATCTGATTTCTGAAAAAAGAAACCCACATGTGCCAGGGTTTACTTTTGATTTCTTCCTTTTTCTTTTTTTCATTTTAACCCAGAAAGTTTAGCTAATTAGTAATTCTAACTGATTGCTCTAACACTAACTTAGTTTTCTTCCCCCATATCAGAAGCACCCAGAGGAAATCACAGGAACAATACAGACTCCAACCCTAGGAGGGAAAATCCTGTGGCTTGAACCCATCAAAATGTGAAGAAAAACAGTGAAAAAAAAATAAAAACAGGGGAAAAAAAGGAGGCTCTGCACTCTAAACTAAGTAAATATTTCTTCTGTGCTTTAAGATTGTCAAGCTGGCCCCTATGTGTCAAAATGTGTTAGCTTCAGCAAGAAAAAATACTACTTGAAAGGTCAGGACAGAGCCAATTCAGCTCAAGAATGAGTAATGAGTGAACCTAAACATCATCAGATCCCAGCAAGTCATCAGGGGAAAGGTTATCAGTCAGAGCAGAGGAGAACACCACTGGCTTGGAGTGAAACTCCTTAACAAATGACTTTTCCATTCAAAATGTTTTCTTAATTGCCTGGCAAGAATTATTCCAGGGGATGTTAGGAGTGGAAAATATGACAACAGCAACTGAAGTGTGCAGACAAGGATGAGAGAAGAGCATGAAAAAAACCCTTTTCAAAGAGGCATGCTTTCCTTCCTTAGTAGTAAAGGAGAGCAAAGCCTCCTATTGAACTCCTCAAACATATATCCCTTAGTTTCTTATAGTCCTTCAATGAATGTGCCAGGTTGGGAAAGGGAAATAGCTCTAAGTGAACTCATTTATAGGTCTGAGAGGCAGTGAGCATAGAATGAGAGAATTGTCAGGGTTGGAAGGGACCTCAAGGAATCATACAGTTCCAAGCCCCCTGCCACGGGCAGGGACACCTCACACCACAGCAGGTTGCTCACAGCCACCTCCAGCCTGGCTGCAAAAACCTCCAGGGATGAGGCTTCCACCACCTCCCTGGGCAACCTGTGCCAGTCTCTCACCACCCTCCTGGTGTAAAACTTCTTCCTAACATCCAATCTGAATCTACCCACTTCTACTTTTGCTCCATTTCCCCCAGTCCTATTGCTATCAGACACCCTCAAAAGTCCCTCCCCAGCTGTCTTGTCACCCCCTTCAGATACTGGAAGGCCTCAAGAAGGTTTCCTTAGAGCCTTCTCTTCTCCAGACTGAACAGCCCCAACTCTCTCAGCCTGTCCTCATAGCAGAGCATCGCCAGCCTTCTGCTCATCCTCATGGCCCTTCTCTGGACATATTCCAGCACCTCCAGATCCTTCCTGTAATAGGGCCTCCAGAACTGGATGTAGTACTCAAGAGCATATTCCAATTAATTTCAGTTTCCTTCCATTGCTTTTTTTAGCTGACCTCTTGTAGATCTTATGGGGTCCTTATGTGCCCTCAGTGATGCCCTCCATTAGCTCAGTGCAGAACTAAGATCTAGATACAGCTCAGCTGAAGGTTCTCAGGCATTGGGACAGGCTGCCCAGGGAGGTGCTGGAGTCACCATTCCTGGAGGGACTTAAAAGATGAGTGGATGTGGTGCCGAGGGATGTGGAATAGTGGTAATGGCTCTGCAGCAGTGCTGGGGTTGTGAGCTCTGGGTGAGTGGACTTATCTCAAAGGTCTCTTCCAACCTGTACAGTTCTATGATTCTGTAAGTTTCACAGATTCACAGATTGCATTGGGCTGGAAGGGACTCTCAAAGGGCATCTCATCCAATCCCCTGCAGTCAGCAGGGACACCTCCAACTAGATCAGGCTGCCCAGGGCCACAGCAAGTCTGATCTTGGATGTCTCCATTGGTGGGGCCTCAACCACATCCCTGGGCAACCTGTTCCAGGATCTCACCACCCTCATAGTGCAGAACTTCCTCCTGATGTCCAACCTAAATCTCCCCTGCTCCAGTTTCAAACCATTGTCTTTCATGCTATCACTCCAAGCTCTTCTAAACAATCCCTCCCCAGCCTTCCCGTAAGGTCCCCTTCAGATATTGAAATGCAGCTCTTAAGGTCTCCCTTGGAACCTTCTCTTCTGCAGGCTGCACAGCCCCAACTCTTACAATCTGTCTTCATAGCAGAGGTGCTTCAGTCCTCTGACCATCTTTGTGGCCCTCTTCTGGACTCACTCCAGCAGGTCCATGATCTCCTTGTGCTGGGAGCCCCAGGACTGGACACAGTAGCCCAGGTGAGGTCTCACCAAAGCAGAGTGGCAGAATTCACCTCTCTGGATCTGCTGGCCATACTTCTTTAGATGCAGCCCAGGATGCCACTGGCCTGTTGGACTGCAAGTGGTTCATGTCCAGCTTCTCATCCACCAATATTTGCATGAACATTGTTGAAGCCGATAACTGATCATCCTGTATTGAGAACTTCTTGATTGATAATTGTGATTTGTATGTTTAGACATCTAAAATGAGCCTAACTTCCTGCTCTCTCCAATGCACAGTGAGTTTAGGGCTAGGTTGGATCTCCTGGGAACTGAGCTGTGGTAGAGGGTGCTTCAAAGCTCTCTGTGCTAGGCTGACATCACAGTCCCACAGTATATCAGAGGTTGGAAGGGACCTCAAGAGATCATCAGGTCCAACCCCCCTGCCAGAGCAGCATCACTTAGGGTAGTCTGCACAGGAATGCATCCAGGTGGGCTTGGAAAGGCTCCAGAGAAGGAGACTCCACAACCCCCCTGGGCAGCCTGTTCCAGGGCTCTGTCACCCTCACTATAAGTTTCTCCTCATGTTGAGGTGAAATCTTCTCTGTTCAACTTTGAACCCATTGTTCCTTGTCCTATCACTGTGAACCACCCAAAAGAGCCTGGCCCCCTCCTCCTGACACCCACCCCTCAGCTATTGATAGGCATTGATCAGATCCCTCTCAGTCTCCTCCAGACTAAACAGCCCCAGGGCTCTGTCTCCCTTCACAGGGGAGGTGCTCAAGTCCCCTAAGCATGAACTCCAAGTGTTGTTTCCTCATCTCTGCTGTAGCAGCCTCTGTGCTTGGTTGTGTTATTAGTCTCTGCTAACAGCTCTCTTGTGCCTCACTTTGCCTGGGACAAACCATATTGTTCCCAGGAAATAACACCACCCCAGAGCAAGCCTGCCCCATCCCCCTGCTTCCTTCCTTTCCCCAGCTCCAAATGCCACCTTTCTGTCCAGCATGCCTTCCCTGAGTTCACAAATCTCTTACACCCTCTCCACTTTCTGATGGGCAATGGGAGCAGAGACCTCTCCATGGAGCTCTTTGACCCTGCCATAGCCTTCTGAACCCTGTCAGAGTTGGGGTAAGCCTCAGGGCTTTCTCTTTGGCCTCCTGAATAGTGCCAGTCTTTGTTGGCCTGTGCTTGAATGAAGCTTTTGGGTGAATGACGTAGTCCTTGACATTATCCATGGTGGTTTCACAGAGAAGGATATTAAAGTGACCTGGCCTTATTATTGATGTGGTGCTCCCTGGTAAACTCCTTGTGTCTGCTCAGTTCTGTCACACTCTGATACATGACAGTGCACATTTCCTTGAGGAGAAATGTTGGCTGTTAGAAAATCCTTTCTTTTTTTTTGTTTGTTTGTTTTGTTTTGGGTTTTGGTTTTTTTTTTCAGCTGCAGAGTTTTTCATGGGAATAGATGAATCCCTGCCTTTGCAGTTCTGACAGTGAGAGTCAAGGCTGGGTAGAGCAAGAAAGGAAAAGAAAATTAACATTAACTGGGAGATTGGTGAAAAGACAAGGTGTAGCTGGAAAGAATCATAGAATGGGTTGGGGGAGCACAAAGATCATCAACCCCCCTGCCATGGGCAGAGACACCTTCCACTGCACCAGGTTGCTCAAGGTCTCATCCAACCTGGGCTTGAATACTTCCAAGGAGGGGGCATCCACATCCTTCCTGAGTAACCTGTTCCAGTGTCTCCCCACCCTCACTGGAAAGAATTTTTTCCTGTTCTGCAGTCTCAATCTCATCCTATCACTACAAGCCCTTCTAGACAGTCCCTCTCCAGCTTTCCTTCAGGACCTTTCAGGTACTGGAAGGCTGCTCTAAAGTCTCCCTGGAGCCTTCTACTTCTCCAGGCTGAACATTTTCAGTTCTTTCAGGGAGGTCTCCACACTCTGCTCACCTTTGTGGTCTTCCTCTGGAGCCCCTCCAGCAGCTCCATGTGCTTGTCATGCTGATGGCCCCAGAGCTGAACACAGTACTCCAGGTAAGGTCTCAGCAGAGCAGAGAGAGCAGAGGGGACAGAATCACCTCTCTGGCTCTGCTCTCATTCAGACAGAAGATGCAGACAGTGAAGTGCCCATCAGTGATGTGACCTTTTTCATACATCACAAGGGAGAAGGCTACAGTTTTCAGCAGGAATAGGACATGGGTGGTTAATTCTCTTCCTTGCCTTTGAGAAATGCCAGACTCTGTGGCTTCCTTGTAAGAGGGAGAACATCAGAACATTCTGGGATGAATTATTTCTTATAATGAACTGAGTGTCTGGGTTCATATCATGATTTTAGCCATTACTGACAATTTAGATGTAAATTATACATTGACTGCATAATGATGTAGCCATAAAGAGTATTAGGATATGATGGCACACACATATATTATGAAGTTTAAACAGAAATAATTCCTGACAAAGCTCTCCTGAGAATTTCTTTTTCTCTTGCAAAATGAACCAAACTGCTACTGAATATTTGAGTCCATAAATGTGTTATGCTAGGAGGCATTGCTGAAGCAGTGTGACTCCTAGGAGTCATAGAATGGTTTGGGTTGGAAGGGACCTTGAAAATCGTCTAGTTCCACCCCCCCCTGCCATGGGCAGGGACACCTCCCACCAGCCCAGGTTGCTCAAGGTCTCATCCAACCTGGCCTTGAACACCATCAGGGAGGGAGCATCCACAACCTTCCTGGGCAACCTCCAGTGTCTCACCACTTGCACTCCAAACAAAGTGGTCAAACAAAGTCTAATGCTCATTCTAGGGTGAAATAAAAGGATCAGCATCATGCTTGGTGACATCAGTAGAAGTACAGAGCCATGAGCTCAGTTAGAAACCCATGTCCAGGGCTGGTATTTCTTTATGATCCCTTTCTGCTTACCAAGACCAATTATGAGGGACCTAAAGGGAAGCCCTACAAGGGAAGTGCTATCTGAACAAACTCCTAAGTTATTGAAGCAATTAATAAAGGCGTGAATTTATCTAGGTTCTGAGCTGGGTTAGTTAAGAATTAGTTAACAGCTGGGGTAGTTAAGAGTCAGTTAATAACTGGGTTAGTTTAGGAGCACTGAAATTGTTAGGAGAACCCAACAGCTATCACCAGGAAAAGAAAGGCTTTGTGGAAATTCTAGCCACAAAATCTGTGAGGAGCTTAAGTGATTTGATGTGTTTAGCTTTTAAATAGCACCAAACAATGATCTGGAATTTAAATCCCCCAGCTATGAGAAATAACAGAGCAGAAAGTATTTGTTTTCTCTCCTAAAAGAGAGATAACAAGGTTAAAAATGGGGCATTTGTAATGGGAGCCAGGAGCTGGCTTCTGTTTCAATAGTAATGAGGCATTTGCTGCCTTTTCCTGTCTTTAAGGCAAGAGTGGCTCCCTTTCTGGGCATGTGGAAATCAATGCCTCTGAATACATACATTAGTCCTCTGTGCAGAGCTGGCTAATGACAGTACAAGGCTAACATTTTGCTGGTGTGACATTTGCTGACAGCAGGGTTGACAGCAGTAAGGCTCCACTGGGGATTAAGGATTCACCAGGATGATTTTAACTTAGCACCGACTCTTATGCCTGTTCTTCCCTCTTCAATTCATCCCTTTCTCCCCCCTTTTCCTCACAACCTGCTTTATCTCAATCTCTGCTTCTCAGCTATTTCACTTCTGTCAGATCCACCTTACTGAGATGGGCTTCCCCTCACTGCCCAGAATTTGTTCTACTTTTCTACTTGCTGGGCTTCATCTCACTGCCCAGAATCTGTTCCACTTCTAACCTCCTCATCTCAGCTTTACTGGGATCAGTTCATCCCAGTAGCCCTCCCACACTCCAGCTCTTTGATGAACATGTCTCTCCCTTGTCCCAGCTATTTTCCATACAATAATTATTTTTGGTTTTAATTTTATGTTAATAAGCAACCAAGTGCTTGTATCCCTGCATCCCCTCATTGTTCAGCCACAGCCATTCTCTTTCATTTCTCTTGTTGCCTTCCAGGCCCAGTTCTCAATCTCACACCTTTTGTAACAAGATTTTACAAGGGTTTGTAGTGATAGGAGGAGGGAATGTGGATTGAAGCTTGAGGAGGGGACATTTAGACTGGAGATGAGAAAGAAATTCTTTACAGTGAGTGTGGTGAGACATTGGAACAGGTTGCCCAGGGAGGCTGTGGATGCCTCATCCCTAGAGGTGGATGAGACCTTGAGCAACCTGGGCTGGTGGGGGTGACCCTGCCCATAGCAGGGGGTTGGAACTGGATGAGCTTTGAGGTCCCTTCCAACCCAACCCATTCTATGAATCTGAGGATCTCTATTTCTTTTCCCTGTGGGAAAGATTTTTCAATTCTCATGGTGTAGTTTCTGTCCACTTGCCAGGGTACCAGGAGCTTGAGCTTCCTCATGTCCATCTGTGTGCTTGTGCCCATCCTCTCAGCCCTTCACTGAGCACACTCAGTCACTCTGTAGAGATGGAGCAAATGCAGAGCAAGCCCTGAGGTGGCAGAATAGGATAAATTCTTCTCTGATGAAGGAACGTGAACCTTCTGACCAGCATTACCATCAGCAGGGGGGATGGGAACATGCCTCACGAATGTGAAGATTTTATCTTCTGACATGAAGAGCATGGAAATTCAAGGTCTTTTAACTCAAGAGAATTTGTGAGCCCCAGGGAAAAAAAAAACTGTAGCTTTAGAAAGCATTTGAAGGTGAGGAATTAAGCCACATGTGCCTTTCCATTTCTCGGAGCAGTGCAAGTTAGGGGTAGGACTTTCAGGCAGCATGAAATTATGCCAAGACACTAAAATCTCCTAATGGGCCCCTTGGATAGCATCCGAATACAATGCAGCAGAGTCACATTCATTTCCATATTCAGACCATATGAAGATGAGTGCAAGGTTTTGACAGCTCTTTTCCTGCTGGGAGTATCCTCAGTTTTGAGGGAATCCCCCTCTGTAAAGCTGTGACCTCTGCTTGCCTCCTCGGCGGCAGGTTAGGAGGCAGCAGAGCATCTCAGGCCGGCAAGGCTGTGCGCAGCTAAATGCTAACACAACCATTCCTGTGCTTTTCTTATTCTCTCTATTTTTTTGAAATCCATCCCTGTGTACAAGCCATTTCCTTCTCTAGCTTGGCACCACCCCAAAAACACTTTCTTCTCAGTTGATTCTTCTAAACATCTTAATGGCTGTGTCAGCTTCCTGTAATTGTTCCTCCAGTATCGGATTTCCTCCACCCCCTCCTACTAGCTCAGGCAATGTCCTTCTGGTTTATGCTTTAAAATGCTTGGACATGAGACACAGACAAATAAGAAGAGACCAGTATGCAGTCTGAAAAACAATGGGGACAACAGAGACCTGAACTATTCTTGCATTTGCTGGGCTTGCTCAGGATCTGTAGGCAATTTGTTGTTGCCTTTAAACAGTTGCTGTATAATGACGTCTCAGGAAAGGGAAGAGGAAGCATGAGAACATTGGTGAGTAACCAAAAATAAGATGCTGATGTAAAGAATAAAGAGACTACTCAGACTGCCATAGAATTGTTAGGGTTGGAAAACACCTCAAAGATCATTGAGTTCAACCATCAACCCAACACCACCATGGCCATTAAACCTTGTCCCCAAGTGCCATGGCCACAGGTTTCTGGAACATCTCCAGGGATGGGGACTCCACCAACTCCCTGGGCAGCCTGTTCCTATCCCTGACCACTCTTGCAGCAAAGACATGTTTCCTAATCTCCAGTTTAAAGCTTCCTTGGCACAATTTCAGGCCATTTCCCCTCCTATCACCTGATAGTAGGGAGAGGAGACCAATCCCCCATTCACTCCAATGTCCTTTTAGGGAGCTGTAGAGAGCAATGAGGTCTCCCCTCATCCTCCTCTTCTCCATACTAAACATCTCCAGGTCCCTCAGCTGCTCCTCCCCAGCCCTGTTCTCCAGACCCTTCCCCAGCTTCACTGGCCTTCTCTGGACACACTCCAGCCCCTCAATGTCCTTCTTGGAGAGAGGAGCCCAAAACTGAACCCAGGATTTGAGGTGCAGCCTCACCAGTGCCCAGCACAGGGGCACAATCACTTCCCTACTCCTGCTGGCCACACTACTCCTGATCCAGGCCAAGATGCTGTTCACCTTGTGGGCCATCTGAGCACACTGCTGACTCATGTTCATCCAACTGTCAGCCAGCACCCCCAGGTCTTTTTCTGCTGGACAGCTTTCCAACCACTCTGCCCCAAGCCTGGATCATTGCATGGGGGTTGTCACGACCCAAATGCAGGACCCAGCATTTGGTACTTTCTGTCTTTTTTCCTACCATTGCATTATAAAATGAATTTCAATATCTCATCACATAAATAGTGATGTCAAGCAAGTCAGGTCTCATCTGTAAGCATGGAAACAGAAGGAAATTTAAGTCAGCTGAGTGAATTTCTACAGAATATGGACAGAAGTTAAGTTATTACAAAGAGAAGTGGGTTGCTTTCACTTTTAAGTGCACACAAGATAATAGGTGAGGCTGTCGGAAGCTGTGAGGCTCTGGGTGTCCCTTCCCTGGAGCTGTTCAAGGCCAGGTTGGATGAGGCCTTGAGCAACTTGGTCTAGTGGAAGATGTACCTGCCCATGGCAGGGAGGTTGGAACTGGATGATCTTTAATGTCCCTTTCAGTCCAAACTATTCTATCAATCTATGAATCTATGAACCTGTAAGTATATGAATCTATGAATCTGTGAATCTGTTAACTTGTGAATCTATGAAGCTATGAAGCTATGAATCTATGATCTTGTCTCCCATCACAACAGAGCATTGAAATTGAAGTATACCATGAAATATAGCAAACTCTAGGTTGTCTGCCCTTTTTTCAGGGCAGGAAAGGAGCAGTTGTAGTAAATAAGATGACAGAGAGTTGGAACTAGATGGTCTTTAAAGTCCCTTCCAACCCAAACCATTCTACGAGTCTATGATTCTATGAATCTATGATTCTGTGATTCTATGATTCTATGAATCTGTGATTCTATGATTCGATGAATCTATGACTATGATTCTGTAAATCTATGATTCTATGATTCTATGATTCTATGAATCTGTGAATCTGTGATTCTGATTCTATGAATCTATGATTTTGTGATTCTGTGAATCTATGATTCTGTGAATCTATGACTCTGTGCCTCTATCAACCTATGAGTTTATAAATCTATAAATGACGCCACCTACATTTTTATTATAGGAAAAAAACCTCTATGAAACCTGAGCTTTATATCATACCCTGCATCCTTATGACTTTAACTCTAAATGGAAGAGAGAAAGAGATGATTGTTCATGATCTGATCATCCTCTACTGACCACCCAAATGTAATTTTTGGAAGGAGAAGTAAAAAAAACCAAACCAAACAACAAAAACCCAAACCCCAAACCCCACAAACATACTAAATGGTGAAATGGTGCAAGAAAACTCTGGCAAGAGTTTAAATGCTGAAAGAAACCGACACAGCCTAAATGGTGAAAGGAACTCTGACACACTGCCTGTGACTCAAAAATGCTTGAGTGAAATCTGCCTGGAGGTGGAGAAATTCAGGTGTGAAATGGGTGCAGCTACAGTTGCAAACCTAATAAGATATGAATTTGCTTTTTCCTTCAGGGAGTCGTAGTGACATGCCCATGGCTGCAGGCACAGAAGAGGTTGCAGATAATTGAGATGCTGGCAGCAGACAGAAAAAATACACTATATTAAACATTTCTTTCTAATTAGTACAATCTTGATGATCCCTTTTTTATTTTTTTTTTTTTTAAGTACTGGTGAATTCAGGTTTCTGGGAGAGAAAGATTTTAAAAAAAAAAAGATTAATAGATTTTATTTGGTTGCATTTTGTTCCATTACAAATACTTCCCATACCATCAGCAAGATCAGCACTTTCAGCAGTGTAGTAAATACTGGAGCACACTTTGGTTTGTTTTCCCCTTCCTGACTAGGGAAGGAATTCTGTCCTCAGTGCTGTGTTTAGTTTTCTCAGCCTGTTTTGAAGAATCCCTGATGTTCTGTAATGCCTCTGTGGGTACAAGCTGCTGGCATGAATCATGCTCAGCAGGTCAGCAGCAACTGTAGACGACAGTCCTTAGTCCAGACCATGACTAAGCTTTTTAGTTGTACTAGCACCAGATGGCTGAGTGCCTTCAGGGCAGGGCTTAAGGCTAGGTGTGCAAAAGCAGGGAGATACCTAACCTGGAATCTGAATGTCCTGCTCTGCTGTCAGCTGATGGTGAAGCATGGGAGCAGAGAATGGCTTAGGTTGGAAGGGACCTCAGAGTAGAGGCGTAGAGAAATGGAGGAAGACTGAATCATGGAATTATAGAATGGTTTCAGTTGGAAGGGATCTTAAAGACCATCCAGTTCCAACCCCCTGCCATGGGCAGGGATACCTCTCAACTATCCTTAGCTGCTCAAGGGCTCATCCAACCTGGCCTTAAACACCTCCAGTGAGGAGGCATCCACAGCCTCCCTGGGCAAACTGTTCCAGAGTCTCCCCACCCTTGTTCTTAAGGTCTAGTCTAAACCTACTCTCCCTCAGCTTAAAAGGGTGGGGGTGGAAATATCCTTTCATAGTTCAGGACATAGTTTAATGGTCATGGTGGTTTTAGGCTGATGGTTGAATTCAAAGATCTTACAGTTCTTTTCCAAATGAAAGTATTCCTTGGTTCTATGAATTCTATGACAGCTGTGCTGGAAGGGTAGGGTCTTCAGGTTTCCTTCTCTACAATCAGGTATTTCCTGCTGCATGTCTGTGAACTTGTTGTCCAATATCCTTCTGAACTGAACTCTTAAGTCCTGAATTACCTAGGTGAAAATGAAAAATACAACCAGCCTCAGTCATCCACTAGCCATTGAGTGAATCTTCCCTTTAGTTTATGAAAGAATCATAGGATCACAGAATTCTTTTGGTTGGAAAGGACTTCCAAGGTCATCGAGTCCAACCTTCAGCCTAAGATCACCATGGCCATTAAACCACATTCCACAGTGCCATGGGCACCACCTCCCTGGGCAGCCTGTTCCAATGCCTGACCACTCTTGAAGGAAAGACATTTTTCCTAATATCCAGCCCAAATCATCTTCCAGTTTTTATTTTTACCTTATGGCTGGTCATGCTGAGGAGCCCACACTTTCTGTTTCAGTGTCATTGTTACAACCTAAAAGGACATTGAAGTGCTTCAGCATGTCCAGAGAAAGGCAACAAAGCTGGATGGGATGTGATAAAGGAGCAGCTGAGGGAGCTGGGGGTGTTTAGTGTGGAGAAGAGGAGGCTGAGGGGAGACCTCATTGCTCTCTACAGCTCCCTGAAAGTAGATTGCAGTGAGCTGGGGGTTGGTCTCTTCTCCCTGGTCTCAGGTGATAAAAGGAGAGGAAATGGACTGAAATTGTGCCAGGGGAGGGTTAGGTTGGAGATGACGAAGAATTTGTTTGCTGCAAGAGTGGTCAGGGATTGGAAGAGGCTGCCCAGGGAGGTGGTGGAGTCCCCATCCCTGGAGGTGTCCCAGAAATGTGTGGCCATGGCAGTTTGGGCCAGGGTTTAATGGCCATGGTGGTGTTGGATTGCTGGTTGGACTGGATGATCTTGGAGGTCTTTTCCAAGGAAACAATTCTATGATTCTATGATGTGATTATTTTATGATTTGGTGATTTGATGATTCTATGATTCTATGCTCGTGCCCAGCTCAGGTGACTGCTGCAGCTGCAAGATCAGGTAGCCATGCTGAAGGAAATCACTATGGACAGTGCTGCTTTAGACACTCACATACCTTAAATGTGTGAAGTTAAGCAAAAGTCCTCCAAAAGATCTTCTTAAAAAGGTGAATACATTCAAGTTATCCTCCAGAAAGGAAATTCACAACTTTCCAGCACATCCCATTCACCTTTCCTGACTCTCCCTTCATGGCTGGATACCTTCAGAGCTGCTCTGAGGAAATGAGCTTCCAGAGCAATTCTTTCTCATTGTCTGTGTGTGGTGGCAAAGGGTTTAATGAACCCTTTTGTCCCAGCCAGGAGACATGAACTCAGCAATCCACTTTTCCCTCCCCTTAACAGACTCAGGTGTTTTTATTTGGACTGTTCAGATCTCTGGATTCTGATGGCTTGCAATTTAAAAGAAACTATTGACTAGAGGAGGGAGGAGAAAGAGACTAAAACCAAGAGCCCAATCAATAAGCAGATCTTGGTGGCACCTCTGAAACCTCAATATCATGCCAACAGATCTTATGGCTGCTATTTAACAAATGGAATTTCCCACCTTCCTGCCACTTTTGCATGATCCCTCCCATAAAAACAAAAACTGTTGGAGTTTCTCAGGTATTGGCTGATTGTTTAGGAAGGAGAGGGAAATGGTTGCTCTGAAGTCACTTGGCACTGAAATCATTTGGATGGAGTGCAGAGGATGGAAATTTTCAGTGAGGAAAGATGAAAAAGGGTCCACTGATGAGACCTTTGTCTTGTGTCCTTAGCCACCCTTTATGAAATACCTGATAGGAGCAGCCACCCTCAGTCACTGCTTCTTGCTGTCATTTTATTACCTGTCAGGACAAAGGATATTTTTAATTAGGCATGATTCAGCCCAATATGAAGGCAAGAGTAAATACCACAGCAGACAGCAATGACATTAATTGCCTGCTTAAGCTGGATGGGTCCCAAGCTTGGTTGCTAAACTTGCAGTTGCAGCCTTAGCAGTTGCTCAGAGCTCATGACTGCAGGATTTTCAAGGCAAGAACTGCTTCTTACTATCTACTGGTGCTCTTGATGTATTTAGCTGGGTGAGGAGTGGCTTGAGAGCAGTGCTGAGGAGAAGAACTTGGGGGGTGTTAGTTGGTGACAAACTCCCCAGGAGCCAGCAATGGTCCCTGGCAGCCCAGCAGGCAGCTGTGTGCTGAGCTGCATCCAGAGCAGGGAGAGCAGCAGCACAGGGAGGGGATTCTGCCCCTCTGCTCTGCTCTGGTGAGAACCCACCTGGAGCACCCAGTTCTGGTGTCCCCAACACAAGAAGGAGTTGGAGTGGGCCCAGAGGAGAGCACAAAGATGATCAGAGGGCAGGAGAACCTCCCCTGTGAGGACAGGCTGAGAGTTGGGGCTGTTCAGCCTGGAGAAGAGAAGGATTCTGGAAAACCTTAGAGCAGCCTTCCAGTACCTGAAGGGGGGCTACAAGAAATCTGTGGAGAGACTCTTTACAAGGGCTTGCAGTGATAGGATGAGGGGCAATGGCTTTGAGCTGGACAAGGGCAGATTTAGACTGGAGATGAGGAAGAAATTCTTTCCAGTGAGGGTGGTGAGACCCTGGAACAGGTTGCCCAGGGATGGTTGTGGATGTCCCCTCCCTGGAGGTGTTCAAGGCCAGGTTGGATAAGACCTTGAGCAAGCTGGGCTGGTGGGAGGTGTCCCTGTCCATGGCAGGGAGGCTGGAACTGGATGATCCTTGAAGTCCCTTCCAACCCAAACCATCCTATGGTTCTATGATTCTATGATACATCCCTGTCTCACCTAGCAACCTTTCTGCCCTTCAAAGGAGGGGGCCCAGCCTAGCCACATTTATGCTGCAGAGCATTTAGCTTCCTATGAACCTTGCAAGGTGCCTTTGTAGGTCTAAAATAGAACTTTCTGTGGTATTTGGATTTTCTTGTCAGCACAAAGCATCTGGCAGAGAGAAGGGTGTTGTGCTGGGGGTCTTACCAGAATCACACATGCAACGTGGGATGTTTTCATGCCCTGCCTGCTCTAGGGTACAGCATGAGGAATATTTTGGAGATGGAAAGCTGGGATGATGTTGGAAGACTGTTGAGGCTGGAGGGAAGAAATCCTGGTGCCATGGTGTCTATACTGCCTATTGGAATTGATTCCCACATGGGCCATCCCTGCAGCCAGGCTTAGGCACCACTTCCCAAGGAACTGACATAAGCCAAAGCAGCCTGGAAGCCTGCTAGCAATTAACAAATTGAGGATGAGCAGCAGGCCAGTGCTCAAACTTGTTCCTTGCCCTTGGTTTATTTAGCAGCATGGAAAGAGCTGAGATATCCACACACCCCAGGATTAGGTTGTCAGGAGATCAGCAAAGATTGGGTTTAATTAACTGGGGCACTTGACAGCACTCTGCTTTCTTGCTGTTTTGCAATGCTGTTTGTCACTAAATCTAGATGCTCATCTTCATATGGGGGGGTTGGGGTAAGAAGAAGAATTTGAGAGGCTCATTGTAGCCATAAATACCCAGGGGCTTGGCAAAGCCTGAACAGACTTCCTTGTCACTCCTTTGCTCAGACAGATCTTCTCAAGCAAGGTCACCTTATCTCTCTCACTTCCCAGATTCAGGAGCTGGTGTATCTTCTGTGGAGCTTTTCTGGTGTTTCTGTTATTTCTTTCAACAGGAAAAGCTCTCTTTGAAGCAGTCAGGAGGGAACAAGAGATCCTGGCTTGCTGCCATTCTCCTTGTTCATGGAGGCTGATATGATGTAGAACTGAGGGGCAAAACACTGCTCTTGTGCTCATCAGATCTTGCCCTGTGGGATCACCAGAGTGGGCTTTTCTCAGCTGCTCGATACACAAGGTGCTTCTGCACCCCAAATGGTCTTTGTCACTCTCTGTGTCCTGAGGAGTAATGGCTACAGGAACATAAAAGGATCCTGACCTCAAGTGATGTTTAAAAGCTGAGCATACTCTGAGGGCCCTTGTCCATGTCCTTCTCCCTGCCAGGCTCACACTGGCCTTTGCTTCCTGCTTTTAGCCAGGTTGTCAGCATTCATGCCAAACTCAACCTAATCTGAAGCTCTCTTCTAGCTCTTATCATCCCATCCTGGTGTACTTTGATATGATTATCAGTTCTGATCCTCTCCACACCTAACCTTCTACCCTGCTTTCAGGCAAAGGGAGTGGTTCAAGTGATTAATATGGCCTGAAGCATTTTTTCTCAGGCACATCCCATCAAACCCTACACCTCCAAAGGCATTACAATGCCAAATAAATTTCCTGTGTTCCCGTGTCCATTGCCTCTAGTCCTATCACAGGGCACCACTGAAAAGAGCCTGGCCCCTGTTCCTTGGCACCCACCCTCAAAGTACTTGCAAACATTGCTCATATCCCCTCTCAGCCTTCTCTCCTCCAGGCTAACCAGCCCCAGGGCTCTCAGCCTTTCCTCCTCACACAGACGTTCCAGCCCCTTCAGCATCCTCATAGCCTCCATTGGCCTCTCTCCAGTGTATCCCTGTCTCTGGGGAGCCCAGAACTGGACACAGTATTCCAGATGTGCTCAAACCAGGGCAGAGAAGGGCAGGACAATGTCTCTTGACCTGCTGGCCACACTCTTCTCAAAGTACCCCAGGATGCCAATGGTCCTCTTGGCTACAAGGTCACATTGCTGCCCAGTGGATAACTCACTGTCCACCAGGATTACCAGGTCCTTCTCCATGGAGCAGCTTTCCAGCAGCTCAACACCTAACCTGTACTGGTGCATGGGGTTGTTTCTCCCCAGGGGCAGGACTTTACACTTATCCTTATTGAAATTCCTTAGGTTCCCCTTTCCCAGCTCTCCAGCCTGCCCAGATTTGACAGATGGATGGAGAAAAGGTGTGATGATGATCATGCTTCTCAGTCTTTACAGTAGAAGGAGAGATGGGAACATCTACAGATGCCCTTCCATGCCCACATCCTAGCAAGACTGCAGCAAGCCTGGCATCTCATATCTTTGGAGCTGCTTGGAGTGAACTTTAACCCACCTGGCACCCTCCAAAGCACAGCCAGGAACTTTGAACTCAAGAATGGCAGGGGGAGAAATTACCAAGGAAATCTTGATCCACCCTCTGGATGCATCAATAACACAATTTCCAAATCTCTGACAAGACCTACAATTTAGCTGCAGGATTTAATACTGGAAGATTGATGTGTTTACTGTAATGGCAGTAAATTGACTCACCAGAAAGAGCTGGAGATCTTTGCAGCACAGGAAGTGTCTGTGTCTGAGGGAGATAGAGGCAAGTCAGAGCTAAAAGCAGATAATCAAAAGAAGATGATCACACTAAAGCATAATTAGAGGAATAGATTGGGAAGAACAAGAAAAGGAAGCATAAAGGCTACTTCAAGCCTTGCTTTCTTTTTGTTCCTATTGACCTGAGATTTGTAGCCTGGTTTTAGGGAATGATGTGGTCCTCTTGAGCCAAAAGAAGGTGATGAGAAAACAATTTTTTTCTTGCTACAATTTTTCTCTGTCAGTGAAAAGTTATGTGGTTTAAAGATTTAAAAAAAAAAAGGTAAGAATAAAAGGGAAAAAAAGAAAGCAAGACAACATTTCAGAAACCTCTGCAGCAATTTGCCATTAGTTTGAAATAGACAAATGAAGGAGTGAAGGAGTAAAACCTCACCCTGATCACTGAGATTCTTTTCCATCTGCATCTGCAGATATTATGCAAATAAGATCATAGAGTCATAGATTAGTTTGGGTTGGAAAAGTCCTCAAAGACCATCCAGTCCAACCAGCAACCCAACACCACCATGGCTACTAAATCATGGCCCAGAGTGCCATGGCCACAGATTTCTGGAACACCTCCAGGGATGGGGACTCCACCACCTCCCTGGGCAGCCTCTTCCAATCCCTGACCACCCTTGCACCAAAGAAATTTTTTCCTCATCTCCAACCTAACCCTCCCCTGGCACAATTTCAGTCCATTTCCTCTTCTTCTATCACCTGAGGCTAGGCAGAAGAGACCAACCCCCAGATCACTGCAGCCTCCTCTCAGGGAGCTGTAGAGAGCAATGAGGTCTCCCTCAGCCTCCTCTTCCCCACACCAAACACCCCCAGCTCCCTCAGCTGCTCCTCCCCAGCCCTGTTCTCCAGACCCTTCCCCAGCTTCATTGCCCCTTTCTGGACATACTGCAGCCCCTCAGTGTCCTTCCTGGAGTGAGGAGCCCAAAGCTGAACCCAGGCTGTGGCCTCACCAGTGCCCAGTCCAGGAGCACAATCACTTCCCCAGCCCTGCTGGCCTCCTTTTCCTGATGCAGTGCAGGCTGCTGGTGGCCTTCTTGGCCACCTGGGCACACTGCTGGCTCATCTTCAGCTGCTGTCAACCAGCACCCCCAGGACCTTTCCTGCTGGGCAGTTTCCAGCCACTCTACCCCAATCCTGGGGTTGTTGTGACCCAAGTGCAGGACCCAGCACTTGGCTTTGTTAAACCTCACACAACTGATCTCAGCTCATCGATCCAGCCTGGCCAGATCCCTCTTCAGAGCCTTCCTACCCTCCAGCACATCAACAGCCTTCCTACCCTCCAGCCCACCCAATTAGTGTCGTCTGCATCCAGCCCCTTCACTGATAAAGATGTGAAAGAGAACTGATAGTTGTTGACTTCTACAGGCAATTATTCCCTTGTTGTATCCAGATCTGTTCATACACTGCAGGCAGTGGCATTTGAAGAAATTTACCAACTTAGATAGCCAGAGGGAAACAACAACAAAAAAAAGTCTTTTGTATTCCCCCTCTTCCTCTTTCCCCCTGATGCAATGCCACACAGAAGCCTAGAGGAAGGGAATGGTGCACGAAGGGCATGGAACTCAGTGCTCTTCCAAGGCAGCTGCTATGTACATTCCTCACTGGGTGAGAATTTCAGAGCTGCAGTGAAGAAAGCTGCTTGCCAAAGGGAGAATACCAGAAAGTGAAATATTTCTGCCTCTTGTGCAAGCACAAGGAAGTGACCTCGGGCAGGACCTTGGGATGAACTTTCTGTGGGCAGCACGTGTGTGGTCACAGCAAGCCACTGGGAAGGCAGAATTTATGGCTAAGCTGCTTGGCCAGCCCTTCTGGGGGGCTTTATTTGGATGTCTGCTTTTCTCACTCATGTTGTATTTTTAGTTGTTTGGTGGTTCTGGCTTTGGACACCAGCCCAAGTTCTGGGCCCCCCAACACAAGAAGGACTTGGAACTGTTGGAGCAGGTCCAGAGGAGAGCACAAAGATGATCAAAGGGTTGGAGCTCCTACCCTATGGGGACAGGCTAAGGGAGTTGGGGCTGTTCAGCCTGCAGCAGAGAAGGCTCTGGGGGGACCTTATAGTGGCCTTCCCATAAGTGAAGAGGGCCTTCAAGAAACCTAGGGAGAGACTTTGGGAAGGACTTGTGGTGATAAGATGAGAGGGAATGGCTTTGAGCTGCAGGAGGGGAGATTGAGACTGGAGAGTAGGAAGAAATTGTTTCCAGTGAGGGTGGTGATACCCTGGAACAGGTTGCCCAGGGAGGCTGTGGATGTCCCCTTCCTGGAGGTGTTCAAGGCCAGGCTGGATGAGGCCTTGAGCAACCTGGGCTGGTGGGAGGTGTCCCTGCCCATGGCAGGGGATTGGAACTGAATGGTCTTCAAGGTCCCTTCCAACCCAAACCATTCTATAATTCTATGATTCAGTCTTCCTCCATTTCTCTACTCCTTTTACTCTTCTCTCAGAGGTTTGGGGGTTGGTTTTGGACTTTCATAAGCACTATTCAGTGTCTTTGGTGGCTTTGCTATAACTGATGTAGATTTATCAGCATTATAGAAGAAATTTTCTTTTCTCCTGCTCAGTTTGAATTCTGTGTGGTATGCACAGGATTTTATCATAATTTTCAATCTCTAATAATGAATCTTGGAGTCCTGGTTGGAAAAGCCCTCTAAGATCATTGAGTCCAACCATCAACCCAACACCACCAAGGGCATTAAATCATGTTCCCAAGTGCCATGGCCACAGGTTTCTTGCACACCTCCAGGGATGGGGACTCCACCACCTCCCTGGGCAGCCTTTTCCAATCCCTGACCACTTCTGCAGCAAAGAAATGATTCCTAATCTCCAACCTAACCCTCTCCTGGTACAGTGAAGAAGGGTTCTAGGTTTATCTCCAGCACCTTTACCTTTTTGCTCATATCTTTTTAGTGATTTGTATACTATAAGGTGAGGAAGGAGTTAGAGGGTTTCTTGCTAAGTTTCTCTCTCATTTCATTCTCTGCATTGTGTCCATCAATTATGTTCTCACACTTGTACAAGAAGATTTCAACAAAGCCAAGGTGATGGGGTTGGAATAATCATCTTTGCCCTCTCTGATAAGAGGCTTCCCAGAAACTCAACTGGCAGCCTGGCAGTCCTCTGCCATTGCTCCTACACCCTGCTGCTAAAACTGCTCTTGCCACAAACTGACCCTGACAAAACCAACTTCAGCTCTGTTCTGAAAGTCAGGCTTGACCTTGGTGGGTTTACAAGTTGAGCTCCCATACTGGGCACAAAATATGTAGCAGAAAAGCACAAAATATCCCTTTTGCTATCTGTTTCTTCCGTCTCAGGCAAGACTATTTTAAACCACTCTGTGGTATGGCTAAAACTCAAATTCAACATTTTTTGGAGCACGTGAAAGTTACCCTCCACTGGTTCTAAAACTTGTTGACCTGGGCCCAGGATGTCTGTCCTTAAACCAGGTTGTGATTGAGTTGTCCTAGCTCCTACCAATGGTAGCCTGGGGACCAGTGGCAGTGTCAGGTGAGGCCATGGACCTTTGGCTGATACAAGCAGGAGAGAAAAAAAAAGGCAGACCAACATTCAAGCTTGAGGAGGACAGATTTAGACTGGATAACAGAAAGGAATTCTTTACAGTGAGGGTTGATGAGACACTGGAACAGGTTGTCCAGGGAAGTTGTGGATGCATCCTCCCTGCAGGTGTTCAAGACCAGGTTGGATGAAGCCTTGAGCAACTTGTGTCCCTCCTGCCAAAGCAGGATCACCTGAAAAAACAAAGTGTTTGCTCACCTAATCAAAGTGTTTGATGGCAAAGCTGAGATGAAAATCATAGAATCACAGAATTGTCAGAGTTGGAAGGGACCTCAAGGATCAGCCAGTTCCAACCCCCCTGCCATGGGGAGACCTCACACCAGATCAGGTTGCTCACAGCCACATCCAGCCTGGCTGCAAAAACCTCCAGGGATGAGGCTTCCACCACCTCCCTGGACAACCTGTGCCAGTGTCTCACCACCCTCATGGGGAAGAATTTCTTCTCAACATCCAATCTGAATCTATCTATTTCTAGTTTTGCTCCATTCTCCCCAGTCCTATCACTCCCTGACACCCTAAAAAGTCCCTCCCCAGCTTTCTTGTAGCCCCCCTCAGATCCTGGAAGGCCACAAGAAGGTCTCCTTGGAGCCTTCTCTTCTCCAAACTGAACAACCCCAACTCTCTCAGTCTGTCCACATAGGAGAGGAGCTGCAGCCCTCTGCCCATCCTCGTGGCTCTTCTCTGGACACCTTCCAGCACCTCCAGAGCTTTCTTGTAACAGAGGCTCCAGAACTGGACAGAGAGCTCCAGGTGTGGTCCAGAACTGGACACAGTGCTCCAGGTGTGGTCTGAGCAGAGTGGAGCAGAGGGGCAGAATCCCCTCCCTGGCCCTGCTGGCCACACTTTCCTTGCTGCAGCCCAGGCTCTGCTTGGCTCTCTGGGCTGCAAGTGCTCACTGCTCAGGATGGTTTCCCACATCCAGGCTGAGTCAGACTCTTGCCTTAGTGTCCACACAAATCAGTTCCTTTGCTATTTCCCACATGCTCAACATGTGGACCAAAAAAGTGCCCCCAGCTTTGGACAGCTGCAGTCTTTTCCCCAGGCTTAAAGAAGAATGACAGAAGGCAAAGCTTTAAGTCCCTGAAGGTTTCAGGGCAGTGCTGTTGCTTGGGATGAAGAGAGTCCCACTCAGTTTAGGTTTCCTTCTGAACAATGGGCTCCTGTCACAGGACAAAGGATTTTTCATTTGCTGTGGGGAAGCTAAAAATAAACAACAGTTTGCTAAGGCTCAGGTGAGAAAAGCACTTGATTCTGTTAGCCTGATTGTTTCTTCCTTTCTTCTCCCTGGTGAGAGATGAAATCATGGGGCTGGGTGGCTGATGGAGAAGCAGAATGATCTGCTGGTTTTTTTTAAGAGTCACAGAATGATTAATTTACAATAATATTTCTTTCCAAACCAGTCAGTGTAAGACAGTAAAGGAGAGGATCTGTGCTTTATACCTGTATTTAGTCCAGGCATGTTTGTGATGCTTTCCACATTAGCATCCATCTCATTCCAGAAATTATCAACTCTCTCGAGAAAAAAAAAAAAAAAGGGGGGGGGGAAAGAAAAAAAATAAGTGGTTTCATCATCCACTCTTCCTTTCAACTGGTTTTCTTCCAGATAAAAGGTCTTCTGATTCATTCCTTCTGTATCAGGGATCTTTTTGTGCCACTGCTTTGTTTAAACAGATGCTTAAATCAAATTACAAGCCCGTTGGATGCCTGCAAACCGGTCCTGCCAGCTCATAAAGGCTGAACGATTCCCACTAAAGTGAGAGGATACCTGAGGAGACTTTGAAGACACCCCCGTCAGATCCTGCAGAGTTTACCCATGTCCTTGGGCGTCCTTCACAACCTCCACTCATGCAGATAACTTTCCCTGAGATTACACTAATGGGGTACTTAAGGCTATAGCTGGAGCTGTGGTGTTCTCCTTCCTTTCTTTTCCCCATCAGTATCGGAGCGCAGGTGCCTTTGATCTGCACTCACACATCGGCTCCCATCTGAAGCTCTCGCATGGCTTTTCAAATGGTAATGAATCCTACCCCTTCTACCCCAGGGAAAGTGAGGTGGTGAGAAATTGCAGGAGGCACTTAGCTTCACAAATCCAGCCTAGGAGTGGGCTGAGAGGAGCCCAGTGGGCTGAGTGATTCCCATACTCGACAGGTAGTGCAGGTAGCTCTTGCTTAGTCTGCACTTAGAACATCCCTTGCCATCAGCATGCTTCCCTGGTGAGCAGAGATGTCTGGTGCTGATGGGAGGAATTTTGCTCTCTCTGATGCTTTCCCCGGAATATGGAGCCCATAATTACTGCAGAGGGGAGGGAGGGGGGGTGGGGGAGCTGCTAAGCTTTCCAGAGCCATGAGTCAGATCATAGCTTTCATTCTCAAATTAGTGGTTCAATATGACAGCTGAAACCCAGCAGGGGCTGGAAGGAGATGATGCTTGCAGAGACAAGAAGAGTCACCAGTTTGCTCTGTGAGGTAGGAGTCGCTTTCCAGAGGCTTGGAAAGTCAGGAAAGCTGGAAGTGCCTGCCTCACACTGACACTGATTTGGAGTTGCCTTGGCTCCCAGGGCCCAGATGTGCTCAAAAAGCTGCTCAAGCTCTGGTGCTCACACTGTTAAGTATCCAAACCTCCTATGGAGAAGTGATCTCCAGCTGTGGAAGTACTGGGTCCATGTTTGCTTAGATAAGAACCAGATAATTGGATGCTTTCATCATGATTCATCTTAAGGACATTGAGATGCTGGAGCAGGTCCGGAGGAGGTCCTGAAGAGGATCAGGGGGCTGGAGAACCTCCCCTGTGGGGACAGGCTGAGAGAGCTGGAGCTTTTCAGCCTGAAGAAGAGAAGGCTCTGGGGAGACCTTAGAGCAGCTTTCCAGTACCTGAAGGAGGCTACAGGAAAGCTGAAGAGGGACTTTTAGAAGGGCTGGGAGTGACAGGAAAAGGGGCAATGGATTGAAGCTTGAGAATGGGAGATTTAGACCGGAGATTAGGAAGAAATTCTCTACAGTGATGGTGGTGAGACACTGGAACAGGTTGCCCAGTGAGGTTGTGGATGCTCTCCCTGGAGGTGTTCAAGGATGAGCCCTTGAGCAACCTGGGCTGGTGGGAGATGTCCCTGCCCATGGCAGGGGGTTGGAACTGGATGATCTTGAAGGTCCCTTCCAACCCAACCCATTCTAGGATTCTATGAATCTCTGAATCAAGAGTTTCAAGACAGAATAAGCAGAGAGTTTGCTTGTTATTTGGTGAGATGTTCTGAATGGCAAATCCCTTTTCAGCCTTTTCCTGTCTGAGTTGCAAGGCTGTCCTTCAGCTATCTACAGAGTGCTGACACTTTAAAATGGGTGGTGGATGGTGATGGAGCTTTTGCTTTATGTAGACTTCTCTGTGGGAGAAAACCATTTTTAATTTCCCCTTTCAGACAGATGATTGAATCCTTGGTGCTAGCTGCTTTCAGACACATGAGAAGGGATTGGGCAGTTCTTTTATCACTGGTTTCAGGCTGAAGTGGCAAAACCAAACTCATGTAAATCACTGTTGCATAATTAGCTGGCTTGACTTCAATGGGCATTAAAAAAAAAAAAACAAAACCTACTTAAACTTCACATCTTTTGTTCTTAAGTGGTTGATCTTAAAGAAAAAAACACATTAAAAAATCAGGTTTCACACTTAAAATCTCTGACTGAGAGGAAAAGAGTCCCTGACAATGTGCTGCAACCAAATGGATCTCCCAATTATTAGTTTAAGGAATCCTAGTAAGCAGAAAAATGAACTAATGGTTCTGATTTTTTTGTCCTTAGAAACAAGCAATAAAAAGAAAATAACATTAATAAATGAAGTTATAGGAATGGAAAGAAAAATAGCTGCTTTTGAAAA
Organism: Indicator indicator; assembly: GCF_027791375.1. NCBI lineage: Eukaryota > Metazoa > Chordata > Aves > Piciformes > Indicatoridae > Indicator > Indicator indicator. The sequence continues at coordinate 2,488,648 of NC_072023.1, read as the reverse complement.
TTACTGCCACAATATTCTCTGCTGGGATTATTATTTGCTGCTGCTGTACCTTGCCCATGGGAATGTTCAAGGCCAGATTGGTGAAGCCTTGAGCAATCTAGGCTGGTGGGAGGTGTCCCTGCCCATGGCAGGGGGGTTGGAACTGGATGATTTTGAAGGTCCTGTCCAACCTAAACCATTCCATGATTCCATGATTCTAAATCTTGTCCTTAACTCAGTAATTGTGATCTGAAACAAAATTCTTCAGCAGGGTGACTTTTCCTTCTGCTCTCCCACCAGTCAATCAGTGAAGCCTCAAGTTGTGCCAGGGAAGGTTCAGGTTGGATATTAGGAAAAATTTCTTCCCAGCAAGGGTTCTCAGGCACTGTCCCAGGCTGCCCAGGGAGGTGGTGGAGTCCCCATCCCTGGAGGGATTTAAAAGTCAGATGTGGTGCTGAGGGATGTGGCTTTGTGGCAGTGGCTCAGCAGCACTGGTGGGGTTGTGAGCTCTGGGTGACTGGTTGGACTTGATCACAAAGGTCTCTGCCAACCTCAACTGCTCTCTGCTTCTATGAGCCTAAGGAAAGCAAAAGCAGAGCAACTTTGCCATAGCAGTTTTCCCAGTGTAAGGAGGCCTTCTGGTGGTCAAAGCAGTGAACATTTCTTCCAGAGGTAAACATTTGCTTATTCAAATGCATGTGAAACTCCACCCCAGGTCTCACGCAGAAGTGTTGAAATTTGCCTGTTGTATAGAAGACTGCCTAAAGGTTTTAAGTGGTGATTGTTCATGCCTCCACCTTGTGCTGTTTCTGCATCAATTTGGTCTTTCTTCTGTCATTATCTGAGGAAAAAAAAAGGATTTAGCATAAATGTTGTCAAAGCTTTGCTGTGAGATGCTGATATTCACCATTACACAGTATGGCAGGGGTTGGGAGGGCTCTCTGGAGATCATTGAGTCCAACCCCCCTGCCAAGGCAGGGTCACCTAGACAAGGTCACACAGGAACACTTCCAGGTGGGTTTCGAATGTCTCCAGTGATGGAGACTCCACCACTTCTCTGGGCAGCCTTTCCCAGTGCCCTGCCACCCTTAAATTACAGAATTTTCTCCTCATGTTGAGATGGAACTTCTGATATTCAAGTCTGTGCCCATTACCCCTTGTCCTGTCACTGGGCACCACTGAACAAAGCCTGGTCCCATCCTCCTGACCTCCATCCTGTAAGTATTGATCAACATTCATGAGATCCCTGCTCAGGCTGCTCTTTCCCAGACTTAACAACCCCAATTCTCTCAGCCTTTCCTCATCAGGGAGAAGTTTCAGTCCCCTAATTTAGTCCCTTAATGGACCATCTGCCTTTAATGGCAACAATTAAAAACTAAAGGAGCTGTAATCAAACACTTTGCAACCAAATCATCCTTAATAACATCTTTGACCTGAATATTGGTTCTTTGAACAGTCACATTTTATATTTTTTGAAGCAATGGAGGGGTTTTATTTCCCTAGCACTTTTTGCTACATTTCATTTTAAAGGAAGCTATTATCTAGTATGCAAGCCCCAAAATATTTAATTCTCCAATATTTCTGCTCCAAGGACATCTTTGTTGCTAGTTTCAGAGCTGCTTTGTTAAACAAAGAACCAACCCCAGATTTTAGCTATAAAATACTGGCTTCAGTTCAGCACTGATGAGGCCACAGCTCGAGCGCTGGGTTCAGTTTGGGGCCCCTCACTCCAAGGACATTGAGGAGCTGGAGCAGGTCCAGAGAAGGGCAACAAAGCTGGGGAAGGGTCTGGAGAACAGGGCTGGGGAGGAGCAGCTGAGGGAACTGGGGGTTTAGTGTGGAGAAGAGGAGGCTGAGGGAGACCTCATTGCTCTCTACAGCTCCCTGAGAGGAGGCTGCAGTGAGAGGGGGGATAGTCTCCTCTCCCTAGTCTCAGGTGATAGAAAGAGAGGAAATGGCCTGAAGTTGTGCCAGGGGAAGGTTAGATTGGAGATGAGGAACAATTTCTTTGGTACAAGAGTGGTCAGGGATTGGCACAGGCTGCCCAGGGAGGTGTTGGAGTCCCCATCCCTGGAGGTGCTCAAGGAACCTGTAGCCATGGCACTTGGGGCCATGGTTTAATGGCCATGGTGGTGTTGGGTTGCTGGTTGGACTGGGTGATCTTGGAGGTCTGTTCCCACCAAGAAGCATTTCTATGCTTCTATAATTGTGTAACTGGCAAGGTCAGCAATACTTCTTACCAGTTTTTTTCAACACTGGACAACTTCATCTTCTAGGCTGGGAAGGAGAAGACACTTTATTTGCTTCTCAGAGTCCTAACCTCTCCTAGCAGGGATGCCACCCTTAGCTCGAGCCTCATGGTCTCCCCACTATGAGAAATTTTCTTTGATTTGTCAGAGATAGGACATTGAAAACTAGCAGCAACTGGAAATTGTCTTCCCTTCCAGAAAAATTCTTTGAGACCCAAACATTTCTTTGGTGCAAGAGTGGTCAGGGATTGGAAGAGGCTGCCCAGCGAGGTGGTGGAGTCCCCATCCCTGGAGGTGTTCCAGGAACCTGTGGCCATGGCACTGTGGGCCGTGGTTTAATAGCCATGGTGAGCTGAGGTTAATGGCTGGACTTGATGATCTTAGAGGTCTTTTCCAATGAATCCTGGGGGGAAAAAAAAATGCAACTTACAGTCAGTGCTGCTCTGTAAATCAACACTGGAATGTTCTGGGAATTCTTCAGCTTAGTGAAAAACCTTCCAGAGATTCTAAATCTGAGACGCTATGCAAAAAATTTCACCCCAGCTGTAAATCACCAGTCAGCTGCAACCCATCCAGCAGGGCTAGATGAGAGCCTAGCTGCATCCTCCAGCACTATTAACTGCAACCATCAGATGGCAGCCCATGGCTGAGTAAAGAATATATTCCTGGTACCTAGGTGTAGATGTGGAGCAGCTAAAAACCCAGAGAGAAGCAACAGACTTGAAAAGTCTCCTTGCTTTGTAGACTGACCAGTCAGATCTGTGCTTTACTCCAGGCTTGAACTGCAAACTCACTGCAACTGCACAAAGAAAAAGGGTTGGTGTAGAAAGAGCAGGAGGATTGGTAGAGGAGAGTGGGAATTGTATGTTGTTGTTATTGCATGGAAAATCATCAGGGTTGTCTGCTGCTGTGTAATTGTAGTGGTCAGAGCTTACAGAGGTCTTCCAGCACCTGAAGGGGTCTACAAGAAAGATGGGGAAGGATTTTTTACAAGGGCTTGTAGAGATACAATGAGGGGAAAGGACTGAAGCTGGGAGAGGGGAGATTTAAACTGGAGATGAGGAAGAAATTGTTTCCAGTGAGGGTGGGGAGACACTGGCACAGGTTGCCCAGGGAGGCTGTGGATGTCTCCTCCCTGAAGGTGTTCAAGGCCAGGCTGGATGAGGCCTTGAGCAACCAGGGCTGGTGGGAGGTGTCCCTGCCCATGGCAGGGGGTTGGAACTGGATGATCTTGAAGGTCCCTTCCGTCCCAACCCATTCTATGAATCTACCAATCATCCTTATTCCTTGGAAATTCGTTTGAAAGAGGAGGAGATGTCTCTGCTCACTGCAGGGTCCCTTCCAGCTTGATGCATTTTGTGGTTCTGTGAGATTTATTTAGATTTTTTTTTTTTAATGTATTTATACATTTGTTAGGCTGCTAGAAGGCTGAGGTCAACTTTGCAGACACAAACTTTCTTCTCAGCTTCTTTTCAATTCTGGAACCTTTCTCTGGGAGCTCTTCCTGTCCAGAGCTCTTAGGGATAACTCTAAAGCTTCAGCTTAGCCTGCTCAGTAGCTTTGAGGAAAGTTCTGCTTTTAGTTTAGTTCTGCTTAGTAGCTTTGAGCAAAGTTCTACTTTTAGTTTAGTTCTGCTCAGTAGCTTTGAGCAAAGTTCTGCTTTTAGTTTAGTTCTGCTCAGTAGCTTTTAGGAAAGTTCTACTTTTAGTTTAGTTCTGCTCAGTAGCTTTACTTTTAGTTTAGTTCTGCTCAGTAGCTTTGAGGAAAGTTCTACTTTTAGTTTAGTTCTGCTCAGTAGCTTTGAGGAAAGCTGGTAATGATTGGAGGAAAGCTAGTGGCAGATCTTCCTTTCCAAACTCTGTTAAAGATAGATTCCTGGAACTTTGTGCTTCTTGGTCACTTTTTGCCCCTGTTTGCAGGCAGTACAGAAGAGCTGGGACAGCTGTGCAAAAAGCCAGTGGCCAGGCTGAGCAGGCTTTTCTTCTCAAGCCATGAGAGGGAGTTAAAAAATGCAATGACTCAGAAGAGTGTTTCCCAAAGATGCTATCAGCCAGTGATAGATTGGCCTGTAAAAGCTGAGGATAGGAAATGCTTTGCCTTTTGATCAACGACAAAAGACATCTGAGATCCATTCCAGCCTCTTCTTTCCACCCCCCCCCCCCCCCCCTCACAGGGGGGTCTGTAACATTTTACACATATTTGTCTTCTGGCCTTCCTGATTCCCTTTCTCTACTGGCAGATCAGACAAAATTTATCAGGGTCAGGAATATTTGGTTAGTTCCAGTGTTCAGGGTCCATCTTGTCTGTAATTTATCTTCCAACACATCTCCCTTTCCAGCCCAAATCCATCTCCCTTTCCAGCCCAGATCCTGTAACTTGGCACAACATGTCTTGCTGAAAACTGAAAATAAAAAAGCCTTCTTCAAGGTTCTGACTTGGCTTCTGGCTGGAAGTCAAGTGGAGAAGGCTTCATGATTCTCAGAAATGCAGATTGTTGGAACACACACTTGAAAAGGCCCAGGCTGGCCAGCTCTGAACTGGGAGGTTTAGCAGCTGGTGCAAGCAGAACTGGGGATTTGTTGATACCCAGCTGCCTAACACAGAATCACAGAATGGCAGAGGTTAGAAGGGACCTCTGGGGATCACCAAGTCCTACAGCTCACCCAGAGCTCACACTCCTACCACTGCTGCTAAGCCACTGCCACTAAACCACAGCCCTCAGCACCACATCCATGCATCCTTTAAATCCCTCCAGGCATGGTGACTCCTGGGCAACCTGTGCCAGTGCCTGAGAACCCTTGCTGGGAAGAAATTTTTCCTAACATCCAACCTCCTCTGAATCAGGGCTGTTCAGCATGGAAAGGAAAAGGCTCCAGGGAGACTTTAGAGAAGCATTTCAATATCTGAAGGGGACCCACAGGAAGGTTGGGGAGGAACTGTTTAGAAGGGGCTGTGGGGATAGGATGAGAGGCAATGGTTTGAAACTGGAGCAGGGCAGAGTTAGGTTGGACATCAGGAGGAAGTTCCGCACCAGGAGGGTGGTGAAATCCTGGAACAGGCTGGCCAGAGGTGTGGTTGAGGCCCCAGCCCTGGAGACATCCAAGGTCAGACTTGGATGGGCAGCCTGATCTAGCTGGAGGTGTCCCTGTTGACTGCAGGGGTGTTGGCCAAGATGACTTTTGAGGGTCCCTTGCAATCCAATGCAATCTGTGAAACTGTGTGAATATAAATCTAGGGAAAGGTTTTCTATATTGGGAGAGGAGAGGAGAGGAGAGGAGAGGAGAGGAGAGGAGAGGAGAGGAGGAGAGGAGGGAGGAGAGGAGAGGAGAGGAGAGGAGAGGAGAGGAGAGGAGAGGAGAGGAGAGGAGAGGAGAGGAGAGGAGAGGAGAGGAGAGGAGAGGAGAGGAGAGGAGAGGAGAGGAGAAGAACTCTTTTGATCTATCAAATTCTACTTCCTAATTATTAATACAAATTGATAGAGGAAGAATCCAATTCTCCATTTCTTCTCCTTTGGGATTTGATATATTTTGAGCACCCAGAAACACCTATCAAAAATTCCTTGTTCCTGACACTGCCACTGCACCTTCAGCAATCTGCAAATGCTGAGGAGAAACAAATGTGTGCTAGTGATGCTGTCACAGGCAGGGCTTCTGGAAAGCTGGCAGCAGCAGGGTGATTCCTTGTATGGCTCCAGACCTGTCCTTGCTTTTAGGAACACCCAAAGTCAGCTGTGTGACCACGTTGGGAAAGGGCAGTAGGCCATGTGGACAGGTGGCCATCAGCAGTGACACAGAAAGATGTTCCTCACGTGTGCTTGCCAAGGGCACTGTTTCCTGCTGGAGCATCCTGAGCTCATGCATGGTTAGAGGGATGTGTGCTCATTAATCCAGCTCTGAGCTGTATTAACTTTTAAAAATAGCTTCCCTGACAGCATGGTGAGACTTTCTGACCCATTTAAATTTAGCAGAGCAGCACACAAGCCACAGAGATTTCTGGTAAGCTTTCAGTGCTCAACAGAACAGATCAGGGGAGTGCAGACTAATTCAGCAGCCAGCCAGTCACTGCTGCTCCAGAGTGGAGAGGAGAAAGATCAGCAAGATTTGAAAGCAGCCTTGACACTCCAGCAAACACAGGTTGTCTGAATGAGCTTATGCCTCTCAGCAGGGAATGGTGTAGTAGGAAGGGAAAACCCCATCCTGCAAATCTAAACACAGATGAGATGGTCAAAGAGAAAAAAATTGCTAAACCCCAAAAATGTCTTAAAAAAACCCCAACAAACCAAAAAGCAAAACACAAAAATCCATTCACACTACCACAGCAGTTTGGATTCACTGAGAGCAGCAGTTTCAGACACAATAAAGTGTGTCACACCACAGAAGGTTCAAGTAGGTCAGCAGAAAAGGTCCTGGGGGTGCTGGTTGACAGCAGCTGAAGATGAGCCAGCAGTGTGCCCAGGTGGCCAAGAAGGCCACCAGCAGCCTGCACTGCATCAGGAAAAGGAGGCCAGCAGGGCTGGGGAAGTGATTGTGCTCCTGGACTGGGCACTGGTGAGGCCACAGCCTGGGTTCAGCTTTGGGCTCCTCACTCCAGGAAGGACACTGAGGGGCTGCAGTATGTCCAGAAAGGGGCAATGAAGCTGGGGAAGGGTCTGGAGAACAGGGCTGGGGAGGAGCAGCTGAGGGAGCTGGGGGTGTTTGGTGTGGGGAAGAGGAGGCTGAGGGGAGACCTCATTGCTCTCTACAGCTCCCTGAGAGGAGGCTGCAGTGAGGTGGGGATTGGTCTCTTCTCCCTAGTCTCAGGTGATAGAAAGAGAGGGAATGGCCTGAAATTGTGCCAGGGGAGGGTTAGGTTGGAGATGAGGAAAAATTTTTTTATTGCCAGAGTGGTCAGAAATTGGAAGAGGCTGCCCAGGGAGGTGGTGGAGTCCCCATCCTTGGAGGTGCTCAAGAAACCTGTGGCTAGGGAAGTGATCCTGCCCTTGTGCTGGGCACTGGTGAGACTGCACCTTGAGTACTGACATCAGTGACTTTTCATTGAAGACATCTTTGGCACAGCTGCATCTCTGAGAGAGTTTTCTCTCTGGGGCTGCTCCACTTAGGATGGGTCCCACCTGGCAGGACTGTGCCTACTGAATATAGCAAAGAAGGCTGAGTGTGCTTCAGACGTCACAACGTGCTTGGGAATGACCTTCACAGCCTCCTCTCATTCCTTCCTGGAATATTTCAGGCTAAGGATGTAGGCAAGGACTGACTACTGAATTCTTCCAATACAGACAGCCCTACTCCTGCTGCTGATCCTGAGGGTGTAAACTCAAGTGCCTCTGTTTCATCCAGTGAAGCTACATTGGCTTTTTGGTCTGGAGAAGAGAAGGCTGAGAGGGATCTGATCAATGCCTATCAATATCTGAGGGCTGGGGGTCAAGAGGGAGGGGACAGGCTCTGCTCAGCTGCACCCTGGGATAGGACAAGGGGCAATGGATAGAAGCAACAGCACAGGAGGTTCCACCTCAAAAGGAGGAGGAACTTCTTCACTGTGAGGGTCACAGAGCACTGGAACAGGCTGCCCAGAGAGGTTGTGGAGTCTCCTTCTCTGGAGACTTTCCAGCCCTATCTGGATGCATTCCTGTGCAACCTCTGTTAGATTCTCTGGTCCTGCTCTGGCAGGAGGGGTTTGGACTCAATGATCTTTGGAGGTCCCTTCCAACCCCTAAGATCTTGTGAAGTTACTGCCTGGGGCTAGATCACAGAATCACCAAATCACCATGGGTAGAAAAGATCTTTTAAGATCATTGAGCCCAACCAGCAAACTAACACATGGCCATTAAACCATGTCCCCAAGTTACAGCAGTAACATAGAGAATCATAGAATCATGGAATTCTTTGTGTTAGAAAAGCCCTCCAAGATCAGCCAGTCCAACCAGCAACCCAACCCCACCATGGCCATCAAACCCTGGCCCCAAGTGCCATGGCCACACATTTCTTGAACACCTCCAGGGGTGGGGGACTCCACCGCCTCCCTGGGCAGCCTCTTTGAATCCCTGACCACTCCTGCAGCAAAAAAATTGTTGCTCATCTCCAACCTAACCCTCCCTTGGCACAATTTGAGGCTATTTCAACAGCTGTAGATAAAACAGGGAAATATATTTTATAAATAGGCCTGAGTGTGAGTGAGAAAGAAGAATCCACTCTGAAGTGTAGAAATTGTTCCTCCACTTAACTACCTTCACTTGTGGAAATTGCATCTTGTTTCTAGCCTGGATTTCTCTGGCATTTACCTGCCATTAGAGGCTCTTATACTTCTGTGGGAATATTTGAAGACCTGTTCTCTCCTGATGGTTCTCTTAGAGGTATTTATAGGCTGTGATCTTCCTGTTCCTTCCTCCTTTCTTTCAGTAAGTTAAAGGGATTGAGCTTCCTCAGCCTTCTATTATACAAATGTTCTCTAATTCTTTATCATCCTCATGGCTCTTTACAAAGTTGAGTTTTTTATCATCCTTCTGGAATGCAGCTACTGGAACAAGAGCAGTTTCTGGGGTGACAGCCTCATGGACTTGGTCAGTGGTAGTGAACTATAGGAAAGGGGTATAAGAGGGGTTGACCTGCTGGAAAGCAGCTCCATGGAGAAGGACCTTGGAGTGCTGGTGGACAAGAAGTGAGGTTTCACCAGAGAAGAGCAGAGGTTTTCATAGAATCTTAGAATTGCTTTAGTTGGGGAAAATAAAAAAAGAAAAAAACCCAAACAAATCCTCTCAGATCACAGGATCACAGCTCACAGGATGTTAGGGTTGGAAGGGATCTCCAGAGATCATCAAGTCCAACCTCCCTGCCAGAGCAGGACCAGAGAATCCAGCACAGGTCACACAGAACACATCCAGATGGGGCTGGAAAGTCTCCAGAGAAGGAGACTCCACAACCTCTCTGGGCAGCCTGCTCCAGGGCTCTGTGACCCTCACAGTGCAGAAGTTCCTCCTCATGTTGAGGTGGAACCTCCTGTGCTGGAGTTTATATCCATTGCCCCTTGTCCCATCCCATGGTGCAAGTGAGCAGAGCCTGTCCCCTCCCTCTTGACCTCCATCCCTCAGGTATTGATAGACATTGATCAGATCCCCTCTCAATCTTCTCTTCTTAAGACTCCAGGTCTCTCAACCTCTCCCATAGGGTAGTGCTCCAGTCCCTTCAGCATCCTTGCAGCCCTCTGTTGGACTCTCTCCAGCAGATCCCTGTCCCTCCTGGACTGGGGAGCCCAGAACTGGATGCAATATTCCAGGTGAGGTCTCATTAGGGCAGAGTAGAGGGGCAGGAGAACCTCCCAGGCTCTGCTGGACACACTCCTCTTGAAGCACCCCAGGATCCCATTGGCCTTCTTGGCCACAAGGGCACATTGCTGTGCCATGCAGAACTTGTCCACCAGGCCTCCCAGGTCCTTCTCCACAGGGCTGATCATCAAGTGCAGCACCCTGGGTGCCCACCACCTTCTAGCTGGGGACAAGCAGTGTGTGGGGCTGCAGTGCCACATTGCCAGGGGGGTGCAGGTTTGGAGGACGAGCTGGGGGAAACCATTTGTGGAAGACTCCAGCATGGCTCCCAGGGAGCAGGTAGGCTGCTGACAAAAGCTGCTGCTTGTATTCCTTCCTGAAGCAGCCCTGCTGCAGGCTGTGGCACCAGGGCTATTTTCAGCTGCTGGGCAGGATGATCACAATCTAAAGCCATGCTGCGTGACCAGCATGCCAGGTGTTTGCTGTCCTGACTCCACTTTTATTACTTTGGGGATGAGGGAATGGTGAAGGGAGGGGACTGGAGTTACTTAGGAGATTTTCCAACAGCAGGTCAGCTTAGATGGCTGGGTTATTTTTGCTCAAGCTATTGGTATGCTGGGTCTATCCCTTTATTTATTTTGCTGTTTTCCCTTTCCTGAGCAGCCTGTAGCAAGAAAATTAGACAAAACTAAAATGCAGTCTGTTAAGAATCTCCAGAGCAAAGCTTTGCCCTTTTGGAAGGGCAAAGCTCCCCCTCTACTCCACTCTGGTGAGACCTCACTTGGAGTACTGCATCCAGTTCTGGAGCCCCTATTACAGGAAGGATCTGGAGGTGCTGGAAGGTGTCCAGAGAAGGGCCATGAGGATGAGCAGAGGGCTGGAGCTGCTCTGCTCTGGAGACAGACTGAGAGAGTTGGGGTTGTGCAGTCTGGAGAAGAGAAGGCTCCCAGGAGACCTTCTTGTGGCCTTCCAGTATGAAGGGGGCTACAAGAAAGGTGGGGAGGGACTTTTTAGAATGTCAGGCAGCAACAGAAGTAGGGGGAATGGAGCAAGACTAGAAGTGGGGAGGTTTAGATTAGATGTTAGGAAGAAGTTTTATACCATGAGGGTGGTGAGACACTGGCACAGGTTGCCCAGGGAGGTGGTGGAAGCCTCATCCCTGGAGGTTTTTGCAGCCAGGCTGGAGGTGGCTCTGAGCAAGCTGATGTAGTGTGAGGTGTCCCTGCCCATGGCAGGGGGCTTGGAACTGGCTGATCCTTGAGGTCCCTTCCAACCCTGACAATTCTGTGATTCTATGAGAAGAGTTAAGGTAGTGCCAAGCATGTAGGGTTATATCCTCTGCAGAACAGGTATTGAGAAGACTACAGTGAAGCAAGCTCCCACAGCATCCCTGTGGGGTGGGAAAGGAGATCTCTCCTACAGATATTCCCCCCCCCCACACCACCATCCTTTTTAGACCTTAAGTCCTCACCCAAGTCAATAAAAAAGTGTAGACCTTAGAGCAGCCTTTCAGCACCCAAAGTGGGCTACAAGAAATGCAAGAAAGGACTTTTTATAAGGGTTGTAGTGATAGGATGAGGAGCAATGGATTGAAGCTGGAAGAGGGGAGATTGAGACTGGAGATGAGGAAGAAATTCTTTCCAGTGAGGGTGGGGAGACACTGGAGCAGGTTGCCCAGGGAGGCTGTGAAGGTGTTCAAGGCCAGGTTGGATAAGACCTTGAGGGACCTGGGCTAGTGAGAGGTGTCCCTGCCACTGGCAGGGGGGTTGGACCTAGATGATCTTTGAGATGCCTTCCATCCCAAACTGTCCTAAGACACACAAACTCCTGTTCCCCTGACTGTGAGAAGAACAAAGAGCAGCAGGTGATTTCCTTACTCTCCCAAGTAGATCCTCTGCTGACAGAAGCTTTCTTTCTCTTTGGCTTCCTCCTTGGGCCACCCACATTGCCCATTTGTCTATTGCCAGCTTTCTGCTTACTTTTAAGCACCTAGCTTCCATCAGTTGCTGTCTCAGGCAGTGAATATGTAACAGTTTTCCAGGGGAGCTCTTTGTTCTCCACAAATTAGTTCACACTTCGACTTTTCTTTGCAGGAGGAACCACCTGAGTGGTGGTTTCAGCAGTTTTAAACTTCATCCAGGAGCTTAGCTGTTGCTTCTGGTTTAGCCTGAATGGTGGGTGCCCACCATAACAGAGGGGATTAATGAGGCCTGGAATTTTCTGCAGATCAAAGGGAAACTTTATGGCTTACCATTAACATCTTCCAGCACAGCAATAGCATTCCTGAGAAAAGTCAAAGCAAAGCTGATAATGATCAAGTCACAACAGCACCTAATCACCTGTTTCTCCTGCTTGTAGAGACTTTGCCTCAGGTTATCATGCTGAGTTACACTTAGGACAAAAAGTTAATTGAAAAAAAAAAAAAAGAAAAAGAGGGGTTAAAAAAAAAAAAAGTAATTTTAAAGGTAACAGGAAAAGAAAATTGAAGCACATATACCAGAAACAAACGAAATAGACCTTGGAGGAGGCCAACAGCATCCTGGGGTGCATTAAGTAGAGTGTGACCAGCAGGTCAAGGGAGGTTCTCTTCTCCTCCTCCTCTGCTCTGCCCTGCTAAGGCCACATGTGGAATTCTGTGTCCAGCTCTGGGCTCCCCAGCTCTGGATGGACTTGCTGGAGAGGCTGCAGCAAAGGGCTACAAAGGTGCTGAGGGGACTGGAACATCTCTGTGATGAGGAAAGGCTGAGAGAATTGGGGCTGTTTAGTCTGGAGAAGAGCAGCCTGAGGGGGATCTCATCAGTGCTGATCAATACTTACAGGATGGAGGTCAGGAGGATGGGACCAGGCTTTGTTCAGTGGTGCCCAGTGACAGGACAAGGGGTAACGGGCACAGACTTGAACATCAGAAGTTCCATCTCAACATGAGGAGGAAATTCTGTAATTTAAGGGTGGCAGGGCACTGGGAAAGGCTGCCCAAAGAGGTGGTGGAGCCTCCATTCTGGAGACTTTCCAAACCCACCTGGAAGTGTTCCCTACCATCTGTGTAATGTTTGATACCAGCATATCATTTGATCTCACTTAAAGCAAAGGTTGGACCACTCTTATGCTGAACTCCATGTCAAGTACACCCTGGGGTGGGTAAGTAGGCACTGCCTGAGCAAAGCAAGGAGTGTCTTACATGACACAGTCTGCTCAGCATCACTGGGGTGCCCACCTTCAGCCTGGTGCAATATTCAAGAATGAAACCACAGGTGCTGGAGAGACCTGCCTCTAGTTTTGGTTCAGTGACCCACTTCAGGCCAGCCATCCCATCACACCTCAGCATGTTCTGACTGGTTTGCCATTTTCCAGACTGCAGGAAGAACATAGGTCTTTTTTTCCCAAAGGACTTCAGGCCATGTGCAGCTTACTTATTTTTATCACCTCTCTCAGGCATTAAGTGATACAAACACAGAGGCTGCAGGGATTCATCTAGCAGGGGAGTGAAGGTTCCCAGCATGGAGTTTTTTGACTTTACTGCTTGTTAGGTAGTCTAGACACCAAATTTACCCTGCAAAAGAAGTGACTAAGCTACTAAGCCTGCATTAAAGTGGTTTTCCTTTCTGTTTACCCTATATATTCTCTTTCATATAGTCTCCAGTCAAACAGAATCTGAAATTCAGGTGAATGTTGAATTATTTAATAAACTTCCTTCTATCAAGACTAATCTGACACTTAAAAGCAAGGCAATATCCAGCCCATCATGCATTTTAAAATGACTTCAGAAATTCTTAATGGTGGTTGGGTCATGTTTTTTTTCTCAGAACCTTCAGGTGTGGGGAGGAAGCTGGGGGGGGGGGGGGGGGGGGCGTACCTGCTGTGTTTAGAGAACATAGATTCTCTTGCTCCAGATTATGTCCCCATATCTCTGGGATAATAATTTGTTGCTCCAGATTATGTCCCCATGGCCCTGGGGTAATAATTTGTTGCCCCAGATTATGTGTCCATGTCCCTGGGGTAATAATTTGTTACTCCATAGTATGTCCCCATGTCCCTGGGGTATTATTTTGTTTCTCCAGAACATGTCCCCATGGCCTTTGGGTAATATTTTGCTCTCAGAGAAGTCTGAAAGCCTTGACAGCCCCAGCACTAATTGGATGATGTAGCTGTCTGAGAAGAGGATTAGATAACAAGAGAGCTTCAAATCCCTGTGGCTTGAAATCCCTCCTTATGCATATTTAGACAAACTAATCCCAACCACCTCTCAGGAGCAAATCAAAGAGGATGGCACATTAAGAACACCTGCAAAAATACTTTTCTTTTTGTTTGCTTGTTTTGTTTTTTCCCCTGGGTTTGATGCATTCTTAAGAGAATCTGCTGAAAGAATAAAAAAAGGAGAAGGAGGAAATCTCTTTCTGTAAGGAGGAGGAGGAAATCTCTTTCTGTAAGGAGAAGGAGGAAATCTCTTTCTGTAAGGAGGAGGAGGAAATCTCTTTCTGTAAGGAGAAGGAGGAAATCTCTTTCTGTAAGGAGGAGGAGGAAATCTCTTTCTGTAAGGAGAAGGAGGAAATCTCTTTCTGTAAGGAGGAGGAGGAAATCTCTTTCTTTAAGGAGAAGGAGGAAATCTCTTTAAGGAGAAGGAGGAAATCTCTTTCTTTAAGGAGAAGGAGGAAATCTCTTTAAGGAGAAGGAGGAAATCTCTTTCTGTAAGGAGAAGGAGGAAATCTCTTTCTGTAAGGAGGAGGAAATCTCTTTCTGTAAGGAGAAGGAGGAAATCTCTTTCTGTAAGGAGAAGGAGGAAATCTCTTTCTGTAAGGAGGAGGAGGAAATCTCTTTCTGTAAGGAGGAGGAGGAAATCTCTTTCTGTAAGGAGGAGGAGGAAATCTCTTTCTGTAAGTGTTAAGCCAAACCAAGTGCTTGAGGATTGTTTATTACTTCTCTTCTCTCACTGGAGTTTCCTGAGAGCTGTTGGAAGCTGGGGAAGCAGTGTCTCCTACTGTATGGCAGGGAACAGGCTGTTGGCACTCAATAATTAGTAACTAATAATAGTGATAGACAATTAAGTCTTCAGCAAGAGAGCACCTGCCAGCCAGTGAATGTTTAGCTGCCAGGTAGGTGACAGATGGCCTTGCACACAGTGAGTTAAGATGGGATGGGGCGGGATTGGAGGGCAGCCTGTTGGTTTCATGCAGGCCATCCTGTGTGCACCCCATGGTGTCTCCAGTGCTCCCATGAAACTCTAGAGGCTGCCATCCATGTGCCTTAGCTATTCTGCTTCATGGATTTGGTGCACATGGATGTGTTTCCTGCCCACACTCCTGTATCTCCACCTGAGAAACACTCAGGAGATCCAAGAGCCAGCTGCTGCAGCTGTCAAAGCAATTTGTGCCCTTGCTTTATGTGGTCACACTGCCAAGAGAGCCCAGCAGGGGCTGGGGTTCCTTGGGCTGGGCACCATCCAAGACTATGAGGAGAAGCTGCAGTATTCAAGAGTTAGAAATGTAATTAAATTGATCAAAAGTGGCTGAAAGTACTGAAAGCTTGACTCTCTGCAGGTCACTTAGATAATCTTCTCCTCCTAACACCTGGCTGGATTGCAGCAAAGCTTCGTTTAAAAGGTTTCCACCAGTGATGCAGAACCACTCACAGCTCTGGCACACAGAGCGGGATCCGTTTGACTGTGACCCTCAAGCATTCATAGAATCAAGCAATGGTTTGCCTTGGAAGAGACATTAAGGATCATCCAGTGCCAAGCCTCCTGTTGGAACTAGATGGTCCTTAAGGTCACTACAGCACAAAACATAGATTCATACATTCATAGATTCAGAGACTGGGTTGGGTTGGAAGGGACCTTAAAGATCTTCCAGTTCCAACCCCCCTGCCATGGGCAGGGACACCTCCCACCAGCCCAGGTTGCTCAAGGGGTCATCCAACCTGGCCCTGAACACCTCCAGGGAGGGAGCATCCACAGCCTCCCTGGGCAACCTGTTCCATGGTCTCCTCACCTTCACTGGAAAGAATTTCTTCCCGATATCAGCAACCTAATCACAAGCTGGTTTCCAAAACTGAGATCAGCTCAGGCATGAGAACCTCTGACTTGCTCAAAGCTTTGGGTTTTTTTTTATTTTCATCAGCTAAGCATAAAGATTTGTTCCATTTTCTTCTGTCACTTCAGGGTCACTTCAGAGTGGCTTTATTGAGATCATCTCTGTTCCTCTGCCATCCTCTTGATAGACAGGCACAGAACAGTTCTTTTGGGTTTGATTCCTTTTCCTTTTGCTTCTTATTTCAACGTGGTGACAGTCACCATAAAACTCATTGAGCTACTCCAGAAAGATGCACAGAGAACTACACATTCCTAAAAGCTTCTCTGGGACAAAGTGACATTGACAGCAAGAGGAAAAAAAAAAAAAAACAAAACAAAACCCTATCTGAGAAACGAAGGTTCCCCAGAGAGTGTCTCATAGGAAGAGAAAAAGCTTCTGCTGGTGGCAAACCTTCCCTTTCACAAGCCTGAAGCATTTAGAGGGTGAAGGTGAAGGTGGCTTCATGTTGAAGAAGGGTGCAGACAGCCTCTGTATTTGTTTCTTCAAGGAGTCATCTTGTAACTCTGTCCTTCCAGCTCCTCCTAAAAGGAATCAACCTTGCATCAAGAGTGCTTGAACATCACAAGCTTCTCAGTAATGAAACTACACCATAAAAAAACCTAAACCAAACCAAACCCACAAAGGACATTTGCTCTTGGTGTCTGCTGCCCTGCCCTGCAGACTCTGGCGTGTCTGTAAAGTGAGACACTCTCCAGGAGAGATTTCCAGGGAGCCTTAATCTCTCAATCTAAAGGAGGATTTCCTCCCTGAGCAGAGGTGGCAGCTCAGTCCCTGATACCACCCCCACCACTCTGCCTTTCAACAGGGAGGCAACCACCAGGTGGTGGCATTTCCACTACCTAAGGTGTTATGAAGGCATTTGAGTTGGCATGTCACAGAAGCACAGAATGGGTTGGCTTGGAAGGGACCTTCAAGACCATCTGGTTCCAAGCCCCCTGCCCTGGGCAGGGACACCTCCCACCAGCCCAGGTTGCTCAAGACCTCATCCAGCCTGGCCTTGAACACCCCTAGGGAGAGGTTATCCACAGCCTCCCTGGGCAACCTGTGCCAGTGTCTCACCACTCTCACTGGAAAGAATTTCTTCCCAATCTCCAGTCTGAATCTGCCCTCCTCAAGCTTCAGTCCATTCCCTCTCATCCTATCACTCCAAGCCCTTATAGAAAGTCTCTTCCCAGCTCTCCTGTAGCCCTCCCTCAGGTACCTGAAGGTTGCTCTAAGGTCCCCCTGGAGCCTTCTCTTCTCCAGGCTGAATAGCCCCAACTCTCTCAGCCTGTCCACACAGAGGAGGTTCTCCATCCCTCTGATCATCTTCAAGGCCTCCTTTGGACCCACTCCAACAGTCTGTTGTCCTTGATTTGGGGTCCCTAGAACTGACTGCAGTGCTCAAGGTGGGATCTCCTGACCATGTCATTGAAGTGATTCAGACCACTGGTAGCATGTGTGTTGTCTATGAACAAAAGTTTCCCTTTGTCCTGTCACAGGACTCCACAGAACAGAGCCTGGCCCCTTCTTCTTGCCCCCCACCCTTCAGATATTTGTAATAATTGATCAGATCTCCTCTCAGCCTTGTCTTCTCCAAGATAAACAGCCCCAGGTTTTTCAGTCTTTCTTCATAGGAAAGATGTTGCAGTCCCTTCAGCATCTTGTAGCCTCCACTGGACACTCCCTAGTATATCCCTGTCTCTCTTAACCTGGGGATTCCAGAACTGGACACAACACTCCAGGTGTGGCCTCACCAGGGCAGAATAGAGGGGCAGGAGAACCTCCTTTGACCTGCTGGCCACACTCTTCTTGATGCACCCCAGGATACTCTTGACCTTCCTGGCCACAAGGGTCACATTGCTGTCCCATGATCACCTTGCTGTCCACCAGCACTCCAAGCTCTGCAGAGCTGCTTCCCAGCAGGTCAGCCCTGACTGGACTGGTACAGGGGTTTATTCCTTTCTGTGTTCTCTCCTTGTAGACTTTAAGTGCATGAGAATCCCTTTGCCAGTACATTACAGCAGGGTTCCCACAGCAGTAAAGAACTTCTTAAGCCAATACAACCTTGGTCAACATCCTGGCAACCCTGGCACTGGAAGAAGCACAGCAAACAACCTGCACCCTGGCCCCTGAGAATGGAGCTGAGCATATCAGCTGATGTTGCTGGGCAGCTGGAACAGACATTAATTACACTTCCTGAGTAATTAAGAGGTGATTTCAAGCTCCAGGGCTGCAAGGTGGGACACTGGATGAACAACAATCTTTCATTCTTCCTGAACAATGAATATTTTAGTGAAATTTGACCAAGAACCCATCCACTTTGGATATTGGGAACAATTTCTTTGCTGCAAGAGTGGTCATGGAGCAGAACAGGCTACCCAGGGAGGTGGTAGAGTCCCCATCCCTGAAGGTTCTCAAGAAATGTGTGGACATGGAACTTTGGGAGATGGTTTGATGGCCATGGTGGTGATGGGTTGTTGGTTGGATTGGATGATCTTAGAGGTTCTTTCCAACCCAAAGAGTTCTATGATTCTATGATTGTTTCTTCTAGTTAGTTACATTCATTGTGCTGTTTCTCCACTGCCTTCTTTTCTGGGTTCCACTTGCACACTAGGAAGCAGCGGGAACAAGCACATGGAGCTGAGCTCAACCTTTACCCACCATGGTATGCACACCATTCCTGGGGAAAAAAAAAACAATCAAACCCTCTGCTGAATGAGAAAAGCTGTGGAAATTGAGGGGGAATTGAGGAAACAGCATCCAGTGTCTTTCAGTAGATTACTATGGAAATGTGGAGAGAGAAAAATGCCTCCCCCAGGACTGGAAACCATAAAAGCAGGTATTGCTGTTGCACTTTGGCACAACTGTTCCTGCTCTCTGAGAGCTTTTACTGACTCACAGGAAATGACTCTGCAAAGTGCAGCTGCCAAGCTGTGCAGGAGCATTTATGTGGAACAAGAGCCAGTCTGGTTTCTGCTTCTCCTCTCAAGTGAACTAACAGTGGACACCAGACACAAACACATCTAGGGAGAGAGAACCAGCCACAAGCAGATTTGCTTCTGCAGATTTCATTTTGCAGCTTGTGCTGGAGCAAATGGCAGCACATCCCTCAGAGGATGTGCTGGGGAATGCTGTTGTGTGCTTGAACAGAAAAGCAGAACTCAGGTAAAAGCAAAAAGATGCCTGCAGGCAAGTTACACTCTGACAGCAGAGCATAGTGGACACTTAGAACAAGTTGAAACTAGTTTCTCTCCCTTCAGGTAACACAGAATCATACAATGATTTGGGCTGGAAATTGATCAAAAGTGGTTGGAAGAATTCAAAGCTTGACTCTCTGCAGGCCACTCAGATAATCTTCTTCTCCTAGCACCTGGCTGGATTGCAGCAAAGCTTCATTTAAAAGGTTTCCACCAGTGATGCAGAACCACTCTGCAGCTCTGCTGTGCCACATTTGACTGTGACCTTCAGGCCTTCATAGAATCATGCAATGATTTGCCTTGGAAAAGATTTTAAAGCTCACCTGATGCCAGCCCTCCTGTTGGAACTAGATGATCTTTAAGATCCCTACATCATAGATTCAGAGAATGATTTGGGCTGGAAGGGACCTAAAGGTCATCCAATTCCAACCCCCTGCCATGGGCAGGGACACCTCCCACCAGCCCAGGTTGCTCAAGGCTTCATCCAACCTGGCCTTGAACACCTCCAGGGAGGGGACATCCACAGCCTCCCTGGGCAACCTGTGCCAGTGTCTCACCACCCTTACTGCAAATATGATCTTTAAGGTCCCTTCCAATCCAAACCATTCCCTGACTCTGTGATTCTCTACACAGCAGGCTGGCAAGGGTCCATCTGGGGAAAGCACTGAGCAGCTGAAATCCTTACCTAAGGTGATTAAGCAAAGCCCCACTTCCTTCAGCAGGGCTCTGACATTTCACACTAAGGGAGGAGGTGGCCCTGCTCTGTTTCCTTCCTTTCTTTCAGGTTCCTATTCAGAGCCCATGGGAAGGCTGGGGCTGTGATCAGGTTGCTCCTTGTTGGAGTCACACAGACCTGAGCACCTGCTGCTACTCACTGGACAACCTTCCTTTGTAGCTCACTAATTGGGGGCTTTCAATCCCTGCTCACACAGGGACAAACAGGGCTCTTTAATTCTACCTATTAGCATTGTCCTCTAATCCTGCTTTTAAAATAGCAGAAGAAAAGCAGTAAGGAAAATCTGTTTGGCTTGAATGAATCCAGAAGGTTTTTTTTTGTTGTTGTTGTAGCTTGTTTGGAGGCAAACTGCCAGGCTTTGCTTAGCAGAGCAGTGAGTCACTCCATCAGCTGTACCCAGAAGAAAGAAGATCTGCATCCACTGAAACTGAAACTCTGGGCTTGCCTTTCATGGGCAAGTGTCTCTGAGGAGAGTCTGGTGGGAGAAAGTGAGCCAGCTCTTGGGGGAGACCATTCCTGTCTCCTCAGCTGTGAACATTTACAAAATAATGATCTCTCTGTGTGTGTGTTCCTAGAAATACAAAAGGCACATGAGATGCAAACCAATGTTCTCTGCTCTCAGTTCCTAGCAAAAAAAAAAAAAAAAAAAAAAAAATCTGGCACAAGATTTGGGAATTCCTACAGTCATAGAATCATAAAATGACTTGATCTGAAAGCAACTTTCAGATAGAATCAGAAGATTATTTGGGTTGGAAAAGCCCTCTAAGATCATCCAGTCCAACCAGCAACCCAACACCACCACAGCCATTAAACCCTGTCCTCACAGTGCCATGGATACACATTTCTTGAACACCTCCAGGGATGGGGACTCCACCACCTCCCTGGGCAGCCTCTGCCAATCCCTGACCACTCTTGCAGCAAAGAAATTTTTCCTCATCTCCAACCTAACCCTCCCCTGGCACAATTCAAGCCATTTACTCTCACTCTATCACTTGATACTAGGGAGAAGAGAAATTTCTTTCCAGAAGGGGTTCTCAGGCACTGGCACAGGCTGCCCAGGGAGGTGGTGGAGTCACCAACCTTGGAGGTATTTAAGGGCATGTGGATGTGGTGCTGAGGGATGTGGCTTAGTGGCAGTGGCTTAGCAGCAGGGGTGGGGTTGTGAGCTCTAGGTGAGTGGTTGGGACTTGCTGATCCCAAAAGGCTCTTCTAACCTCAGCAGCTGTGTGATTCTGTGACTTTCTGATGTTGTTCTAGCAACAAAACTGCACTGGCAGCCATGACCTCCTCCATCATCTGTGATGCTCTCCTCAGCATTCCCTCTAATCTAGTTAGGGTTTGTGGCACAGATGACTGAGTATTCAGTGCAACACTCAACTCTCAAGAGCAAGCAAGCAAGAATCCTGTCAGGCCAAGTGTTCCCACAGCTATGTATACTCAGATCCCTCTAATAGCCTTCTAAGCCTCAAAGAAATATTTCAAGTGACAGAAGGAAAGAAGCATTTACATTCTGGAGCATGATTACAGTCACCCCTTGAGACCTGGAAATTGCAGGTTTTGGGGTTTTTTTTTCCATTTTCTCAATAATTTTGCAATGGAAGAGGCTCATAAAAATCTAAAGTTAATCTAAAGTGAAGTATGGCAGAAGAATTTGATGATGAGATTCACTTTGGGATCTCCATGCTTTATTTCTGGCTGTGATTCACTTTGGGATCTCCATGCTTGATGTGATTCACTTTGGTATCTGCAGGTTTTATTTCTTGATGAGCTTCATTTTGGGATCCCCATATTTTATTTCTTGATGTGATTCACTTTGGGATCTCCATGCTTTATTCCTGGATGTGATTCACTTTGGGATCTCCATGCTTTATTCCTGGATGTGATTCACTTTGGGATCTCCATGCTTTATTTTTGGATGTGATTCACTTTGGGATCTCCATGCTTTATTTCTGGATGTGATTCACTTTGGGATCTCCATGCTTTATTCCTGGATGTGATTCACTTTGGGATCTCCATGCTTTATTTCTGGCTGTGATTCACTTTGGGATCTCCATGCTTTATTCCTGGATGTGATTCACTTTGGGATCTCCATGCTTTATTTCTGGCTGTGATTCACTTTGGGATCTCCATGCTTTATTTCTGGATGTGATTCACTTTGGGATCTCCATGCTTTATTCCTGGATGTGATTCACTTTGGGATCTCCATGCTTTATTTTTGGATGTGATTCACTTTGGGATCTCCATGCTTTATTCCTGGATGTGATTCACTTTGGGATCTCCATGCTTTATTTCTGGCTGTGATTCACTTTGGGATCTCCATGCTTTATTTTTGGATGTGATTCACTTTGGGATCTCCATGCTTTATTCCTGGCTGTGATTCACTTTGGGATCTCCATGCTTTATTTCTGGCTGTGATTCACTTTGGGATCTCCATGCTTTATTCCTGGATGTGATTCACTTTGGGATCTCCATGCTTTATTTCTGGCTGTGATTCACTTTGGGATCTCCATGCTTTATTTCTAGTTCCCTGCCTCTTAACATATTTAGCAGTGACTTTTTGCAACACCTGACGTCACTTGTGACTGCAAACCTAGATGTGGTGTGACTAACAGAGAAGGGAAATCACATATAATGAGATCCAGCTAAATATAAATACCCACATTACTTCAAACAAGAAAAAAAAAAAAGAGGAAAAAAGAAGAGGAGTGGAAAAGAGGGGAAAGACGTTCTCTGTCACATATATTTTTGGATAGAATCATCAAAAAATCAGGTTTTGACATGGTTTTGATTACTCATTTTAGTCTTTCAGAGCTTTGAGTACATTGTTAGAAGCTGTCTCCATCTGTCAAATCTGTCTTCAGTGATGCAGAGATGTAGGCAGGGAAGAAAGGAAAGTTTTCCTCAAAAAGCTCTAAGCTAACAGCTAAGCAGTTTGAAAATTAAGGTTGGTTGGGTTTGGGTTTGGTTGTTTTGTTTTGTTTTATTTGGGTTTTGTTCTTGTTTGTTTGTTTTCTGTCATTGATTTTTAATTTTCATTCTTTTTTGTTGGTTTGTTTGCCCAGCCACTGCTAGTGCAGTTGAATTTTCCTCTATCCAGCCAACAAAAAGAGAACTGTCCCTAGAGATGCTTTGCATTCTAACCAGACCATCTCTTATCTCCTCTGCATTTCCATGCCCTGCTTAACTTCCTCATGTTTGCTGAAAGCTGCTAGCCTTGGATTCACAGCTAAAAGGAAAAAAGCTTTCAAGATGAATCAGAGAATGGTAGGAGATGGAAGGGCCAAGCTGGAGGGGAGTGGTTGGACTTGGTGATCTCAGAGGTCTCTCCCAACCTCAACAGTTCTCTGGGTCTGTGACTTTCTGGTGGTGTACTAGCAGCAGAACTTCTCTGGCAGCCATTTCTGCCTTCAATGTCTGTGATGTCAGCATCCCTGGAGGTGCTCAGGAAATGTGTGGATGTGGCACTTGGGGACGTGGTTTAATGGCCATGGTGGTCTTAGGTTGACAGCTGGACTCAAGGATCTTGGAGATCTTTTCCAACCAAACCAATTCTGTGATTCTCTGATTCCACAATTCTATAATTCTCTGATTCCATGGTTCTATAATTCTATAATTCTATGATTCTGTGATCCTATGATTCTATAATTCTATAATTTGATGGTTGTATGATTCTATTTTCTATGATTCTATAATTCTATGATTCCACAGAATTACAGAACTATTCAGGTTGGAAAAGACCCTCAGGAAATAATCCATAATCCTATGGTTCTATGATTCTATAATTCTGTGATTCCATTATTCTATGATTCCATGAATCTATGACTCTATGATTCCATGATTCTGTGATTCTATGATTCTTTCCATGATTCCATGATTCTATGGTTCTATAATTCTATGATTCTATGATTCCATGATTCTATGGTTCTGTGATTCTATTATTCTATGATTCTGATGTCAGGTAGTGATAGGACTGGGGGGAATGGAGCAAAACTAGAAGTGGGAAATTCAGATTGGATGTTATGAAGAAGTTCTTCCCCATGAGGGTGGTGAGACCCTGGCACAGGTTGCCCAGGGAGGTGGTGGAAGCCTCATCCCTGGAGGTGTTTAAGGCCAGGTTGGATGTGGCTCTGAGCAACCTGCTGTGGTGTGAGGTGTCCCTGCCCATGGCAGGGGGCTTGGAACTGGCTGATCCTTGAGGTCCCTTCCAACCCTGACAATTCTATGATTCTATTATTCTATGGTTCTATGATTCTATAATCCCATGGTTCTCTGATTCCATGACTTTATAATCCCATGATTCCACAAGCAGTATTTTATCATCTCCAGACTTACCGATCTCGGCCTCTAACGCAAAGCAGCAGCGAAGGCATCAGATAAACCTCTGCTATAACCCCAGGGCTTCCAAGTGAGCTACAGCAAGATACATTTGACCGGGGGCTGGTAAATTTAGCCTGGAAACAACCAGCCTGGGCTATCTTGAATTGGTCCAGCCCCAGCACACGTGCAGGCACCACAGCTGCCGCTGTGCCGGGTAGCTTCGTCCCCTGTGATCGTGCACGTGCTGCGTCGTGGGTCAGGTTAAAGAGTTAAACAAAGTGCTTCTCTCCCTCCCTGCCTCCCCCCTCCTTGGTGGCAAGATTGTTCAAACCCCTCTGAGAGTCCCAGACAGTTGGCCAGCAGCTGAGGTTTCATCAGGAATCCCACGTATGGCCAGCAGCAAACATGCACCTCGGTGTTTCCGGCCGCCGCAGGCAGCCGGGACAGATGGTCGAAATCATCAGCCCCAGACAGTCATCAGGGGAACCTCGGGCCACATGCTTGGGTTTTTCTCAATGAACCACAGAGAAGCCAAGCATCAGATCCCTGTGACAGCAGCTGCCAAGTCCTGGGGGAGCAGCAGGAGGAGTGGGGTGGAGGAAGCCTCTGGCAGGTTATTAACAGGTCACGCTGTGACATTAGCAGTCCGGAAACATCTCCTCTCCCAGGGGGGTGAGAGCAAAGCTAAGGAGAGCTTCCCCCTCACTCACACACGGCTCAGTGCCTGCAGATTACAGCACATAATCTGCTTGGCAACAGCAGAGCGCGCGGGGACACCGCTGCCTGATTCCTCCCTTCCCTCTGGCTGCTTCAGCCTGCAGAAGAGAAAGCTCTGGGGAGACCTCAGAGCTGCATTTCCAGGTCTGAAGGGAACCTGCAGGAAGGCTGGGGAGGGACTGTTCAGAAGGGGCTGTGGGGATAAGGTCAGGGGCAATGGTTTGAGTCTGGAGCAGGGCTGATTTAAATTGGACATCAGGAGGAAGTTCTGCACCATGAGAGTGGTGAGACACTGGAACAGGCTGGCCAGGGAGGTGGTGGAGGCCCTGTCCATGAAGACATTCAAGGTCAAATTTGATGTAGCCTTGGGCAGCCTGTTCCAGCTGGAAATGTCCCTGCTGACTGCAGGGGGGTTGGACAGCATGACCTTTGAGGGTCCTTTCCAGCTTGGTGCACTCTGTGATTCTCTGTTGATTGGAAATGTCAGAAGGGATCCTGGATGTGGGAAATGTCCTGTGCAGATCTGGGGGGAGGAAGAGCACAGCTTGCTTGCCCTGCAGTTCTCAGAATGGTGACAGCTGAGCTCCCTCAGTCAGACACCCCCAATCTTTTTTGTTCTGTTTGTGGCATGCTGGGGGCTGCTCAGCTCATTGATCCCAGCTGCCTGGCTGAATCACTCACCCCCTTCTGTGAGTGCTGAGACTTTCTGCAACTGCCTGCCTCATGAGAGGGAAACTGTCCCCACTGCTGTTTTGGAGCTAAGAAGGCATTTGGAGGAAAAGCCATAAAATATTGCCTTTGACAAGGTGGATGATGTGAAAAATCATTACCCTAGCCCTAAAACTGCAGACCTCTGTGCTCCCACCCCAGCCTTCCTGTGCAGAGTTCCACCTCACCACAACAGACCACAGGCTACAATAGCAGAACCTGGGCAAGAACAACCTCCTGCACCAGTACAGACTGGGGGCTGACCTGCTGGAAAGCAGCTTGATGGACCTTGGTCTGCTGGTGGACTGGAAATTTTCCATGGGACAGCAATGTGTCCTTGTGGCCAAGAGGGCCAGTGGTACCCTGGGATGCATCAGGAAGAGTGTGGCCAGCAGGTCAAGGGAGGTTCTCCTGCCCTTCTACTTCTTTGCTGTGAGGGTGGCACCCTGAATGCTCTTTGCTGCTACCCTCAAAGTGAAGAATATTTTCCTTATCTTTATGTAGAACCTCCTGTGTTCCAGGTTGTATCCTGTCACTGGACACCATGGAGAGCCACCACCCTCCATCCTGACACTCAGCCTTTAGATACTGATCAGCATTAGCGAAATCCCCTGACAGTCTCCTCCTCTCCAGGCTGAACAGCCCCTGGGCTCTCAGCCTTTTCTTGCAAACTCTATGCTTCAGTGCCCTGATTATCTCAGTGGCTCTCTGTTGGACTCTCTCTGGTAGTTCCTTGCTCTTATTGAACAGGGGAGCCCAGAACTGGATGCAGTACTGCAGATGAGGCCTGACCAGGGGAAGGGCAGATGAGGAGGGTAAGTTAAAGCCGGAGCTCCATGTGTGGGAACAATTAGCTGTTAGCAGCAGTTCTTAATTTTGGACAACCACCAAGGTTTGTGAGATTGGAAATGTTGCATCACATCCTCATACCACAGTCTCACACCTGACACCCTTTCAAATCCCCTTGCTGTCTGTTCTCATGGAGAAGACCTGAGGTCCTACAGACTGAAGCTGGTGCTGACTTGTCATAATTGAGGTACCAGTCCCCACTGGTGTTTTTTCAGATAGATGAATAGGTGGTGGCACCACTTAAGGACTCTAGTCAGGGCAGCAGATTAATAGGAATGCAAATGAGAAGTGTTTTGAGGGTTTTTTTTTCCCTCTGGGGCTGCAAGAAGAATTGTGCAAAGTTCAGTCAGAACAAAACATGACTGAAGAAAACATTCCCTTTTTGTTTTTTTTTTAAAGACAGTCCTATTAAAGATGTTCCCCCCCCCCTCCCTTTAACATAGAAATTACTTTTATCCCAGCAAGAATTATCTCCAGTACTAAGTCTAGACATGTTCTTCTCTCTCAGAGAACAGTTTTGTAGGAGCCACTTGCAAAAAGAGCTTTTTATGTTCCACCAGCTAATGAGTGTTAATGTCAGTGCAAAGAACAGGATTTTGAGAGGGGGAAAAAAAAAACAGTTAATGCTGTGGGCTGAGATTAGCATTTGTGAAAGAAGTCAGGCTGACAGCTCTCCATGACTTCCCCAGATGGATCCCTAGATGGATGCAGAGCTACTCAGAAGTAAGGACTCAGAGGGATGCCACATCCCACCCTTCTCCCACTCCTCAGTGCCATTCAGTGCTGCACTAGCCCAAAGTCCCCAGTGACCACAGGCTCACAGGATGTCAGGGGTTGGAAGACATCTCCAGGGATCATTGAGTCCAACCCCCCTGCCAGAGCAGGACCACAGAATCCAGCACAGGTCTCACAGGAACACATCCAGATGGGGCTGGAAAGTCTTCAGAGAAGGAGACTCCACAACCTCTCTGGGCAGCCTGCTCCAGGGCTCTGTGACCCTCACAGTGAGGAATTTCCTCCTCACATTGAGGTGGAACCTCCTGTGCTGTTGTTCCATCCATTGCCCCTTGTCCCATCCCAGGGTGCAAGTGAGCAGAGCCTGTCCCCTCCCTCTTGACCCCCAGCCCTCAGATATTAATAGACATTTATTAAATCCCCTCTCAGTCTTCTCTTCTCCAAGCTAACCACCCCCAGGGCTCTCAAGCCTCACCCCACAGGGCAGTGCTCCAGTCCCTTCAACATCCCTGTAGCCTTCCCTTGGACTCTCTCCCACAGATCCCTGTCCCTCTTGAATTGGGGAGCCCAGATCTGGATGCAATATTCCAGGTGAAGTCTCAGCAGGGCAGAGTAGAGGGGGAGGAGAACCTCTCTGGATCTGCTGGACACACTCCTCTTAATGTGCCCCAGACCTCACACTGGACCACCTCACACTGTTTCCCCTAGCCCAGCCCCATCAATATCACAGCAGCATCTGCTCTGGCCCATGTAAGCCCAGAGTTCCCACACTGTCACAGAATCATAGAAGCATTTAGGCTGGAAAAGACTTCTAAGATCCTCAAATCCAAAATTCTACCCAACACCTACCTCCATGACCACTGGACCAAGTGCCACATCTACTTGTTCTTTGAACACCTCCAGGGATGGGAACTCCACCACCCCCCTGGGCAGCCTCTTCCAATCCCTGACCACTCTTGTAGCAAAGAAATTTTTCCTAACATCCAACCTAAACCTCCCTTGGGCATGGCTTGAGGCCATCACCTCTTGTCCTGTTGTTAGTTATTTGGGAGAAGAGGCCGACAACATCTCCACTCCAACCTCCTTTCAGGAAGCTGTAGAGGGCAATGAGGTCTTCTCTCAGCCTCTTCTTCAGGCTAAACAACCCCAGCTCCCTTAGCCTCTTCTCACAGACATGCTCTCCAAACCCCTCACCACCTTCCTTGGCTTTCTGTGTACCCAGTCCAGCACCTCAATGTCTGTCTTATATGGACACAGCACCACCAGCTGTGCCACTAACCCCCCAATTGCTCATTTGTTTCAGATGTGGCACATCAAACCCAGCAGCCTGTGGAGCAGGAACCAGCACTGAAGCTCTCAGAGGTAAGTGCAAACCTTACAGACAGCCACCACCAAGCATTTGGGCACATCTCTGATAACTCAAACAATCCATCTGTAAATTTGAACTGCCTGTGTCCCTGAAAGACTTTTTTTTTTTTACAGGAAGATGTTTTGAATCCATCTCTAAATTTGTATTGGCTATGTGTCCCCTGAAAGCCTTTTTTTTTTCTTTTACAGGAGGATGTTTTTAATCCATCTGTAAATTTGCACTGTCTGTGCCCCTTGAAAGACTTTGTTTTACAGGAAGATGTTTTAAACCCTCTCTAAATTTGCATTGGCTGTGTCCCCTGAAAGACATTTTTTATCAAGGTAGGACACCTAAGGTCCTGCTGCCCATTCTCAGCTTATTCTTGTTTGAAGTTTCCTGTACAGTGACTTTTAGAATCATAGAATCATAGAATTGTCAGGCTTGGAAGGGACCTCAAGGCTCATCCAGTTCCAACCCCCCTGCCATGGGCAGGGACACCTCACACTAGATCAGGTTGCCCAGAGCCACCTCCAGCCTGGCTTTAAAAACCTCCAGAGATGAGGCTTCTACCATGCCCTTCATAGGTTAATTTTATTTTCTTCTGTGTCTCAGTGCCAGTTATAAACTTGTTACCTTGAATATTGCTGCTCCTGGATTGCTTTGAACAGGAACACCAACAGACTTGAGGTCATTCAATCAGTGACCTTCTATGTTGATTCCATCACCATGTAGCCATTATCTTCCTAAACCAATTCTGGGGTGGGTTTTAATTTATTTATTTTTTTTCCCCCACCCAGAAACCCTTCCAATAGAATTTTCCTTTTATGAAAGTATTTCCAGAGCCAGAGATATTTTGTGCTATTTTTTTTTCCTTTTAGACTTCAATCTTTGCTTTAGAAATGAGCCCAAGGGAGGGGAAAAAAAAGACTTTTATTCAAGGAGAGATCACAGCACTTATTCTCTCTTGGTGTGGGGATGTGAACTTCTACCATGTCTATTTTCATTCTCTGATTCAAGGTGACAGCTCAGTTACACATCCAGTCACCCCTGGACAGAGGCAGTGAATTGGAATATGGCTGTTCAGCTCCTTGCCACAGCCTCCCAGCCATGAGAGCACAACTTTCAATCTTTCCTACCAACACCATCCACCCTGTGATGAGCTCCTACAAAGTCAGTCAGTGCAGAGCAAACAATCTCAGCTTGGTCAGTGACTCCTGCATGAGGTACTGAGCCATGCAGACCTGTGGCATGCTTTAGCTGACGTGGTGGTGTCAGGTCACAGGCTGGACTTGATGAGCTCAGAGGTCTTTTCCAGCCTCAATAATTCTGTGATTCTGTGAGGACAGTGGTGGTAGTGAGGCTGAGATGCTGGCTCACAGCATCACAGCCCTGGTAGAGTTAGATAATGCTTGGCCATGATGATCTTGAAGCTCTTCTCCCTCCACAGTGGTCCTGGGTGGAAAGCACATGGTCAGTTACCAAGTCTTAAGGGAAAAGTCTGTGCCAGTCCTGTGGAGTTAGCAAAATACGAGCATCCTGAGCAAAGTTGTGATCAGCACATTCCCTTTGGAATCACAGAACCATAGAACTGTTCAGGTGGGAAGAGACCTTTGAGATCATCAGGTCCAACCTCTCACCTGGAGCTCACAGCCCCACCCCTGCTGCTGAGCCATTGCCACTAAACCACATCCCTCAGCACCACATCCAGGCATCTTCTAAATCCCTCCAGGGATGGGGACTCCACCACCTCCCTGGGCAGCCTGGGGCAGTGCCTGAGAAACCTTTCTGGAAATAAATTTTTTCCTAATCTCCAACCTGAAGCTCCCCTGGCACAAGTTGAGGCTGTTTGCTCTTGTCCTGTCACTTGTTGCATGTAAGAGGAGACCAACCCTCACCTCACTCCAACCTCCTTGCAGGGAATTACAGAGGGTGATGAGCTCTCCCCTCAGCCTCCTCTTCTGAAGGCTAAACAACCCCAGTTCCCTCAACCATTCCTTGCAAGGCCCTTCACCAGCTTGGTTGCTCCTCTTTGGACCCACTCTAGCATCTCAATGTCCTTCTTGTAGTGAAGGGCCCAAAACTGAGCCCAGTACTCAAGGGATGGCCTCATTATTGCTGAGCAGAGGGGGACAGTCCCATCCCTAGAGCTTCTGGCCACACTATTCTTGGAGTAAAAGGACTGGAGTTCATCACCAAAGTATAGGCTCATTTGCAGGCAAAGCAGGGAAGATATTACAGCTTCTGGCAAGGCCAAGAGGGAACAAGCTAGACCATAGTGGGGAAAGAAGCATCTCAGAGCAAGCTCCTGCTATTTCCCTGCCCTGTCACAGTGGTTCAGCAAATCCTTGGAGCACCAGAAAGAAGCAGGCTGAGAAAGGTGATGAGAGGACAGCAGAGATGCAGCAGGAGCTCAGTGTGATCAGTGACTCAGTCACTGAGCTGCTGCTTGCCAGACCTAACCCTGCCCCTCCAGAGAACATGAGCACCACAGAATGCTGTAAGAAAAGCAAAGCTGGGCTAAAAGCAGGCAGGGGAAAGGCAAACAGTAGGATGGGCAGAGTTTGGCAAACACAGCAGAGGAAGCAACAGCAAGGAAGGCAAACGTGCCCAGAATGAGCAACGGGCAGAGGTGAAAGCAAAGAGAGAAGCCCAAAAGTGGTGATTAAAAGAAAGGTTATCCCAGAAATCTTGCTGCAGATTATTGTCTTGAGCCAGTGAGGGAAGGTTGGTGGTTGGACTTAATGATCTTTAAGATCTTTTCCCACCAAACCAGCTCTGTGATTCTGAGGGATACACTTGCAGCGGGGATTTTACAAGCAGCAGCCTGGATGCAAAAGGAAAGCTGCTTTAATTAATGTCTGTAGAGAATTAGTAAATCACAGACTGCTCTTTTTAGGTTGCTTGTCTGTCACAGTTGCAGGGGGAGAAAAAAAAAAACTCTGGAGGTGCAAACAGCAAAGGCTCAAATCTATGAAGCAAATTAAAGCCAGGGATTTTTAATTGCATTTTTTTTTTAAATGAACCTTGGTAAAAATACTCTAAGAGCCCTTTTTTAACACTCTATCTACTACCATTTTTTCACCTGTGCCAATACTTAATGTTTTACTGTTTGACTGGTGGGAGAGCAGAGGAAAAGTCACCCTGTTGAAGAGTTATTTCAGCTTAGAATTACTGACTTAAAGTCAAGATTTAGAATCATAGAATCATGGAATGGTTTATGGTGGAAGGGATCTCAAAGATCATCCAGTTCCAACCCCTCTGACATGGGCAGGGACACCTCCCACCAGCCCAGGTTGCTCAAGGCTTCGTCTAAACTGGCCTTGAACACCTCCAGGGAGGGGGCATCCACAGCCTCCCTGGGCAACCTGTTCCAGTGTCTCCCCACCCTCACTGGAAAGAATTGCTTCCTCATCTCCAGTCTAAATCTACCCTCTTCCAGCTCAAAGCCATTGCCTCTTGTCCTATCACTACACTCCCCTGTAATAAGCCCCTCCCCAGCTTTCTTGTAGCCCCCTTTCAGGTACTGAAATGTCACTGTAAGTTCTCCCTGGAGCCTTCTCTTCTCCAGATTTAGTTCAGTGTGGTTTCCCTTCACAGAATTTTGCAGCTTGTACCAACACTTCTGGTGGCCATTGGGCTGAATTTCAGATAACAAAACTCAAAAGAGAAGGAAAAAAAAAGAGTTTGTGGCCATTGGGTTGAATTTCAGATAACATAACCCAAAAGAGAAGGGGAAAAAAAAGAGTTTGTGGCCATTGGGTTGAATTTCAGATAACATAACCCAAAAGAGAAGGGAAAAAAAAAAAGTTTGTGGCCATTGGGTTGAATTTCAGATAACATAACCCAAAAGAGAAGAGAAAAAAAAAAAGGTTTTGTGGCCATTGGGTTGAATTTCAGATAACATAACCCAAAAGAGAAGATAAAAAAAAAAGGTTTTGTGGCCATTGGGTTGAATTTCAGATAACATAACCCAAAAGAGAAGGAAAAAAAAAAGAGTTTCTGTGTTTTTCTGCTCTGAAATATTAACAGTGCCTAAGGACAAATCCTGTTTGTGCTTCTGCAGGAACTCCCACACACTGATGTAGATATTTACTGCTATGGAAAAGTGGTCATTTGAATTGGCCCTCACAAACTCATGTCCAAAAAAAAAAAGTTCTTTATAATAACTACATCTTTTGGGGGTTGTTTTCCTTCTTTAAAAAGCATAAGAAAGCTTCAGGTGAAGCTGCCCTGCTCTACAGCTCTCTTTGACAGGAGATTATTTCCCAGGGTCAGTGTTAAGTAATTAAAGACCTCTTTCAAAATTCCCCTGGGATTATTTCTATTGACTTAGAAAGCTATAAATGAGACCCCTGATACTCCACCTCCTCACTCAGCAGTTCACAGGAGGCTGCAATGTCCCTGGAAGTGGAAAGGACATCCCCTGAAACAAATGAGGACATGTGGTGGTTATAAAAGGACTGCATTAGGTAACTGTGGGTAAACATGGGGAGACTTCATGAGTCCTAGCAAAGCACCACCAAGTCCTACTTCTCTTTCATAAGAACTAAGCTAAGAA
This sequence comes from Indicator indicator, assembly GCF_027791375.1. Lineage (NCBI taxonomy): Eukaryota > Metazoa > Chordata > Aves > Piciformes > Indicatoridae > Indicator > Indicator indicator. The sequence goes on along the minus strand of NC_072023.1, from coordinate 2,455,932 downwards.
CCTATCAAACGTTATAGAAGTCCTTCAAAATAAAAGCCAGCAAGTTGACCTTCCCAACACAAAAGCCTTGGGCATAATGAACTGCAATCCAATCTGGCTTCTGTGTTGTATTGCAGCTCTCTTGTAGCCCCCTTTGCTTACTGGAAGGCTGCATAAGGTCTCCCAGGAGCCTTCTCCAGGCTGAACAGCTCCAACTCTCTCGGCCTGTCCCCATTGGGGAGGTTCTCCAGCCATCTGCTCCTCTGGACTTGCTTCAACAGCTCCACGTCCTTCTCTCTACAACTACCTGAAAGGATGTTGTAGAGAGGTTGCTGCTGGTCTCTTCTCACAGGCAATTAGTGATAGAACAAGAGGGAATGGCCTTTTGGGTAGATTTAGACTGGACATTAGGAAGAGTGGTCAGGGATTGGAATGTGCTGGGCGGGGAGGTGGTGGAATCCCCAAGCCTGGATGTGTTTAAAGGTGGTTTGGATGTGGTGCTTGGGGCTATGGTTTAGGGGTGAGCCTTGTAGAGTAGGGATAATGGTTGGACTTGGTGATATTCCAACCTGAATGTTTCTGTGATTCTTGTGTGGGGGGCCCCAGAGCTGGATGCAGTGTTCCAGGTGCAGTCTCACCTGAGCAGATTGGAAGGGGACAGCTGTGACTCTCCAGTGCAGAAGGATAGAAACAAGGAGGGGAAAAAATGAAGTGATTTGACCTGAGACCAAATGCTTCCTTATAGTAATGCATTGCAAATTAGTTCACTAGAGATATGAAGCTACATCAGCACCTTGGGTCAAGAAGAGCTTTAATGACTTGCCAGGACAACAACACACAGCCCAAGGAGAAAGTGCTAAAATCCTTGCCCAAGGCAAGAGGATTTGAGTCTGGGACTGAGACACTGGAACAAGTTGCCCAGGGAGGTCATGGATGCCTCCTCCTTGGAGGTGCTCAGGGCCAGGTTGGATGAGACATTGAGATCTCTTAGACCTCTAAGTTGGCAGTTGAACAAAGTGACTTTTGAGGGTCCCTTTAAACCCTATTCAATCCATAAATCTGTTCAGCCTGGAGAAGAGAAGGCTCCAGGGAGACCTCAGAGCAGCCTTCCAGCACCCAAAGGGGGTTACAAGAAAACAGGAAAGGACTTTTTACAAGGGCTTGTAGTGATAGCATGTGGAACAATGGATTGAAGCTGGAAAAGGGGAGATTGAGACTGGAGATGAGGAAGAAATTCTTTCCAGTGAGGGTGGTGAGATACTGGAACAGGTTGCTCAGGGAAGTTGTGGATGCCCCCTCCTTGGGGGTATTCAAGGACAGATTGGATGAGACATTGAGGCTCTGGCCAGCCTGATCTAGTGTGAGGTGTCCCTGACCATGGCAGGGGGGTTGGATCTAGATGATCCTTGTGGTCCCTTCCAACCCTGACTGATTCTATGACTGAGCAACCTGGGCTAGTGGGAGGTGTCCCTGCTCATGGATGATCTTCAAGATCCCTTCCAACCCAAACCATTCTATGAATCCATGAACTTAGCAACTTCCTTATTAAAAATACATGTGTGCTTCAGCACAGAAGCATTGAAAGCAACCAGCACAGAAGTATCCAGAACAAGCAGCACAGAAACATCCAGAGTAAGCAGCACAGAAACATCCAGAGCAAGCAGCAAAGAAGCATCCAGAGCAAGCAGCAAAGAAGCATCCAAAGCAAGCAGCACAGAAGCATCCAGAGCAAGCAGCAAAGAAGCATCCAGAGCAACCAGCACAGAACCATCCAAAGCAACTAGCACAGAACCATCCAAAGCAAGCAGCACAAAACCATCCAAAGCAACCAGCACAGAACCATCCAAAGCAAGCAGAAAAGAAGCATCCAGAGCAAGCAGCACAGAAGCATCCAGAGCAACCAGCACAGAACCATCCAAAGCAAGCAGCACAGAAGCATCCAGAGCAAGCAGCACAGAAGCATCAAAAGCAACCAGCACAGAACCATCCAAAGCAAGCAGCACAGAAGCATCCAGAGCAAGCAGCACAGAAGCATCAAAAGCAACCAGCACAGAACCATCCAAAGCAAGCAGCACAGAAGCATCCAGAGCAAGCAGCACAGAAGCATCCAAAGCAACCAGCACAGAACCATCCAGAGCAAGCAGCACAGAGGCATCCAGAGTAAGAAGCACAGAAACATCCAAAGCAACCAGCACAGAAGCATCCAGAGCAAGCAGCACAGAAACATCCAAAACAACCAGCACAGAAACATCCAGAGCAAGCAGCACAGACGCATCCAGAGTAAGAAGCACAGAGGCATCCAGCTTAAGCAGCATAGAGGCATCCAAAACAATCAGCACAGAAGCATCCAGAGCAACCAGCACAGAAACATCCAAAACAACCAGCAGAGAAGCATTCAGACCAAGCAGCACAGAACTACCCAAAACAGCAGCACAGAATCATCCAAAACAACCAGCACAGAAACATCCAGAGCAAGCAGCACAGAAGCATCCAAAGCAAGCAGCACAGAAGCACCCAAAACAACCAGCACAGAAGCATCCAAAACAACCAGCACAGAAGCACCCAAAACAACCAGCACAGAAGCATCCAAAACAACCAGCACAGAAGCTCCCAAAACAACCAGCACAGAAGCATCCAAAACAACCAGCACAGAAGCACCCAAAACAACCAGCACAGAAGCATCCAAAACAACCAGCACAGAAGCACCCAAAACAACCAGCACAGAAGCACCCAAAACAACCAGCACAGAAGCATCCAAAACAACCAGCACAGAAGCATCCAAAACAACCAGCACAGAAGCACCCAAAACAACCAGCACAGAAGCACCCAAAACAACCAGCACAGAAGCATCCAAACAACCAGCACAGAATCATCCCAAACAACCAGCACAGAATCATCCAAAACAACCAGCACAGAAGCTCCCAAAACAACCAGCACAGAAGCACCCAAAACAACCAGCACAGAAGCACCCAAAACAACCAGCACAGAAGCACCCAAAACAACCAGCACAGAAGCACCCAAAACAACCAGCACAGAAGCTCCCAAAACAACCAGCACAGAAGCACCCAAAACAACCAGCACAGAAGCATCCAAAACAACCAGCACAGAAGCTCCCAAAACAACCAGCACAGAAGCACCCAAAACAACCAGCACAGAAGCTCCCAAAACAACCAGCACAGAAGCACCCAAAACAACCAGCACAGAAGCACCCAAAACAACCAGCACAGAAGCATCCAAAACAACCAGCACAGAAGCACCCAAAACAACCAGCACAGAAGCATCCAAAACAACCAGCACAGAAACATCCAAAACAACCAGCAAAAAAGCATTCAGACCAAGCAGCACAGAATCATCCCAAACAACCAGCACAGAATCACCCAAAACAACCAGCACAGAAGCACCCAAAACAACCAGCACAGAAGCATCCAAAACAACCAGCACAGAAGCATCCAAAGCAAGCAGCACAGAAACATCCAAAGCAAGCAGCACAGAGGCATCCAGAGTAAGCAGCACAGAAACATCCAGAGCAAGCAGCACAGATGCATCCAGAGCAAGAAGCACAGAGGCATCCAGAGCAAGCAGCACAGAACCATCCAGAGCAACCAGCACAGAAACATCCAAAACAACCAGCACAGAAGCATTCAGACCAAGCAGCACAGAATCATCCCAAACAACCAGCACAGAAGCACCCAAAACAACCAGCACAGAAGCATCCAAAACAACCAGCACAGAAGCACCCAAAACAACCAGCACAGAAGCATCCAAAACAACCAGCACAGAAGCATCCAAAACAACCAGCACAGAAGCTCCCAAAACAACCAGCACAGAAGCATCCAAAACAACCAGCACAGAAGCTCCCAAAACAACCAGCACAGAAGCATCCAAAGCAAGCAGCACAGAAGCATCCAAAACAACCAGCACAGAAGCTCCCAAAACAACCAGCACAGAAGCATCCAAAACAACCAGCACAGAAGCACCCAAAACAACCAGCACAGAAGCACCCAAAACAACCAGCACAGAAGCACCCAAAACAACCAGCACAGAAGCACCCAAAACAACCAGCACAGAAGCACCCAAAACAACCAGCACAGAAGCACCCAAAACAACCAGCACAGAAGCATCCAAAACAACCAGCACAGAAGCATCCAAAACAACCAGCACAGAAGCACCCAAAACAACCAGCACAGAAGCATCCAAAACAACCAGCACAGAAGCATCCAAAACAACCAGCACAGAAGCATCCAAAACAACCAGCACAGAAGCATCCAAAGCAAGCAGACAAAGAAGAGAACAAAACCCAACGAGGACAGAGACCCAGATAATCACAGAGCAGGGTATTTGAGCATAAGGAAGCTAAGCCACTGGCACACTGAGAAGTGGCCTCCCAGAAGAGACATTGAGTACTGGCATGATTAGAGCAATGAAAGTGGTTTCACTTTTGAATGAATTTACGACCCACTTTCAAATCCCTGAAGAAAACAGGGATTTAAAATGGGAAAGCTGAAAAGCCACAATGGCAGCAATGCAAAGGTCTGCTGGTTTGTTGTTTTGGTTTTTTTTCTCAGCCTTGTAATAGTGTCATGGCCCTGATGGTTGAAAAAAAAGAAACCAAATCCCAACAGCGTGTGTCAGCAACGTGCTGCAGGCAATGGAAGTTATCAATCAGCAATGTGAAGTGGGTTTAAGCAGCTTAATAGAGGGCAAAATTCAATTGATTAATGGTTAGGGAAGTGCTCCCTGACATGAAGGTTTCAAGGAATTGCAATCTGATTAAAATTCCATTTTAGAAATGAAGGGCTAGAGGATGCTAATCAGTCTGAACCACAGATTATTTGGGCCAGCTCTTTGTAACAGCTGGGACTACTGTGACAGAAAGAAAACGTGACTCAGGTTGGGTGAGAGGGCTGTGCTGATTACTGGAGCACATCCGAGAATCACAGAATGCTAGGGGCTGCAAGGGACCTCTAGAGATACTGCTGCCAAAGCAGGGTCCCCCAGGGCAGGTCACACAGAACACACCCAGATCAGACTTGAAATTCTCCAGAAATGGAGACTCCACAGACTCTCTGATCAGCCTGCTCCAGGAGAAACAAATGTTTCTCCTCATGTTGAGGTGGAACTTTCTGGGTTCCAGTTTGTGTCCATTGCCCCTTGTCTTGTCACAGGACACCACTGAAAAGAGCCTGGCCCTTTCTTCTTGATGCCGACCCTTCAGGTGTTTGTAACCATTGCTCAGATCTCCTCTCAGCCTTCTCTTCTCCAGGCTAACCATCCCCAGGGCTCTTAACCTTTCCTCATCACACAGATGTTGCAGTCCCTTCAACACCTCCATAGCCTCCACTAGACTCCCTCCCTGTCCCTCTTGAACTGGGGAGCCCAGAACTAGACCTAGTATCCCAGATGTGGTCTCACCAGGGCAGAGCAGAGGGGCAGGAGAACCTCCTTTGACCTGCTGGCCACACTCCTCTCAGTGCACCCTATGGGCCCTATCAGAGTAAACAACTCTCATGCACCAAGCTGGCTGGGCCCTGGCTGTCATTTAACACCTGGAAAACACCTGAAACCCAACTGTCTTTTGGCCAGGGAAAGGGAATATTCAGATCTCTTCACTCAACTACAATGCAATAAGGTTCTGCATGTTCTCAAGCTGTGCCAGGAGAGGTTCAGGTTGAGTATTAGGAAATATTTCTTCCCAGCAAGGGTTCTCAGGCACTGGCAGAGGCTGCCCAGGGAGGTGGAGGAGTCACCATCCCTGAAGGGGTTTAAAAGATGCATGGATGTGGTGCTGAGGGACCTGGTTTAGTGGCAGTGGCTTTTCAGCAGTGGTAGGGTTGTGAGCTCTGGGTGAGTGGCTGGACTTGATGATCTCAAAAGTCTCTGCCAACCTCAACAGCTCTATGATTCTATGTTCAGCAGAACCACATCAGGAAGCACCAAAGTCCACTACAGCACTTCAAAGTAGGGTGCTTTGGGAACAAAGGTGGATTTTGAGGTCCTGCCAGGAAGAAGGACTTGTAGAATATTTCTATTAGATATGTTATGGTCAGATCAAATCAGTGTCTGCAGCCTGGAAAGATTTCTGCTCCTTTTATTTTGTTTTGGTTTGGGTTTTTTTGTTTGTTTTGGTTTGGTGCTGGTTTGGTTTGGTGTTGGGTTGGTTTGGTTTGGGTTTGGTTTGGTTTGGTGCTGGTTTTGTTTGATTTGGGTTTTATTTGGGGTTGGTTTAGTGTTGGTTTCGTTTGAATTGGGTTTTGTTTGGTTTGGTGTTGGTTTTGTTTGGTTTGGGTTTGTTTGATTTGGTGCTGGTTTTGTTTGGTTTGGGGTTTGGTTTGGTGCTGGTTTTGTTTGGTTTGGGGTTTGTTTGGTTTGGTGCTGGTTTTGTTTGGTTTGGGTTTTGTTTCGTTTGGTGTTGGTTCTGTTTGGTTTGGGTACTGTTTGGTTTGGTGTTGGTTCTGTTTGGTTTGGGTACTGTTTGGTTTGGTGTTGGTTCTGTTTGGTTTGGGTACTGTTTGGTTTGGTGTTGGTTCTGTTTTATTTGGGTACTGTTTGGTTTGGTGCTGGTTTTGTTTGGTTTGGGTTTGGTTTGGTGCTGGTTTTGTTTGGTTTGGGTTTGGTTTGGTCTGGTGTTGCTTTGGTTTGGGGTTTTTTGGTTTGGTTTGGTTTGGTTTTCTCCTTATATTTAGGATGAACGTCTACTTGAGCTAGGGATTCAAAAACTGAAGGAAATCATTCAGGAACAGTAGCTGAGATCTGCCTCACTGCGCTTATGCCTCTATAAAGTGGCAATCTCATGGGCTTGCTTGAGATGGAAGAAGATTTAAAGTATTCTTTCTCATCAGCTGCTAAATTAAGCAGATCATTAGTGCTGTATTGATGTCATGGTTATAGAAGCCTCAGATTTAAGCTTTCCCAAGCCACATTTTGTAGTGTTTCTGGAATGCACTTTCCTGTTTTCTTTCAGCTCTGCTATCAGCAGTCTTGGTTTGGTCTGGCATGGCTCCTAGTCCTGAGTCTAAAGAGCTGTGGCATTTCAGAAGCTGTGTAAAGGCAGAGTTAAGATTTCAGTCCTTTAACCAGAGCCCAACATCTGTTGCCAATTGAAGTTGTGAGCACTGATCCAAATTTGGAGTTGTTCTGGCAAATTAGGTCAATTTCTAAAGATTTAGCAGGACAGCCTCTAAAATAAGGAGATTTGGTTCAGCAAGAAGCAGTGAGCAGAAGTGTTTGATTCCCCTGGCAAGAGTGAGGTTTGGCCCTGAAATTAAAGAAGATCTCTAAATGATTTCTAAGTACCTACATATGTCATTAAAGTGGACAAAATATTTATCCCTTCCCCGAAAAAAAAAATAAAGATTTTAAAATTATTTCTAAATACCTACATTTGGCATTAAAACAGACAAAAAAAAAAATCACTTCCCTGATAAAAAAAAAAAATTCTAAGTGATTTCTAAGTACCTACATATGGCATTAAAGTGGACCAAAATATTTATCCCTTCCCTGAAAAAAAACCAAAAAAGAAAGATTTTTAAATTATTTCTAAATACCTACATTTGGCATTAAAATAGGCAAAAAATATTTATCACTTCTCTGATAAAAAGAGAGATTTCTAAATACTTATATTTGACATTAAAATAGACAAAAATATTTATCACTTCCCTGATAAAAAAAAAAAAGGATTTCTAAATGCCTACATTTGGCATTAAAATAGACAAAAAATATTTATCCCTCCCCTGATAAAAGGAAAGATTTCTAAATGATTTCTAAACACCTACATTTGGCATTAAACTAGGCAAAATAAATTCACTTCCCTGATAAAAAGAAATATTTCTAAATGATTTCTAAATGCCTACATTTGGCATTAAAATAGGCAAAAAATATATTTATCCCTTCCCTGATAAAAGGAAATATTTCTAAACACTTATATTTGGCATTAAAATAGGCAAAAATATATTTCACTTCCCTGATAAAAAGAAATATTTCTAAATGATTTCTAAATACCTACATTTGGCATTAAAGTAGAGAAAATTCTTTGTCACTTATTATTTAGGATTAATTTGTTTAAAACCAAAAAAAGTTCAATGAGTTTGATGATCTAAGTGTGTGTGGGAGGGTGGGGGGGTGGGGAGGGGAATATAAAAGGCAGAATTAAAACCAAATTCCCATCTAAGATCCAAAAGGAGAATTAAACCCAAAAAAATTCCTATCAAAGATCCAAAGGGAGAAGTAAAACCAAACAAACTCCCATCAAAGATCCAAAGGGAGAATTAAAATCACGCAAGCAAATTGCAGTCTGTGCCCTTCACCTAGTGAAGACCACTGGCACTCAGACCTTTGTGGTCTAATTTAGGGCAATCTTTCACTTCTCTCAGCTGACCTTAGACTATGAAGCAGAAAATACCTCAGGCAAAATGAACATCTGGTAGACATGAAAGGATTGCATTTCCCTGACAGCCTCCTTGAGTTCCTGTCTAAAATCATTTGTTATGTGGCCCACAGAGAGCTACCAAAGGTCCCTGAGCTTTGCAGCTCTCATTTCCAGCTAAGGAGAAGCCCTTTCATGGAAGGGACAATTGATATTCTCTCCCTTACTGCCATGGGAGAGTTTTTTTATGGAATCACAGAATTGTTTCACTTGGAAAAGTCCTCCAATATCTTCCAGTCCAACCAGCAAGCCGGCACCACCATGGCCATCAAACCCTGGCCCCACGTGCCATGCCCACAGGTTTCTTGAACACCTCCAGGGATGGGGACTCCACCACCTCCCTGAGCAGCCTGTGCCAATCCCTGACCACTCTTGCAGCAAAGAAATGTTTCCTAATCTCCAACCTAACCCTCCCCTGGCACAATTTCAGGCCATTTCCTCTCTTTCTATCAGCTGAGACTAGGGAGAAGAGACCAAGCCCCAACCTCACTGCAACCTCCTCTCAGGAAGCTGTAGAGAGCAATGAGGTTTTGAATGGAGACTACTCCTGATTCATAGCCCTCTCTCTGTCACCCACTGGTAGAGGCATGGCCCAAACCCTAAAAAACCTCCTAGAAAGCCAAGTGCATGAAAAAGATGTTTCAGCAGCTAGGGTGGGAGCTGGGTTTCAGCATGCATTATTCAATGACACTAGATGGCAGAGCAGCTGCTTCGAATTAGTTAAAAAGGCATCCTCCAGAGTTAATTTTATTTCCTGTCATTACAGCCTGACAAGTCTTCTGTGCTGGCTTTGGGGTTGAATGAATGTCTTGGCTGAAGGCTGAAGTCAAAAGGGTTTGTTAATCAAGTCTGAGGGGACAAAAGACTCAAAAAAAAGGGGGAAAGAAAGGACCATCCAGCAGCCATCTGGTAAGTCACAGAGTCATGGAATCATAGAATCATAGGGTCATAGAATCATAGAGTCAGGGAATCAAAGAATCATAGAATCATAGAGTCATAGAATCATGGAACCATAGAATGGGTTGGGTTGGAAGGGACCTTAAAGCTCATCCAGTTCCAATCCCCCTGCCATGGGCAGGGACACCTTCCACTAGACTAAGTTGCTCAAAGCCTCATCCAACCTGGTTTTAAACACTTCCAGGTGTCCACAACTTTTTTGGACAACCCATTCCAGTGTCTCACCACCCTCACAAGCCAAGAACTTCTTCCTAATGTCCAACCTGAATCTACCCTGCTCTAGTGTCAGACCATTTCCCCTTGGTCTATCACCACATGTCCTTATAAAAGGTCCCTAAATCACTGCTCCTTTGACAAAGGAGGTTATAAAAGGCTGGGGCTCTGTTCTTGGGGTTAAGACCATCACCCTTTCCCCTAGCTGAAGCCACCAGAAAAGAGGACGGACTCTGCTGCCAGGATAAGCTGCAGCCACACATCTGCACACAAGAGCTGTAAACTGACTCTGCACCCCTGCAAACTGGACAAAGCCCACAGGGAAAGAAAGGCTGAAAGACTGAATTAATGAACTCAAAGAAATGCTGGCATGGGAGTTGCTATGGGAGCAATAAGAAATATTTTTAGATTGTTCTTGCATCACATCTCCCACACAGAAACTCCCATCCCCTCAAATTACCTTTAGAGAGGAGGGAAAGAGGAGCATCTCCACTTCATCATCTGAGCTGGTAGTGAGCCCAGGCTGGACTCTGACATTGCAAGTCCCTGAGCACCTGGAAGTTGTTAAGAGACAGAAATGTCTCTGTGGTTGCTATTCTCTGGTAATTTAAAGTCCAGGACTGACTTCTGTGCATTCCTGTAATCAACACTCATTTGTTTCTTTCTTCTGCAACTTCTGGAAGTGCACTTAAGATCATTCTAGTGGTGTTAGGTTGATGGTTGGACCTTGGAGGTCTTTTCCAACCAAAACAATTCTGTGATTCTGTAATAACTGCCATGTACAGATCTCCTGTGCCTAGAAGAGGTGAGGAGTGGAGCTAAATCCAGCTGGCAGCCAGTCACCAGTGGTGTTCCCCAGGGCTCAGTGCTGGGGACAGTTCTCTTCAATATCTTCATCACTGATCTGGATGAGGGAATTGAGTCCTCCCTCAGGAAATCTACAGATGACACTGAATTGGGTGGGAGTGTTGATCTGCTGCAGAGTAGGAAGGCTCCACAGAGGGATCAGGCCAGGCTGGATTGATGAGCTGAGGATTAACAAGTGCTGGGTCCTGCACTTGGGTCACAACGACCCCAGGAATGCTCCAGGCTTAGGGCAGAGTGGATGGAAACTGCATGGCAGAAAAGGACCTGAGGGTGCTTGTTGACAAGATCTGAGCATGAGCCAGCAATGTGCCCAGGTTGCCAAGAAGGCCAGCAGCAGCCTGGCCTGGATCAACAATGGTGTGGCCAGCAGGAGCAGGGAAGTGTTCGTGCCCCTGCACTGAATACTGGTGAGGCCACACTTCAAATCCTGGGTTCAGTTTGGGGTTTCTCACCACAAAGAGGACATTGAGGAGCTGGAGCAGGTCCAGAGAAGGGCAACAAAGCTCAGAAAGGGTCTGGAGAACAGGGCTGGGGAGGAGCAGCTGAGGCAACTGGGGGTGTTCAGCCTGGAGAAGAGGAGGCTGAGGGAGACCTCATTGCTCTCTACAGCTCCCTGAGAGGAGGCTGCAGTGAGCTGGGGGTTGGGCTTTTCTCCCCAGTCTCAGGTGATGGAAGGAGAGGAAATGGCCTGAAATTATTCCAGGGGAGGGTTAGGTTGGAGATGAGGAACAATGTATTTGCTGCAAGAGTGGTCAGGGATTGGCACAGGCTGCCCAGGGAGGTGGTGGAGTCCCCATCCCTGGAGGTGCTCCAGGAACCTGTAGCCGTGGCACCTCCAGGGACATGGTTTAGTGGCCACACTGGTGTTGGGCTGATGGTTGGACTGGATGATCTTGAAGGTCTTTCCCAACCCAAACAATTCTGTGATTCCATGATGCTGTGCAGAAGCCACAAACAGCCTTGTCTGTGATGATTCTCCAGGGCCCAATTAGCATTTGGGCAGAGCAGTTTTAAAACTCTGTCTGCCAGACAGATTTGGTGGGGAGGAGCCTGTTGGGTTGCTAACAAACAATTTACTGCATAACATTTCAGTATAGCTTCTAGATAAGGTAGACAACTTTGATATTATCTACCTGCCAGTGACCTCCTCCCTCATGTTCTCTTGTTTGTTTTCATGACAATATTAAGACTAAAGATGAACCAAAAAGGAAGAGTCCTGCTAATGGATGACCTTTCTGAAGGATTCCTCCATTCTTGAGACCTCCACATTTTTAAGCAGAGGAATATCAGTTTCCCCTTCATGTTTCCACACAAGAAAATTTTTTCAAGATAGCATCAGGGAGAACATTCTCAGGACTTGTGGATATCTTACTCAGAAAAACATTTCCTCAGGCTTTGAGAGTTGGGACTGTTCAACCTGGAGAAGAGAACGCTCCAGGGAGACCGTACAGCAGCCTCCCAGTACCTGAAGGGGGCTACAGGAGAGCTGGGGAGGAACTTTTGACAAGGGCTGGGAGTGATAGGATAAGGGGGAATGGATTGAAGCTTGAGGAGGGCAGATTTAGACTGGAGATGTGGAAGAAATTCTTTCCAGTGAGGATGGGGAGACACTGGAACAGGTTGCCCAGGGAGGTTGTGGATGTCCCCTCCCTGGAGGTGTTCAAGGCCAGGCTGGATGAGGCCTTGAGCAACCTGGGCTGGTGGGAGGTGTCCCTGCCCATGGCAGGGGGTTGGAACTGGATGATCTTTGAGGTCCCTTCCAACCCAGCCCAGAGCTTTCTATGGATCTATGAATAGCCGCAAGGTAGTGGGCTGTGGGGCTGCACAAAGACCTGCAGAGAGCTGCCAGGCTGCAGATAAGGATCATCTTGACACAGCCTCTTCCGCAAGTGGCACGATGGTGGGGAGAGACCCACAATGTCTACTTGGCACAAGTTCCTCTCTGCAGTCACGCCGAGAAGTGCTGTGCCTCAGATAAGACTTCCCACAGCACAGATTTCTTTCTTTGCTCCAGAGTGGCAGGTCAAGAGGGTGCCACCAAGCACCCCAGTGCAGCGGAGGAATAGGAGTTCTCAAAGCCTTCATGGCTATTAATACCACAGACTTCTTTAGCCAAAGACAGGAGTAATTAAATCCGTGTCATAGAATCATAGAATCATAGAGGCACAGAATCATAGAATCATAAAATCATAGAATCATAGAATAGTTTGAGTTGGGAGGGACCTTAAAGCTCATCCAGTTCCAACAGCCTTGCCACAGGCAGGGATGTCTCCCACCAGCCCAGGTTGCTCAAGGCTTCATCCAACCTGGCCTTGAACACCTCCAAGGAGAGGACATCCACAACCTCCCTGGGCAACCTGTGCCAGTGTCTCCCCACTCTCACTGCAAAGAATTTCTCCCTAATCTCCAGTCTCAATCTCTCCTCTTCCAGCTCAAAGCCATTGCCTCTCTTCCTATCACTAAAATCCCTTGTAAGAAGTCCCTCCCCACATTTCTTGTAGCCCATTTCACATATTGAAAGCTCTCTATAAGATCCCCCTAGAGCCTTCTCTTCTCCAGGCTGAACGTCCCCAGATCTCTCAGCATGCCCCCATAGTGAAGGTGCCCCAGACCAGTTGCTGGGCTCAGCAGTGGACTTGGTAGAAGAGGTTTAATGGTTGGACTTGATGCTCTTGGGAGACAAGTTGCCCAGGGGGGGTTGAAACTAGCTGATCTTTGTGGTCCCTTCCAACCCAAACCTTTCTATGTTTCTCTGAAATAAGAAATAAGAAATGGGACTTTTCTGCCTTGGAATGCTCACCATTGTTGGCATTTTTTCCTTTCTTAGTGCTAGGTCTCTTCCCAGCTGGCTTTCTGCTAATTGCTTTCTCTGCTCACCTCCTCAGTCACTGTGCAGTAGGTATTACATCAAACAAAGCTGTCCATGGTGGATGATCCAGACAGTTCTGCTGTTATTGTTGTGAGAAAGTGCATCTCATTAATGGTTCATTACCCACTTTTTGTCTGCCTCAGTGATCTTTCCTTGACTGCAGACAAAACTTTTCTGCCAATAAACTTTCAATCCTCTCCTCTCACTTTAGTGCCTTGTGCTGAAAAGGACTCCGTGGCTGTTACAGACATTCAGAGGTAAGATCTCATTAAGGATCTCATTAACCATTCTTCAGAACAGGATGGTGATTAAGAAACTTTCTTTCACCTTCCAGGCTTTTAAAATTCTCTCTTCATCATTAATGATAGAAATGGATTTCTCCACAAAGATGACCAGAGGGCTGGAGCACCTCTCCTGTGAGGACAGGCTGAGGGAGTTGGGGTTGTTCAGCCTGGAGAGGGCTCCAGGGAGACTTTAAAGCAACCTTCCAGTACCTGAAGGGAGCTACAAGAAATCTGGGCAGGGACTTTTGACAAGGGCTGGGAGTGATAGGATGAGAGGAAATCGTTTGAAACTGGAGCAGGCTAGATTCAGGTTGGACATTAGGAGAAAGTTCTTCACAGTGAGGATGGTGAATCACTGGGACAGGCTGCCCAGAGATGTGTGGAAGTCCCATCCCTGGAGACATTCAAGGTTAAACTTGATGAGGCCCTGGGCAACCTGATCTCAGGTTGGAGATGTCCCTGCTGACTGCAGGGGGGTTGGACAAGATGACCTCAGAGGGGACCTTCCAACCTGATGCATTCTGTCATCCTATGAATCCAGCACATCACCTCAGACTCATGCAGTGTCTTTATCCCTCTGTTTTCCTGTTAGGCAGAGCTCCAGGCTCTGTCTCTCTCACAAGCCTTCATCTTTTACCTGTACCAAGGCAAATAATTTGGACCTGATTAAAACTTCACATTCAGAGTACATAACTTCTTGCTTCTCCTGGCAGCCTCTTTTGAAGGTTAACTTCATCCTCATTATTAAGAAATATCTTTTTTTTTTTTAATTTCAAATTTGTTCAGCTTCAAAACATCTATTTTTGGTTGGTTGGTTTGGTTTTTTGGGGGGGGTTTGTGTGTGTTTTGGAGGTTTTTGTTGTTTTGGTTTTGGGTTGTGGGTTTTGTGTTGTGGGTTTTTTTGTTTTGGTTTTGGTTGGGTTTGGTTTGGTTTTATTTTTACCTACCAGGTTCAATAATCTTTTAGCAACCAGTTTCTCCTTGCTGGTTCTGATACCCACTGACTGAGACATCTCTTTTTTTCTTGCTTTTTTTTTTTTTTTAGCAAACTGGTTTGTCCTTTTCTCACTGCAATTCAGCCTTCCTAGCTCTGGATGCTTCCTGCATCCTCTTCCACTCTTGTTAATCCCTTTTTAAACTGCAATCATCAGACCTGCATCTGTTCTCACCACGGGTGTCTGAAAAGGTTAGATCACGACAGCTCAGCTATGCATCAGATAACAGCCAGAGTACTGCACACAGAGCTCAGCTGGTGGAGTTTGATATTTGTCTTTTGCCTCTTTGGCCTTCATTCCTTCCTCCAGGAGCTCACATAGCAGAAGGCTTCTTTTTCCTTTCTCCTCTCTCCTGTCTGAAGCCTTCTGCTACGTGAGCCTGGTCAACATGGCTTGTAGGAAAAGGATTGGCAGCGGTGGGTACTGGGAGGATGGAGTCCAAAAAGAGCTCAGCAAACCCAAGCAATCAAACTGCTAATAATTTTCAGAGCTGGTTGAACTGTTTTCTGATACAGCTCTGCCTCCTTGCTCCTCTGGTTTTAAAACAGAGGAGGAGGAAGCTTCCAGAGTGGTGTTGTCATCATCAGCCCCTGTGCCAACAAGGAGGTAGCTGATGAAGTGTATTTGATGTACCTGATGAAATGGTAGCTCAGGCTCATGAAATGGTTGTTCAGTCTGACATGGGACTATGTTGACTACAATTCCAGCTCTGACTGTTCTTCAGCTTCCAAAAATAACTTAAAGACAACAGACTTCAGTTTCCTCAAGGTCCTTCCCCCTACTTTTTATCTAACCCTGTAAATCCAGGGCTTAGAGCTATCACATCTCTTGTAATGTCTAAGCACTTCTTTCATCTCTGTCCTGGCCATACAATTGTTTGGATTGGAAAAGACCTCTAAGATCATCAAATCCAACTGTCAGCCTTAGACCACCACAGGCATTAAATCATGTCCCAAAGAGGCAGCAGAATTAGGAGCAATGTTTCTACCTAATTCCTGTGGGTAAATGTTTGTCCTGTCTCCAGTTTTCCTCACAGTCTCCCATCCAAGAATAGGACAACCCTTTGGCCACACTTGTTCAGGAATAGCTCTACTTAGTAAACATTGCATTCACCCTGACATCAAAAATGCCACCAGCAGCTCCTTTGATGTGCTACTGTGGGGACAAAAATGGCAGGAATGTAAGAATCATGAAGTTAAATGTGGTGCTTTGCAGAACAGACACTTGAGGCAGCTGCTGAAATAGGGCTGCTGAAAGGCAGCCCCTAGGATGCCACTGTTGAGCTTGGCAGACCTCACACCCTGCTCACCAATGGATTTGCAACTTGCAGTCATAGCACCACAGAGATGGTTTGGTTGGAAAAAGACTTTCAAGATCATCCAGTCCAACCATCAGCCCAACACCACCATGGCCATCACACTATGTCCCCAGGTGCCATGGCCACACATTTCTGGAACACCTCCAGTGATGGGGACTCCACCACCTCCCTGGGCAGCCTGTGCCAATCCCTGACCACTCTTGTACCAAAGAAATTGTTCCTCATCTCCAACCTGACCCTCCCCTGGCACAATTTCAGGACATTTCCACTCATTCTATCATCTGATACTAGGGAGAAGAGCCCAACCCCCAGCTCACTGCAGCCTCCTCTCAGGGAGCTGTAGAGAGCAATGAGGTCTCCCTCAGCCTCCTCTTCTCCAGGCTGAACACCCCCAGTTGCCTCAGCTGCTCCTCCCCAGCCCTGTTCTCCAGACCCTTTCTGAGCTTTGTTGCCCTTCTCTGGACCTGCTCCAGCTCCTCAATGTCCTCTTTGTGGTGAGAAACCCCAAACTGAACCCAGGATTTGAAGTGTGGCCTCACCAGTATTCAGTACAGGGGCACGAACACTTCCCTGCTCCTGCTGGCCACACCATTGTTGATCCAGGCCAGGCTGCTGCTGGCCTTCTTGGCAACCTGGGCACATTGCTGGCTCATGCTCAGATCTTGTCAACAAGCACCCTCAGGTCCTTTTCTGCCATGCAGTTTCCATCCACTCTGCCCTAAGCCTGGAGCATTCCTGGGGTCGTTGTGACCCAAGTGCAGGACCCAGCACTTGTTAATCCTCAGCTCATCAATCCAGCCTGGCCTGATCCCTCTGTGGAGCCTTCCTACTCTGCAGCAGATCAACACTCCCACCCAATTCAGTGTCATCTGTAGATTTCCTGAGGGAGGACTCAATTCCCTCATCCAGATCAGTGATGAAGATATTGAAGAGAACTGTCCCCAGCACTGAGCCCTGGGGAACACCACTGGTGACTGGCTGCCAGCTGGAGTGAACAAAATTAATCTTCCTCAAGGGTTTACTGTAGCAGACTTGATTTTCATCTCTCCCTACACTATTAGGCTCCCACAACATATTTTTTTTTCTTCCTTTAAATTAGGGCAGTAATTATTTATCCTAAGGGCTTTACTTACGGAGCAGGAGGAAGGGGGGGGAGAAAAAAAAAATAGCTAAGGAGGTTAATTTTACTAGACTCAAGTCACCCACTTGGTCTCATGCCAGCATCCACAACAGCACTTTGGGTGGGAATGAGTCTTTAAAGCATCACACTTGCCAATTTTTTCATCATAAAGCAGCCCAGGCAGTATTAATAGCTGCGAGCATTTCCGGCATCACACTTGACTTCTGGAAGGGGATCCCCTGCCACATTCCAGAGCTGATGTCTGCTGAGGACAGCAGACTTCACAAGTGCCTGCTGAGTTCCTGCAGGAAAGGGCCCACATCCAACAGCCCTATCCATCAAGCAAGAAGGCAGACAGAATTAGCAGCAAGATAGGGAATAGATGTCAGGGACGACTCAAAGTCAGCGTGGGGTGCTGCTGATGAGAGAGAAGGGAGCTAGGATGAAAAGGAGAGAAGAGGAGCAAAAGCCAGCAAACAGCTCTTGGTTTGTGTGGAAAGAGTCATTTTGTAGAATCATAGAATTGTTAGGGGACCTTAAGGATCATCCAGTTCCAACTCCCTGCCGTGGGCAGGGACACCTCCCACCAGCCCAGGTTGCTCAAAGCCTCATCTAGCCTGGCCTTGAACACCTCCAGGGAGGAGGCATCCACAGCCTCCCTGGGCAACCTGTTCCAGTGTCTCACCACCCACACTGGAAAGAATTTCTTCCTAATCTCCAGACCAGATCTCCCCTCTTCCAGTTTCAATCCATTCCCTTCATCCTATCACTACAAGCCCTTGGCAAAAATCCTTCCCCAGCTCTCCTGTAGCCCCCTTCATGTTCTGGAAAGCTGCTCTAAGGTCTCCCTGGAACCTTCTCCAGGCTGAACAGCCCCAACTCTCTCACATCTCCCTGTCCCCACATGGGGGGTTCTGCAGCCCTCTGATCATCTTTGTGATGTCCTTTAAACCCTCTCCAGCAGCCCCATGTCCTTCATATGCTGGGGGCATCCAGAGCAGGCTGCGGTGCTGCAGGTGGGGCCTCAGCAGAGCAGAGCAGAGCAGAAGGGCAGAATCCCCTCTCTGTCCTGCTGCTCTCCCTGCTTTGGATGCAGCCCAGCACATGGTTGTGTTCTGGTTTGCCAGCAACCATTGCTAGCTCCTGCAGAGTTTTTCAGCTGACACCCCCAAGCCCTTCTCTTCAAGACTGCTCTCAAGCCACTCCTCATCCAGGCTGTATTTTTGCTTGGGTTTGCCCCAACCCAGGTGCAGGACCTTGCACTTGGCAATTCTCCTTGTTCCTGCCCAAGTCTTGCATGTTTGTATCTTTACAAATGTATTTAGGGTTACCATAACAGCAAAAGACTTCATCTTATCATCACTGAGGAAGTGCTGAGAGATAAAAATCAGGATTGCTCTTTCATCCTTAAATGGCTTCAGAATTCTGCACACAAGCAGAGCTCTCTCTCCCTTATCAAATGTCAGAGGCAGAGCTATGGCTGCTTGTGAAAGATGCCTTCCTTCCTGTTCAAACCTGGGACACATGTCCTTTCCTTTTCAAGTCTTTTCTCAGCTAGATAAATTGGTTCTGTTTGTAGGGAGCAGGAGGACAGTCTGGGAGGTGTTTTCAGTAGGGAAGAGAAGAAAGAAGAGCCCTACAGGGATAAATTAAAAGCAGGGTCTGTGTGTCATAGGAATCATTGAGTCATAAAATGGTAGGGGTTGGGAGAGATCTCTGGATGTCATTCAGTCCAAAGCAGGGTCACCTAGGGCAGGTCACACAGGAGCACATCCAGATGGGTCCTGAAAGTCTCCGAAGAAGACTCCACAACCTCTCTGGGCAGCCTGCTCCAGGGCTCCAGCACCCTCACAACAAAGGAGTTTCTCCTCATGTTGAAGTGGAACTTTCTGGATTCTATTTGTATCCACTGCCCCTTGTGCTGTCACAGGACACCACTGAAAAGAGCCTGGCCCCTTCCTCTTGGCACCTACCCTCAAGGTATTTGTAACCATTGCTCAGATCCTCTCTCAGCCTACTCTTCTCCAGGCTAACCAGCCCCAGGGCTCTCAGCCTTTCCTCATCACACAGAGGTTCCAGCCCCTTCAGCATCCTCAGTTGGCCACTCTCTAGTGTGTCCCTGTCCCTCTTGAACTGGGGAGCCCAGAACTGAACACAATACTCCAGGTGTGGTCTCAGTAGGGCAGAGTAGAGGGGGAGGAGAACCTCCCTCAACCTGCTGGCCACACTCTTCTTAATGCACCTCACCTACACACACACATAGATGTACAAACACACACACATAGATGTACAAACACACACACAGAGACATACAAACACACACACAGAGATGCAAACACACACAGACAGACAGACAAACACAAACACACACACTGCTGTTGCTTGCTAAAGGCTCCTAGATAGCCACAGAGGCTGCAGAACACCCTGCTAAATTTTCCTTCATTTTCTGCCAGCAGGACAACAACACCTTTTTGATCCTAGACATTTATGGACACCCAGAACACCACTAACCTGGATAAAAGCTGGCAGACAACAGCAGGATCTAGCTCAGCACAGAGCCCAGGAGTGGGGCATGGTAGAGCAGGTCAATGACATTTGCAAGCAGGAGCAGAGAGCCCTGAGGTGCTCACTGCAAACCTACGTAGAGGATGAAGTCAGTAGAATTACACTGGGGATGAATTTAGCCTCATAACTTTACTGATCTAATTCCTGTAATTCTCCTAAGGATTCCCTTGCTTCCTGCTAATTATTTTTGCATCCTTTTAGGGAAGGCTGGCATGTGACATGTGGGGCTTTTAGAAAAGGTTCTTTAATCATTGCCACTCCAAGTAATTTAAGTTTCTGAATGAGTTTATGCAGTAAGAAAGAAGCTGTTGCTCCTTTCCCAGGTTGCCCAGGGAGGTTGTGGATGTCCCAGCCCCAGAGGTGTTCAGAGCCAGGGCTGGATGAGGCCTTGAGCAGCCTGGGCTGGTGGGAGGTGTCCCTGCTCATGGCAGGGGGTTGGAGCTGGATGAGCTTTGAGGTCCCTTCCAGCCCTAACCATTCCATGATTCTATGATTCTTGTCTTAGGGGTTATGAAACCAAAGCAAGCACTTTCCACACAAACCTCATTAAAAATACTTTGTTAAAGCTCATCTCAATTTGAATTTGTGCTTCACTGAATCACAGAATTATTGAGGCTGGAAGAGACCTCTGAGATCATCAAGCCCAACCTGTGACCTAACACCACCACATCAGCTAAACCATGCCACCAAGTGCCACATCCAAGCTCTTCTTAAAGACCTCCAATGATGGTGACTCCACCACCTCCCTGGGCAGTCCCTCCCAGTGCCTAATCCCTTTCTGTGAGGAATTGCTTCCTAATACCCAACCTAAACCTCCCCTGGCACAGCTTCATCCCATGCCCTCTTGTCCTGGGAGAAGAGCCTGACCCCCACCTGACTACAACTTCCTTTGAAGTAGTTGTAGAGAGTGATAAGGTCCCAATGGAACTCCCCAAGCACTCATAAGAGTCTGTCCTGGGTGGTTCCAGGTACATGTCTAAGAAAATAAAAATGTTTATGCCATGATGTAAGCACCTAAGAGTTAGGTTGGGCATTAAGAGGAAGTTCCCCATGAGAGTGGTGAGAGCCTGGAATGGGTTGTCCAGGGAGGTGGTTGAGGTCCCATCCCTGGAGGTGTTTAAGGCCAGGCTGGATGAGGCTCTGGCCAGCCTGATGTAGTGTGAGGTGTCCCTGCCCATGGCAGGGGGATTGGAACTGGCTGATCCTTGTGGTCCCTTCCAACCCTGACTGATTCTAGGATTCTTCATGGTGAGAGTGGTGAGATACTGGAACAGGTTGCCCAGAGACGTAGTGGAGGCCCCAGCCCTGGAGACATTCAAGGTCAAACTCGATGAGCAACCTGCTCTAGTTGGAGGTGTCCCTGCTGCCTGCAGTGGGATTGGACTGGATGACCTTTGAGGGTTCCTTCCAGCCTGCTGCATTCTGGGGTGCTGTGTAGCTCCTGGATTAAGTCGGGGGATTGCTGCCTTCCCTGCACCCTGGCCGTGAAACATCAGGGTCCTTTTGGGATCTGGTGCAGCAGAAGTCTCCCAGCCACAAGGACAGCTGCACTTTTACAAGGCACTGCAGTAGCTGGGCTGCAGCTTGAGCAGAGCCCAGCTGATCTCCAGGCTTTCTTTCCCAAAGCAAAGCAGCTCTTATCCAAACAGCCTCTTTCCCTGCCCTCACTGCTGTCCATTTCTGCTTCACCCCAGTAGCCACCAGCCCCTTGAGTATTATTTCCCAATCAAGGAATTATTCCATTCAGGATCCTCTGAAATATTCTCTGCTGCTTTGAAAGAGGAGAGGCTAGGGTGCCTAGCACATCAACTTGAAGCTTGTTGATGCAGCTGAAATGACTCAGAGTGCCAGTGTGGATTTACTCATTAGCTCTGTTGTGCTAGTAGCTGCTCTGGGGAAGCTGAGGGTGACCAAACATTTCCTTTTTATCAGGGCAAGCTATTTCTCCCTCATCCTGACACAGAGCAGCTCTGGTTGTCACTGCTGTGCAACTGCTGCAATCTTATCTGATCTGCCTTCTCTTGATTTCCTCTTGATTTACTCTGCTGACTTTCTCAAAGTGCATTATCAGGGTTATTTCCCAACCCCACCACGTGCATACAAAACATTTTGGTCCTCAAGGAGATAAAATAAACAAACAAAAAAAATTTTAAAAAAAGAGAAACAAAAAATATTTAGAGGTGAAATGAATAACCCCCACATGCTTGGAAGGATTCTTCCTGTGCAGAGTTTTCTTTTTGCCCTTTGATATGGCTTTCAAAAGGAAATCCCATCATCAAGACCTTGAAAATCATTTGCTGATTAATGTCCACAAAACCTCCAAACAATCAGCAAATTTAACTTTGCTCATGTATGGAGCTGAAAAATCTTTACCATGCTTTTCATCCTTTTTTTTTTTTTTTTTTTTACCTTCATCTCATAGAATCAGAGAATTGTTTTGATTGGAAAAGACTTCCAAGATCGTCCAGTCCAATCATCAATCCAACACCACCATGGCCATCAAACCATGGCCCAAAGTGCCATGGCCACAGGTTTCTTGAACACCTTCAGGGGTGGGGACTCCACCACCTCCCTGGGCAGCCTCTGCCAATCCCTGACCACTCTTGCAGCAAGGATGTTTTTCCTCCTCTCCAACCTAACCCTCCCCTGGCACAATTTCAGGCTATTTCCTCTCCTTCAATCACCTGAGACTAGGGAGAAGAGGCCAACCTCCACCTGGCTACAACCTCCTCTCAGGGAGCTGTAGAGAGCAATGAGGTCTCCCTCAGCCTCCTCTTCTCCAGGCTAAACAACTTTAGGTCCCTCAGCTGCTCCTCACCAGACTTTTCCTCTAGGCCCTTACCCAGCTTTGTTGCATTTCTCTGGACACCCTCCAGCATCTCAATGTCCTTCTGGTAGTGAGGGGCCCAAAACTGAACCCAGTAGAATCATAGAGTCATAGAATCAACCAGGTTGGAAGAGACCTCCAAGATCCTCCAGTCCAACCTATCACCCAGCCCTAAGCAATCAACTAGACAGTACTCAAGGTGTGGCCCCTGCAGTGCCCAGCACAGGGCCAAATTCACTTCCCTGCTCCTGCTGGCCTCAGCAACGGGAAGAAAAAATTCCCAGTGAGGAAATCAAGGATGGATTTTGTGATAGCCTCCATTATCACTAAATTAATCTGATGTCCCTGGGGTTCCAGAGCAAGCATGGTCTGGCACTAGGGGCTTGACTTGGTGCTCCAAGTGGAGAGTCTGTGGTGTCCCAGACATCAAGTTGCAAATGTTAGGCTCTTCTTAAGCTGCTTCTCTCAGAATGTGCAAGCGTGTGGATTCAGTTCCTCACATTATAGGACATGGTTAAGCCTAAAGGACTATCTCAAATCTTCCATCCATAGGTGCCAAGGGCTTGGCCTGAACCAGTAGAGCAGAGGAGCTGGCAGACCTTAAAACTTTCTTAACCAAAAGTTGAGAATTGTTCTTTTTTCAAGAACAAAACTTGCCTGAGCCCTCTGACCACATATTACTTGAAGGAGGTGAACTGGAATAAGCTTGTGCAGTTTCTTTTAGTGAGTCCTTCTAGCAAATGGAGTCACAGAGGTCTGCAGTGGACTTCAAGGGTATGTCTTCAGTGCTGAGTAGCAGAGAGGCAGGGAGGAAGCACAGACACTGGAGCTCTGGCCACTGACACTGTCTCATTGTTCACTCTCTGGAGTTTGTTTTCTTCAAGACAAACCTTCTATAGAAGGGGCAGAACATGAGCCAGCCCTTGTGACTTCATCTCAGGACCAGGAATCAGCCCTGAGGCCACTTAGACATAGCCTGAAAGGTTAGAGAGTCACCATTTTCCTTCTCAAAGCAGCAAAACTCAGCATGCAGCAATGTCTTCTGTTTCTGGATGGAACCAAAGCTCACCAATAAACTTTGTGGGCTGAACACTCCCAGGGCTGGGCTCTGCCCAAGAACTTCGACTACTCCTGAATTTTGCTCTGCTCACACTGACATCAGCAATTCTGCCTTGTCATCAACTGACATAAATAACATGCTGCCACCCCTCAGGTTATAGCATTGCAGTAAATCCAGACAAATACCCACTTGCACCTTTCTAGTGTGGCTTTGTATGCAGCTTTGATCTGCTGAGATGGACCTTCTCAAGATGTAGGACAGAAAGCCAACAGTTCCCTCTGTGTGTCCAGAGGAGGGCAACAAAGCTGGGGAAAGGTCTGGAGAAAAGGGGTAGCAGGAGTAGCAGAGGGACCTGGGGGGTGTTTGGTCTGGAGAAGAGGAGGCTGAGGGGAGAGCTCATTGCTCTCCACAGCTCCCTGAGAGGAGGTTGGGGTGAGAAATTTTTTTCTATGTTGCTCCCCTCACCATCCCATCCAGCCACCAAGGGACAAAGCAATCCCAATTCATTGCCAAGGTGATGCAGATGCCTTCAGAAAATACCTCTCAAAATCAAAGATTCTGAGCTCTGCAGTGGTGCAGTTTTTACTTTCCCTGCTTCTTGGCTGCAGCTCAGAGGAAAACTCAGAAAGTTCAAAGCCTGATGGTCACTGTTTCTGTTTTCCTGGAAATGCTGTGGGATTTTGCAGGATTTGGGCAGTTCTGGGTCTGACTTTCAGATCCAGATATGGCTTTCAAAATTAATTCCCATCATCAAGACCCATCATTCAGAAGAGTTAAGTGATTGTCGCTCCTTTTATACTGTGTGAGCCCTTGCTGCTCAGCTTACTTTGAAAGTAGGTCTTCAGGTCACATTCAGTCAGCAAGGGAATGGCTTTATGCTGGAAGAGAAGAGGTTTAGACTGGAGAGTGGGAAGAAATTCTTTCCAGTGAGGGTGGGGAGACACTGGAACAGGTTGACCAGGGGGGCTGTGGATGCTCCCTCCCTGGAGGTGTTCAAGGCCAGGTTGGATGAGGCCTTGGTCTAGTGGGACCTCCCCATGGCAGGGGGGTGGAACTAGATGATCTTTAAGGTCTCTCCCAACTCAAATCATTCAATGATTCCCTTCTGTCTTCACAGTAGACAAGAGTTCCCAGATCAAGAAAGCTCTCTACACATGAACAAGTTCTTTACCATGAGGGTGGTGGAACACTGGAACAGGTTGCCCAGGGAGGTGGTTGAAGCCCCATCCCTGGAAATATTCAAGGTGAGGTTGGACAGGGCTCTGGGCAACCTGATCTGGTGGAGGATGTCCCTGCTGACTGCAGAGGGGGTTGGATAGATGAGCTTTGGAGGTTCCTTCCAGACCATTCTATGATTCTGTGAATTGTATCTGCAGTCCAACCCCAAGTCCCTTCTGTTTGCCAGCCCTGTGAAGCAACAGGAGGAAGAGTAGATGCAGTCAGGTTAAAACCTGGGAGAAAGGAGGACTTAGTCCCTGTCCCCAGCTCAGGATATTAAACAACCCTGGTTCTTTCCCCCAGGTTAGAAGTCAGGACACCAAAAGCTACCTTGGAGTTCCCTCCATAAGCCACGAGCCTCCTCCTCTATATTTATGCACAGAAGTCTCGTGGGTGTCCCAGGATGTTTCTCAGCTTCTTGTGCAAGACTCAAAGCCCCTGTTGTTACAAAAGAGACTCTTTCAGTTCCCTTTATCAGGCTGCTATGCTGTGGGCCTTCAAATCAAGACCAGACTTGTCTTGGGTTCCTCTTACTCTTTTTAATGTGCCTTTGTCCTAGACATGCCTCCCCACCACCACATTTCCACTTCCTTTCCTCTTTTGCCAGTGTTAATGTTATGCATTAGATACTTGGCATGACTCTGATGGATATTTCCTCCCTCCTAACCTCAGCCTGGCTCTTGTTCCTAAATGAAAACAGAGCTCAGAGCTCCAGCAATCTCTCTGTGCTAAACCCACTTTCACCTCACTCAGAACTCATGGGACCATGAACCAAACTTCTCCAATTTAGAATGTCATGAATCAGTTATCCAAGGAAGAATGACACTCCTAGGGGTGCCTGCTCATAGAATCACAGAACTACAGAATCACAGAATTGGTTTGGTTGGAAAAGATCTCCAAGATCCTTGAGTCCAGCTGTCAACCTAAGACCACCATGGCCATTAAACCACGTCCCCAAGTGCCACATCCACACATTTCCTGAGCACCTCCAGGGATGCTGACATCACAGACATTGAAGGCAGAAATGACTGCCAGAGAAGTTCTGCTGCTAGTACACCACCAGAAAGTCACAGACCCAGAGAACTGTTGAGGTTGGGAGAGACCTCTGAGATCACCAAGTCCAACCACTCCCCTCCAGCTTGGCCCTTCCATCTCCTACCATTCTCTGATTCATCTTGAAAGCTTTTTTTCCTTTTAGCTGTGAATCCAAGGCTAGCAGCTTTCAGCAAACATGAGGAAGTTAAGCAGGGCATGGAAATGCAGAGGAGATAAGAGATGGTCTGGTTAGAATGTCTGGAGAAGAGAAGGCTCCCAGGAGACCTTCTTGTGGCCTTCCAGTATCTGAAGGGGGCTACGAGAAAGCTGGGGAGGGACTTTTTAGGGTGTCAGGGAGTGATAGGACTGGGGGGAATGGAACAAAAATAGAAACGGAAAATAGATTCAGGTTGGATGTTAGGAAGAAATTCTTCCCCATGAGGGTGGTGAGAGACTGGCACAGGTTGCCCAGGGAGGTGGTGGAAGCCTCATCCCTGGAGGTGTTTAAGGCCAGGCTGGAGGTGGCTGTGAGCAACCTGCTGTAGTGTGAGGTGTCCCTGCCCATGGCAGGGGGCTTGGAACTGGATGAGCCTTGAGGTCCCTTCCAACTGTAACAATTCTATGATTCTATGAATGCAAAGCTTCTCTAGGAATATTTCTCTTTTTGTTGGCTGGATAGAGAAAAATTTAACTGCACTAGCAGTGGCTGGGCAAACAAACAAAAAAACCCCAATAAAAATTAAAAATCAACAGAAAAAAAACCCCAAACCAAACCCAACCAACCTTAATTTTTAAACTGCTTAGCTGTTAGCCTGGAGCTTTTTGAGGAATCCCTGCCCTTTCCTTTCTTCCCTGCCTAGATCTCTACATCAAGTCCAACTGCTTGCCTAGAGCTCACCACCCCACCACTGCTGCTAAGAATCAGCAGTGACTCAGTAAAAAGTGTACCTGCCATGGGGAGCACCTGGGACTGGATTTTTCTGGATCACCTCTTTCTGCATTGTAAATTATTCTTTAGACTGTTCTGACATTTTAAAGATCATTTTTATTTCTTTTGTAGCTGGCAGAACATGGGAAACAGGGTGTCTTAATTGTCTTTTTTCAAGTCTCTGATCTCTAACAAGAGGCAATCACCAACAGGACACTTTAGGTAAGAAGTTGTTCCACTGTATTTTTTTCTCCGCTTCTGGAAGGTTGATGGAATAAGAGTAGAAGTTGTTTGAGGCAAAGTTAGGCTCAGAAAAGAAGAGCCTGAAGCAACAGTGGCAGCTGCTGTATCATATCTCACCATGATGTGATTCCTGGTCTGGCACATTTGACACCACCTCATTTACCATAACCAAGGATGTCAGGATTCATAGAGTAGATTTGATTGGAAGGGGCATTAAAGATCATCCAGTTCCAACCCCTCTGCCATGGGCAAGGACACTTTACACTAGAATCAGAGAATTGTCAGGGTTGAAAGGGACCTCAAGGCTCATCCAGTTCCAACCCCCCTGCCATGGGCAGGAACACCTCACACTACAGCAGGTTGCTCACAGCCACCTCCAGCCTGGCCTTAAAAACCTCCAGGGATGAGGCTTCCACCACCTCCCTGGGCAGCCTGTGCCAGTGTCTCACCACCCTCATGGTGAAAAAAAACTAGACCAGGCTGCTCAAAGCACTCTCTAACCTGGCCTTAGAATCCTAGAATCATAGAGCTGTTTCAGTTGGAAAATCCCTCTGAGATCATCAAACCCAACCTTCATCCTAACACCACCATGGTCATTAAACCATGGCCATACATTCCTGGAACACCTCCAGGGAGGGGACATCCACAGCCTCCCTGGGCAACCAGTTGCAGTGCCTCCTCACCCTCACTGCAAAGAATTTCTTCCTAATCTCCAGCCTAAAGCTGCCTTCTTCCAGCTCCTCATGTACCTGGAAGCAGAGCTGGCTGGAGAGCTTTGCTCACTGTTTTATAAGGTGATAAAACTCACTGGGTGTGTTTGATCCTTCCTGGTAGTGTCTTGGTGTTTGTACTGGAGATATCCAAACCTTGCAACTCTTGGAGCCAAATATTATCTGTACAAAATCTTTGTCTCTGCACTACCTCCTCCCTTGCAACATCATTCACATGGAGTTGTTCTGCTGCCAAATCCTTCCAGACTCTTAAGTGATGTCCCTGCCACTGACTCCCAGCCAAATCAAGCAACTGAATGCTTGCTGTGTTTCTTGGATTCAGGTTAGAAACTGTCACACAATGCTACTGATTGCATTTACTTCACTTCTCCCACTTCCTCTTCCCCTCCCATATGGACCCAACTTCCCTTCCTTCCCTGCTGCCTTCCCTGTCTCCCCAGGGTGAATAACAGCATATGTCTCGGTGGAACATAACCAAACCAGATGGTTTTAAGCACTCTTGCTCACACCTCCTCCCCTAAATTCAGTGTTTCAAAGTCCACAAGCTTTATGGAAGGGTTGTAAGATAAAATCTGGTATCAAAGATCATCACAGGGCTGGAGCACCATCCCTATGACAGGAGGACAGGGGGACAGGCTGAGAGAGCTGGGGCTGGTCAGCCTCGAGAAGAGAAGGCTTGGGGAGAGCTGAGAGCAGCCTTCCAGTATCTGAAGGGGGCTAAAAGAAAGTCAGGAAAGGAATTTTGACAAGGGCTTGCAGTGATAGGATGAGAGGCAGTGGCTTTGAGCTGGAAGAGGGCAAATTTAGACTGGAGATCAGGAAGAAATTCTTTGCAGTGAGGAAGGTGAGACACTGGCACAGGTTGCCCAGGGAGGTTGTGGATGTCCCCTCCCTGGAGGTGTTCAAGGCCAGGCTGGATGAGGCCTTGCGCAACCTGGGCTGGTGGGAGGTGTCCCTGCCCATGGCAGGGGGGTTTGAACTAGATGATCCTTGAGGTCCCTTCCAATCCTGACAAGTCTATGATTCTATGATTCTTGTGTAAAGTGTCCTTGCCCATGGCAGAGGGGTTGGAGCTAGATGATCTTTAAAGTCCCTTCCAACCCAAACCATTCTGTGATCCTTAGACTGTTGGTCAAGTCCTTGTTGTGCCTCAGTTTCTCTGTTGATGTACTGAGATTGTTTGTTGGCTTCAGGCAAGTAATGAGGAAAAAAAAACCCAAAAACCCAAGAAAACTTCTCTGATCAAGCCTGCCTTTTGCTCATGAAATCTCTCTCAAATGTTCGCGCTTTACCCACACCATGAAACTTCTGCTTCACTTTGTATCTGGATTTTTTTTGTTTGGTTTATTATTATTCTTAATTGTAGAAAGACAACCCAGCCTTTAGGAGGCTCTGTGATTAAAGGTGTTGTATAACCCCTCTCCCCCCCAGCCCCCCAGTTATTTACCATGAGATGAATGCACTCTTGTTCAAGTGAATTCCAGCATGAATCTCATATGACAGGACTGAGAGGAAGCTTGTTCATTGCATAGAGCAAAGTAGTATTTGTCTTAATAAAAAGATAACATTGTTCATTTATCTTTAGAGAACTAATCTGCTATGTCTCCTTGGTTAAGCTTCAGGGCCAGAGCTTTCAACCCTGCTTCATCTTGCCAACTATTTATTGGTAGGAAGAGTCCTCCATGAAGTTCAGATCACACTGTGTGTGGAAAAAAAAAAAAAAAAAAAAGAGAGAGAGAAGGAACAGTTTATGTCTTAGCTTCTGCTCTGAGCAGCCCTGAGCAATGTCATAGACCTGGAATCTAAGTAAACTCACTGGATGCATTCCTGTGCCACCTGCACTAGATTCTGTGTAGCAGACTTCAAGATCTCCAGAGGTCCCTTCCAACCCCTAACATCCTGTGATCCTGCAGAATCATCTAGGCACTAACATTCTTGCTTTGGAGATAAGGTTGTGGAGTCTCCTTCTCTGGGGACTTTCAAAACCCATCTGGATGTGTTCCTGAGCAACCTGTCCTAGGCAAACCTGAGTTAACAGAAGGCTTGGACTGGATGATCCCCAGAGGTCCCTTCCAACCCTTCCCATTCATTGATTCCATGATTCTATGAAAACTTCTCTACTCCTTATTTAACATGGAAGTGCCTCCCAAAGAGTGACTACCCAGAGAGGCTGTGGAGTCTCCTTCTCTGGAGACTTTTAAAACCTGCCTGGATGTGTTCCTGTGTGACCTGCCCTAGGTGATCCTGTTCTGGCAGGGGAGGTGGACTGGATGATCTCTGGAGGTCCCTTCCAACCCCTACCATTCTGTGACTCTGTGATACCACAGCAGCCAGCATTAACTCTGCAGGATTTATAACATTACTGCAAATTGTTCTTTGAGGAGCAGGTTGCTGCTAACTACCCTCTGCATGAAGCTCACAGAGGCAAGGTTCACTTCAGGGAGTTGCAGCACTTCAGCTCCCACTGTAAGTTGTGATTTTTGGTTCTGGAGCTCTCAACTGCAGCCCTGTGCATTTTGGCTAACAGGCAACTTGCTGTGTTGGAAATCCACCTGGAAAGTTCTGACTCTGCAGCGACATGGTGATGACTGCAGCCATAATTCTATGCCTGGATGCTGCTAGCAAGATTCCCTCCCTTCTCTGCTGCATTTTTAATGCCTGAGCTCACTAAGATTACTCCAATTGCTTTCAACCCTGTAAAATATTTATGCTGTCACAGAAGTCTTAAGGTCAGGAAGAAACTGCTCCTAATAGGAGCTGGAGTCAGTGTTTGTGATTCTTCCATTTTTCCTGCTGCATGACTCACCCCACTCAGCTCTTCAGAAGTGGATATTTTTTAGCAGGTCTGACTTCCTCACTGAAAGGACTCTTTGCTTAGATACAATCACAGCAAAACATATCCAGGACACTGAACCCGGGAAATTGAAAGGAAAATGACAGTGTGAAAACTGACTCCTGAGGGATTCATTTTAGGCATTCAGTGCTGAATTCTGGGATCTGCCAGAGAATCAATCACAGAATCACAGAATCACAGAGTCACAGAATCACAGAATCATAGAATCATAGAATCTTGGAATCATAGAATTGTGGAATTGTGGAATCAGAATCACAGAATCACAGAATCATAGAATTACAGAATCATAGAATCATAGAATTACAGAATCATAGAATCACAGAATCATAGAATCACAGAATCATAGAATTACAGAATCACAGAATCATAGAATTACAGAATCATAGAATCGTAGAATTACAGAATCATAGAATCATAGAATCACAGAATCATAGAATTACAGAATCATAGAATCACAGAATCATAGAATTACAGAATCATAGAATCACAGAATCACAGAATCACAGAATCACAGAATCACAGAATCACAGAATCACAGAATTATAGAATCACAGAATCATAGAATTACAGAATCATAGAATCACAGAATCACAGAATCATAGAATCACAGAATCATAGAATCACAGAATCATAGAATCATAGAATCATAGAATTACAGAATCATAGAATCATAGAATCATAGAATCACAGAATCATAGAATCACAGAATCATAGAATTACAGAATCATAGAATCATAGAGTTACAGAATCATAGAATCACAGAATCATAGAATCACAGAATCATAGAATTACAGAATCATAGAATTACAGAATCATAGAATCATACAATCACAGAATCATAGAATCACAGAATTATAGAATTACAGAATCATAGAATCACAGAATCATAGAATCATAGAATCATAGAATTACAGAATCATAGAATCATAGAATCATAGAATCACAGAATCATAGAATCACAGAATCATCGAGTTACAGAATCATAGAATCATAGAATCACAGAATCACAGAATCATAGAATCACAGAGTCACAGAATCATAGAATCACAGAATCACAGAATCACAGAGTCACAGAATCACAGAATCATAAAATCGTAGAATCTTGGAATCATAGAATTGTGGAATTGTGGAATCAGAATCACAGAATCACAGAATCATAGAATTACAGAATCATAGAATCATAGAATTACAGAATCATAGAATCACAGAATCATAGAATCACAGAATCATAGAATTACAGAATCACAGAATCATAGAATTACAGAATCATAGAATCGTAGAATTACAGAATCATAGAATCATAGAATCACAGAATCATAGAATTACAGAATCATAGAATCACAGAATCATAGAATTACAGAATCATAGAATCACAGAATCACAGAATCACAGAATCACAGAATCACAGAATCACAGAATCACAGAATTATAGAATCACAGAATCATAGAATTACAGAATCATAGAATCACAGAATCACAGAATCATAGAATCACAGAATCATAGAATCACAGAATCATAGAATCATAGAATCATAGAATTACAGAATCATAGAATCATAGAATCATAGAATCACAGAATCATAGAATCACAGAATCATAGAATTACAGAATCATAGAATCATAGAGTTACAGAATCATAGAATCACAGAATCATAGAATCACAGAATCATAGAATTACAGAATCATACAATTACAGAATCATAGAATCATACAATCACAGAATCATAGAATCACAGAATTATAGAATTACAGAATCATAGAATCACAGAATCATAGAATCATAGAATCATAGAATTACAGAATCATAGAATCATAGAATCATAGAATCACAGAATCATAGAATCACAGAATCATAGAGTTACAGAATCATAGAATCATAGAATCACAGAATCACAGAATCATAGAATCACAGAGTCACAGAATCATAGAATCACAGAATCACAGAATCATAGAATCACAGAATCACAGAAACATAGAATCACAGAATCACAGAATCATAGAATTATAGAATCACAGAATCATAGAATCACAGAATCATAGAATCATAGAATCACAGAATCACAGAATCACAGAATCATAGAATCATAGAATTATAGAATCACAGAATCATAGAATTACAGAATCATAGAATCACAGAATCACAGAATCACAGAATCATAGAATCACAGAATCACAGAATCACAGAATCATAGAATTATAGAATCACAGAATCATAGAATTACAGAATCATAGAATCACAGAATCACAGAATCACAGAATCATAGAATCACAGAATCACAGAATCACAGAATCATAGAATTATAGAATCACAGAATCAGAATCACAGAATCAGAGAATCATAGAATCACAGAATCATAGAATCACAGAATCACAGAATCATAGAATCATAAAATCACAGAATCACAGAATCATAGAATTACGGAATCATGGAATTATATAATCACAGAATCATAATCATAGAATCATAGAATCACAGAATTATAGAATCATAAAATCACAGAATCATAGAATTACAGAATCATGGAATTATATAATCACAGAATCATAATCATAGAATCATAGAATCACAGAATTATGGAATCATAGAATGGGCTGGGCTGGAAGTGACCTCCAAAGCTCATCCAGTCCAACCCCCCTGCACTCAGCAGGGACATCCTCCACTAGATCAGGTTGCCCAGAGCCCTGTCCAGCCTGACCTTGAATATCTCCAGGGATGGGACCTCAACCACCTCCCTGGGCAACCTGTTCCAGTGTTCTGCTACCCTCATGGTAAAAAACTTGTTCCTAACATATAATCTAAATTTACTCCTCTCTAGTTTGAAGCCATTTCCCCTCCTTCTGTCACTGCAGGCCTTTGTAAACAGTCTCTCTTCATCCTGCTTGTAAGTCCCCTCCAGGTACTGGAAGGTTGCTATTAGATCTCCCTGGAGCCTTCTCTTCTTCAGGCTGAACAACCCCAATTCCCTCAGCCTGCCCCCATAGCAGAGGTGCTCCAACCCCCTGATAATTTTTTGTGGCCCTCCCTGGACCCTCTGCATCAGGTCCATGTCCTTCCTTTTCCAGGCAAAAAGCAGCAAATGCATTCCAAATGCATTCAAGACTTGAGCTGGAAATCTGCTTTCTAAAATAGCTGAGGCCAAAAATATCTCCACACTTACAACTGGGAGCATCTGTGCTGAAGCCAGTGTTTGTGCTGCTGTGCTGGTTTGGAGTGGAGTCATAGAATCATGGAATTGTTTTGGTTGGAAAAGACCTCTAAGATCATTGAGTACAACGATCAACCTCAGATCAGCCAGCAGCTGGGAAGGTATTTGCCAGGCTATAAACAGCTTCTAAATGTTAGGCTCTGGATGGTTTTTATTTAATAATGGAAGCCAGGATGGAAGTGTTTCAGTTATGAGAAAATATCCTTGGATTTTAAAACTCTCTTGACTTAGCTCAAGAAGACAAAGAACTACTGGAGAGAGTCTAGCACAGGGCCACTAAGATGCTGAGGGGAGTGGAACAGCTCTCATGTGAGGCAAGACTGAGAGAGCTGGGGGTGGATAGCCTGGAGGAGAGGAGGCTGAGGGATATCTGACCAGTGTTACAAATATCCAAGGGTGGGTGTCAGGAAGATGGGGCCAGAGTCTTCTCAGTGACAGGATGAGAGGTGATGAGCATAAACTCAAACAGAAAAAGTTCAATCTAACCATGAGAAGAAACTTCTTTATTTTGAGGTGGCAGAGCACTGGGACAGGCTGCCCACAGAGGTGGTGCAGTCTCCATCCCTGGACACCTTCAAGGCCCATCTGGATGCATTCCTGTGTGACCTGCCCTAGGTGATTCTGCTCTGGCAGGGGGGTTGGGCTCAATGATGTTCAGAGGTCTCCCCCAGCTCCTACCATTCTGTGATTCTGTAAAGAGACAGCTCATAGCAGAACTTTTTCCCAATGGCACTGCTCTGTTTTAATGAATGGTGTGTGTGATGCAACCTGTCAGGTCAGTGAACCCCAGCCTGCTGAAATGTTTATGCTGCTGGAACCAAAAGGACTTGATGGCCACAGGTGACCTCAGGGAGCTGAGCACTGCAGAAAATGATAGGATGAGAGGGAATGGACTGAAGTTGGAAGAGGGGAGGTTGAGGCTGGAGATTAGGAAGAAATTCTTTGCAATGAGGGTGGGGAAACACTGGAACAGGTTGCTCAGGGAGGTTGTGGATGCCTCCTCCCTGGAGATGTTCAAGGCCAG
Source organism: Indicator indicator (assembly GCF_027791375.1). Taxonomy (NCBI): domain Eukaryota; kingdom Metazoa; phylum Chordata; class Aves; order Piciformes; family Indicatoridae; genus Indicator; species Indicator indicator. The sequence goes on along the minus strand of NC_072023.1, from coordinate 2,421,217 downwards.
GCTGGATGAGGCCTTGAGCAACCTGGGCTGGTGGGAGGTGTCCCTGCCCATGGCAGGGGGTTGGAACTGGATGAGCTTTAAGGTCCCTTCCAACCCAAACTACTCTTTGAATCTCTGAATGCAACACAGCCAGCCCTGCAAATCAAGCAGATTAAGCAGGTCTGACTGTGCTTCCTTCCTTGCCTTGTAGAATATGCAATATTTATGACTGAGCTTCCTAAATGAAAATCTGAGCAGCTTCTGTGCTCATTCAAGCTGCACAGTCCTCTTCTGGGTGATTCATTCATTGAGTCAGGCAGCCATGCATGCAGTCATTCATAAGTAATGCCACGCTTCCCTTCAGCATGCAGCTCTGATTTACCTCCTCTCTGCCTTCCAGTGTTTGTTCAGCAAACAAGACAAGCCAGGGAGCTGCTATTTCAAGCTTTAAAGACACAGTGTCCTCTAAATGCATCCATACAGGGTGCTGTACCCAGCACCTAGCACAAATGCCAGTGAGAAATGCCTGCAGCACATAGTAACACAGCCAAAATATTCTGTCTTTGCCTTGAAGGACACTGAGGTGCTGGAGCAGGTGCAGAGAAGGGCAATGAAGCTGGAGGAGGGTCTGGGGAACAAGTCTTGTGAGGAGCAGCTGAGAGTGGTAGGATGAGGGGCAATGGATTGAACGTGGAAGAAGGGAGATTTAGACTGGAAAAAAGTCTTTCCAGTGAGGGTGGGGAAGCACTGGAACAGGCTGCCCAGGGAGGTTGTGGATGTCCCTTCCCTGGAGGTGTTCAAGGCCAGGCTGGATGAGACCTTGAGCAACCTGGGCTGGTGGGAGGTGTCCCTGCCCATGGCAGGGGGGTTGGAACTGGATGAGCTTTAAGGTCCCTTCCAAACCACACTATTGTATGATTCTATGATAAGTGGCATGGATTATGATGGTAAAATTCAGCAAATTATTCCAGGATTTAGCCCACACAGGTCAGCTTTGCTCACAGTTGCATATCAAAGTGATAAGGAGCACCAGCTGGATGCATTCCTGTGTGACCTGCCCTAGGTGACCCTGCTTTGGCAGGGGAGTTGGACTCAAGGATCTCCAGAGCTCCCTTCCAACCCCTAACATGCTGTAATTCTGTGAAAGCAGAGACATTTCACCACCATGTCAGAGTTAATTTTCCAAGTAGGAGATTCATAGAATGGTTTAGGTTGGAAGAGACCTTAAAGATTGTTGAGTTCAGCCACTCTGCCTTGGGCAGGGACAACTCCCACCAGCCCAGGTTGCTCAAGGCCTCATCCAGCTTGGCCTTGAACACCTCCAGGGAGGGGACATCTATAGTTGCTTGGACCTGTAGTAGTTTCTTGAATGCAAAAGTTGTGAGACTTCTCCACATCAGTGTTCACTGCCACCTCATGTCACCCTCCCCAGTGAGGAATAAAATCCTAGTGCCAGCAAAACTCATCACAGGTCACTTCTTGACTGTAATAACCAAAAATAATTCTTCTGTTTCTGTGTTCCCTCTGCAAAGAGTGCTAGAGAAGGCTCCAAACTTTCTAAGCTCACACACATCTTTGTGGCTTTTCGCATTCTCCTTGCAGCACCAAAGCAAATCCTTCTCCTGCTCTTTTCTTTCAGTCACCTCTAGATGCTGTGGATGGACTTTCCTTGGATGGTTTGAGGGAAGTTCTGATTAAACAGGCTGTGCCTCTTCCTCAGGGTGACAGCTTAGAGAGAAGAGAGTTAGTTTTTTTCCATCCAGAATGAAAACTGCTTCATTTGCTTCCAGCCAGATGGAAAGCAAGAAAAAACCAACCAACCAAAACCAAAAGCCTGGCCTTTAGTGATTCCTCAGGAGACAGAAAATGGAGAGTACCAGGAAAACACACACATTAGAAATGCTCTCTTTAAAGCAGAGGCTCTCAAAACACAGAGAGTTAAAAACCATATTCAGGTAGTCAGGGGGGGCAAGAATACAGAGCTGTGAAGATGATATTTTTTGAGGAGAGATTGGTGTCTTTGAAATCTAGAAGGGGCAAGAGAGAGTCCAAGGGAGAGCCATGAGGATGCTCAGGGGACTTGAGCATCTCCCCTGTGAAGAGAGACTGAGAGCCCTGGGGCTGTTTAGTCTGGAGAAGAGAAGGCTGAGAGGGATCTGATCAATGTCTATCAATAGCTGAGGGGTGGGTGTCAAGGGGAGGGGGCCAGGCTCTTTTGGGTGCTTCACAGTGATAAGACAAGAAACAATGGGTTCAGACTTGAACAGAGAAGATTTCAGCTCAACATGAGTGAGGTGACAGAGCCCTGGAGCAGGCTGCCCAGGGGGGTTGTGGAGTCTCCTTCTCTGGAGCCTTTCCAAACCCACCTGGATGTATTCCTGTGCAGACTACCCTAAGTGCTCCTGCTCTGGCAGGGGGGTTGGACCTGATGATCTCTTGAGGTCCCTTCCAACCTCTGATATACTGTGAGACTGTGAGACTGTGACCACTTGTCTGGTATTTTACATCCTGCAGATGGATGAGAGGAATCACATAATCATAGGACTGGTTGGGCTGGAAAAGTCCTCTAAGATCATCCAGTCCAACCATCAACCAACACTACCATGGCCATTAAACTATGTCCTAAAGAGCCATGGCCACAGGTTTCCTGAACACCTCGAGGGATGGTGACTCCACCACCTCTCTGGGCAACCTGTTCCAATTCCAGTTCATATTTATTCAGAGTGACAACTGGTCCAATTTAGAGAGGGGGGGGGAAGTGTGTGGTATTTTACAGCTCTTTTTAAAGAGGCTTTTGCAGTGTCCAGAGTACCTAAAACAGCTGCTAGCTGCTTTTCTTTTTTTCCCCAGAAGACCAACAGGATCTCACCACATCACAGGGTGTTAGGGGCTGGAAGGGACCTCTGGAGATCATCAAGTCCAACCCCAAATCTCAAATGTTGATGATGATCTCCAAAGCCTTCATTTGATAGGTTTCTGTGTCATGAGTGTTAGTGATGTGGCCATTAGTCAGTCCAGGCTTTAATTTTTGTTGTGGTAGATCAGGATTAATTTTATTACCATGTACCACTGATGGAAAAGACCTCTACTTATCTTGGGATTCTTCATCTGGGGTTTAAAGGTTCGCTCTAAACTTAAGTTATACAAATTCCCATCTAAACATGAGGAGGAACTTCCTTAGTCTAAGGATGACAGAGCACTGGAACAGGTTGCCCAGACAGATTGTGGAGTCTCCATCTCTGGAGACTTTCCAAACTCATCTGGACATGTTAGGAAGAAATTCTTCACAATGAGAGTGGTGAGACACTGGCACAGGTTGCCCAGGGAGGTGGTGGAAGTCTGATCCCTGGAGGTGTTTAAGGCCAGGCTGGATGTGGCTGTGAGCAACCTGCTGTAGTGTGAGCTGTCCCTGGCCATGGCAGGGGGGTTGGAACTGGATGAGCCTTGAGGTCCCTTCCAACCCTGACAATTCTATGATTCTATGTTCCTGTGTGACCTTCTCTAGGTGACCCTACTTTGGCAGGGAGGTTGGACCCAATGATCTTCAGAGGCACCTTCCAACCACTACCATTCTTTGATTCTGGGATGTCTTTGACTTTCTGAGCAGCTAATATGATTTGAATTGCTCTCTTTTGTTGTGTCCTAACTTGACCTTTAGTTGTTTTGATCAATGACGTTCAGATAAGCCTCATGCTCACAGAAGCACAATTTTTCTTAGGCACAGATCATCAAAAGATAGTCCTGGCAGTGTGAAATAAACAGAGGTAACTTTAACCACTTGCTGCCTCAGGTTCACTTTTCCTTGAGAGACAGAGGGAATTGCCAATTCCCAGTGAATTTACTGGAACAGATTAGTGCCTTGTCTCTGGGGAGTTTGTAATCTTGTGTGCAAGATCATTGTGCTCACCACGACTTTGCCCTAAGCTAAGGGTCAGGCACAGGACCATGGAATCATAGGATCATGGAGTCTGGGAATCATAAATCACAGAATAAAAGAATCATAGAATCATAGAAACATGGAATCATGGAATCATAGAGTCTGAGAATCATAGAATCACAGAAGCATAGAATCATAGAATTGTGGAATTGTGGAATCAGAATCACAGAATCACAGAATCATAGAATTACAGAATCATAGAATCATAGAATCATAGAATCACAGAATCATAGAATCACAGAATCATAGAATCACAGAATCACAGAATCATAGAATTAGAGAATCAGAGAATCAGAGAATCACAGAATCACAGAGTCACAGAATCATAGAACCATAGAATTATAGAATCACAGAATCTTAGAATCATAGAATCACAGAATCACAGAATCATAGAATCATAGAATCACAGAATCAGAGAATCATAGAATTATAGAATCACAGAATCTTAGAATCATAGAATCACAGAATCAGCATCATAGAATCACAGAATCACAGAATCACATAATCATAGAATCATTGAATCATGGAATCACAGAATGGTTTGTGTTGGAAAGCACCTTAAAGATCATCCATCTCTAACCCCCCCTCCAAGAGATGAGCCCCCAGCCTCTACTGATCCATGGGTTTGTTGTTCCCCAGCTGCAGCTAAGGCCATCTGTGGGGTTATTGAGGGGGAACACGACATTTAAGGTTAACAGCCTGTGACAGATGTGTTCAAAATTGCTCTGTTGGCTCATGCATTGGAGCAGCAATCACAACTGAGGAAAAATAAAAGAGAAGGTCAAGATACTAAAAGTTACAGTGCCAATAACTCATGCTCTGTGGGAAGCTAACTAGCCATTTAAAAAGAACCTTTTTATTTTTTTTCTCTTCCCTATCAACATGCAAATGCCTTACAGTGCTGGAGAGCCACAATTCTCAACAGGGAGAGATTCTCCTGACATGAGAAATTGCCCAAATTATATTCCAAGAGCCTTATGAATAGGAACCATCAACATTTGTCCATTGTAATCTGCAGGCAGCCAAACCACATCAAGTCACATTCATTTGTTTTTATTTCTTTAATGTGAGGCTCAAGCCCAAGGGATTGTAAATTAGGGGGGAGGGGTTCTTGTGGAGTGGCAGAATCATCTGGATCAATACCATTCAAAAGAGTGTGCCCAGCAGGTCAAAGGAGGTTCTCCTCACCTTCTACTCTGCCCTAATGAGACTACATTTGGAGTATTGTGTCCAGTTTTGGGCTCCCCAGTTCAGGAGGGACAGGGAACTAATGAGCAGAGTCCAAAGGATGCTATGAGGATGAAGGGACTGGAACATGTGTGGTGAGGAAAGGCTGAGAGCCCTGGGGGTGTTCAGCCTGGAGAAGAGAAGGCTGAGAGGGGATCTGAGCAGTGTTTGCAAATACCTTAAGGGTGGGTGTCAAGAAGAAGGGGCCAGACTCTTTTCAGTGGTGTCCTGTGTTAGGACAAAGGACAATGGATGCAAACTGGAACCCAGGAAATTCCACCTCAATATGAGGAGAAACTTCCTTGCTGTGAGGGTGCTGGAGCCCTGGAGCAGGCTGCCCAGAGAGGTTGAGGAGTCTCCTCCTCTGGAGACTTTCAGGACCCACCTGGATGCATTCCTGTGTGACCTGCCCCAGATAACCCTGCTTTGGCGGGGGGGTTGGACTGGATGACCTCCAGAGGTCCCTTCCAACCCCTACCACGCTGTGGTCCTGTGATTAGTGACAAAGTTTTAGGCTCTTGGTATTTGTGAAGAAAGAAAGGACTGTTTTGGGTAGACACCTGCGTGTTCTGGCTAATATTTTATTTTCAAGCTTCTGGGAAGAAAATGGTTGGGGAAATAGCTGTAATTTCAATGCCACCCTTTCCCAGGAGGCTTTCTCCTAACTGATTCCTTTGCATAAAATGGGCTGCAGCAAGGAGGTTGGAGCCAAACTGGACAAAGAGACCATGGATGGGAAAAAGAAAAAAATGTACATATATTTTACCTTCTGATCACAGTAGCTGAATATTTCCTTCAGCTTTCCACGAGAAATAAATGTGCTGAAGCATGAGGGAAGACAGCAATGGGGAAGATGTCAGAGAGGGTCTGAAGGCTTTCAGCACCATGAGGGGGAATGGCTTTAAGGTGAAAGAGGGGAGATTAAGACTGGAGATTAGGGATAAATTCTTTACAGGGTGGGTGGGGAGACACTGGAACAGGTTGCCCAGAGAGATTGTGGCTGTCCTCTCCCTGGAGGTGTTCAAGGCCAGGTTGGATGAGGCTTTGAGCAACCTGCCCCAGTGGAAGGTGTCCCTGTCCATGGCAGGGAGGTTGGAACTGGATGAGCTTTAAATTCCCTTCCAACTCAAACCATTCTGTGAATCTATGATTCTAATGAATATTTCTGCTGCCATACAGTGACAACAGGATTTTGGGGGCTGGATAAATAACCCAGGGCATTTGCAGATTAATGCCTCTCCAGCCATCCAGCCTCTGCTTAAACTGGATGAGCAGCATGCTGACAAAAGCTCACTCTCTCTGTTCCCTTTGAAACTCACCCTCCAGTCAAAGGACTCCAACAAGTTGCAGACCAAACTGCTCCCTGTACAACAACCTTCCACTGGGGAGAACTGTACAAATATTTTGCTCTTTCTGTCTGTGAGTACTTTTGATTAAAATTTACTCAGGGCCCTCTTGGTCCTTTGGAGAAGGCATTGGATTTCTAAATCCTATAGCACTCTGCCTGCCACACAAGCTGCTGTTTGATCAGTGGCCCATGCCTAAACAGTGATGTTAACCTAAAGCCCCTGTGTTCTTTTCTCTTCATGCATGAGTCTTGCTCCCAGAGCTTCACGCAGAGGAGCTGAAAAGAGGATTTCCAGTGGGAGGAAAAGAAAAAAAAAGCAAAAAGCAAAAGCAAAAGCAAACCTTCCAGAAGCAAACCAACCCTGCCTTTAATACCAGAGCTGTCATTATAAAAGAATAAAACAAATGAACCTAGGAATATTTCACACAGCTTACAGTCATAATGCTTCCAGCGAGGCCAGATGAAGTCTTAAGAGGCTTAGTGCATGTGTTCAGTGTTGCAGTTAACCTCTGATGAATGATTAGCTCAGTGTTGCAGGTAATGGAGATACCCAAATGGGCTTCATTTGCATTCATTTGTTGCATCCTAAGCCATATCATAGAATCATAGAATGGTTTGGGTTGGAAGGGATCCTAAAGATCATCCAGTTCCAGCTCAGGGACACCTCCCACTAGACCAAGCTGCTCAAGGCATCATCCAGCCTGGCCTCGAATACTTCCAGGGAAGGGACATCCACAACCTCCTTGGGCAACCTGTTCCAGTGTCTCACCACTCTCACATTAAATTTCTTTCTAATCTCCAGTCCAAATCTCTCTTCCAGGTTCAGTCCTTTCCCTCTCATCCTATCACTCCAAGCCCTTGTAAAATGTCCCTGCCCAGCCCTCCTGTAGCCCCCTTCAGGTACTGGAAGGCTGCTCTAAGGTCTCCCCAGAGCCTTCTTCAGGCTGAACAGCCCCAACTCTCCCAGCCTGTTGCATAAGGGAGGTTCTCCAGCCCTCTGATCATCTTTGTGGCCTCCTCTGGACCCACTCCAACAGTTCCATGTCCTGCTTGTGTTGGTGGAACCAGAACTGGATGCAGTACTCTAGGTGGGGTCCATGGCTAAATGCACATCAAATATCAGATTATACTCTTAAAAGGCAATGTGATCTACCAAACAAGGCACAGGACCAGGATCCAGAAGAACTGGAATCTGCTCCTGGCTGACTCCAAGCTCTCTAGCTTTAAAATCTGTGCCTCAGACACTCAATTAGTGATGCAAGAGAACAACTTTCCCTGAACAATCCTTTTTTAAATGCATACCAATCTTTAGGGTGTTACCTGCCTTTGCACATCAGAGAGTGACAGTGGAATGTCTTTGTTTCAGGAGTGATCAGCTGAGTGCCAGTGCCTCTTTACTGGTCTCCTGGGCATGACTGACTAAGCCACTGAGGTACCCAGAGGTGTATACTGCAGTGCAATTGGCCTCTGTGCTCTCTATCTGGAATGCAGCCCCTTCCTTGCCTAGGGACCTGCACCCTTGTTTCAGAGAAGCCTTCTCTTCCTCCAGTGGTTGTAAGGACCTCCTGCTGAAGCAGTGTTTCAGTGTTCAAGGCCAGAGGAGCTCACAGAGAAAATGCATTCACCTGGATGGAAATACAGATCCTGAGCCAAATGGCAAACATTCTCTCTTTTACCCCGAGTTTCAAAAGCAAACAGCTGGGGACAGCTTGTTGCATTATGGTCCTGCTGCCAAAAACCCCACTGGGAACAGTCACAGAATCACAGAATGAAGCAGGTTGGAAGAAACCCTCAAGGGTTATCTTGTCCAAACCCCCTGCAGTCAGCAGGGACACCTCCAATGAGAGCAGGTTGCTCAGAGCCACATCGAGTTTGACCTTGAATGACTCCAGGGATGGGGCCTCAAGCACAGCCCTGGGCAGCCTGTTCCAGCGTTGCACAAGGATTGCTGGAGATGCCTTTCTCACAACTTAAAGGTTGTGACACACTCCTACCTCACTTTCATCTGCTGATAGTAGTCACAGAGAGCTCTCCGTCACTCCATTGTAGGATGCTCACAGATTACTTTCTCCTGGCTCTCCTCTGTGATCAGGGAGAGAGGAACACTTTCAGCTCTGAGGGAAGGTGGGATTCAGTCTCAAAGATAGTGAAGGTTTACTACTTCCAAAGCTGCTGCTTCAACTGTATCACTCCTCTTGGTCTGTTCCTCTGTTTATTCCTCTTTCTTCATCACCTAAACTAATTTTCTTTCATGTTTTTGGCCCTACTTAGAATCACAGAACCACAGAACTGTTCAGGTTGGAAAAGCCCTTTAAGATCATCCAGTCCAGCCTTCAGGCCATGACCACCATGGCCATTGACCCATGTCCCCAGGTGCCATGGCCACATTTTTCTGGGACATCTCCAGAGATGGGGACTCCACCACCTCCCTGGGCAGCCTCTGCCAATCCCTGACCACTTCCAACAAAGAAATTTTTCCTCATCTCCAACCTAACCCTCCCCTGGCACAATTTCAGGCCATTTCCTCTTCTTTTATCACCTGAGACTAGGGAGAAGAGACCAACCCCAACTTCACTGCAACCTCTTCTCAGGGAGCTGTAGAGAGCAATGAGGTCTCCCTTCAGCCTCCTCTTCTCCAGGCTGAACACCCCAAGGTCCCTCAGCTGCTCCTCCCCAGCCCTGTTCTCCAGACCCTTCCCCAGCTTGGTTGCCCTTCTCTGGACACACTCCAGCCCCTCAATGTCCTTGTAGTGAGGGGCCCAAAACTGAACCCCTCTTTGAGGCATGTGTCTTATTCATTTCCAAGCAGCCTCCTGCCACTAATCAAATCACAGTACCAGGGAATCTCATCAACTTCCCACATGTTTTTTAGCAAATACTGATGGTTTTTCCCTCTGCCCACTGTATTCCACAGGGTGGAGCTCCTTTAAAGCATCCTACAAGCAAATCCATTATCCACCCTCAAACTTCCCCTTTTCTGCCTATGAAAAACATTCCACCACTTTACCCTTCCATTCATCTCACCACCAGCTCCAGTCTGCAACAGAGAACCCTGCCAAGAACAAAGGCTCTTCCCTCCCACTCATACAGACCAGCAGCTGCTTTTGGCCCCTTTCTGGTCCCCTCACCAGCAGAAATAATTGTGTGGCAGCACAGAGAAGAGTTGGGAAGCTGATGTGGGTAAAAAAAATCATTAAATTTTGCTCCATTGGCTGTTTTCTGCATCAATGCTTGTGCAGAGCTGGAGTAGCTGGTGAAGGGAGGGGGCACTGGGAATACAGGAGCTGGAATAATCAGCCAGAGAACAAGACAGGGCAGGAGAGACTCTTTTGGCAGTACTGCTGGTTTTAAGTGCTTGCAAAAGCATGGTAGCAAGCCACTGGCTTAGTGCTTCTCATGCACAAGTGCATCACCTCACTGCTTCATAGAATCATAGAATGGTAGGGGTTGGAAGGGACCTCTGGAGATCAAGTCCAATTCCCCTGCCAAAGCAGGAGCACCTAGGGCAGGTCCCACAGGAATTCATCCAGACCAGACTTGAAAGTCTCCAGAGAAAGAGAGTTCACATCTTCCCTGGGCAGCCTGCTCCAGGGCTCCAGCACCCTCACAGCAAAGAAGTTTCTCCTCAAGCTGAGGTGGAACTTCCTGAGCTCAAATTTATGTCCCTTACCCCTTGTCCTACCACAGGGCACCATCACAAAGAGCCTCGCCCCTTCTTCTTGACATTCACCCTTAAGGTATTTATGAACATTGCTCAGATCCCCTCTCAGCCTTCTCTTCTCCAGGCTGAACACCCCCAGGGCTCTCAGCCTTTCCTCATCACAGATGTTCCAAGTCCCTTCAGCATCCTCATAGCCTCTGTTGGACTCTCTCCAGTGTCCCTCTGTCTCTCTTGAACTGGGGAGTCCAGAACTGGACACAATACTCCAGATGTGGTCTCACCAGGGCAGAGTACAGGGGGAGGAGAACCTCCCTTGACCTGCTGACCACACTCTTTTCAATGCACCCCAGGGTACCATTGCCTTTGTAGTCCACAAGGTCGCATTGCTGTCCCATGGAGAACTTCTTGCCCACCAGGACTCCGAGGTGTTTCTCCATGGAGCTGCTTTCCATGTACTGGTGCATGGGGTTGATCCTTCCCTGGTGTAATGCTTTTTGTTTCCTCATATCAATCTATCTCTGTCCTCCTGCCCATTTTTGATAACTGCACCATCAAAAAATAAAATAAAATTAAATTAAATTAAATTTAAAAAATACTACAATAAAGTACTAAAAGAAATAAAGTAAAATAAAATCATAAAATAAAATCAAATCATAATAAAAATACTAAAATAAAATAATAAAATAAATAAAAATAAAGTTAAATTAAACAATCAATAAAATAATAAAATAAATAAAAATAAAATAAAAAAATAAAATAAAAATGAAATAAAATAAAATAAAAAATAAAATACAATACAATAAATTAAATTCAATAAAAATAAAAAAATAAAATAATAAAATAATAAAGTAAAATAAATAAAAATAAAGTTAAATAAAATAATAAATAAAATAATAAAATAAATAAAAATAAAATAAAATAAAATAAAATAAAAATAAAAATAAAAATAAAAATAAAAATAAAAATAAAAATAAAAATAAAAATAAAAATAAAAATAAAAATAAAATAACAAACAGCCCAGGGCTGTTGTCCACATCTCTCTTGCAGGATGTTTTTCTGTAATTTTTTTTTAAGAGCTAACAACTCTGAGACAAAATGTTACCCTTCTGAGACAAAATGATACCCTTCTGAGAGAGACACAGAAGGGCTGGTGCTCTGGAAAATCATTTTCCACAGCCACGGAATCCACCAGCCTGAAATGTTCCTACGAGGGCTTTAGCAAAGCAACTTTCTCACTTCCCCTCAGCTGTTGTCTCTCAGCTGCCTTCAGCTTTGAAGACCCAGAAGGTGAAACAGTATCTAGAAACACTTCCACCTGGCAGTGGCAGGAGGGAAGGGACCTTTCCAGGCAGAAATAGCAGCAAAGGAAGCAGACAGATCTGGTGGAAATCTTGGGGAACTCGAGGCATCTCCAGGATCTTCAATACCCTTTGCTCTCTTCCTTCCTGATGGGAGGCTGAAAACTTACTACAGAAATGCTCAATGCTCTCCTTTCTGTCTTCTGCTGATGGATGACACTCAGCGAAAACAAACTCCCCTCCTTTTTACATGGATTTGGGTATAGATTGTCCAAAAAGGTGGTGGAGTCATCATCCTCCCTGGAGGTGTTCAACCAGCATGTGGACATGGGGACATGGTTTAATGGCCATGGTGGTGTTGCCAGTGGTGATCTGAAAGACCTTTTCCAGCCCAAATAATTCTGTATTTCTGTTTTGACTGTTCTAACAGCATTTTCTGCTTTGGTAACAATCACATGAAAACCTCACAGGGTGGGCCAAGGGTCTGCAACTAAGATCACCAGCAGGTTGTAGTGAGGTGGGCATCAATCTTTTCTCCCTGGTATCAGGTGATAGAAGGAGAGGAAATGGCCTGAAAGTGGGCCAGGAGAGGTTTAGGTTGGAGATGAGGAAAAATGTCTTTGCTGCAAGAGTGGTCAGGGATTGGCAGAGGCTGCCCAGGGAGGTGGTGGAGTCCCCATCCCTGGAGGAGTTCAAGAAAAGTGTGGCCATGGTATTGGGGACATGGTTCAATGGCCATGGTGGTGTGGGGTTGATGGTTGGACTGGGTGATCTTAAAACTCATTTCCAATCCAAAAAATTCCCTGATTCTCTGACCCTAGTGATAATTTCCCCTGGGGTTTTCCCTTCTTTTTTTCACCTAATAGTCAACTCACCTCTTACTCTACCAGTTTTTATATCAATATCTGATCAATGTTAAAAAACCTTCACATTCCTGCAGTTGCCTTAATGTCAGACCACTTTTTTATCTCAAATAAATAAATAAATAAATAAATAAATAAATAAATACATAAATAAATAAATAAACAACCCCCAAACATCTCACAAGAAGCAGGCAGAGGACCAGGACTGCTAATAATATTTGTCTAATGGCTGTGTCTCAGTTGCACCCAAGTGATAAAGCAGCAAAGGAGGCTTCTCTTTGAAGGTGGATGATATCACATCAACACCAGCTACAGAATATTTACTGATGGCTCAGAAATATTTCTCACCTCTGACTAAAGGGTTGCACATCAGAAGCAAGAAAAGAAAGACTACATCACAGGCAGGAAACATTTAAATATTTAATTACTTCTTGGGTTTGTCTGTGGGGGGTGGTGTTTGGCACCAGTTGTAGAGCCCTAGGCTTCTTAGAATGTATAAATGAGGACACCTGTCATGGCCTGGGTGAGCGTGGAAGTGGGTGATGTGCCAAATGAAATACTGCAACAAACTGTCTCAGGTGCCAGCTGGAAGTTCTATTTGTAGTAGGTACTCATGTAGTAGGGCAAGTAGTGTGGTTTTAAGGAGGTGGGTTTGAGTTTCTAGCTTCTGCCTCAAATGAAATTAGCATAAGGACTTACGCTGGGGGAGAGGAAGCACAGAATGATAGGGAGTTGGAAAGGACATTTAGAGATCACCTACTCCAACCCCCCCTTGCCAGAGCAGGATCACCTAGGGCAGGTTGCACAGGATGGTGTCCTGGAGGACTTTGAGTAGTGTTGAAACAGTTTGGGGGTGTTAAATATTTGATTCATTTACATGGAAGGTCTGAAATGCTTCTCTTAAATACAAAGAAGCTGTAGTGTGGTCTGTGGAGCTATTAGATCCTTCCTGTGATTGCTGAATTACTTACAGCACAGTTACGACCACTGCCACACTGCAGTTCTCTGATAAACTAATAACAGAATCACAAAATGGTTTGGGTGGGAAGGGACCTTCAAGATCATCTCATTCCAATCCCACTGCCATGGACAGGGACACCTTCCTTTAGACCAGGTTGCTCATCCAGCCTGGCCTTGAACACCTCCAGGGAGGGGAAAATTGCATGCTTTCCCCTTCACCTCCTAAACAGATGGCACAGGGTGTAAATTTATCTGACTTTCTGGGGGTATTTTTTTGTGGGGGCGAGGTTTTGAATTGGTTTGGTCATCTTCAGTTTAAATAATCTGAATCAAAGCAGTAAATTCAATCTGAACCAGGTATTCAAAAGCCTATAAACCAGGAGGTTCCTTCTGGAGGAAAAAGAAGGATCCTTTTTCAAAGGAACAGCAACCGAAAAAAAAAAAAGGAGTTGGTAAACAGTTTGTAATTAGCCACAACATGCTACCAGGGATTGCTTAATTGAGGCTGCCATGGTAAATTAACCAGATTCATGCCCTTGGAAAGACTGGTAAATCAAAATTACTTACAGATGGTTTCAATTATTCTGGATGAAACCATGTGCTGCTGCTTTGATTAGTTTATTTGTTGGGGTTTTTTTTCTTTTCTTTTCTTTTCACTTTTCTTTTCACTTTTCTTTTCTTTTCACTTTTCTTTTCACTTTTCTTTTCTTTTCACTTTTCTTTTCTTTTCACTTTTCCTTTTCTTTTCTTTTCTTTTCTTTTCTTTTCTTTTCTTTTCTTTTCTTTTCTTTTCTTTTCTTTTCTTTTCTTTTCTTTTCTTTTCTTTTCTTTTCTTTTCTTTTCTTTTCTTTTCTTTTCACTTTTCTTTTCTTTTCACTTTTTTCTTTTCACTTTTCACTTTTCTTTTCACTTTTCTTTTCTTTTCACTTTTCTTTTCACTTTTTCTTTTCACTTTTCTTTTCTTTTCACTTTTTTCTTTTCACTTTTCTTTTCTTTCACTTTTCTTTTCTTTTCACTTTTCTTTTCTTTTCACTTTTCTTTTCTTTTCACTTTTCTTTTCTTTTCACTTTTCTTTTCTTTTCACTTTTCTTTTCTTTTCACTTTTCTTTTCTTTTCACTTTTCTTTTCACTTTTCTTTTCTTTTCACTTTTCTTTTCTTTTCACTTTTCTTTTCTTTTCACTTTTCTTTTCACTTTTCTTTTCACTTTTCTTTTCACTTTTCTTTTCACTTTTCTTTTCACTTTTCTTTTCACTTTTCTTTTCACTTTTCTTTTCACTTTTCTTTTCTTTTCACTTTTCTTTTCTTTTCACTTTTCTTTTCTTTTCACTTTTCTCTTTTCTTTTCACTTTTCTTTTCTTTTCTTTTCACTTTTCTTTTCTTTTCACTTTTCTTTTCACTTTTCTTTTCACTTTTCTTTTCTTTTTTCTTTTTTTTTTCCTTTTCCCTTTCCCTTTCCCCTTCCTGCAAGGAAAATTATGATGCCAAAGAAACTAACCCATTCCTTCTTTCTCCCTAAATGGAAAGAGTTGAATGATTGATTGCATATAGGCTGCCAAAACCAACCACCACCAACAACAAAACCCTCTCTGGGCTTCTCTTTGTGGATGGATTCAGGAGACACAAGCAACTTAGAGTTCTTTTCTGACCTTAATGCCTCTCCTACCAACTGAATCTGCCCTACTTTCAGGCTTTAAAGAGCAATTATGTCTGCTTAGCTTTACATGTCCCATAAATCATTTGCTGAGGGAAGCATCTGGAGAACTAAAAACCTCTTCATAAAGTAGTAGGGGAAATGTCCTTGCTGCCACATCCAGATTGAGTGCTTCCAAGTGTAAGAGAAGCTCAGCCCCAGCATTCATAGAATCCTAGAATCAGTCAGGGTTGGAAGGGACCACAAGGATCAGCCAGTTCCAACCCCCCTGCCATGGGCAGGGACACCTCACACTACATCAGGCTGGCCAGAGCCTCATCCAGCCTGGCCTTAAACACCTCCAGGGATGGAGCCTCAACCACCTCCCTGGACAACCCATTCCAGGCTCTCACCACTCTCCTGGGGAAGAACTTCTTCCTCACGTCCAGTCTGAATCTCCCCACTTCCAGCTTGATTCCAGTCCTGTCACTCCCTGATATCCTAAAAAGTCCCTCCCCAGCTTTCTTGTAGCCCCCTTCAGATACTGGAACACCACAAGAAGGTCACCTCAGAGCCTTCTCTTCTCCAGACTGAACAGACCCAACTCTTTCAGTCTGTCCTCATAGCAGAGGTACTCCAGCCCTCTGCTCATCCTGGTGGCCCTTCTCTGGACACCTTCCAGCATGTCCATATCCCTCTTGTAATAGAGGCTCCAGAACTGGATGCACTACTCCAGGTGGGGTCTCACCAGAGGGGGAGAATCACCTCCCTTAACCTGCTGGCCACACTTCTCTTGATGCAGCCCAGGCTCTGGTTGGCTTTCTGGGCTGCAAGTGCACATTGACAGCTCCTGTTGAGCTTCTCTTCCACCAGCACCCCCAAGTCCCTCTCCTCAGGGCTACTCTCCAGCCAGGCCCTGCCCAGCCTGGATTTGTGCTTGGGATTGCCTCGACCCAGATGCAGGACCCTGCACTTGGTCTTGTTGAACCTCATGAGGTTGGCTTGTGCCCACCTCTCCAACCTGATATAAAGGTTTTTTAATTCCCAGTTAGGAGTGCTCCTTGAAAAGTCAAAGAACCATAGAATCATTTAATTGTTTGGGTTGGACAAGACCTTGAAGTTCATTGAGTCCAACCATCAACCCAACACCTCCGTGGCCACTAAACCGTGTCCCAAAGTGCCATGGCCACAAGTTTCTTGAAAGGCAAAGGGTTAATTTTTGCTAGGAGTGATTCAGCTTTAGCCTTCTGCTTACACAACAACTGAGTGCAGAGTTAGGTTGGGCTCTCTGGGCTTTGTCATCCTTTGTTTCTGTTGTTCCAGGGAAGGCATGGCAGATGTGGGCGAGCGTTTTCCGTGCGGTGGGATGAGAACTCTCTTCAAAAAGAGGAACTTGGTGATGAGACAGATTCGAGGTGGGGTGGGGAGATGAGTCACTCCCTGCTGTCTGGAACACTTCTGTTAACTGAGGTTTTGTAGATCCTGCTGCAGAGGGTATGGGTCTTGGTCTTTCAGCACCACATCCATACATTTTGTAAATCCCTCCAAGGATGGTGAGTCCACCACCTCCCCAGGCAGCCTGTTCCAGTGCTTTCTGTCAACCTTTTATGTGAAGAAATTGTTCTTAAGATCCAACCTGCACCTCCTCTGGCAGAACTTGAGGCTGTTTCCTCTTGTCCTGTCACTTGTTGCATGTGAGAAGAGACCAACCCCCACCTCATTGCAACCTCCTTTCAGGGAGCTGTAGAGAGCAATGAGGTCTCAGCCTCCTCTTCTCCAGACTAACCAACCCCAGTTCCTTCAGCCATTCCTTATCAGACTTGTGTTCAAGGCCCTTCACCAGCTCAGTTGCTCTTCTTTGGACCTGCTCCAGCACCTCAATGTCCTTCCTGTAGTGAGAGGCTCCAAACTGAACCCAGTGCTCCAGATGTGACCTCACCATTGAGAGCAGAGGCGGACAGTCACATCCCTAGACCTGCTGGCCACACTATTCCTGGTACATTCAGGTCCTGTAAGCTCTTCATAGGTCTCTTTCTTTTAGATCACTACCCAGAGGATTACCCACATGACAACTTGGGTTTGGTTAAATCAGATCCCATTTTTGTTCACTACCACTTCTGGCTTGCCAAGACTGCTGCACTAAGTTAGGATTTCAGCAGGACTCAACTGTTCCTTGCAGCCAAGTGAGATAATTCAGGTTTCTTGCTGATGCTACTGAATTCCTGTTATAGCAGGAAATAAACATTTTCTTGGTAAGCTAACCTCATTTTTGATGGTGGTGAATGACTCACCGGGAAGTCTCTCTTGACAGTGGCTCTGGCCAGCTTTAAAGCCTCTTTTGCTAAGGGAGGAAGACTGTGGTGAGTTGTTTGATGGTGCAGGCTGGCACATCTATGAGCATGGTTAATATTTTAATAGTTTTACAGAACTGTGGCATCCATACTTATGTCAGAGGATCTCACTTCATTTCCCATGGCAGCTAGCAGGATCTAGGTAGAGAAAGCACTTTCCTTCTTCCCATATCACAAAAGAAATACCTACTTCATTAAAGGCATTTTAATTACCTTGTGCATACAACAGCCCTTTTGCCTGGAAGGGGATGAAGGTAAATCCTTACTGCCAACAGCTGTGGTGGGAATGTTAAGAGTTCTGTCAGCTTGAGAGGTGTCCTGAGTGCCTGGACCACCAATGTTTCTTTTCACAGGATGAAAGTTTGGAGGAGTGTTTAGATTTGCATCATTCCTACTGCAGTGCTTTCCACTCTGACAATTTGTGTGCCAAATCTTGGCTCTCAGGTGAGCAGAATGACAGAATCATAGCCTCAGAATCATGGCATTGTTTGGGTTGGAAAAGACCTCCAAGACCATCAAGTCCAACCATCAACCCAACACCACCAACAAACCATGTCTGCAAGTGCCATGGCCACACTTTTCTTGAACACCTCCAGGGATGGGGACTCCACCACCTCCCTGGGCAGCCTCTTTGAATCCCTGACCACTCCTGCAGCAAAGAAATTGTTCCTCATCTCCAATCTAACCCTCATCTGGCACAATTCCAGGCCATTTCTTCTCCTGTCACCTGTGCAGATGTGACTCCAGCCTCTGCAACGTGAAGCTAAGGGCAGATGTCTTCACCATTTGTGCAGTTTGCTTCAGCCTTCTTGCTCTGTATTCTGTTCAAGGCTGTCAGAGTTTTCAAATCTGAGAAGAGGCAAAGTTCTCAGTCTTAAGCTAGAGAAAAAACAGAGACAAGACTGCAGGAGGCAGCCAACACAACTTTGGTAGCAATGCCAGGTTGGATGAGGTCTTGAGCAAGCTGGGCTAGTGGGAGGTGTCCCTGCCTATGGCAGGGGGTTAGAATTAGATGATCTTCAAGGTCCCTTCCAACCCAAACCATTCTATGATTCTATGAATCTATGAATCAGACTTCTCCAAAGTAGCCAACAAGTCCATTCTTATGCCAGGAGGCAAATCTTTGCCTTCTTCAGACCTTTGTCCTGGCTGATGGCACATCAGAACAGGCAAGAACAATCTTTCTGTGGGAGTATTGTGGGGGGTTGGAATTAGGGTGTCAGGTAGTGATAGGACTTGGGGGAATGGAGCAAAAGTAGAAGTGGGGAGATACAGAATGGGTGTTAGGAAGAAATTCTTCCCCATGAGGGTGGTGAGACACTGGCACAGGTTGCCCAGGGAGGTGGTGGAAGCCTCATCCCTGGAGGTTTTTGCAGCCAGGCTGGATGTGGCTCTGAGCAACCTGATGTAGTGTGAGGTGTCCCTGCTCATAGCAGGGGGGTTGGAACTGGATGAGCCTTGAGGCCCCTTCCAACCCAACCCATTCTATGATTCTGTGATTAGCAGCACAGACCTGTTACCTATCAGCTTGAAACAATTTTCTCATGCAGCATCTTTGGGGTGCTTCTGGATCTGTTAGGTACTGACAGTTGCACCCAGAGCAACCTTAGCAGAGCCCTTGTCACACTGACTGACCTTTGAGTCAATTCTTTGAGTTTTCCTTGGTGGAAGACAGAGCTAACTTCCATCTTCTTTTTGGTTCAAGTTCCACAGGTGCTGTGGATAAGGGTTAACAGGTGGGCAGGTGGACCCCAGGTGGGGCCATGTTACTCCCTCTCCTTTCCTGCCTATCCTCTATTTAAGGGGGCAGGAAGTTCCTTCATGGTTGTCTTTTTTTTTTTTTTTTTTCATTGCTGCCTGGCATGGAGCTGTTTGCTGGCTACTGGAAACCTCTTCAGGGCCAGGCTTGCTTCCATGTGTTTTGGACCTACCTCCATGTGTTGTGGAGAAATCCCCTGCCCTCCAAGACTGGGGTTTGTTTCTCTCTGTGTATATTCCTTCCCTCAATCTTTCCATGCTTTCCTTTTCCCTTGATACCTTTTATTGTTTGTTAGAATGACTTTCTTAACTTCTAGTTCCATGCAAGCCCTTTTGTTTACCCCTGGCCTCCTCTGCCTATCTTTTCCCTGAGGAGGCATAGTCTAAATTCTGTCCTGTGGGGTTGAAACCTTAAAACAGTCACCACAGGTGGGAAGTAAATATCTTCCTAAGCATCCCTTCTGATTGTTGGCTCTTCAAAGTATGTTATTCCTTTCAGGTTTGAAAATACTTTGGAATTTTGCATTTTTTTCTGAATTTTTTTGGTTTTGTTTTGTGAGCTCTAATGCTTTTGTTGTTTGTTGGGTTTTAAGGAAAGTGTGGTTCCACTGAGTGACTCTGAGACACACAGAACAAGTGATGCTTCCTGATAAAGATGATGTAGCATTTGGCAGCGCTCATGTGAAATGAAAACATGAGGTGGAACATCTACTGATGACCTCAACTGATCATGAGAAATTGTTTCTCTTAGATTAAGTACAGGAGACTCATCTCACTTTCTGTCTTTGACCAGGAACCAGCAATGTGCTCTCATGGCCAGGAAGGCCAATGGTGTCCTGGGGTGCATTAGAAGAGCTGTGGTCAGTAGGTCAAGAGAGGTTCTCCTTCCTCTCTGCTCTGCCCTGGTGAGGTCACATCCAGAGTATTGTGTCCAGTTCTGGGCCCCTCAGCTCGAGAAGGACCTCAGGGAACTGCTTGAAAGAGTCCAGCACAGAGCCGCAAAGATGCTGCAGGCAGAGGAACATCTTCCTCATGAGGACAGACTGAGGGAGCTGAGGGCTCTGTAGCTTGGAGAGGAGGAGCCTGAGAGGTGACCTCATTGCTGGGGATAAATATGTGAAGGGTGAGTGCCAGAGGCTGGAGCCAGGCTCTGCTGGGTGATGCCCAATGCCAGCACAAGGGGCAATGGTGGAAGTTGAGGCATAGGAAGTTCCATGGAAACAGGAGGAAGAATTTTTTCCCTGTGAGGGTGACAGAACCCTGAGACAGGCTGCCCAGGGGGGTGGTGGAGTCTCCCTTTCTGGAGATCTTCAAGACCCACCTGGATGTGTTCCTGTGTGATCTGCTCTAGGTGACCCTGCTCTGGCAGGGGAGTTGGACTGGATGAGCTTTGGAGGTCCCATCCAGCCCCTGACACTCTGTGATTCTGTAAATCATTTGAATTCCTGGGGTGTGGGTTCTGGGGGGGTTTTGTTTGTTTTTTTTTTTTAAACATTATTTTTATTTTCCAGAAGAGTAGGTGGGGAGACAGTCAAAAGGGATGGAAAAGGTGCTACTGACTCATAAGGATGAGAAATAGGCAGCCTTAAGAAGGAATCCTGGATTGATGCTTGCTGATTCATAACTTCCTACATCCCTGTGGGGAAAAAAAAGTGTGGATTCTGCCCTGAGCAATCATCTGCTGGAAACCCACCCTCCCTTCACAGAGTCAGACAGGAGTTTCAAAACTGGAAGAGGCTTCAACTTCAACTCCCAGAAGATGTTCCCATGCAAACTGTTTAGAAAGATGGCCTCCTGGTAGTTTTAGGCTGTGCCTAGAAAATTTTCCACAGGCCTTGAACAGGAAGGAGTAGAATGTAAATAAATGACTATGGGGTGTCAGGCCTGGAACCACTAAAACCTCCAATTCTGTCTTGCCTCAGAACAGAGATGTTCCAGTCCCCTCAGCATCTTTGCAGCCTTCTGCTCTACCTCTCCAGCAAGTCCCTGTCCTTCTGGAACAGGGGATTCCAGGAATGGACCCAGTAGTCCAGATGTGGAGAACGACCTTGGAGTCCTGGTGGCTGATAAGTTCTCCATGGAACAGCAATGTGACCTTGTGGCCAAGAAGGCCAAGGGTATCCTGGGGTGCATTGAGAAGAGTGTGGCCAGCAGGTCAGGGGAGGTTCTCCTCTCCCTGAACATTGCCCTGGTGAGACCACATCTGGAGTATTGTGTCCAGTTCTGGGCTTCCCAGTCCAAGAGGGACAGGGAACTACTGGAGAGAGTCCAGCAGAGGCTACAAGGATGCTGAGTGGACAGCAGCACCTGTGTGATGAGGAGAGGCTGAGAGCCCTGGGGCTGGTTAGCCTGGACAAGACAAAGCTGAGAGGGGATCTGATCATCTCCTCAGGGAAGTGGTGAAGTTCCCAACATTGGACTCTTTAAAGATTCAGTTGGCAGGGTGTTGAGCCATCTTGTCTAGACCATGCTTTTGCCAAGGCAGGTTGGACTTGCTGATCTTTGGCTTGCCTTCCAGCGTGGGATTCTACAATTTGATGATTTTCTGAAGTTCTTCTGATGCTTTTGCAGGCCCTTAGGGGCTTTTTCTGGGCTCTGATAGAGACTTGGCTCCTATCACAAGGGTTTGGTTTTTTTTTTATGAACAGTGTATTTAGTGACTCTTGGAGCAGCTAAAATGGGAACTCTGTTTGTTAACCACTGAATAGCTTTGTGAATGAACACACTGAGAAGGCTCTGAGGTACCACCTCAAAACAGCTTTGTCCTCTACAAAAGGGCAAGGCCAGAGCTCCAAATGCCAGGTCCAGCTGAGGCTGGCAAACGTTGTCACAGTATCTGGGGTTTCCTTCAAGGTACTGTCAGATGAGGAATCATCTTCTTCATTTGCATCATGCCAGATGGCACCAAAGTAATTTTTGATGTTCAGTGACTCCCCTGAAAGATTTACAGTGCCAAGCTGAGGAGCACAAGGGTGGCTTCAGAAATAGTCATGAATCAAGAGCAGCAGAGGGTCATTAAGATGGCAATTTCCTGATGATGTTAGGAAGAAGCATGATGGTTTCATTAGCAATAAAAGGAAGGCTCCCTAAGACTTTTGAGCTCAGTGTTTATTATTACTTGTGAGGAATTGATATTGAGGTCTTCTTCTTGGCTTTATCCTGGTTGCTAGGCAACAGAGATGTTTGTGATGTGCTAATCTTCAAGGATAGAGAGGTTAAAAAAAAAAAAATTATATCCACCCAATATATGTGTGAAGGATTGCTCCTTTTTTTTTTTTTTTTTCCCTCTTCGATCTCACTCTAAGGAAAAAAAGAAGGAGCTGGGAGAAGAGACTGTTGACAGTTCTTGGAAGAACTCTGTTGAGGTTATGGAGACCTCTGCCTGCTCCTTTCCCATGAAGTGTTAATGTCATGGGACTGGAATACTGAAGTTCTTCTCTCACTTACTGTGAAACCAGCTGAGAGGCAAATGCCCACCCTGCCTGCAGTGGGTGGTGGTCTTCTGGCACCCTGCCATTCTGCCAGCTGCCTTTCCAACCTCAGCACCTTGCCCTGCCAGCCCACAGTGGGTCCTACAGGCTCAGTGCCTCCACCTCATAGGATCACAGAGTGCAACACATTTGTAGAGACCCTCAAAGGTCATCTTGCCCCCAACCTCCCTGCAGTCAGCAGCGACATCTCCAATTAGATCAGGCTGCTCAGGGCCACATCAAGTCTGATCTTGAATATCTCCAAGGATGAGATCTCAACAACATCCCTGGGCAGCCTGTTCCAGTGTCTCACTACTCTCATTGTGCAGCACTTCCTCCTGATGTCCAACCTAACTCTGCCCTTCTCCAGTTTCAAACCATTGCCCCTCACCCTATCCCCACAGGCCCTTCTGAACAGTCCCTCCCCACCCTTTCTACAGATAGCCTTCAGATATTGAAGTGCAGCTCTAAGGTCTTCCTGCAGTCTTCTCTTCTCCAGGCTGAACACCCCCAACTCTCTCAGCCTGGCTTGAACATCTTCTTGACTGTGGAGCAGAAGAGCACCAAGGCCAAGTGGCTGCAGTTTTGCTCTCTGGTATCCAGCTGCCAGGGTACAGATTTCTGATTTACAGTTGAGGCAAGCTGCAGTTGTTTTTTAACACACACACACCCCCCCATGCTCTTGTGGGCTGCAACTCATCACAGAAGACAAAACCTGCAGAAGGAGGTTTTCATGTCACCAAGCACAGTCTCCATGGGACAGCAATGTGACCTTGTGGCCAAGAAGGCCAATGATATCCTGGGGGCATTAAGAAAAGTGTGGCCAGCAGGTCAAGGAAAGTTCTCCTCCTCCTTTACTCTTCCCTGGTGAGGTCACATCTGGAGTATTGTGTCCAGTTCTGTGCTCCCCAGTTCAGGAGGGACAGGGAACTACTGGAGAGAATCCAATGGAGGCTAAGAGGATGCTGAAGGGATTGCAACATCTGTGTGAGGTGGAAAAGTTGAGAGCCCTGGGGGTGTTGAGCCTGGAGAGGAGAAGGCTGAGAGGGGATCTGAGCAATGGTTACAAATATCTGAAGGGTGGGGGTCAAGAAGGGGCCTGGCTCTTTTTGATGGTTTCCTGTGATAGGACAAGAGGCAATGGACACAAACTGGAACACAGCAAGTTCCACCTCAACATGAGCAGAAACTTGGCTGTGAGGGTGCTGGAGCCCTGGAGCAGGCTGCCCAGAGAGGTTGTGCAGTCTCCTTCTCTGGAGACTTTCCAAACCCACCTGGATGTGTTCCTGTGTGGCCTGCCCTGGGTGATCCTGCTCTGGCAGGGTGGTTGGACTGGATGATCCCCAGAGGTCCCTTCCACCCCCTACCACCCTGTGATTCCATGAGGTCATTACATTAGCTAGACAACAATAACACCCTTCAGGGATCCATTGTTACCTCTGAAGGTAAGAGAGGAAATGAGAATGTGACATCTCCCTGTGGAGTCTGTAGGGCTCCCAGCTCATTTCTTTTAGTGCCTTAGGAAAGGAAAACAAAGATGGATTTCAGCTCTGAGTGCTTTGCTGCCATGATTAATGGTTTGGAGCTCTCATAACATCTCTATTCTCCTTGTAACAATGAGAATTATGATCTGATGGCTTTCACATTCTGCTCCCCTTGTGCTCACAGGTTTTGGTGTCAGTCACACACCTGCTTGGCTGGAACAAGGACAATGAGTGCTTGCCAGACTCCAGCTTTCTGCAGGCAAAGAGCAAAAGACCTTTTTTCAGGTAAGGGTTTCAGCACAGTCCTTTGAAGGCCAGCACTTCTCCTTCAGAATCCCCTACACTGGACAGCTTGGAGACTCATCTTGTCAGGGTGCTGGGCCAGCTCATTTCAACTCCACTAGCAGCTAGAAAGTTTGGACCAGATGATCCTTGAGGTCCCTTCCAACCTGTGATTCTGCTGACTGCTGAAGCTTGATTCTGCCTCTCAGTCGCATTGTTTACAAAGGTTTCCACAAAGAAAGGAAAACTTGATTTTGGTGGACACTTCACCACTTAATCTGCAAAGAGATATCATAGAATTGTCAGGGGTAGAAGAGACCTCAAGGCTCATCCAGTTCCAAGCCCCCTGCCATGGGCAGGGACACCTCACACCACAGCAGGTTGCTCAGAGCCACATCCAGCCTGGCCTTAAACACCTCCAGGGATGAGGCTTCCACCACCTCCCTGGGCAACCTGTGCCAGTGTCTCACCACCCTCATGGGGAAGAATTTCTTCCTAACATCCAACCTGAATCTTCCCATTTCTAGTTTTTCTCCATTCCCCCCAGTCCTATCACTACCTGACACCCCAAAAAGTCCCTCCCCAGCTTTATTGTAGACCCCCTTAAGATGCTGGAAGGTCACAGTAAGGTCTCCTTGGAGCCTTCTCTTCTCCAGACTCAACAGCCCCAACTCTCTCAGTCTGTCTCCATAGGAGAGGTGTTGGGAGCCTCCAATCATCCTCCTGGCCCAGTAAAGTACCAGGCTCAGGCCATCTCTGAAAAGCTTCTTGAAAACACCACCATGGGAACTCTTTTTCTTCCCTTGTGCTTGGTCACAGTGGTTACATTCATCATGTGAGGGATCTGGAGCACAGCCCTGTGAGGAGAGGCTGAGGGAGCTGGGGGTGTTTAGCCTGGAGAAGAGGAGGCTCAGGGCAGACCTCATTGCTCTCTACAACTCCCTGAAGGGAGGTTGTAGCCAGGTGGGGGTTGGGCTCTTCTCCCAGGCAACCAGCAGCAGAACAAGAGGACACAGTCTCAAGTTTTGCCAGGGGAGCTATAGGCTGGATGTTAGGAGGAAGTTCTTCACAGTGAGAGAGATTTGCCATTGGGATGTGCTCCCCAAGGAGGTGGTGGAGTCGCCATGCCTGGAGGTGTTCAAGAGAAGCCTGGATGAGGCACTTAGTGCCATTGGATAGGGCTGGGTGATAGGTTGGACTGGAGGATCTTGGAGGTCTCTTCCAACCTGGTCGATTCTATGATTTTCAAGCACTGGAACAGGCTGCCCTGGGAAGTGGTGGAGTCACCATCCCTGGAGGGATTTAAAACATGCATGGATGTAGTGCTGAGACCTGGTTTAGTGGCAGTGGCTTAGCAGCAGGGGTGGGATTGTGAGGTCTGGGTGAGTGGTTGGACCTGATGATCTCAAAGATGGCAGTTAGCAGCCTCTTACACTGCAAGCAGTCAGAGGCTCTTTGCTTTCCATCTAATGGGGACTACAGGCAGGTTTAGGAAGATTTATGCAGGTTGTCATAAAACTCCAAGTCCTGCAAGAAAATAGGACAACATCTTTACTGCTTCCAGATCAGGCTGAAAATACAACAAATCTTTCCAATTTATTGGGGGGGGGAAACAAAATTATTGCAGGATTTTTTTCATTTCTTCCTAGTTTAGCCCAAAAAGGAAGCTCAGTATGAAATCCCTCCTGGGCATCATTTTAGGTGATCATTAACAAAGGACTGAGCAGATTCTGCTCTGTTGAATTAAACTGTAATTTTTTTTCTTTCATACACTTCTTGTCCAAGCAGACAAAATCATGGAGTCATTGAATCCCAGACTTGTTTGGGTTGGAAAAGTCTTTTAAGACCATTGAGTTCAACTGTTAGACCACCCTGGCCATTAAACCCTGTCCCCAGGTGCCATGGGCAACACCTTTCTTGAACTCCTCCAGGGATGTGGAATCCACCACCTCCTTGAGCAGCCTGTTCCAAAGCTCTCCTTTCAACCATGCAGGTCTCCTTCCTCAATGGCTTGTCTTTTGGGACATGGGGATGGCCTGTTCCTGTGCCTTTAAGACTTAAGTGATGGTGAATAAATAAATATGCACAGAGTGAATCAAACATGAACAAGCCACTCCTTGCTTCTAGCTGCTGTTTAGGTTATTGTTTTTCTCTCAGCTAAAGACAGTCCTCAATGAAAATACAAATTCTCTTTAGGTAATCAGAATGATATGGAGTGAAAGGCCAAAGGATTTAACAACCTGCATGGAACCATTGAGTCTGACTCCCCACTGGACACTGCAAACAATGTAAAATGAGGGTGAGTGAAACCAGAGCCTGAATTCTTCATGCTTGGCTTGTGGAGAGTGATTGCTCCAAGTGAAAAGTCAAAGACATTCAGCCATTGGAAGAGGCTGCCCTGGGAGGTGGTGGAGTCAACCTCCCTGGGGGTGCTCAAGAAACCTATGGCCATGGCAGTGTGGGACAAGACAATCTGATCCTGGAAATATTTTTATAACATGCCTTTAGATTCAGAGAATGGAGTCATAGAATTGTTTCAGCTGGGAGAAAAACTTCCAAGACCATCATTCCAACCATGAACCTCAGACCAGAATGGCCATTAAACCTTTTCTCATGAAGGATGAGACAGTTCCCACTCCCACTGAAGTGTCAAATTCTTACACTGATGATTGAACTCAAGTCATTCAATCCCAGATGACTTAAATTCAAATAGTTTGAGCTCCCCTTTCAATTTTTGCAAGCTTATTCCCAATCGTAAGTATTTGGCAGCAATTCCAAACAGCCAGTTCAGAGCCTGAAACAGCCCAAAGTTTCTGCTTGTGGAATTTCTGCTTTGCAAGGACTGCATAGGAAACCTGTGTGATACATTGTCCTGGTTCCCATGACTACCTCTAATAATGTTTGTAGACCTCAGCAGTGTCTACATCCAGTTTAAAAAAAAAAAAAAAACAAAAAAACCCACAACCTTTATTGACATTCACTTCCTGATGCTTTTGGCAGAAGAAACCGAAGGCAGGAACAATTCTGGTTTTAAAGGAAACAGATATGGCATGTTCACACTTCCCAAACTGGTTTGGGATTTTTTTGTTGTTGTTTTGGGTTCTTTTTTTTTTCTTTTTCCAAATCCCAGGTGGTTAGAGTGACACACAATTAGAGCATGCAGAATGAGCTCAGTTGTTTATGGAGCAACCAGCAGGAGGTCTGATGCCTCATCTGTGCACAGGAGAGCTTTAGTAGCCCAGCTTGGTAAGGTTAGTTGTGTTAGAGCACAGATTCCTAGGCAAGCTGGATCACTAAAAGTTTTGTAAACCCTCCTTCATGTCTAATTATCTTGCCTAAAACTATCACAGGTGATGGACACAAGTCGGGCATTGGAGTTCAGGCAGAAATTCTTCATGAGAAGGGGAGCACGCACTGGAGCAAGGTTGCCCAGATGAGCATGGGATCATAGAATCATGGAATGGGTTGGGTGGGAAGGGACTCCAAAGACCATCCAGTTCCAACCCTCCCACCATGGGCAGGGACACCTCCCACCAGCCCAAGCTGCTAAAGGCTTCATCCAGCCTGGCCTTGAACACCTCCAGGGAGGGGACAGCCACAACCTCCCTGGGCAACCTGTGCCAGTGTCTGCCCACCCTCACTGGAAAGAATTTCTTCCACTTCTCCAGTCTAAATCTGCCCTCCTCAAGCTTCAATCCATTCCCCCTTATCCTATCACTCCCAGCCCTTGTCACAAGTCCCTCCCCAGCTCTTCTGTAGCCCCTTTCAGGTACTGGAAGGCTGCTCTAAGGTCTCCCCAGAGCTGGTTGAGCCCAACAATCTTGGAAGTCTTTTCCAACAGAAACAGCTCTGTGATTGTTAATATATTTATTAAGTGAAAAAGTAAATTAATGCCAGTTTTGGTCTAAATACTGTTGGCTGCCATCTCCAAATCCTTCCTCACCAGTCCTTCTCTTTCCTGTTCCTCCCCCAAGACACCCCTTGCAAAAGTGACCCCTGGTGCACACCAAAATCCTGCAGCTTTTCATTCACCTCTCCTTGATCCCTGGCTGATATTTCTGGCTCAGGGCAGTTATTTCTCTTTCCCAGACCTCACTTTTCCAATACATCCAACCTACCTCAGGCTGCTTTTTGGCTGGAGTTGGGGGGAGAACAGTGGGAACTGGCAGCTGGAGAGCAGCAGCACCCAGCAGATGCACAGAGCCAGGAAGGAAGTTCTGCAACAAGTAGTGCAGATGGAGCCTGACCCTATTGTGTTCAGTTGGCCCTGCCATGGAATGACCAAATCCTTTCCTCAGTCCTGAGCAGCTCTTTCTGTGGCTACTGCAAACTCCAGGCTAGTCCACAACTCATCACACAACTGAGCAATGAGAGTTCTATAGAATCAAAGGATTGTTTTGGTTGGAAAAGACCTTCAAGATCTTCCAGTCCAAAGTAAGTTTGATTTCTTAGATGTCAGGCTTGCTACAGGATTAGCTTGTCAGGAGGAGGGGAAAAATAGCTTCTTCACATATGAAAGCTTAGAAACAGGAACAGAATGAGAAACTTAAGGAGGTGCAAGCTGGAAAATGTCCAGAGCAGGGCAATGAGGCTGCGGAAGGGTCTGGAGAACAGGGCTGGGAAGGAGCAGCTGAGGGAGCTGGGGGTGTTTGGTGTGGAGAAGAGGAGGCTGAGGGGAGACCTCATTGCTCTCTACAGCTCCCTGAGAGGAGGTTGCAGTGAGCTGAGGGTTGGTCTCTTCTCCCTAGTCTCAGGTGATAGAAGGAGAGGAAATGGCCTGAAATTGTGCCAGGGGAGGGTTAGGTTCGAGATGAAGAAAAATTTCTTTGGTGCAAGAGTGGTCAGGGATTGGCACAGGCTGCCCAGGGAGGTGATGGAGTCCCCATCCCTGGAGGTGTCCAAGGAATGTGTGACCATGGCACTCGAGGCCATGGTTTGATGTCCATGGTGGTGTTAGGGTGAAGGTTGGACTGGATGATCTTGGAGGCCTTTTCCAACCCTAACAATTGTATCATTCTATGAGGAGTTAGGTAGGAGGCCCTCCAGATGAAAATAGCTGCACCTTTTCATATTTATTTATTTATTTTAATAAACAGAGTTCTCTTCTTGCCACAGATTCCTGGCAACCAAGACACAGAAGCATCTATCACCCATCATATGCACTAAGCTGTGCTAGCAAGCATGGAAAATAAAACCCCAAAACAACCCAAGGTGTCTAATCTATCTTTAAAAAGCCATCAGAAGAGAGCTTTGCTATTCAATCCTGTTCCACCCCTACAAAATTCTCTCTAAGGCAATTTCTTGAAGGCTGGTTTCTGCTCAGCCTTAACTTCCTGTTTACTTGGGACTGTAGAGAGTGGTTTATTTTCAGCCTTGCGTTTGTTTTCTTTTCTCTTTTCTTTTGTTTGTTTGTTTGTTTCCCCTCCCAAATTATTTCAATGACTTGGGAGAGTCGATAGGAAGAAGAAGTTAATGAAGGCAGCAGATCTTGGTGCTTTGCAGGGATAGAAACCTGTGTCCATGGAAACAAAAAGAGAAGCCAAACCTGAGATTTCCCTTTCCTTCTCTGCTGTGTGACCTGATGAGAAGCAAGCAGTGTGGTGATATCTGAGGACAAAGACTTCCCTTGTAGCAGCTCCAAGACAGGAGGTGACAGGAGAGGTCATCAGGCAAACTCCAAAGAACAGAAGCATGGAATTGCTCTGGTTGGAGAACACCTCTAAGATCATGGAGTCCAACCATCCACATAACACCACCATGACCATTAAACCACATGCCTAAGGGCTGTGTCCTCCTATCTAGAAGCCTGGATGAGGCACTTAGTGCCATGGTCTGGTTGATTGGATAGGGCTGGGTGATAGGTTGGACTGAAGGATCTTGGAGGTCTCTTCCAACCTGGTTGATTCTGTGATTCTATCCCAATGCCTCAATGTCTTTGAATTGTACTTTGAACACTCCCTCTCCACAAGCCATAGACATTTGGCTTCTTAATTCATAGAATCATCCCATCAGAGAATTGTTTTAGTCGGAAAAGACCTCCAAGATCATCCAGTCCAATATTGCTTCAACCCAACACCACCATGTCCCAAGTGCCATGGCCACACATTTCTGGAACACCTCCAGGGATGGGGACTCCACCACCTCCCTGGGCAGCCTATCCCAATCCCTGACCACTCTTGCAGCAAGGAGATTTTTCCTCATCTCCAAACTAACCCTCCCCTGGCACCATTTCAGGCCATTTCCTCTTCTTCTACCACCTAAGACTAGGGAGAAGAGACCAAGTCCCACCTCACTGCAACCTCCTTTCAGGGAGCTGTAGAGAGCAGTGAGGTATGTTCAAACAGTCTGAAGGGCTTGGATAATCTCCACTGAAGGGCAGATAACAGCCTCCCAATGATACCTAAAAGAAGAAGTCCTTCAGAGTTGAAAACCATGGCTATGGGGAATTTTTAGACAGATATGGTCTGGCCTCAGTGTAAGTATCTGCACTGCTGCTTGCTTTCAGGAGAAGATATAGATTGAGGTCTATGCTAAGGGCATAATCTCTGCCCCAGGGCAGACAAGGATTTTTTGGTGCTCTCAGAAGACACTTCTGAAGCCCTGCCAATTCTAGACTCAGCTTTAAGTGTTGTTTTTCAGATTGGGATGAAGCAACAGAGATTTTTTCCCAGCTACCTCAAGCCACCCAGCATCATTTGATGGCAAATCACCACCAGGATGCTATGGCTCAGTAGCTCCTCCTCAGTTCTAGTCAGCTGGGCAGATGAATAAGAAAATCAGAGAAGACCTTACTGGTGGTTCTGTGCTGACTGTTTGCTGGTCTTGGGCTTCCCAGCAAAGGTTCTCAGGCTGCCCAGGGAGGTGATGGAGTCACCATCCCTGAAGGTATGTAGAAGACAGATGTGGTGCTGAGGGATGTGGTTTAGTGGTAGTGGCTCAGCAGCAGTGGTGGGGTTGTGAGATGTGATATGGGACTTTGGGCCATGGTTTAATGGCCATGGTGGTGTTAGGTTGATGGTTGGACTCAATGATCTTAGAGATCTTTTCTAACCAAAACAATTCAATGCTTCTATGATATTCAATTTCTAACCTCAAGGGGTCGTTGACTTCATTACCATAGCACAGATTTCCAAAGGGGGTTGTAAAAAACCTCTCTCCCAGGCTGGAAGAAGCATCAAGTTGTTATGCTGCTGCAGTTGTCTCCTTGGGCTAATTAGCACTGATTCAGTGACACAACACTGCTGGCAGTGTGCAGGAGGGACCCTGTGCTGCTTCCAGGCTCCCCAGATAACTCAAACACGGAGTTAGGTCATCTGTCTGAACATCATTTATCTTGATATCATCTATCTGGACATCATCTGACTTGATATCATCTATCTGGATATCACCTGTATGGATCTATCTGGAGATGAGGAGGCTGAGGAGAGACCTTCTCACTCTCTACAGCTCCCTGAAAGAAGTAGAGAGGTGGGGGTTGGTCTCTTCTCCCTGGTCTCAGGTGCTAGGATGAGAGGAAACAGCCTCAAGCTGCATCAGTGGAGGCTGAGTTTGGAGTCTTAAGAAACATTTCCTCACTGAAATAACTGCAAAGCCCTGGAACAGGGAAGTGGTGGAGTCCCCATCCCCAGAGGGAGTTAGAAGACATAGACATGTGTTTCTGAGGGACATGGTTTAGTGGTGACCTGGCCATGCTGGGTTAATGGTTGGACTTGATGATTTTAAAGGTCTCTTCTGACCAAAAGATGCTATGGTTCTAAGAGTCTGTGATTCTATGATCTGTGCTGGCCAAACCACTGTGCAGTAACTGTGTAGTAACTGTGTAGTGTCATTCTCTCACTCACACTCCACCAGAAAACAAAAGCCCTCCACTTTTTAGCAGCCCAAGATTATGAAGTCTTTGGCTTCCCTCTCAAATTCTTTCTTCTAGTTCTTCCAATTAGTCATGCATGACTTCATATTTAATAGCTGTAATTAAATCATCATTTATCCTCTGCTTTCTACACAAGAACAGCTTTGCTTTCCTTAGATGGGACACTTGCTCAACTCCACAGTTTCCTGCCTGTTCCAGAGAAGGGACTCAGATGGTAAAAGGAAGGTTAACTCCTAGAGAGTGCTGAAAGGTTCCCTCTTGGTGGAACTAGATGATCTCTAAGGTCACTTCCAACTCAAACCATTCTATTATTCTAGGATTCTGTGACAGCTGAAATATTTGAACTGATTTCTTTGCCTTTGGAGACAACAAAAATTCTCCTGGCATGAAAGCTTTATTATTTCTCCTAAGTTTTTTACCTTTTTTTTTTCTTTTCCCCAGCTTTCTTCTGCTAATGTCTCTGTTTCTTTGAGTAATTCTGCTTCTTATAGAATCATAGAATCAGTCAGGGTTGGAAGGGACCACAAGGATTATCTAGTTCAAACCCCCCTGCCATGGGCAGGGACACCTCACACTAGAAAGAAAAAAAAAATCTTTCCTGTATCTGCTCCTTTTCTTTACCTGGTGCAAATGGCTGTGATGCTTTAGCAAGGTCTTTACAAACTATTTGCCACCTTTTGGAAGCCTGAGAGCCTCTCTCAGATGTTTCCTGTTTTTTCTCCCAACCAAAAGAATTGCTGTGTGGCTGCTTTCTGGGCAGCCTTGCTTCCTGTAAGTACCACCTGCTTTACAACCATGCCACTGCTAAGGCTGGCTTCTGCCTCTTGAAGTGCAAACAGACCACACGCATGGGCTACCAAAGGCCAAACAAACCAACCAGACTTGATGCTGACTGCTCAGGGAAGTCCACTCAATGCATGCCTCCTACCTCAACCCACAGCTCTTGCTTTCATTGTGCTGTGGATGTTTTCTCAGTCTTTGAATCATAGAAGAGTTTTGGTTGGAAAAGACCTTTGAGACCACCAAGTCCAACCATTAACTCTACCAAGTCTGGTGCCAAACCATGTCCCTCAGCACCACATCTCTGTGGCTTTTAGATGAGGATTCAACCACTTCCCTCAGGAGCCTGTCCCAAGGTTTAGAACCCTTTCAGTGAGTAAGTTTCATCTAATACTCAACTTAAATCTCCCCTGCTGCAGCCTGAGGCCATTTCCTCTTGCTCCATCCCTTGTTACTAGGGTGAAGAGACCAACCCCCACCTCACTCCAACCTCCTTTCAGGGAGTGGGAGAAAGCAATTAGGTCTCCCCTCAGCCTCCTCTTCTCCAGGCTGAACAATCCCAGTTCCCTCAGCTGCTCCTCACAAGACTTGCTCTCCAAACCCTTTGTTGTCCTCTTCTGGACCAGATCCAGCACCTCAAGGTATTCCTTGTAGTGAGGGCCCCAAAACTGCACACTGCTGGTCACACAATTACTGGTCCTTTGATGTCATTCCAGAGAGGTTCCAATGTCTTCCTTTATCCTTTGATGTTTGGGCCACCTGGGACTTGTGGTGGGGAGACTTGGGCCTGTTTTGGAGATGTCACCACCTCTCTGGGCAGCCTGTTCCAATGCTTGAGAACCTTTCTGTGAAGAACTTGTCCCTAACATCCAACCTGAACCTCTTCTGGCAGACCTTTGAGGCAGTTTCCTCTTGTTCTGTCACTTGCTGCATGTGGGAAGAGACTAACTCCCAACTTGGTCCAACCTCCTTTCAGGGAGTTGTAGAGAGCAATGAGGTCTGCCCTTAGCCTTTCTTTGCTGCAAAAGTGGTCAGGGATTGGCACAGGCTGCCCAGGGGGGTGGTGGAGTCCCCGTCCCTGGAGGTGTTCAAGCAACCTGTGGCCATGGCACTTGGGGACATGGTTTGATGGCCATGGTGGTGCTGGGTTGATGGGTGGACTCAACAATCTCTGAGCTCTTTTCCAACCCCAACAATTCTCTGCTCCTATGATACAGGAAAAATTTGTAAAGGAAGAGCACAGCACAGGCAGATCCTTCAGCTCCAGCACTTCTGGAGCTGAACTGAGCTTTTGGGACACAGGTGAAGAGTCACTCAGGCACCTGCTTAGTATTCAGCCACCTCTCTGGTAGAATCTGTCTTAAGAGAAATGTGCAATCACTCCAGCAAGCAGCTTTACATGCTCTGTAGGCAGACAGTCTGTGCTGCACTCCAACAGCCTGCAGCTATAAATAACATTATTAGGGAAGCACATTGCCTTAGATGGAGAGACCACAGATAATCACCTTTCTGACTGTCTAGAAACATATTTGGATTCTGTGTTTAAAGATTAAAAATGGACTCAGCAAATGCATTCAGTTTGTAGACCTTGGGTTAAGCTTCTTACCCAAAAGGATGCAATGGACACAGCAATGCCAAGAGTTTAGGGAAAGCCTTAAAAACTCCCAGAATGGCTTAGGGTGGAAGACACCTTAAAGATCATTCAGTTCTAACCCTGCTGCCATGGGCAGGGACACCTCCCAGCAGCCCAGGTTGCTCAAGGCCTCATCCAACCTGGCCTTGAACATCTCCAGGGAGGGGACATCCACAGCCTCCCTGGGCAACCTGTGCCAGTGTCTCACCACCCTCATGGGGAAGAATTTCTTCCTAACATCCAATCTGAATCTCCCCACTTCTAGTTTTGCTCCATCTCCCCCAGTCCTATCACTACCTGACACCTTAAAACATCCCTCCCCAGCTTTCTTGAAGCCCCCTTCAGATCCTGGAAGGCCACCAGAAGGTCTCCTGGGAGCCTTCTCTTCTCCAGACTGCACAACCCCAACTCTCTCAGGCTGTCTCCAGAGCAGAGCATCTCCAGCTCTCTGCTCATCCTCGTGGCCCTTCTCTGGACACCTTCCAGCACCTCCAGAGCCTTCCTGGAACAGAGGCTCCAGAACTGGACCCAGAGCTCCAGGTGTGGTCTCAGCAGAGTGGAGCAGAGGGGGAGAATCCCCTCCCTGGCCCTGCTGGCCACACTTCTCTTGCTGCAGCCCAGGCTCTGCTTGGCTCTCTGGGCTGCAAGTACTCACTGCTGGCTCCTGCTGAGCTTCTCATCCACCAGCACCCCCAAGTCCTTTCCTTCAGGGCTGCTCTCCAGCCAGTCCCTGCCTAGTAGTGCTTGGGATTGCCTTGACCCAGCTGCAGGACCTTGCCCTTGGCCTTGTTGAACCTCATGAGGTTGGCTTGAGCCCAGCTCTGCAGCCTGTCCAGGTCCCTCTGGATGCATCCCTTCCCTCCATCATATCAGTTGCACCACACAGCTTGGTGGTGGTGGTGAACTTGCTCTAAGTCCTGTTTTGGTTGTTTTCCTGACAGAAGGGCAGCCCAACACCCAGCCACTCCCCATCTGTTCTCAGCAAAGCTGTAAAAGGAGCTTTCTGAGTCAGGAGTTACACAGGGTGGGTAAATAACACCTGATAATGACCCACAGCCACCCCTGAGTTCCACAAGGGTGTCTGCTGTGGCACTTCCTTGGCAGATGTGGTCTTGAGCGAGTGCCAAATCCAGATGGGAGCTCCCATGTGGGAAAAAAATCTTTTTATAGCTTATGGAGAGCATAAATAACGTTAAAAAAAACAAACCACCCACCTGTAATTTTCCCTTCATCCTTTCATTCATCTGAAATCAAATATTTGCACCTCCTGTTGATTACTGCATGCTTGCCTCTGCATATCATCTGACCACCTGAACAGAACAAGTGGTCCTTGATCTTCAAGCCTTTCCAAACCTCTTACTGGCTGGCTTGTTAGGGGGGATCTCATCAATGCTGATCAATATTTAAAGGGTAGGTGGCAGGAGGATGGGACCAGGCTCTTTTCAGTGGTGCCCAGTGTCAGGACAAAGGGCAAGAGGCACAAACTTGAACATCAGAAGTTCCATCTAAACAAGAGGAGGAACTTCTTTAATTTAAGAGTGATGGAGCACTGGAACAGGCTGCCCAGAGAGGTGGTGGAGTCTCCATCTCTGGAGACATTCCAAACCCACCTGGATGTGTTCATAGAATCACAGAATTGTCAGGGTTGGAAAGGACCTCAAGGATCATCTAGAGCCAACCCCCCCTGCCATGGGCAGGGACACCTCACACTAGAGGAGGTTGCTCAGAGCCACATCCAGCTTGGCCCTAATAACCTCCAGGGATGAGGCTTCCACCACCCCTCTGGGCAACCTGTTCCTGTGTGACTTTCTCTTGGTGACCCTGACTTGGCAGGGAGCTTGGCCTCAATAGTCTCCAGAGCTCCCTTCCAACTCCCTCCACTCTGGGATTCTGTGACTCTGGTTGTTCATCTGAGTTATTTCCTGAGAAGAGGATGACCACAAACAGAGCTATAGCTAACCACAGAATGCTGAGAGCAGAACCCCCACCCTTCTGTACAGGCTGAGATCAGATGCATGCAACACTGAGCAGCTAAGAGTACAGAAGTGACAGATCCAAGGTTAAAACAGCCAGCTTCATTCTAATCTGGGCAGTACACAGCTCAGCTGGCTTCTGAAGGATACTCTGCTTCCTGCTCCTTTCCACACACACAATGTTTGTTTTACATTGCTGCAGCCTTATGCAAACTGGACAGCTCAGCAAGCTTCTGATTAGATTGTTTGACTTGCTGATGAATGAGTGCTACAAACCCTTCCCTGTGACCAAGCCCAGGAGTTGAATTGCATTGCAGACTCTCTCCATAGAGATGTGGCTCCTTATTTTAGAGAGTCGTAGTGTTTGGGTTGGAAAAGATCTCCAAGATCTTTGAGTCCAACTTTCAACCTAACACCACCATGGCTGTTAAACCATGTCCCAAAGTGCCATGTCCCACATGTTTCTTGAACACCTTCAGGCATGGTGACACCAGCCTGTTCCAATGCCTGACCACCCATTCAGGAAATTCTTCCTAATGTCCAACCTAAAGTTTTATGATGTTCTATGATTTGGTGGTTCAATGACTTGGTGATTCCATGATTTGGTCATTCCATGATTCAGTGATTCTATGACTTCATGATTCGGAGATTCCATGACTCTATGATTTGGTGATTCCATGATTCTGTGATTCCATGACTCTATGATTTGGTGATTCCATGATTTGATGATTCCATGCTTCAGTGGTTCCATGATTTGGTGATTCCATGACTCTATGATTTGGTGATTCCATGATTTGATGATTCCATGCTTCAGTGGTTCCATGATTTGGTGATTCCATGACTCTATGATTTGGTGATTCCATGATTTGGTGATTCCATGACTCTATGATTTGGTGATTCAATGATTTAATGATTCCATGCTTCAGTGGTTCTATGATTTGGTGATTCCATGATTTGATGATTCCATGCTTCAGTGGTTCCATGATTTGGTGATTCCATGACTCTATGATTTGGTGATTCCATGATTTGGTGATTCCATGACTCTATGATTTGGTGATTCAATGATTTAATGATTCCATGCTTCAGTGGTTCTATGATTTGGTGATTCCATGACTCTATGATTTGGTGATTCCATGATTTGATGATTCCATGCTTCAGTGGTTCCATGATTTGGTGATTCCATGACTCTATGATTTGGTGATTCCATGATTTGGTGATTCCATGACTCTATGATTTGGTGATTCCATGATTTGATGATTCCATGCTTCAGTGGTTCTATGATTTGGTGATTCCATGACTCTATGATTTGGTGATTCCATGCTTCAGTGGTTCCATGATTTGGTGATTCCATGACTCTATGATTTGGTGATTCCATGATTTGGTGATTCCATGACTCTATGATTTGGTGATTCAATGATTTAATGATTCCATGCTTCAGTGGTTCTATGATTTGGTGATTCCATGACTCTATGATTTGGTGATTCCATGATTTGATGATTCCATGCTTCAGTGGTTCCATGATTTGGTGATTCCATGACTATGATTTCGTGATTCCATGATTTGGTGATTCCATGACTCTGTGATTTGGTGATTCCAAGATTTGGTGATTCCATGACTCGGTGATTCCATGATTTGATGATTCCATGCTTCAGTGGTTCCATGATTTGGTGATTCCATGACTCTATAATTTTGTGATTCTGTGATTTGGTGATTTCATGACTCTATAATTTGGTGATTCCATGATTTGGTGGTTCCATGATTTGGTGATTCCATGACTCTATGATTCTGTGATCCCATGACTCCACGATTCTGTGATTCTATGATTCTGTGATTCCATGACTCCATGATTTGATGATTCCATGATTCTATGATTCGGTGATTCCATGGTTCCATGTTTCAGTAGTTCTATGATTTGGTGATTCTATGATTCCACGATTCTGGGATTCCATGACTCTATGATTCAGTGATTCCATGATTTGTTTGTTCTATGATTTGGTGATTCAATGATTCCATGATTTGGTGACTCTGTGATTCCACGATTCTGTGATCTGTGATTAGGTTTGATCTTAGAAAGAAGTTCTTCACAGCAAGAGAGATTGCCCATGGGAATGGGCTGCCCAGGGAGGTGGTGGAGTCAATGTCCCTGGAGGTGTTCAGGAAAAGCCTGGATGAGGCATGGTCTAATTGATTAGATAGGGTTGGGTGATCAGCTCTTGGAGGTCTCTTCCAACCTGGTTGATTCTGTGATACTCGGAGTGAAAAGGGACTTGCAGCCAAGCTTTCAACCAAAGCCCTTGTTGAGTAGCTCCACTGCTGACAAAAAAAAAAAAAAAAAAAGAAAAAAAGAAGGAGTGTTTGAGTTTCAAGCAAGGAAACCTCAAGTCCTGAAAAAGAAAAAGGTATTTGGGTTTAAAACAAGGAAACCTCAAGTCCTGAATGTGATTTCATGTCAGGCATGAAGGATGCCCTGGCCATGGATGAAGCAGGCCCCCGCCACAGAGCAGCAGGCATCTCCACTGTCACATCCTTCAGCTCCCTGTGTGCTGCCAGCATCTGGTCCTCTCCCTCATCAGTCATGCTGCAGATATGCTCCCTCACTCCCAGGCTCCTTCTGAACTAAAATGACTACAGATGTCCTGGAGAGGAAGCCCGGATGCAGTTGACAAAATAGTTTGCTCCAGGCTCCGCTCCAGACAGACAAAACGGACTTGGACTGCAGGGAGGTTAAGTCCCTCAGCCCATGACAGTTGTTTGATGTCATTCCAGCAGGCCTTGTGTCCTCAAGGTGGCTGGTGGCTGTCACAGCCCATCACAAGCAGGCAGAAGGTACTTTGAATTAGTGAATCACAAATGTTTGATAAGTTCTTTGCACCAGGGGGGACCTGTGCCAAGGACTATCCCAAATCCAGCCATGTGGTCCTAAAGAGAGTAGCTGCTCCACTTGTGAAGCTGGGGGAGGGTCTAGAGAAAAGTCTTATGAAGAGCAGCTGAGGGAGCTGGGGTTGTTTAGTCTGGAGAAGAAGAGGCTGAGGGGAGACCTCATTGCTCTCTACAGCTCCCTGAAAGGTTGCAGTGAGGCAAGGGT
The DNA here is from genome assembly GCF_027791375.1 of Indicator indicator. Taxonomy (NCBI): domain Eukaryota; kingdom Metazoa; phylum Chordata; class Aves; order Piciformes; family Indicatoridae; genus Indicator; species Indicator indicator. The sequence goes on along the minus strand of NC_072023.1, from coordinate 2,381,627 downwards.
TGGTCTCTTCTCCCTAACATCAGATAAAATAGGAGGAAAGGTCCTCTAATTATGTCAAGGGAGGGTTAGGTTGGAGATGAAGAAACATTTCTTTGCTGCAAGAGTGGTCAGGAATTGGCACAGGCTGCCCAGGTAGGTGGTGGAGTCTCCATCCCTGGAGATGTTCCAGAAATGTGTGGCCATGGCACTTTGGGTCATGATTCAATGGCCATGGTGGTGCTGTGTTGATGGTTGCACTCAGTGATCTTAGAGGCCTTTTCCAACCCCAAAAATTCTGTGATTCTATAATTCTATGAACATAGACAGGAGTCATACCACCTGGCCTGGGCTCAGAGAAAACCCTTGGGGGAAGCTACCTTGGCAGCACAGACACGGCCCTGGAGAAGCAAGGGCAGATGCTGGAGGTCCTAACAGAAGGGAGGTGGCTCAAGGGTTATGGCTGGAATGTGAACTATTCACACCAATAGATTCCACCCCTCACCATCAGCTTTCACTCAGGAGGCCCCTCTAGCCCTTCTCCTCAGAGGCCACTTCAAGTACTCAAAAAAAAAAAAAGATAATGAGGTCATAATTTTCTTTTCCTAGTTGCTTAAGGAGAGTGTTAGAAGAGTTAATCCAGGGATCAGAAGACTTTGTTAGCAGAGCCTTTTGAATCCCATCTCTGCTGGTCACAAAAATTAGCACAGAAAAGTATAGAGATCTGAGCAGGACAGCCAGGATGGAAACCACATCAGCCACCACCTTCTAGGAGCATTTAGCATGTTCTGAATGTCTGAGTCACGTTTGATTTAGCTGCTCTGTGTGATTTGGTGTGGGATTTAGCCAGCTGCTAAATATTTTCCTGCAAAGGAAAACTTACCCAAAAGGGTCTGAAACTCCAGTGCTGAGTGTAGCTATTTGTGTGTCAACTGCAGCTTCTATTTATAGGCTGATGAAAATAGCCCCCAGTCTGCAGCTCTCTGAGAGGCATTTCATAAAAATAGACTTTTATGAAAAATAAAGGAGAGAAAAGGAAAAAAAAAAGAAAAGAAAAAGAAGCAGGCAAGGTTTAGGTGAAGAAAAAATATTGATCTTCCCTTCAAAACATTGATCACCCTCATGTTGATTGGGAAATCAAATAAGAAAAGTGATTGGGAAATTAAATAGGAAAAGTGATTGGGAAATCAAATAGGAAAAGTGATTGGGAAATCAAATAGGAAAAGTGATTGGGATATCAAATAGGAAAAGTGCTAGGGAATTCAAATGGGTTTGTTGGGACAGCAGCTTTGCAGAGGATAAGGAAATCAGTTATTCAGAGGAAAGAAATATTCATGTGAAGTAACACATAGAAGAAAAAAATTAAGCAAAAAGTGGAAGTTTTTAATGAATTTCACAAAATTAAATCGAGTGCTTTCTGGGGCCCCCAGCAGAGCCTGCATGCAAGCACTTACCAGAGGTGTGTGTGCTTTTAAAGGGTGTTGATTTAAGACCTGATTTGTTTGAAGATCAACTTGAAAGACTTTCAAAGGATGTAGCTTAATTAAAAATACTCCAAACTTTGCATTCCTCCCGAAAGCCTTTTGACCTTTCCTGACATTTAGCGCTGGAAGGTGAGGAGCTGACTGCCTGCTTCTCACTTCCCCGAAGGCGCTTCTGAGCCTTCCCCCTGCTTCCACACCGCAGCCCTCGGTAATGGTCGAGAGGTGCTCCTGACACCAGCCTCCAACCAGCTGGCTGCAGAAGGGGCAGCTTGGTATGTTGCAGGCATCTGCTGCACCAGAGGGACTTTTCCAAGCTGGTTTATCCCCTCCGAGCTCCCAAGAAGCCAACGTGCAGACCAAGGTCTGCACGCTGCAGGCACAGCCAAGCTCGGCGCTCCCAGCGAGGGAGGACCCAGATGGAGCTATCCATAACAAGGCCAGCAAGGAGTGATTAGAGGGACTCCTCATCCCACCCTGCTGCCTCCCGTGACGGATGGGCTGCTGTCACCCCCTCTGAGGGGGCCTCTGGCCGTGCAGGCTGTTTGCATTCAGTCAACACTTTGCTTTTATAGGCCTGTGGAGCCAAAGATTGCCAGACTTTTGAACCCCAGGCTAACTTCTGTCTGGCTACAGCCTCATTTTCTGGGGCCAAAACTCTATTTATTCTTCTTCTTTTTTTTTTTTTCCTTGCTTTTAACAACTCCACAATAACAAATAATTAGGATCAAGTCTGCTAATCTTCCCCTTTGGGCCCGGAGGCTGCCTGCTCAGGATCCGTTGGGGCGAAGGTAGAATTACCACCATCAAAGCCTGAGGTTATTTTGTCAAAGGAGCTGAACCCCAGGTCAAGGAAATGTTAACTGGACAAAGAGAGATGGGGGCAGATAGTGTGAAAATGAGAACTGCCCCGCTGGGATCACGCAGAATTGGCTGCTTCTGCTCTGCAAACTTAGCTGTGAAGGCAGGAGGTGGTGGGGAAAGGCCAGAGCAATCCTTGCAAAAGCTGAAAGCAGAGTTAGCAGTAAGGCTTTCATCTGGGAATTTATTTTTAGTCTCCTCATTCAGTAAGACAAAGTAAAAGATTTTTCTTTTTTTTTTTTGTGTCACCTTGTATTTGGGCCACCCTGTTTCCTAAAGCTGTTTGATTTACTAAATTAAAATAAGCTCTTTCTTAAATATCTTCTTTCTGTCTCTCTCTGTTGCGCTCTCACCCAGAAGTCCCAGTGCAAAATTCAGTAGAAATTGAGAGATTTCTGCTCCTGACTTCAGAGTTCTGAGGAGAAAGGATGATGAAGGTTGCCCACAGAAATTTTGGATGCTCTAACCCCTGTTCAAGGTCAGATTGGATGGAGCTTTGACAACCCTAGGCAAGTAGAAGGTGTCCCTGCTCATGGAGGGGGTTTGGAGCCAGATGATCTTTAAGGTCTCTTTCCAACTAAAACCATTCCATGAGTCTATGATTTTCATTCTGTATTGCTGGGGTTTATATAAATAAATACCTCAAGAGGGGTGGACTAGATGATCTCTAGAGGTCCCTTCCAACCCCTAGCATTCTATGATTCTGTGATTCTCAATGGGACTTGCTGGGTGGCCGGAAGGATAACCAAGCCCAGACTCCCACGAGAAAATGTGCTCCAGAAGAGAGTGATGTCCCATGAGTGTCCTGGATACAGCACAAGGCTGATTTTTGTGCTTCTGCTGCTTTCATTTAGCATGGGTCAAGGAGGGGCTTCCAGTTTTTCAAGGGATTGGAGCCCAACCACCAAAAAAAAAAAAATATCTTTAAACATTAAAAACAGAATCACAGGTTTTGCCTGGACATCCACCATGGAGCAGGGCAGCCCTCATTCCAGAGTCACTCCAAAATTAATTCCTCCCAGGATAACAGCCACACTGCTCTCCCATCAGTGCTACCAGAGCTGGCAGCTCTGACAGGACAGGCAGCACTTTGTCCCCCACTTTTTGATGCTGGATTTTGAGTCCCTGTATGGGAGCAGAAGAGCAGAAATATTGACGCCGACTATTTCCCATGCCAGGTCCTGCTGGGCTCTGCCACAGCATCCTGGCTGCCTCCCTCCTTCTCTGGAAATGAAGGGAAATGCTGTGGCTGACATATCAAGGGGTATCATTGGAAATCCTCAGGATGTGGTGGCAATTGTCACAGAAGTGGTGGGATTGCCCCATAGTTCCAATCTCAGGGCAGAGATGGATTTAATGGTGCTGCAATTCACAGAATCACAGAATGGTAGGGGTTGGAAGGGACCTCTGGACATCATCCAGTCCAACCCCCCTGCCAAAGCTGGATCACCTAGGGCAGGTCACACAGGAACACATCCAGGAGGGCTTGGAAAGTCTCCAGAGAAGGAGACTCCACAACCTCTCTGGGCAGCCTGCACCCACCAGGGCTCCAGCACCCTCAGAGCAAACAATTCTTACCTCATGGTGAGCTGGAACTTGCTGAGCTGCAGTTTGTGTCCATTGCCCTTTGTCCTATCTCAGGACACCACTGAAAAGAGTCTGACCCCTTCTTCTTGACACCAACCCTTCAGCTATTTATAAACATTGGTCAGATCCCCTCTCAGCCTTCTCTGCTCCAGGCTAAACACAGAATCATAGAATTGTTAGGGTTGGAAGGGACCTCAAGGATCATCCAGTTCCAACACCCCCAGGGCTCTCAGCCTTTCCTCATCACACAGATGTTGCAGTCCCTTCAGCATGCTCAGAGTCTCTGTTGAACTCTCTCCAGTAGTTCCCTGTCCCTCTTGAACTGGGGACTTCAAATGTGGACACAGCACTCCAGATGAGGCCTCATCAGGGCAAAGTAAAGGTGCAGGAGAATCTCCCTTGACCTGCTGGCTACACTCTTCTTAATGCCCCCCAGGGTTAAGTCAAGCACAGTTAAGCAGATACAGCTTTCTGCTCCCAAACTAAGCTAGCAGGTCTTCTTGGGGGTCCTCTGCAAAGCTGAAGGCTCTGCAAGTAGCTGGCACAGGTACCACCATGGCTGAAAAAAAAGTGGTTTGTACAAGACAACCCTCAGCTCTGCCTCAGCAGAGGGAAAAACATCTCAGCTCTACTGGAGCAGAGGGAATGACATCTCCAATCCCATATCTTCCTCCCAGAGGAGGTGGAATCCTAGAATCATGATCTCTAGGGGGAAAAGAAGAAAGGGCAATACTCAGTCTGCTTTTGTCCCCTTTCACTTTGTTTCAGTTTCCCTCTGAGTGGTTCCAAAGCCTGGTTCTCACTGTGGTGATAGGTGTTTGGGACAGATGAATATAACAGATGTAATTCATCAGCTGAACAGATTTGTTCCATTATCTATACTCATAGCTAATTTCCCAAGAGTCTTAGGCACTCCAGCCTGAAGTTCCTTCCCTCAACATGTAATCTTTCTCCACAGAGGATGAGCTAAACAGAAAAAGGTTTCATCACTAAGAGCTTTTCCTTTGTCTTGCTAGGTAGCTTTTGCATATATTTTCTTTTAATTATATCAGAGGGAAATAAATTGGTGCTGATGACTAATCATAGACACAAAGCTTTTGCTTTTTTATTTTTTTTCCTTTTTTTCCTTTTTTTCCTTTTTCTTTTTTTTTTTTTTTTTTTTTTTTTTGAAGCTTCCTTCTGACAGGGAGTGTGCAAATGACAAGTGCATTTGGATGTTAATTGTGGCCATGTGAATTACCCCAGAGAGGTGGCACAACACCAGTGCTAAAATCCACCCAAGCGAAGGCTGCCTTGCTGCTTGTTTCACTGGAACCTAGCAGAGGAACAGTACCTATGGCACAGCAGACACAGGGATGTGATTCTTCGAGGTGCAGATGAGAAGTCACTTCTCTCTGCTGCACCAGCAGCAAACACCACTGCTAGATAACTTTTGCCTGGTTTAAATGGCCCACAGGTGAAACTAACCAGTCCAGATGTTGCTGAAGGAGTGGTCAGGGAGTGGAACAGGCTGCCCAGGGAGGGGGTGGTGGAGTCCCCATCCCTGGAGGTGTTCGAGAAACCTGTGGCCATGGCACTTGGGGACATGGTTTAATCACAGATTCATAGATTTATTCAGGTTAGAAAGGCTCTCTAAGATCATCCAGTCCAACCACCAGCCTGTGACCACCATGGCCATTAAACCATGCCCCAAGTGCCATGGCCACAGGTTTCTCGAACACCTCCAGGGATGGGGACTCCACCACCCCCTCCCTGGGCAGCCTGTTCCAATCCCTGACCACTCTTGCAGCAAAGAAAATTTTAACCCTCCCCTGGCACAATTTCCTCTCCTCATCTCCAACCTAACCCTCCCCTGGCACAATTTCAGGCCATTTCATCTCCTTCTGCCACCTGAGACTAGGGAGAAGAGACCAAGCCCCATCTCACTGCAGCCTCCTCTCAGGGAGCTGTAGAGAGCAATGAGGTCTCCTCTCAGCCTCCTCTTCTCCAAGGTAAACACCCCCAGGTCCCTCAACTGCTCCTTCCCAGCCCTGTTCTCCAGACCCTTCCCCAGGTTTCTGGTCCCTTTCTGGACACACTCCAGCCCCTCAATGTCCTTGGAGTGAACCCAGTGGATCAGCAATCACCTCCTTGCTTGCCCCAGCATCAGACTGTGCCCTGCACCTTGACTGCCTGCTCCACCTCACTGTGATCACCACAACTGTTTCCCTCCCAGTCTGGGGACTGACTTCTTCTCTGTACAAACCAGAGCTTGCCCATCACCACATTCTTGTTCTGGCATGCAGGGAGTACTGCTCAAGCTTTGTCACACACTCCTTGCCTTGGGCCATAACCCTTGTCTGCTCCTTCCCATTTGGGGATAAAAGAACATTCATTGCTTCAACTCTCTGCTGCTGTGTCCAAAAGCAGCAAACCCACTGCCTTCAGCTGGCTCTCTGATCCTGACAGATCAAAGACCTGCCTGACAAAAACTCTTGACTTCTAGGCAGACACCCAAGACACAAAACCCAGCCAGAAACTTCTGCAGGGAATGAATCAGTCCTCAGCATCACCCTAGGTAGAAGGCAGGAGGAACAGAATCATCTGACATTCCCTTTGGAACAACGCAGGTTCCTTTCTCTGGAATAACAGCGACTCACATTCACAAGAATACATTAAAAAGTCTATTTTCCCCTTTCCTCCAAGTGATGGCACTCACATGCACAGCTCCTGGGCCTGATTCATCACTGTGTTCAGCTTTATTTCAGGGACTCCATTTATAGTGCTGCAACAACGTGAACAATGAGCCCTGCCTCTGATCCTCTCACAGTCAAAAGGCTAGGGTGGACATTCAAGTGGCTTGTGACTTAAAATGGACTTTAAGGTGGCTTAAAATGGACTTTTAGGTGACTCAGACTTAGGACTGAGTTGCCTAACTTCTCTGTTGGAGGCTTCTCTGTGGATGCAGCTCCCCAGGGTGGAAGAGCTCTGCACTTCCCAAATGAACTGCTTCTAAATCCCTTATGCCAAAACCACAAAGGCATTTAGCTCATTAGTTAATTCAGAAAGTTCTTGTAATGGGATAAAGTGTCCTGCCCAAGAATCACAGGATGGTAGGGGTTGGAAGGGACCTCTGGACATCAGCCAGTCCAACCCCACTGCTAAGTCAGGGTCACCTAGAGATGGTCACAAAGGAACACATCCAGGTGGGTTTGGAAAATCCCCAGAGAAGGAGACTCCACAATCTCTCTGGGCAGCCTGCTGCAGGACTCCAGCACTCTCACAGCAAAGTTTCTCCTCATGTTGAGGTGGAACTTCCTGGGTTCCAGTTTATGTCCATTGCCCTTTGTCCTATCACAGGACACCACTGCAAAGAGCCTGGCCCCTTCTTGACACCCACCCCTCAGATATTTGTAACCATTGCTCAGATCCCCTCTCAGCCTTCTCCAAGCTGAACAGCCCCAGGGCTCTCAGCCTTTCCTCCTCACACAGAGGTTCCAGCCCCTTCAGCACCCTTGCAGCCTCCATTGGACTTTCTCTAGTAGTTCCCTGTCCCTCTTGCACTGGAGAGCCCAGAACTGGACAAAATACTCCAGATGAAGCCTCAATTGGGCAGAGTAAAGGGTCAGGAGAACCTCCCTTGACCTGCTGGCCACACTCTTCTTAATGCCCCCCAGGATCCCATTTGCCTTCTTGGCCTCAAGGGCACATTGCTGTCCCATTGAGAATGTCTTGTCCACCAGGACTCCAAGGTCCTTCTCCATGGGGCTGCTTTCCAACAGGTCAACGCTTAACCTGTACTGGTGCCTGGGGTTGTTCCTCCCCAGGTGCAGGAGTCCAGACTCATTCCTGTTGAAAAAAGCACCATGGACATTGTTTAAGCAAAGCTACAAACTCTAACAGGCTGTGCAGGGTTCAAGACAAAAAGAAAATCTTCTTTTGACCTCAGATAATTATCATATTTATCTATTAACATCACAACAATGTCCCAGAGCTCTAACCAGCTCTCATCAGATCAGCCAAAGCACTGCATAAACACACAGGATGATTCAATCCCCAGCAAAGGAAGCTTGCAGATACCTTTAAGCATTTAAAAAAAAAAAAAGAAAAAAAAATCAGAATCGTGTTACCTTTATTCCACTGTAATGCACAGGGTCTGTAAAAACCTTGATACTGTAAAAACAAACTGAGGGCCTGAGTGGGATCTCTGCCACTCTTGTGGGATGCCATAGGAATGCCACTTGCTTAGACCTCACCAAAGAGGTTGAAATCTGCTTAGCTGCCATGGGGCAACCAAGCTGGCAAAGGGTATAGAGAACAAATCTCACAAGGAGCAGCTGAGGGAACTGGGGTTGTTTAGTCTGGGGAAGAGGAGGCTGATGGTTTGCTCCACCAAACTGGTCTTAGATGACTGACCTTATCCACATTTTGCCTGGGGAACACAGGGATGTAACGAGTGCAGTGCAGAGATACTCAAGAAGGACATGGATCTGTTGGGGAGGGTCCAGGGGAGGTCCATGAAGATGATCAGAGAGCTGGAGAGCCTCCCCTAGGGGGACAAGCTGGGAGAGTTTGGCCTCTTCAGCCTGGAGAAGAGAAGAGAAGAGAAGGTTCCAGGGAGAGCTTAGAGCAGCTTTCCAGTACCTGAAGGGGACTACAGGAGAGCTGGGGAGAGACTTTTTACAATGGCTTGCAGTGATAGGAGGAGGGGCAATGGCTTTGAGTTAGAAGAAGGGAGGTTTAGACTGGAGATGAGGAACAAATTCCTTCCAGTGAGGGTGGGGAGACAATGGAACAGGTTGCCCAGGGAGGCTGTGGATGCCCTCTCCCTGGAGGTGTTCAAGGCCAGGCTGGATGAGGCCTTGAGCAAGCTGGGCTGGTGGGAGGTGTCCCTGTCCATGGCAGAGCAGTCAGAACTATCTAACCTTTGAGTCCCTTCCAGCCCAAACCATCCTGTGAAGACAGCTGTGACCAACACTGCTCAGGCACACAGACAGCACTTCTGTGCAAGCAAATCTACCAGTTTGGGGTCAAACTGTACAATGCTCTCCCTCGTGGACACCGTGTCCTATATCCCTCTCTCCTCCCCAACTGCTGTGCTGCCTGGCTGCTCAGTGGGGCTAGCAGCCCATCAGGAGCTGCCTTAGGCAGGTTATTTTTTTTTTTCTTCCACTGCTAGCTCAGAAAGGAAGCTGAAAGATGCAGTTGCTTGGCATGTGCACCTCACCATCTTGCAACTGCTCAGATCTGGAGCTCTCCAGGCAAGCAGTGCCAGGCACATTCCAGACACACCCTGCCAGATTTCATGGCTCTTCCTCCAGGCAAAGAGTGCCCAAGATGTGGAAGGAAACAGTGAGAGTTTGTTACATGGACAAAACACAAGGCATGGGCTTCAGAACAACCTCTTCCCCCCACCCCCCCCCAAAAAAGAGACCAGTCTTTTAGGATGACATTTTCAGAGGGGTATTAATTTCTTTTCATCTTTACAGAGCAGCCTGGGGCATTTCTATTCGAGTCCAAACAAAGTCTAGCCAAGCTGTAAACATCTGAAAAATCCTTTCTTGCTTGCTTTTACTTTTTTTTATTTTAAGAGGAAGGATTGGTCCACCTTAATGAGAGACATTGGCTGCTGCCTGCTCCAACAGTGATTGGCAAATAGGAATTAAACAAAACAAAAAAAAAAAAAAAGGCAAAAAAGCTTTTGTTCACCCTCAAAATTTGACTTAAAATAAAACAAACAAGCAAACAAACAAAAAAATTGGATGAGGGATCATAAAGGTGAGTGTGAAAGATTATCCTGGGTTGTATCCCCAGGTATAGAATCATAGAATTGTCAGGGTTGGAAGGGACCTCAAGGCTCAGCCAGTTCCAACCCCCCTGCCATGGGCAGCGACACCTCACACCACAGCAGGTTGCTCACAGCCACCTCCAGCCTGGCTGCAAAAACCTCCAGGGATGAGGCTTCCACCACCTCCCTGGGCAACCTGTGCCAGTCTCTCACCACCCTCATGGGGAAGAAAGTGTCTGTTTTTTAGGCACATTTTGTCTTTACTTAGAACAAAAAAAAAAAAAAAAAACCCAAACCCATCCTGTTGCTGATTGGGCTTGGTGCTCTTAGAGGTCTTTTCCAAGCCAAACAATTGACTCTGTAATTACTCCATTCCTAAGCCTTCAATGGAAACATCAGCTCCGTGCTGAGCTTCAGCAAGGACTGGAATTTCAGCCCAGATGAGAGGTGCTGTGCTAATGTTTCCTCACACAGAGAGCAGGGCTGGCCCAGAAAACCCTCAGCCTAATGAATGTGGCAGAAATAGTGACCCAGAAAATGCATTTTAAGTCACAGATAGCACAGGAAACCTTAATCAATTGAGGCAATAGCTGAAGTCTTGCTGATCCTGATAGTTCTCTTTTATGTGTTAGTAGGTCCCCACAACTCTACCATTTGTAGTGCCTGGAGAGGGCCTCAAGAAAGCTGGGGAGGGACTTTTTACAAGGGCTTCTTGTGATGGGAGGAGGAGGAATGGATTGAAGCTGGAAGAGGAGAGATTAGGAAAAAATTCTTTGCAGTGAGGATGGGGAGAGACTGGCACAGGTTGCCCAGGGAGGCTGTGGATGTCCTCTCCCTGGAGATGTTCAAGACCAGGCTGGATGAGGCTTTGAGCAACCTGGGCTGGTGGGAGGTGTCCCTGCCCATGGCAGAGGCATTGGAACTGGATCATCTTTAAGGCCCATTCCAACCCAGCCCATTCTAGAGATCAATGACCTTAGAGGTCTTTTCCAACCAGAACAATTCTGACTCTAACGCTGGCAGTGAAGAAAGCCAACCCTTGATGCAGCACCATCAGCCTCTGGCTGCTGAGGAGGAAGGAAAGGAGCTGTTTGTACACTCCAGTGTCACCACCTGTCCTGGGAAAACACCAAGGGGTAGCTTTTGTCCCCCTTTGGCTATGGGCTGGAGGCCCAGGAGTCATTGCTAGGTGCTGCTGGGTGATGGAGGGTCTGTGCAACATCCTGGTGCTGCTGGGGGAGCTCAGCAATTCTGAACACACACACACACACACACACACACACACACACACACACACACACACGCACGCACGCACACATACACTCTCCAGGTCTGAGGTGGGGGGCACTGAATGGAGCTTGGCAATTTGTTCCACCACCTTCACTCAAGCAATGCTCACAGTGATTTATGGCAGTGTGAAGAAAGGGCCTGGGCTGTAGGCTTGTCTCAGTGCTCCCATGCCATTGTTTTCCCTGGTGCTCTGAATCAAGTGTCATCATGCCTCTCAACAGGGAGAAACTTTTGGGGAAGCTTTGCAGAGGAGCTGAACAAATGCTCTCCAGACACACAACTGTGAAGCCCAGGCTCAGATCTGATAGAACTGCCTTTGGCAGCCACTTTTTGGGTCTCTTCCCTCTTTCCTCACCCCTCTCCACCCCTCAGAAAAGGGTCAGTGCCCCGTGAGGTTGGATGATCCCCAAGGGAAAGCTCTTCCTCACACCTACCTTGCCTGCTAGCAGCAGCAGAGTGCTGAGTGCTGTACAGAGAGGAACCAGAGAAGCCACACAGAGCACAGGAACAGGGAGTGGAGATGGGGAAGGAGGTCATCTGCTAGGATGTGGCAAGAGGACAGCAGCATCATCTTTGATTTCTTGCTCTTACACAGCTTTCCTGTAGGTCACTGCAGCTCACTACAAGTAATTTCTTCTTCCTCTTACCTTAGAATCACAGAATGGCAGGTGGGGGGAGGGCACCTCTGGCTACCATCGAGGCCAATCTTGCCCTCTGTGTCAAAGGCACAGAATGGGTTGTGTGAGAAAGCTCTGCTCACTCCTGAGGGTTTGCCTTCCCAACATCTCCATAGCTTTTGAAGGAATCCAGGACCTTATACTCCTACATTATAACATGAAGCAAGTTGTCATTTTTTTCAGCTGGAAAAAAAAAAAGGGGGGGGGACATTCCCCCTCCTCCCCCTGTGCACAAAGGATTTATTCTTCCCTTTACAAATTGCTTTACCAGCTGAGGAGCTACAATAGCTGCCAAACCCTTCCCAGAAGCCCAAGACCTCTGCCCCATCACAGCAAGGACTTGAAATGAGGGAAGGGAGAGAGGAAGCAAGTTATTCTGAAACACATGGAGGAGGGGGGGGACTGCAGGGGCAAGCAGAGCTTGGCCTCATCAAAGCAGGAAAGTGCAGATGAACAACCCATTCCCTTCACCCTGCTTGGCCAAAGGCACCCAAGAGCTGTATGGGAAGGGTGAAGATGGATGATGAGAGCCCTCACCACCTCTCCTTCCAAACCATTCACCATTAAGAGTGAGCACATGGGTGAGGGTGAAAATCAGAGGCTGGACCCCAGGAAAAAAAAAAAAAATCAAGAGGTTGAACCAGGTTTTAGCTGAGCTCCAGTTCTGGTTTGGGTGAGCAAAAGCTGTTCTCACTCAGTCCTGGCTCAAGTTCAAGCCAAGGTTTTGCTCAAGTTAAAAAATCTGGAAGAAGTTTTCTGCCCAAGTCTGCTGAACGTGTGGTGAGCAAAGCTGATCGTCTCGGCTTGCATGTCCTGAAAAATGATGAATTGCAGAAGTACCCAGTTGGTGTTAGTCATTGGTGAGGCAGGAAGGAAGCAGGAAGCTCTTGTGAGCACTAAGTTCTCAAAGCAGCCTGCAAAGAAAGCCAAGGCCCTCCTCCCTTAGGCTACATGGCTGCTCTTTACCTCCTTATCTTAACAGGTACCCACTCACAATTCCCACTGGGCACCTACGTCACAGTTCCCAGTGGGCACCAGGTCAATATTCCCACTGGGCACCCAAGTCACAATTCCCATGGGGCTCCTGGCCATAATTCCCAGTGGGCACCCAAGTCACAACTGCAGAATCACAGAATAGTTAGGCTTGGAAGGCACCTCTGAAGACTGTCAAGTGCAAATCCCCCCCTGCCAGAGCCCTCCTCCTCACCTGGAATTTCTGTTGGGCACCTAGTCACAATGGACACCTACTCACAATTCCCATTTCCAACTCAGGTGTAGTACTGTGTCCAGGTCAGGGCACCCTAGCTCAAGAAGGACAAAGAGAGGGTCTGGTGCAGGGCCACCAAGATGCTGAGGGGATAGGAACAGCTCTCGTATGAAGAAAGGCTGAGAGAGCTGGGGCTGGTTAGCTTGGAGAAGAGAAGGCTGAGGGGGATCTCATTAATGCTTATGAGTTTCCAAGGGGTAGGTGTCAGGAAGATGTGGCCAGAGTCTTCTCAGTGGTCCCCAGTGACAGGACAAGAGGCGATGAGCACAAAGGTGAAGAGAGGAAGTTCCATCAAACATGAGAAGGAACTTTCTTACTTTGAGGGTGGCAGAGCACTGGGACAGGCTGCCCAGAGAGGTGGTGGTGGAGACTCCATCTCTGGAGACTTTCAAGGTCCTCTTGGATATGTTCCTGCGTGCCCTGCTCTAAGTGATCCTGCTCTGGCAGAGGGGTTGATCTCCAAAGGTCCCTTCCGACCCCTACCGTTCTCCGATTCATCCATCTGGAAAGATCTGCCTGCTGTAAACAGCTGAAGCCTCCTGCAAGCCCTGCCTCAGCACAAGGAATATTAAAAAAAAAAAAAAAAAGGGAGGGGGAGGGTTGGAGGGGGAGAAGGGAAAGGAGGGAAGAGGAGCCCAACACTTGCTGAACTGGAGAGGTCTGACCGTGCTCAACAGGTTCAGTTCCCGCTGTGACCCTGCCTGGCTTCCTGCTATTCAGATGTGTTACTTCCCCTCTGTGGTAATGGCCTGTGGCAGCCAGCCAGCAAACACTATTAATTTCAGAAGTGGCCCTGACAACAAACCCACAGCCAAAGGAGAGGAAGTGGCTGGGAGGCCATCTGTTGACTTCAGCAGAACGGTAGGGACGCAAAGCTATGAAGCTTCTACAAGGAAAGCAGATTAATAAATCCACCAAGAGGAAACTGGCTAAAATTATCCACAGACCATATTAAAACCAAAACAAACAAAAAAAAAAAAAAAAAAAAGAGAGAGAAAAAGTGAAAAAAAAAAAAAAAGCCAACAACCCAAGCAAGGGAGTTACTTGAGCTGCAGCTGGACAGGAAATTGCTCGAGCTGCTTGCAAATCTCCACTTTGAACAGAGCAGCACAGGGAATGCCAAGAGCGGAAACCGTTCAAAACTGGATTAGCACAAGCCAAGTTTAACTGCAACCCACTTCTACTTTCACAGTTTATGCACTCAATCTAGGCCACTACTGCATGAGACACTGACTCACTTTTTTTTTCCCTCTTCTTCACACCCCCCCCCCCTCCACCTTGCCCTCCAGGTTTTGTTTGCCTTTTTTTTTCTTCTTTCACACACTTGCAGTTTCTAAAATTACTTGAAACCTGCTTCTGGCTGCCAGGAGTCCTGCAGAAGGCCAGCTGCAGCATCACTCCAGCCACTCTGGTACTGCACACAAGAGTCTGGCAGCACCCTTGGGCCACTTCTTTTCATTAACATCCTTCCTGTGGAAAAGTTACAGCAGGAAGTTTTGCAATCACTGTAATCTGCTTCCTCCCTCCCCCCTTATTTTTCTTTTCCTCCTGCAGAGACAGGTCCAAAAGAGGAAATGAGGTGACTAAAGGTACAGAGAGACATTTCCTCCTTTCCTTCACCTGCTCAATTGCAATGTGGCTGAACAGCACAGAAAAAAAATAATTCACGACTTGCAGACTGTTGATGGGTCTCTGTGAAAGGGACTTTATGATCTTGGAGATCTTTTGCCATTGAAATGATTCAAAGATTTCAAAGATTTCAAAGATTTCAAAGATTTCAAAGATTTCAAAGATTTCAAAGATTTCAAAGATTTCAAAGATTTCAAAGATTTCAAAGATTTCAAAGATTTCAAAGATTTCAAAGATTTCAGAGATTTCAGAGATTTCAAAGATTTCAGAGATTTCAGAGATCTGTATGGGTTGGAAAAGACCTCCAAGATCATCTAGTCCAATCATCAACCTAAGACCACCATGGCCACTAAAACAGGTTCCAAAGTGCCATGGCCACACATTTCTAGAAGCATAGAACTGTTTGGTTTGGAAAAGACCTCCAAGACCCAACCATCAACCTAAGACCACTATGGCCATTAAACCACATCCCAAACTATCATGTCCACATGTTTCTTGAATACCTCCAGGGATGGTGAGCTCCTGCCAGACAATAATGAGAGCATGAAACCATTTCCTCACATCTCAGACTAGCCAAAATTTGTAAACACACCTAGAAAACAGCAGCTCCTCACTCTTGAGTTAGTAATAGTAATAAAAAACTGTCTATGTCCCTATGGCCCAGGGTCAGGTCCATTCCTGGGGTAGCCAAGAGATCAGACAATGGTAGAGGTTTCATGGATTCATCGAATGGGTTGGGTTGGAAAGGACCTTCTTTCCAACCCCATTGCCATGGGCAGGGACATCTTCCACTAGACCAGGTTCTTCCAGGCATCCAGGTTGGAAGGGATTCTGAAGATCAACTCAGAATATTTTGCTATTGACCTAAAAGCCTTCAAAATGTTCCCTTTTGGAGAAGGATCCAGTCCATGCACTGATTCTTCACTTAAGCACTGGTGGAGCAAAGAGGGAAAATGAAAGCTTGTATTGTCCTAGGGGGCTACAAAAAGCCATTGAAAGCAATCATTACCTTTAACCATAACCAGATGTCTATGTGCCATAAACCACACCCACACAGAGAGGCAGGGAGGGAGAGAAAGTAAAAAAGGGGGTTGGAGATGGGGGAAAAGGGGAGGAAGAATAAAGCAGCCAGCTTCTCAATAGCCAAAAATAGTTATTTATTTATTAATAATTTAAGTTTTTTTTTTTTTTTTACATTCTTATAATAAATTCCATCTGAAACCTTTTACATGGTGAATTGAGACTTCCTCCCTTATTGGCAACCATGGGAAGGTTGACTGTGCGTAGACACACAGGGAACAAATGCTTGCATGTACTTCCAGTTTCTATACCATAAAACTCAACCAAAAAAAAAAAAAAAGAAAAAAAACACCACCACCAAAAAAAAAATATTGCATTTGAGGTGAAGCTCCCTGAAGAATTTGTACAGAGGTAATGCACTGAGTTTTAGCACATCTGAAAGTTTTCAAAAGTGATCTAAAAAAAAAAAAAAAAAAAAAAAAATCAAAAACCTTTCATGCTCAAACCTCCTCTCCCAAGACGAGCTATTTACAACCAAAAAAAAAAGAGCAAAGGTAAGGCAAAAAAAAAATTAATTTAAAGAATAGAGATACTGTGTGGAAGCTACATCAAGTGTGAGGAGAAGCAAAAAAAAAAAAAAAAAAAAAAAAAAGATCACCATGAGGAAGAAAAAAATAATATATAGGAAAGAAGAGACTGTACTTGCTCACAATAAGATGATTGGCAAAATTTATCACCATTGCCATCTCTCCCTCCCAGAAAGCTTGCTTCAGTGGAAGAATAAAATTGAGCATGCTGCAATTATTTTTTTTTTCAATTCAAAAGAAGAAAGAGAAAACAAACAACTGGGAAAAAAAAAAAAAAAAAGGAAAAAAACGAAGGAAAATAACGAAGGAAAACAACAACAAAAACCCCCCAAAAATACAACCAAAAAAGCAAAATAGCAAACCCAAAAGCCAACCAAGCAAATCAAGCAGGATTTATGATGAAAACAAACAAACAAGAACCACCCACAGATGTCCCTTGGATTGATTTCTTGAATATGTGTGGATTTAAAAATAAAATAATAATAATAATAAAAAACCCCAGACAATTTAAAATTGCAAATCAAATTTCAGATTGGATATTTACATTGATCAGGTGGAACACTACTGAGCTCCCAGCAAAACAAGATCTCCAAATACACTAAGCTGAAAACCTCTTTCTTTGGCTCCTCTATAAATTCAAACAAACAGGAACAAAACAAAACAAAAATCACCAAGTCTTCACTGAAGACAACTGATGTTGTGTCACAGATCCCAAAGCAGAGAGGGCAGCAGGACGGTTCCAGTCTCCAAAGGACACATGCTCAGCCTTGGCCAACTGTATCCTACCCCCACTGCCAGTCCTGGCACTCAAAGCCACCACGCAAGGAGGGGTTGAGCAGCTCCCTGCTGCCCACCTGCTGCCTGCTCCCCCGTGGTCCTTCCCCCCCCAGAGCTCACCACCTTCCCTCCCTTTGCAAGAGCTGATTCCATACTGAGTAAACCTTTCCTAGCCTGCTCTGGCAGAGAGCTGCCTTTTGATAGCAGAAAAAGTGAAAGCTGCGTTTTCTTGATCACTGCCAAAGAGAAAACCACTGAGGAGTGATCCCCGTTGAGATGGGATAGGAGAAGGGAGGTGGGTGGGAGCTCACGTGGACTGCAGGGAATCCACCTGGAAGACATTCTGGTTGGAAGGGGTGGTGAAGTAGAGCTGCTGGTTGGGCACTCGGTTGTCACAGGGGCTGCTGAGCCCCAGAGTCCGCTCGAAGTCCAGCAGCTGGCCCATGAAGTTGAAGTTGGGAGAAATGTTGGACTTCTTCGTCTTGACGATGTCGTAGGCGTCGTTCATGGAGAGGTTGAGCTTCTGCATGAGGTAGGCCACCGTCACCGTCACCGAGCGGCTGATCCCCGCCAAGCAGTGCACCAGGACGCCGCAGTTCTTCCCCCGGGCTTCATCTGTAGCGAAACAAAGAGACAGAGAACCGACACATAAGACGGGGGCGGTGGAGGGGGGGGAGGGTTGGTAACTGATCTCTCGACGCCAAGATGAGTATCAAGCTGGAAGAAAGGAGGATTCTGATCCTAGGGGCCAGCCGTGCAACTCAAGAGTTAACTTCAGCTGCTGTAAAACCAGGGCGAGAGGAGAATCCCACCCCCCTACCAAAATGAAAGACAGACCAGGAGCTCAGAGAAGCAAAAAACACAGGACAAGAGGAGAATCCCACCCCCCTACAAATATGAACCTGAGTCCAGGAGCTCAGAAAAGTAAAACAACAGGACAAGAGGAGAATTCACCCCCTACCAGTATGAAAGAAAGACCAGAAGCTCAAAACCCTAAAACCAAACAGGGTAAGAGGAGAATCCCACCCCCGAGCCAATATGAAAGAGAGACTGGGGGCTCAAAAAATTAACAACACAGGGCAAGAGGAGACTCCCACCCCCTTACCAATGTGAACCCAAGAGCTCAGAGAACTAAAAATGAGACAAAGGGAGCAGGACACTGTTGTAAAAGTCACATTTTTAAAAAGGAATGCTTTTCCCTGGAGTTTTGCCTTAAATTCTTCCAGTCCCCTTTTCCCCAGCATGGAAATCCTGCAAGATGTCACTGAATGCCTTTTTTTTTTTCCTCCCCTCTCTCTTTTTCTCTACAGCCCAGCAGACTGCAAAGGTCTATTAAATTATTCTCCAACTGTTGTGCAGCTAACAATGGAGGTATTCAGGCATTTTAAAAGAATGAGGGAAGTCACAGGGGACAACCCATTAGGAGGAACAGGATGTCAACACTGGTTGAAAATGGGTTCCTTTGTAATAGGAAATGCATTACAATGCCTGGAGATTAGTTTCTTTGTGGCTTCCAGCCCACATTTCTTCCTGCTGGGGCTCAGATTACCTACATTCTCCCACTATTACCGGTATCATTCACCCGGATTACAGCACCAGCTTCCCAACAGATCGTGCTTTGCCCACCGCACTGCACCTCCGTGGGCTGCTTGGACTTTTTCCCACTAGAAGGAGGAGTGTAAAATTGTAACCACCGCTCCTTGAAGCCACAAAGAGGTGTTTCCAAAAGCTGGTGAGTAAGGGCTAAGAGCTTGGCTAACCCAGGCACTGAGGTCTAGGGTAGCATTATTACCACCAGATCTAATTAAAGCCCTGATTGTACATTTGCCAGGGATAACTGCTTTGTGAATAACTTGTGTTTAAAAAGCTAAAGTTCGCTTCCTAGTTTCTTTTTTATTATACTGCTCTTCGGGGGAATCAAAACAAAACCCAAGTAAACAAATAATAATAAAACCAAAATAAAACCCAAAAGACCCCCAAACAAAAAAGACTCCAAATAAAAGAAACACCCCAAACAAAACCAAAACCATTGAGACTCCACACAAAAACAACAAGAAAGATCCCAAACAAAAAACCCAAAACGACTCCAAACAAAGAAAGCCCAAACAAAAAGCGCCTCAAGGAACAAACAAAAACATCATCACTAAAACCCCAAACCAACCAGCCAAAACCCCAAAACAACAACAAAAGAGAAATAAACCACAAACCCCAGGCTCATTTCCACCCCCCCCTTCCACTCCTGTGCCACCAGCATGAAGAGCTCAAGGAGGAATCTCCCAGCCAGCCAAACCAGGTCAATAAAAGCATAGAACAGGGTTTGGGCTGGAAGGGACCTCAAAGACCATCTAGTTCCAACTGCTCTGCCATGGTCACAGACACCTTCCACTGGGTTAAGCTGCTCAAGACTTCATCCGACTTTGCCTTGAACACCTCTCCAGGTGATCCACAACTTCCCTGGGCAACCTGTTCCATCTTACAGTTCATCCGGGCCCCCAAAGAGTCACCACCACCCACCCCTCAACTTAAGGTATCTTTAAAACCAGAAAAGGGGAAAGGGGACATCCTCCAGAGCCTGCCAGAAATGCTGCTTTATTGCTTCTCCCCCAAAACACTCCTCAGGACAGACAGAATTCCAGCACTTGCCACAGAGGCTGTTAGCTCACCTATAAAGGAGATGGCCTCAGGAAAGAACTGGGACAGATTTTGGCTCCAGTGATCAGAGATTGGGATCTGCTTGTACTTGAATTCTCCGGCGTTTTCAAAGAGGTTGGGCAGGTTGGGGGTGACATTCAAGATGTATTTAATGCCAAACTCTTCTAAAACGTCCAGGTTAGTGGAGTCCTTGGCACAGCCTAAGTAGAGGTAGGGTAAAATCTCCACCGGAAAGGAAGGCTGGTTGTTGGAGAGGGGGCTGCCATCCGAGTCGGTGGCACTGTTGGGGTCTCTGTCAATGTCAGATTCAATGTCTGAGGAGGAATCAGAGCTGATGCGGAGGCCTCCCAAGCCCAGGACTGGCAGAGGGGGAGAGCTGCTGCTACACGAACTGTCTAGGTTGGTTTCGCAGTGCAGAGCGAACTCGGCCTGGAACTTGCTGAAACCACCTGGGGAGAAAAGCAAAGGAGAGTTGGAGTGTGGGGGGGTATGCAACCTGATAGAAGATGCCAAGACGATTTAATTCCCTGGTACAGAACCTGTCTGCAAAGAGGCATTGCTTTCACATCCTCTCGGACCCAAGGAAAAGAATGCAAGGGGGGTAATAAAAAAAGGAAAAGAAAAGGAAAAAAAGAAAGGGGGGGGGTGTTTAAAAGAAAAATAAGGGGGTAAAAAAAAAGGGGGGGGGGAAACGGGAGTTAAAAAACGGGGAGAAAAGGGGGGTGGGTTAAAAAAACCGGGGAAAAGGGGGGAGGGGGGGGCAAAAAAGAAAACGGGAAAAAGGGGGTAAAAAAACCCGTGGAAAATCGAGAGATAAAAAAATGGGAAAGAGAAAGGGGAGTGAAAAAAAAAAGGGGTAAAGAAAACCGGGGGGGAAAAGGGGGGTTAAAAAAAAAGAGAGGGGGGAATAAAAGGGGGAAAAATGGAGGGGAAGGGGTAAAAAGGGGAGAAAATTTTTAAAAAGGTGGGGGGGTGGAGTTGGGGGAAAGGAAAAAAAAAATCAAAAAAAGAAGAAAAAAAAGAGGGGAAAAGAGAAAGGAAAAAAAAAAAAAAGCTCAGACTGTCACGCAGACGGACTAAACCCAAAAGAAGGTTTAAGAAAATCGGCGGAGCGCTCAGCACATGGAAGATTAAAGCTCTGTGTGGCTTCTCGCCCTGCGGAGATCTCTCCGAGCTGTCTCAGCAGCGATTCCTGCTGCCCTCCCCGGCTCATCCCGGGATCCCCGTTTAGCCTCGCTGCACACCCCCCGCTGCCACCGCCATTCCCCCCAAGTCTCTCTGAACAAAGGTGGGGATGCTGGAGGGGGGACAATCCCCCCACCTTGTGCAGGTCAGTCTCCCCCCGGAGTGCCACTGTGCAATGCCCGGGAAGGACGCTGCGGCCACCCCCGGGCAGAATCGCACCGCCGAGCCCCGGGGCTCGCTTCCCCGGCACCTGAAGCCCCAAGGCGAGGGGACAAGGCAGTGACATCTTACCCCACATACACCCCTCACAACCCCGGAGCAGACCCCTTCTCACCTTCCAGATAAAACGCCTTGCAACCTTCATCTTTGAGGCGCTTGAGGAGCAGCCCCAGCACCGACTCTCCGCCTGTGTTCTCGTTCCAGTCGCGGCTGTGCTCATCGTACAGCACCACCGTGTCGGTGCCGCAGCGGCGGGCGAAGCGTTCCCGGTCCTCCTCGCTGCTGGAGACGAGGGAACGGAGGGGCAGGTTGCCCTTCTGCAGCCTCCGCAGCATGATGCCCGGGATGGCCACGTTGATGGCCGATTCGATGTGGGACGACTCGTACAACTCCTGGGGTCGACAGTCCATCAGCAGCAGCCTTTCGTTGCCCATCTCCAGCTGCTCGTTCAGCCACGCCACCGATTTACTAATCGCCATTTCCGACGCGAAAGGGACGGGTCTGAACGTATCTAGCATGAGGAAGGACGGGGAGAGCGCAGCCGGCTCTGAAAGCTCCCCTCTCTTTCTTTCTCTCACAGAGGCATTCGGCGGGTGGGCTTCATCCTTCTAACACCCCTCCGGCAGCAACTCCCCTCCAACAACTTCTCTTCCTCCGCCCTAAGAAAATGAATCACGAAGCCCACCTCCCACCTCCTCCCCCCTCCCCTAACTCCGCACCGCCTTCCCCTGCACCGGGCAGCGGTGGAGCTACGGGGAGGGAGAAGCAGACCCCTGCGTGTGTGTCTGTCTGTTTCTATGTGCCTGCCTCCTCCTCCTCCTCCTCTCCTCCGGCTTTTTTCTTTTTTTTCCTCAATGAATCCCTGAATGAACCTTTCCTAATCGCCGCTGCAGCCCGAGCCCTCGGGGCTTTTCCTCCTCCTCCTCCCGCAGTGAATGAAATCCAATTAAGGAGCTACCGAGCCGGGGCTACCCGGCCTTTAAGCGCGGAAACAACGCGGTGCAACCACCGGGAGCAGAGCCCCTTCACGCTTCCCTCCTCATCCGCGGCCCCTCCGCGCAAAGTCCCCGCGGCGGTGCTGGTGGTGGCGGTGGCAGTGGCGGCGGTTCCTCAATGGGTACAAACGCGCCACGTCTCAATGGGGACATTCTGCGGTGCAGCCAATGGGGGAGCGCGGAAGGGGCTGTTGCCTGGGCGACGAGCCGGCTGGAACAGGTTTTGTGTTGATGAATCGTTAATGAGTTTGTCATTCACAAAAACGGAAAGGAATTTCCGCTCCGGATAAACCCAGGGCAAACACGGGGGGGGGGGGGGCGCGGGGGGAAGGGGGGCAGGTGAGGGGGGCGCGGCCCCAGGGGCGGAACAAAAGGCACCTTCTGTGCTGCCCTCCTGGCTGATTGTCTCTCCTTGGTTTTTTAAAGGGAAGAGGAGGCTGTGTTGTACCCTACAGCCCAGTTCTCCTGCTTTGGGGGGGGTGGTTGTGTGTCCTTCCCCTCTCCCCCCCCCAATTCTGTTACTTAGTGAGTCCCTCTCCCTAATTCTGATGCTTTACGGTGTGGGGGGGGGAGGGGTGGGTGGATGTGTGGTTGTGTGGTTGTGGTCCCCTCTCCTCAATTCTGATACGTAGGGAGCCCCTCTCCCTAATTCTGATGCTTTGGGGACGGGGGAAGGGGAAAGCAGGGG
Source organism: Indicator indicator (assembly GCF_027791375.1). Lineage (NCBI taxonomy): Eukaryota > Metazoa > Chordata > Aves > Piciformes > Indicatoridae > Indicator > Indicator indicator. The sequence goes on along the minus strand of NC_072023.1, from coordinate 2,358,969 downwards.
GTAGTTGTGTTTCCCCCCCCCCCCCCATTCTGACGTGTAGGGACCCCCTCTCCCTAATTCTGATGCTTTGGGGAGGGGAGAAGGGGAAAGCAGGGGGTAGTTGTGTTCCCCCCCAACCTAATGCCGATGCGTAAGGAGCCCCTCTCCCTAATTCTGATGCTTTGCGGGGGGGGGGGGGGGGAGGTGGGGTGGTGGTTGTGTTCCCTCCTCAATTCTGATGCTTTGGGGTGGCTGAGTGTCGTGTTCCCCCCTTCCCCGCCCCCCAATTCCGATGCTTTGAGGGGGTGATCGTGTTACCCCTCCCTAATTCCGATGATTTGCGGGGGTGGCTGTGTTTCCCCCTCCCTAATTCTGATGGTTAGGGGGGGTGGTTGTATTGGTGTGTGCCCCCTCGCCATATAATTCCTTCCACAGTGCATTCCGGGAATCCCGTTTTCAGGCAGGCAGGCAGCCCCCTGTCCTCAGTTGATCTCTACACGGGTGAAGGGTAAATCCCGAGTTAATTCTTTTCTACAGCCTGCGGGCACTGTTAAAACCGAGGGGACGCACCCCAAAAACCCATGAGCAGGGAAAGCCATCCTCCAACCCCCCATGCCCAGGTCATGGAACCGCTCTCGCCCCGGGCCACCGCTAAAGCCAGGGTGCATCACCCCAAAATCCTAAGCAGGGAAAGCCGCAACCGCCCCCCACCCCCTCCCAGGTCACGGAATCGCGGTCGCCGCCAGCAGGGAGCCCGCGGCCGCTGGCGGTGGCTCCGCTCTGCCCGGCTCAGCGGAGCCCCTCACACCCGGGAGCCTCCGCACCGGCTCCTCCTGCGGGTGGGGCTCCGCCGCCGGCGTCCAGCGCTTCCTCCCCATCTCCGGCCCCGGAAGGGCGGAAGGGGCCAGTACGGGCTCCGCCGCACCGGGAGGGCTGCGCTGCGGGGCCCGGCGGCGCCGCCGCCGCCGTTCCGGGGGTAGCTGGGGCGGGGAGGAGTTGGTTCGAGGTGCGGGTCGTGCCAAGGTGGGGAGGTTAGCAGATGGCTCAGTGCCAATCGAGGAGTGAAAATGGATGGGGAGAAGCCTGAGCTAGATGTTAATCCCGTCGCTGACATCTGTTTGGGGGTAAAATTGTCCCGGAGAGGTTAATCTCATTTAGGTTGCTGTGGTGCTTCAGGAATGGTTATTTTTAACCCTTCCCCCTTCTCCCCCCCAGCTGAAAGAGGTTCCTTAGGTAGGCAGTGGCTGGAGAGTGGTGGTGTCACTGGGGGCAGGTGACTGAGGTGATCCTGCTTTGGCTGTGTTTGCAATGTTCCACAATGACAGTTCTTATCTACATCTAGATAATGTAGGTGCTCTTAACTACATATAAAGATGAGGAGGAACTTCTTTAGTTTAAGGGTGATGGAGCACTGGGACAGGCTGCCCAGAAAGGTGGTGGAGTCTCCATCTCTGGAGACATTGCAGCCTCTCCTGGATGTGTTCCTGTGCAACCTCCAGGTGATCCTGCTTTGGCAGGGTGGTTGGACTGGATGATCTCCAGAGGTCCCTTCCAAACCCTACCATTCTGTGATTCTGTGACAGATCATGGTGTGGACAGTGCTATGTGCTCAGCACTTAAACCATCCTTGATGTTAATTCAAGCTGGCACCTCAGCCACTGCAGTTCCAAGCAAGGCTGACACCCAGCTGGCATTAGTGACATCCTCCCCAGCAGGGAGTTTGAGACGATCCCTGCTTGCTACCTTTATCAAAGCCCTGAGAGTGGAACTGGAGTGTTCCTTGCTCTGCCAGGCTCATGTGGGGCTCACAGACCATAAACCTTGTCCTAATGGTCAGTAGGGCAAATTGTCCAGCCCTCCTGGCACACCATGGTCCTGGCTGTCTCATGAATGAATCACAGAATGGTAAGGGTTGGAGGGGACTCCTGGACACCATCCAGTCCAACCCCCTGCCAAATCAGGATCACCTAGGCTAGGTCACACAGAAACATCCAGATGGGTCTTGAAGGTCTCTAAAGCAGACTCTTAAACCACCTCAGCTGTTGTTACCTCTTAAGGTCATACAACCATCTCAACCATTTCTGATTGCTTATTTATTCTAATAGTAAGAGGAAATTTTCTCTCTTAATCTTCATCCGAACAGGAGCCACAGCCAGAAGAATTCTCAGATGAAGGAGCTGGAATTGTTTAGCCTGGAGAAGAGGAAGCTGAGGGGAGACCCCATTGCTCTCTACAGCTCCCTGAAAGGAGGTTGCAGTGAGGTGAGGGTTGGTGTCATCTTGTATGCAACAAGTGGTAGGATGAGGAGAAATGGCCTCAAGCTGTACATTGGAAGAAACTTCTTGACTGAAAGGCATCTCAAAGACTGGAACAGGCTCCCTAGGGAGGTGGTTGAATCCCCATCCCTGGGGATGCTTAAAAGACACAGAGATGTGGTGCTGAGGGACATGGTTTAGCACCAGCCTTGGTCCTTGGTCAAGTTACAGAATGGTTGGACTTCATCTTAAAAGTCTTTTCCAGCCCAAATGATTCTGTGGTTCAGGAGGTCTTCAGACAGGACAATCTGCACTCTGGAGCTGCCCAGTTCCCTTCACTGTCTCTAAATGGTGCCTAATGCATCCAGCCCTTACTTTTAGGTGCTCTGTGATTGTCACCTCTAGGTTTATCTGTGAGTCCTCCTCACAGCTCCTTTTCATTTCAGTAGAAGTGAGAATTAATGGTTCTATCCATACTGGTTTGTGTGAAAACAGAAATACACAAACCCTCTTAGACCAAACTGGCCATGAAGTCCTCTCAGACTGAAGTCCTCCTAGACCAAAGTACTGCCTACAACTCCTCTTAGACCAAGCTGGCACTGCCTTTGGTGCAAAAATGTTCCCTGTGAGAAGACAAGCAGCCCTAGAAAGCATTTTATTTGTTTGGTGTAAAGCACAAACAATTAATGGAAATGGCATTGCACTGATTATTCCATCTCCTGTTCTTCAGATCTGAAAGAATTCCCCCAGTTGAAGAAATAAAAACCACTGAATGACTCCATTTAGGAAATCCTTTTGATTCAAGTGCTTTCCTCCAAACACCAAAAAGCTGGGTGACCTGGGGCACATGTTTAATTGTGCCTTCTAATGAAGTCATGTAATTAGCAACTGCTTAGGGATCACACTTTAAAATACTCAACAGCTACTACAGGCATGCATTTAGTCAAGAGGTTTTCTTCTCTCTTGACATATTGTAGCTGAGTTCCCTTCTGAGCATAGCTCAGATGAGTTCTCCAGATGCTTCCTCACAGTGTGCAAAGGTGAGCAGATGTGTTTGGTAGGAGATCACTGATGGCTGTGGGGTTCTTCTTTCTAAGAGGATGAAACTAAGCTTGCAGGAGGGCAGTGCAGAACAGATTTAGCCAGGCTCATAACCTGTGGGCCAAGCATACAGATCACACAATCACAGAATTGTTTTGGTTGCAGAAGGTCTCTAAGGTCATTGAGTCCAACCATTGACCTAACACCACCATGTCCTGAAGTCACCAGTACTCTATTTTTTTTTTTGTCTTTTTTTTTGACCAGATACTGCCGTTGATATTGGCAGGTTTAGAACCAGAGAAGCATAGAATCATAGAGCTGTTGAGGTTGGCAGAGACTTTTGAGATCATCAAGTCCAGCCACTCACCCAGAGCTCACAACCCTACCACTGCTGATAAGCCACTGCCACTAAACCAGGTCCCTCAGCACCACATCAATGCATTTTCTAAATCCCTCCAGGGATGGTGACTCCTCCACCTCCCTGGGCAGCCTCTGCCAGTGCCTGAGAACCCTTGCTGGGAAGAAATATTTCCTAATACTCAACCTGAACCTCTCCTGGCACAGCTTGAGAACATGCAGAACCTTATTGCATTGTAGTTGAGTGAAGAGATCTGAATATTCCCTTTCCCTGGCCAAAAGACAGTTGGGTTTCAGGTGTTTTCCAGGTGTTAAATGACAGCCAGGGCCCAGCCAGCTTGGTGCATGAGAGTTGTTTACTCTGATAGGGCCCATAGGGTGCACTGAGAGGAGTGTGGCCAGCAGGTCAAAGGAGGTTCTCCTGCCCCTCTGCTCTGCCCTGGTGAGACCACATCTGGGATACTAGGTCTAGTTCTGGGCTCCCCAGTTCAAGAGGGACAGGGAGGGAGTCTAGTGGAGGCTATGGGGATGCTGAAGGGACTGCAACATCTGTGTGATGAGGAAAGGCTGAGAGCCCTGGGGATGGTTAGCCTGGAGAAGAGAAGGCTGAGAGGAGATCTGAGCAATGGTTACAAACACCTGAAGGGTCGGCATCAAGAAGAAAGGGCCAGGCTCTTTTCAATATCCAACCTGATCAAGAAGACTCCAGAAGACCATGGCCAGCCACATCTAATCCCAGCTTTGCCCTTGTATGGGGCTAAGACAGCTTTCTGGAGAGAAGTGACCTTCTGCAGCACTACCATTTTTGGTTGTTTCCTTCATGGAAGGGTGGGCAGGATCCTGAAGATAGAGATTATCTTTTTTTGTGCAACTTGACTGAATCATGGCAATCACACTAGAGTTGTGCTGTGGGTGATGGTTTGGTCCTCAGCTCAGGCAGAGGAGTGCTCAGTGAGTCAGCCCTGCAGGGTCTATTCCGGCGCGGGGGTGTGCTCAGAACAATTACGTCAGTGTCAGGGTAGGGAGGCACTTTTGGCATCCCTGGCAGCTTGAGCTGAGTCCTTGTCAGTCAAAAAAAACCCACATTCATTGTTGTTCTCTTGTGCTAAACACACATCCCTGCCTTTGCTGGATTCAGGGAGCATCCTGGGTTTGGGTTTGGTTATTTTTAAGCATCAGTTTTCAGGGCAAGGTGTTGGAGCAGGATTCTTCTTGAGAAAAGAGGAGATGCTTCTGAGGTTTGTTGGGTTTGGGTTGATTTGTTTTTTTGTTGTTGTTTTTTTTTTTTTCACGGTTCCAAGGAGATGAACATTTGTTGGAAACGTTTTAAAGCGTATCAGATAAGTGTGAAAGTTGTTCTGGCATGTGTTTGGAATTTACTATGGCAAAAAGCTAATTACTCCCTCTGAATGAATGCAAGGGCTCCTTAGAATTTCCAGCATCACACCCACCTCACATACCTTTTGCTTCCCTTCCTCCTTCCCTTCCTCCTTCCCTTCCTCCTTCCCTTCCTCCTTCCCTTCCTCCTTCCCTTCCTCCTTCCCTTCCTCCTTCCTCCTTCCCTTCCTCCTTCCTTCCTCCGTCCCTTCCTCCTTCCCTTCCTCCTTCCCTTCCTCCTTCCCTTCCTCCTTCCCTTCCTCCTTCCCTTCCTCCTTCCCTTCCTCCCTACCTTCCTTTCCTCCCTACCTTACCTGCCTTCCCACCCTCTACCCACCCACCTATCTATCTATCTATCTATCTATCTATCTATCTATCTATCTATCTATCTATCTCTCTATCTCTCTATCTATCTATCCATCCACCTACCTATCCACCTGTCCATCTGCCTGTCCATCCATCCACCCATCCATGTGTCTAAGTACCTACCTACCTATCCATCTGTCCATTCATCCATCTCTCTCTCTCTCTCTCTCTCCCTGTCTGTCTATCTATCCATGCATCCGTCCTCCCAGCTGTGTGGGTGCTTGTCCTCACACAGCACACTGGCTGTGCTAGCAAGTCCTTACTGAGACTGGCAGTAGGTAAGATGAGGATTCCACTCGTGGCAGCATGAGCTGAAGAATCACTTGGATGCCCTGGGTTCTTATGGGATTAGGTTGTGCCAGAGGAGGTTCAGGATGAATAGCAGGAAAAATGTCTTTGCTGTGAGAGTGGTCAGGGATTGGCAGAGGCTGCCCAGGGAAGTGGTGGAGTCCCCATCCCTGAAAGTGTAGATGTGGCACTTCAGGATATAGTTTGGTGGTCATGGCAGTTGGGTTACAATTGAACTCGATGGTCTTAAAGGTCTCTTCCAACCTGATTGATTCTGTGATTCTTTGAGCTCCAACCTATATATTCTTGACCAGGAAGTTTCTTAATGAGTGAGGACAGCTTCAGCCTGGATGCTCTGGTTTAATGATCTCTGCATTCTATCAGCCCAGCCTCTTCCTCTGAGGGGTGCATTTTATCAGTTGCCTCTGAAAAATCATACAATCATAGAATGCTTTGTGTTGGAAGGGACCTCAAAGCTCATCCAGTTCCAACCCCCCTGCCATGGGCAGGGACACCTCCCACCAGCCCAGGTTGCTCAAGGCCTCATCCAGCCTGGCCTTGAACACCTCCAGGGAGGGGACATCCACAGCCTCCCTGGGCAACCTGTCCCAGTGCCTCCCCACCCTCACTGGAAAGAATTTCTTCCTAATTTCCAGTTTCACTCTTCTCTCTTCCAGCTCAAATCCATTGCCCCTCATCCTATCACTGCAAGCCCTTGTAGAACAGCAGTTGAAACATGGAGTCACTGCCATCATCTAATTGCTTCTCCAAAACTTGGAAGGTTCTGGAGGTCTGCAGTGTGAATCCATTGCCTTGTGTCACTCATAGCCTGGTGGACTGAAGGGATTCATTGTTCTGATGTGTGCAGGAGGAGCTGCTGAAATCCAGTGAGCAAGGACAAAGGGACTCTCAGTGCCTCATATTTCCTCTCCAGGATTTATGCAAAGTAAATAGAGGAACTAAGTCTTCTGCATGGAGAGCTTGGGATGAGAGTGCTCTTCACTCCAGCCCAGTGCTTTCAGCCATCACCCAGGCTGATTCATGTAGTTACTCAGAGAAGGCTGGAGGCAGACAAGCCCCAGTTCTTGCACACCAAGAGCTCTCTATGCTCAGTGATAAAATTAATCTCACTCAGATTCAGCCACAGACTAATTTATGTGTTTTTTTTTTTTTTAATTGATTGAATCAGTTGATACTCAGCACTGGTGAGGCCATACCTGAAATCCTGGGTTCAGTTTTGGGCCCTCACTACAAGAAGGACATTGAGGTGCTGGAGAAGGGCAGAGAAGGGCAACCAAGCTGGGGAAAGGTCTGGGGAACAGGGCTGGTGAGGAGCAGCTGAGGGACCTGGGGTTGTTTAGTCTTCAGAAGAAGAGGCTGAGGGGAGACCTTATTGCTCTCTACAACTACCTGAAAGGAGGTTGGAGTGAGGAGGGTGTTGGTATCTTCTCACATGCAACAAGTGACAGGACAAGAGGAAACAGCCTCAAGTTGTGTCAGGGCAGGTTCAGGTTGGAGATTAGGAAAAATTTCTTCCCAGCAAGGGTTCTCAGGCACTGGAACAGGCTGCACAGGGAGGGGATGGAGTCCCCATCCCTGGAGGTGTTTAGAAGATGTGTGGATGTGGTGCTGAGGGATGTGGTTTGGTGGCAGTGGCTTAGTTGTGAGCTCTGGGCGAGTGGTTGGGTTTGATGATCTCAGAGGTCTGTTCCCACCCCAGGAGTTCTGTGCTTTTGTGATCAGTTGCTCTGATCATCCATCATCAGGCTGCATTCAGCACATTGCCTCCAGAAAGAAGGGGACAATGACCTCATGAAGGCAGTATAGATGGGCAAAACATGCCAGAGGGATCAGAGTCCTGCTCCTTGGCAAGGAAAGTTTCCAAAAGGGATTGTAAGTAAGGTGACCCCAAAGCTTCCCCTGTGCCCACAGCTTCCCTGTGCCTCTGTGCAGCTCCAGCACTCTGCCCCTTGGCTTCTTTTCTCCCAAACTCCCATCTGCCCTCCATACTTGGGTCTCCAGAAGCATGTGAGCTGCCTCCATTCCCTGTGGGTGGAGGAGCCTGCCTGTGGGCAATTCCTGAGCAGCTGGCATGTGTCCTAGGCACAGCAATGAAAGGGTTACACAGGCACTTGGGGAGGGAACTGAGGCTTTGCTGAGGTTGGGTTTGCCTGAGGCCACCCTGTAGGGCAAGAGCTGCTCTGGAAGCAGCCAGGAGAAGTTTTGCTGGCTCAGGGTGGTTTTATGAAGTGTGGCTGAGGCCAAGGAGGAAGGAACAAGGTGTGCACAACATGGGGGCCACTGCAGCTGAGCTCACAGCCCTGCATGGAACGTGGTCTTTCTCTGCCCATCTCTGGAACAGGCTGCTCAGGGAGCTGGGGGAGGCCCTGTCCTTGGAGGCATTCAAGGTCAGGCTTGATGGTTGCAATGATGCTAGTTGGAGATGTCTCTGGTCCCTGCAGGGGGATTGGACTATCTAGAAGTCCCTTCCAGCCCAATGCACTCTTGTCCAGTCTCTGTCCAAGCTCTTCTCCTCATGCCTTAACCAGCATGTTCTTAGGAGACTCTTTAGCTCCTCAGAGGCTGTCCACCAAGACTTTTTTTTAAATCTTGTAAAATGAGCATGGAGGATATGAAATACATCATCAGGGCAGTGGGAAAAAAAAAAAAAAAAGAGTAAATTGCTTCTCCAGAAGCAAGAGCTGCTTCAATCCATGCCTCAGAATGAATACAAATTGGGTGAGATGTCCCAGGTCCCAAAGTGCCAAAGGAACTCAGCAGAAGCAGCATCACTGAAGGTCTAAGATGGCAAAAAAATAATTAAAAAAGAAAAAAAAAGAGATTCTTTGATGTTAAAAATGGTGAGTTCAGGGCAGTAACTCAGATTTCTGCAAGTTTTGGGTTTGGTTTGTGCTTTTTTCTTTTTTTCCAGAGCTCTGTCTGAAGTCAGAGGCTTCTGTTTGTCACTTTTGATTCAAACAGTGGATCTTGAGAACTTCTTTTTTGATTTTTCTTTTTTTCTTTTTTTTTTTTTTTCTGGTAGCATTTGCATTTGAGGACATTTTAACTCCTCTTCAGAATCTGCCCAGCAAGGGACTATGTTGAAACTCCAAGTATCTGGGTTTGTTTCTGCTGCTGGATGAGAGGACACCTCCCCACCACTTCTCCATGGGGTATGGTCAGAGGAGGTACAAAATGTTTCTTGAGAAGTGGCAGGGAGAACTTTGCTCCCTGATTCCTTCCCCTCAGGCCCAAAGAAAGCTTTCTAGGAAGCAATTTGCTTGGGTGTTTTCTTAGAAGCCACAGCACTTCTAAGAACCCTCAGTCACTGGATACTTGGAAGAGAGAAGTTGGGGACATTATTTCAGAGGAAGCCAAATGAATTCTTAAGATCTGGGTGTCAAAGAGTTCCTCCAAAGCTCCATGTCCCCCTGAAGCCTCCCATAGTTTCTCAGGGCTTTCAGAAGAACATGCTGGGTTGTGCTGGCTATGGAGTGGCCCTTGGATCAAGGTGAATTTTGCCTTCCAAGAATCAACTTCAAGCTGAAGCAACCCCAAGAGCATGTCAGTGGTTGGGGTTTGTGGGTTGGGGTGGGTTTATTTTGTTTTGCCCTGCCCTCAGTGGCATTTGTGAGTGGTGGAAAACCATCCCTGTGGCTCAACAGACTATCTCCATTGCCCCACAAGTAGTGACTTAGAGGAGGAAAGTAATGTTTGCAACAGGATATTTAACTCAAGCTTTCAAGAATGTCATCATTTTGGGGGGGTGGGGAGGAGGGGAATGGGCAGTAAGAGAGGATCTGTAGGAGATCATTGGTGCTGGGAAGTGGGGAAGCTGGAGGGAAGGAAACCTATTTGAACCTCACTAGCCCTGCTGATACCCAGAAAGAGAGGCTGTGGGCCTGTGAGAACACAAGAAGGAGGAGGAAGGATTCTCACCATGGTCAGTTAGGAGGCCAAGGTGTCTAAGATGTATGGTAGGACCCTGAAAGAGAGGAGGAGGAGGATGGCATCTGTGTGTGAACAGGACTGCTTAGGATGGGGAGCAGGGACAAGGCTGGGAAACTGTTTGTGTGAGCACCTCACAGAATGCATCAGATTGGAAAGGACCCTCAAAGGTCAGCTTGTCCAACCCCCCTGCAGTCAGCAGGGACACCTCCTGAGCAGGCTGCTCAGGGCCACATCAAATTTAACCTTGAATGCCCCCAGGGATGGAGCCTCAAGCCCATCCCTGGGCAACCTGTTCCAGTGTTCCACCACTCTTCATTGTGAACAGCTTCCTCCATGTCTAAGATGCTTTGCTATAGTCTGGACTGTCTGAAATGTCTCCTCCTTGCTTGCCCTGCTTGGCCAGCTTGGTTTTCTTCTACTCTCTTCAGAAAGTCCTCTCAAAAAGAGAAAAGTCCTACCAGCAAAGGCTGTCCAGGCTGTGGTGGCCCCAGTGCTCAAGCTAGGACTACAGAGGTGTGTAGCCTGGTGTGAATGGCCAGGTTTGGATTGCTCCTGGGTGGCCCAAGCCCAGCTGAGTTACCTCACCCCTCTGAATTCAGCTTCAGTTGGAGAACCAATGTGCCCTTGCTGAGCACTCTGCCTGTTCTCAGCCACCCTTTAGGGTGGCAGATACCCATAAGGTAGAAGAGGGCAGATTTAGACAGGAGATTAGGAAGAAATTCTTTCCAGTGAGGGTGGCGAGACACTGGCACAGGTTGCCCAGGGAGGCTGTGGATGTCTCCTGCATGGAAATGTTGAAGTCCAGGTGCTCCAGCACTCTGATCATCTTCATGGCCTGTTCCAACAGTCCCATGGCCTTCTGTGACAGTAGCCCAGGACATGGCTCAGTGTTTGTGGCTGCCTAAAACCAACCTAATTTAAACTCTTGTTTCTGAACTGAGGAGCAAGAAAAGGTCAAAGCATTTTATTTTTCTTTCTTTCTTTCTTTCTTTCTTTCTTTCTTTCTTTCTTTCTTTTTCTTTATCTTTCTTTCTTTCTTTCTTTCTTTCTTTCTTTCTTTCTTTCTTTCTTTCTTTCTTTCTTTCTTTCTTTCTTTCTTTCTTCTTTCTTTCTTTCTTTTTCTTTCTTTCTTTCTTTTCTTTCTTTCTTTCTTTTTCTTTCTTTCTTTCTTTCTTTCTTTCTTTCTTTCTTTCTTTTTCTTTCTTTCTTTCTTTTTCTTTCTTTCTTTCTTTTCTTTCTTTCTTTCTTTCTTTCTTTTCTTTCTTTCTTTTTCTTTCTTTCTTTCTTTCTTTCTTTCTTTCTTTCTTTCTTTCTTTCTTTCTTTCTTTCTTTCTTTCTTTCTTTCTTTCTTTCTTTCTTTTTCTTTCTTTCTTTCTTTTCTTTCTTTTCTTTCTTTCTTTCTTTCTTTCTTTCTTTCTTTTTCTTTCTTTCTTTCTTTTCTTTCTTTTCTTTCTTTCTTTCTTTCTTTCTTTCTTTCTTTCTTTCTTTCTTTTCTTTCTTTCTTTTTCTTTCTTTCTTTCTTTCTTTTTCTTTCTTTCTTTTCTTTCTTTCTTTCTTTCTTTTCTTTCTTTCTTTCTTTCTTTCTTTCTTTCTTTCTTTCTTTTTCTTTCTTTCTTTCTTTCTTTTTCTTTCTTTCTTTCTTACTCTTAGTGTTTCTTTCTTTCTCTTTCTTTCTTTCTGTCTGTCTTTATTTCTTTCTTTCTTACTTTCTTTGTCTTTCTTTCTTTCTTTTTCTTTCTTTCTTTCTTTCTTTTTCTTTCTTTCTTTCTTTTTCTTTCTTTCTTTCTTTCTTTTTCTTTCTTTCTTTTTCTTTCTTTCTTTTTCTTTCTTTCTTTTTCTTTCTTTCTTTTTCTTTCTTTCTTTTTCTTTCTTTCTTTCTTTTTCTTTCTTTCTTTCTTTCTTTTTTTCTTTCTTTCTTTCTTTTTCTTTCTTTCTTTCTTTTTCTTTCTTTCTTTCTTTCTTTCTTTTTCTTTCTTTCTTTCTTTTTCTTTCTTTCTTTCTTTCTTTCTTTCTTTCTTTTTCTTTCTTTCTTTTCTTTCTTTCTTTCTTTTCTTTCTTTCTTTCTTTCTTTTTCTTTCTTTCTTTCTTTCTTTTTCTTTCTTTCCTTCTTTTTCTTTCTTTCTTTTTCTTTCTTTCTTTCTTTCTTTTTCTTTCTTTCTTTCTTTCTTTTTCTTTCTTTCTTTCTTTCTTTTTCTTTCTTTCTTTCTCTTTCTTTCTTTATTTCTCTTTCTTTCTTTCTTTCTTTTTCTTTATTTCTTTCTTTTTCTTTCTTTCTCTTCTTTTTCTTTCTTTCTTTCTTTTTCTTTCTTTCTTTCTTTCTTTCTTTCTTTCTTTCTTTCTTTTCTTTCTTTCTTTCTTTCTTTCTTTCTTTTTCTTTCTTTCTTTCTTTCTTTTCTTTCTTTCTTTCTTTCTTTCTTTCTTTCTTTCTTTCTTTCTTTCTTTCTTTCTTTCTTTCTTTCTTTCTTTCTTTCTTTTTTCTTTCTTTCTTTCTTTCTTTCTTTCTTCTTTCTCTTTCTTTCTTTCTTTTTCTCTTTCTCTTTCTTTCTTCTCTTTCTTCTCTTTCTCTCTTTCTTTCTTTCTCTCTTTCTTCTCTTTCTCTCTTTCTCTCTTTCTCTCTTTCTTTCTTTCTTTCTCTCTTTCTTTCTTTCTTTCTTTCTTTCTTTCTTTCTTTCTTTCTTTCTTTCTTTCTTTCTTTCTTTCTTTCTTTCTTTCTTTCTTTCTTTCTTTCTTTCTTTCTTTCTTTCTTTCTTTCTTTCTTTCTCTCTCTCTTTCTTTCTTTCTCTCTCTCTTTATTTATTTGTTTATATTATTTTGCTTCCAGTCAGGACTTCCAGGGGTGGTATGAAATAGCTTTGGTGAAGGGTAGTGCATTGATTTAAAGCACCTCTGCTTCTGCAAGGCAGGGGTTTATCAATTTTTTTTTCTTTCCTCACCCAGACAGGAAGCAGTGTTGGGCTTAATGCTATTTATCCAGCTGGACTTATTGACTTTGACTTAGGAGATCAAAGCATTGGGGTTAGGGATTGTGTAACATCTTCCTATAAGAACTGTCAGGGGTAAATTTACCCAAGCCTGACTCTTTGATTGATGATGATTTTGCATGAGTGTTGAGCCCCAGGAGGCACACAATAGGCTCTTTCTCCTGGTGGGAGCAGGAGGCTGGGGCACCTCTCAGCAGAGAGATTTTGAAACACAATTTCATCACCTCCTGGAATGTTAACAGTGCACAAAAGCCTGGAGGTACACTTGGAAGGGAGCTCCAAGAAGGTGACTCAAGACCCTTTAAGATGTAGCAAACTAGGAGCCAGTAAGAAGAAGTAGTTTCCCTTCTGTAGTTGTAGATTGGGTTGGTTTGGGGTGGTTGTTGTTGTTGTTTCATAGAATGCATCAGGTTGGAAGGGAACCTTGAAGGTCATCTTGTCCAGTCACCCCAGCCTCTTCCAGTGCCACTCTTGCAGCAAAGAAATTCCTCAACCTCCCTTGGGGCAGCTGGAGGCCATTTCCTCTCCTTCTATCACCTGAGACTAGGGGGAAGAGACCAACCCCAAATTCACTGCAGCCTCTTTTCAGGGAGCTGTAGAGAGCAATGAGGTCTCCCCTCAGCCTTCTCCTCTTCATACTAAACACCCCCAGCTCCCTCAGCTGCTCCTCCCCAGCCCTGTTCTCCAGACCCTTCCCCAGCTTTGTTGCACTTCTCTGGACACTCTTCAGCCCCTCCATGTCCTTCTTGGAGTGAGGAGCCTAAACCCCAGGTGCAGCCTCACAATTTTGGTCCATCCCATCCTCTAGTTATGCCCTGAGGGTCCATGGCTGCATGGAGCCATGCTGGGCAGTATTGACCCAGGACTCAGGCATCTGCAGCCAGCTTGCATCTCCCCAGAGCATCAAAAATGTTTGGAGTGCTGCTCAAGGGACTTGCTGCTGCTGACAGCATTCTGTCTGCAGGTTGTAGCTTTCTCCCTGAGTGTGCCACAGGCTGTGTTGCCACAGTGCCACAGAGCTCTCCTGCCCTTCAGAAGGGTTGTGTGGCTTTTCATAGAATCATAGAATTGTTTTGGTTGGAATAAACCCCTAAGATCATCCAGTCAACGACCCAGCACCACCATGGCCATTAAACCATGGCCCAAAGTCCCATGGCCACACATTTATGGAACACCTCCAGGGATGGGGACTCCACCACCTCCCTGGGCATCCTCTTCCAATCTCTGATCACTCTTGCAGCAAAGACATTTTTCCTCCTCTCCAACCTGAACCTCCCCTGGCACGATTTCAGGCCATTTCCTCTTGTTTTATCACCTGCTACTAGGAAGAAGAGACCAAGCCCCACCTCAAAACAACCTCCTTTCATCGAGGCAGTCCAACTGTCAACCTAAGAGCACCGTGGCCATTAAGCCATGCCCCAAAGTGCCACGGTGGAATGGCTTTTTGTTTAATGCCTTTTGTTTAAAGTCCTTTTTTGTTGAATGCCTCTTTGTGGTTTTTTTAGCTCCAAACAAGCAAACAAACAAACAAACAAACAAACCAGCCCTAAGTATCTGGAGTGTGGCTTGCATGGCTCAAGATGATTAAAAGCAGGAGCTGCAGAAGAGACATCCAGAAATGATTGTTTTGAACAGGACAGGAACTTTGTCTGCAAACAGGATGACCTGCTGCAAAAAAAAAAAAAAAAAAAAAAAAAAAAAAAAAAAAAGCCAACAAAAGACGCCAACAAATCCCTGCAGAGCTTCAGCAAAAACAAACAGGCGCCTGAGTGTGCTTTCAAAAAGGGAAAAAAGGGAAAAAAAAACCTGCCTGGCAATAAAAAGGGATGTGAGGGTAAACAGGAAGGGAGCACTCGACACTGGGAGCAGCCTGGAGGAGGAGGAGAGGCTGGGAAGAGTCCTGATCTGAAAACCTGATCTGGCAGCTGAAGGAGCACAGAATGCCTTGGGTTGAAAGGGACCCTCAAAGGTCACCCTGCCAGAGCAGGGTCACCTAAAGCAGGGCACAGAGGAATGCATCCAAGAGGGCCTTGAATGTCTTCAGATGCAGAGACTCCATCACTTCTCTGGGCAGCCTGCTCCAGTGCTCTGCCACTCCCTTCCCATGCTTCGATGGAACTGCATCTGTTCACCTTTGTGCTCATCGCCTCTTGTCCTGTCACTGGGGACCACTGAGAAGACTCTGGCCACATCTTCCTGACACCTACCCCTTGGAAACTCATAAGCATTAATGAGATCCCCCTCAGCCTTCTCTTCTCCAGGCTAACCAGCCCCAGCTCTCAGCCTTCCCTCACATGAGAGCTGTTCCATCAGTCCTTCCACCATCTCAGTGACCCTGTGCTGGACCTTCTCCAGTAGTTCTTTGTCCTTCTTGAGCTGGGGTGCACAGAACTGGACACAATACTCCAGGAGAGGCATTAAAAAAAAAAAAAAAGAGAGATCTTAATTGTAGAGAATGCACCAGGTTGGAAGGGACCCTCAAAGGTCCTCCTGTCCAAGCCCTCTACAATCAGCAGGGACACCTCCAACGAGATCAGACTGCTCAGGGCCACATCAAGTTTGACCTTGAATGTCTCCAGGGATGGAGCCTCAACCACATCCCTGGGTGTAGTCCCTGGACACAAATTCCTGTGAAAACAAAGCCTCCCTGTAGCTTCGAGTGGCAGTTGCCTGCTGGTTCCCATGTGTCCTGTGCTCCCAGTATGGAGAGTCTGGAAGGGCAGCATGGGCTCCACAGGTTCTGCTGGCTGCCTTCCATGTCTGGCAATCAGCTGTGTCTGACCTGGATGAGACACAGGCCAAGGAGACATTTCTGCTGCATAACTCTTGTGTGGCTGGGGAGTGTTACAGTCAAATAATCTTTTGAGGAGCTAAGGTATTGGTATTTGGGCTTGATTAGAGTCATAGACTCATGCAGTGGCTTGAGTTGGAAAGGACCTTAAAGATCATCTAGTTCCAACCCCCTGCCATGGGCAGGGACACCTCCTGCTAGATCAGGTTGCTTAAAGCCTCATCCAGAGCCTGGTCCCTTCTTCTTGACACCAACCCTTAAGGTATTTGCAACCATTGCTCATATCCCCTCTCAGCCTTCTCTTCTCCAGGCTAACCAGCCCCAGGGCTCTCAGCCTTTCCTCCTCACACAGAGGTTTCAATCCCTTCAGCATCCTTGTAGCCTCTGCTGGACTCTCTCCAGTAGTTCCCTGTCCCTCTTGAACTGGGGAGCACAAAACTGGACACAAAACTCCAGATGTGACCTCTCCACAGAGGGCAGACTAGAGGGGGAGGAGAACCTCCTTTGACCTGCTGGCCACACTCTTCTTAATGCACCCCAGGACCACCCTTGACCTTCTTGGCCACAAGGGCACCCTGCTGTCCCAAGGAGTACTTCTTGTCCACCAGGACTCTAAGGTGTTTCTCCATGGAGCTGCTTTCCAGCAGGTCAGCCCCTGGAGCTGTACGTCTCCACCGCAGCACAGATGGATCTTGGTCACTCCAAGGCTGCTTGGAAGTCATGGCTGCCCAGTGACACCACTGCAATAATGCCACAGGAACCTAATAAAGATTTTTTTTCCCAGCCTTATTGCTCTTGTGCGAGTTTCTCCAGCATAGCTGCAAGGTTAAAGCACACACATTTGGGAAGATAAAATAGCTGCAGAGCTGAGGGGTGTAGATGGCTTGGGAGTCTGAAGTTAATGAGAGAAAGATTGCATTTTTTTGCCTCCCAGATTTAAAGAGGAGAATTTTCCTTAGGGGAAAGACCATTTCTGAATTGTTCGGGGTTTTTTTCCCCCACTGCTTCCATGTTTCCATCCAGTTCAGGATCATTCCAGCCCAGCCAAATAAGCCAAGCTAGCAGGAACTGGGCATGATCACCTCTGAGCAGCTGGGGAAGAGGAGGAGGGTGGTCAGGGAGAAGATCCCTCAGACTTTGGTAGGATGTTGAGCTAAATCCTGGAGAAAACCAAGCAGAGTCCAACTGGAATTGAGAGGGGAAGAGGAGACAGGAGTGGATTTTGTTTCCCAGAAATGGTCCTGTGGTAAAAGAGGAATAATAAATGTAAGGAGAAATGTGAGGGACACGTGGAGAAAGTGCTGCACAAAGGACAGAAAGCACCAGGCCTGCTCATGGTCTGCTGACTCCCTTGCCAAGCAGCTGTGCCCTGCATCTCCTGGGTGATACTGGATGTGGAAGAGAATGGAGGAGAAGCTGGACATGAGCCAGCAATAGGCACTTGCAGCCCAGAAGGCCAATCACATCCTGGGCTGCATCAGAAGAGTGGCCAGAGATGGAGAGAGGAGACTCTGCCACTCTGCTCTGCTGGGACCCCAGCTGGGGTACTGGGTCCAGCTGTGGGACCCCCAACACAAGAAGGTCATGGACCTGATGGAGTGGGTCAGGAGGAGGCCACAAAGATGATCAGAGGGCTGGAGCACCTCTGCTACAAGGACAGGCTGAGTTGGGGCGGTTCAAGTGGAGAAGAAAAGGCTCCAGGGAGACCTCAGAGCTGCATTTCTGTATCTTCAGGGGACCTAGAGGAAAGCTGAGGAGGGACTGTTCAGAAGGGTCTGTGGGGACAGGACAAGGGGCAGTGGTTTGAACTGGAGCAGGGCAGAGTCAGATTGCACATCAGGAGAAGTTCTTCATAATGAGAGTGGTGAAAGACTGCAACAAGTTGTCCAAGAAGGTTATTGAGGAGGTCCCATGCCTGGAGACACTCAAGATCAGACTCGATGTGGCCCTGGGTGGGCTGATCCAGCTGGGGGTGTCCCTGCTGCCTGCAGGGGGGTGGGGTTGGACAAGATGCCCTTTGAGGGCCCTTTCCCCCCCACTGCACTCTGTGAATCTGTGATCTGGAAAAGTGCTTCCTGAGAGCAGACTGTCGGAGGTGAGCTGCTGTAGTAGAGAGCTGGAGAAAAGAAAGATTGACGACTTTGCAGATGAATGACCACCAAGAAGAGAAAGTGAGCTGTGGGTTTGCCAGAAGGGCTTTTGTTAACCTCCCAAGCGTGGAGCAAGAGGAATGCAAACCTTCTCTCAGCTTGGTGGCAAGAGGCAGCTGAGGAGTAGTGCTCCTTGTGTGCACTGAAAAATCAGCCTCAGCTGGGCTGGTGCTCCTGGCAGGTTCCACCTGCTTCCCACCCCGTGCCTTGCTGCCACTCTGTCTGGAGCAGTGTGCTCCTAACAATAGCTGGTGGCTGGCAGGTACAGCCTGTGCTGCACTGCTCATTTCCCCTTCCTCCAGCCTGATTGTTATTGCAGCACTTGGGAGCAAGAAGGGCTCCTGAGCACCACTCAGCTGTGAGAAACTGGGGCTGGGACACTGAGAATCTGGCTTGGTGCAACACAGAATCATAGAATTAAGACCACTGAGCCCAGCCTTCAACCCAACCCCACCATGGCCACCAAACCATGGCCCCCAGTGCCATGGCCACAGGTTTCTGGAACACCTCCAGGGATTGGGACTCCACCACCTCCCTGGGCAGCCTCTTCCAATCCCTGACCACTCTTGCAGCAAAGAAATTGTTCCTCATCTCCAACCTGAACCTCCCCTGGACATTTCCTCTTAGAATCACAGAATTGTCAGGGTTGGAAGGGACCTCAAGGATCATCCAGTTCCAACCCCCTGCCATGGGCAGGGACACCTCACACTACAGCAGGTTGCTCACAGCCACATCCAGCCTGGCTGCAAAAACCTCCAGGGCTGAGGCTTCCACCACCTCCCTGGGCAACCTGCTCCAGTGTCTCACCACCCTCATGGGGAAGAACTCTTTCCTAACATCTCTCCACTTCTAGTTTTGTTCCATCTCCCCAGTCCTATCACTCCCTGACACCCTGAAAAGTCCCTCCCCAGCTTTCTTGTAGCCCCCTTCAGACACTGGAAGGCCACAAGAAGGTCTCCTGGGAGCCTTCTCTTGTCCAGGCTGAACAACCCCAACTCCCTCAGTCTGTTATCACAGGAGATGTGCTTTATCACCTGATCCCAGGGAGAAGAGCCCAACCCCCACCTCACTGCAACCTCTTCTCAGGGAGCTGTGGAGAGCAATGAGCCTCTCAGCCTCCTTTTCTCCAAACTGTAAAAATGAAACCTAACTATCCAGCTGCTGGTGAGTTATGTGCCTGTGATACCATGGACTCCACCACATCTCTTCTTCCTCTTTGATTCCATCCCTTACTGCTGTTGGAATAGGGCAAGGTCCTTGAAGGACCAGCTGAGAAGTTTAACTAATTAGAAAAATATAACTTGGAGCTGCTTAATCTGCTTTTGCAACCTGAAAAAAAAAAAAATCACAGAGTTATTTCAGTTACAAGAAACCTCCAAGATCATCAAGTTCAACCTTCAAGCCTAGACCACCATGGCCATTAATCCATGTCCCCAAGTGCCACCTCCACATATTTGTTCCTCTGGCAAGGGCCAGGGTGCAGTGGGAGCTGCTAGCATGGCCCCGTAGAGGGAGTGGAGAAGGAAGCTGCTTGTGTCTCCTCTTTTGACATGATGACAAAGAAAGGCAAATGTGTGAAGGGCTCAGAGCCCCAGCACAGAGCAGGAAGAGGCAAACAAATGGCTCCACACCACATGCCCCTAACCTCAATTAAAATGCATTCAAATTCATTTCTCTGCCCCTCAGCTTCCCTTTTCCACACCAGTGAACAAATAGGTTTGACAACAGGCTGTGGGAATTTCTACTTCACTGAGCAGATTTCCTTTCTCCTTGCCCTTGCACCTACCTGTGGCTGCTGCTCCAAACTCTCAGCATACAGCCCACAGCCAGCCCCACCTCCCTCTGCCATGCAGCCAGGCCTTGCACACCATGCCAGGGGCTCTGGGGACAACAGATACCGCTCAGGGGAGAGCCTTCTCAGTAGGGGGAAGCCAAACCTTGCAGGCTCCCTGATGGTGCTGTGCACAGCTTGCCACCCTTCCCAGGCACAGAGCTTCTCCTGCCTGGAGAATCACCACAGAACCATAGAGCAGGTGAGGCTGGAAGAGACCTTGGAGATCCTCAAGCCCACCCAGAGCTCATAGCCCCACCCCTGCTGCTGAGCCACTGCCACTAACCACATCCCTCAGCACCACATCCATGCATCTTCTAAATCCCTCCAGGGATGGGGACTCCACCACCTCCCTGTGCAGCCTGTTCCAGTGCCTGAGAACCCTTCCTGGGAAGAAATTTTTCCTAATCTCCAACTTGAACCTGCCCTGGCACAGCTTGAGGCTGTTTTCCTCTTGTCCTGTCACTTGTTGCATGTAATAAGAGACCAACCCCCACGTTGGTCCAGTCTCCTCTGAGGTAGTTCTAGAGAGCAATGAGGTCTCCTGCCAGCCTCCTCTTCTGAAGACTAAACCACCCCAGGTCCCTCAGCTGTCCCTCATAAAGTTTGTTCTCAAGGCCTTTCACTAGCTTGATTGCTCTTCTCTGGACAAGCTCCAGCACCTCAATGACCTTCTTGGAGTGAGGGGCCCAAAACTGAAGCCAGCACTCAACGTGTGGCCTCACCAGTGCCACACACAAGGGGTAAAATACACAGGGAAGCACTGAGCAGGCAAGAGGACCTCCTCCCTTCAGCAGGCACGGAGCAGGAGACACAGCAGCCAAGGTGATCCCTGTTCAGTGCCACTTGCAAGAAGGGGGGCAAGCTGGAATGTTCTGCAGGGCACTTAGGAGGCTGGAAAATGCCTTGGAGGCAGGGGGGTGGTGAACAGATGAGAGGAAGGCAGCATTATGAGAGGCTGAACGGATCTGGAGAGAGGAAGAGGATGTTGGTGTGGCAAATCAATCTGGCAGCAGCCAATTGATTTAAAAAAATGCAGAAGGATGCAGTCAGCATTGGAAAATTGAATAGGAAGGGCAATAATCATGGCACACAGCTCCTAAAAGCCTGCTTAGATACCTGGCAGAACACTTTGCTCAGGCAGGAGAGCAGGCAGCCTCACTGGCAGCTTTTCATGTTTCTGCTGTGCTCTCAGGCACAACTCCTTACTTCTCTCTGAAGGCTCTTCTCTTTCCTCTTCCCATTGGCAGAAGAGTGGAAGAGTGGTCAGGGCTTGGAAGAGGCTGCCCAAGGAGGTGGTGGAGTCCCCAGCCCTGGAGGTGTTCAAGAACTGTGTGGCCATGGCAGCTGGGGCCGTGGCTTGCTGGCCATGGTGGGGCTGGGTTGCTGGTTGGACTGGATGATCTCAGAGGGCTTTTCCAGCCCAAACAATTCCATGATCCTACAAAAGCTGCAGAGTGGACCTGCACTGACAGCACTGCTGTTGGCTGTGGCTTGTTTGTCTCTGCTGCTTGCTGTCTTCTGGCATCTCTCAGATCTCAACCAAGAATTCAAACCACTTCCTCAGCTCCTCAGTCTCCAGGGTTTGGGGCTTGCATCCCTCTCCTTGACAGCCTTTTCACATCTCTATCCCACTGCTTCCTATGCAACTGCCAGGTGGATGATACAGAACCACAGAATGGGTTGGGTTGGAAGGGACCTTAAAGACCATCCAGTTCCAAGCCCCCTGCCATGGGCAGGGCCAGTGGCACTCAGCCAGGGTGCTCAAAGCCCCAGAGATCAGCTCTCAAGAGCTGCCTTAGTGGAGTGGTTTTCCTAACATCCAACCTGAACCTCCCTTAGCACAACTTGAGGCTGTTTCCTCCTGTCCTGTTCCAACCCTCACCTCACTGCAACCTCCTCTCAGGGAGCTGTAGAGAGCAATGAGCTCTGCCCTCAACCTCTTCTCCTGAAGGCTAAACAACCCCAGCTCCCTCAGCTGCTCCTTGAACTTGTGTGCAAGGCTCTTCACCAGCTTGGCTGGACACCCTCCAGTACCTCCCTCTTCCTCCTAACTTCTGCTGAGGCTCTGCCTGCTCCCATCTTTTGCTGTGTAACTGTGGAGGGTGGGCATTAGGAAAACAAATTTTCCCAGCAAGAGTGGTCAGGGATTGGAATGTGCTGCCCAGGGAGGTGGTGGAGTCCCCAGGCCTGGATGTGTTTCAAGGTGGCTTTGATGTGGTGTTTGGGTCTATGGCTTAGGGCTGAACCTTGCAGAGCAGGGTTCTGGGTTGGACTTGGGGATCCTGAGGGGCTTTTCCAAGCTGTTTCTGTGGTTCTGTGTCTCCATTGTATGAGGTAACCCACGAGGGAGATCTGCAAGGAGGCACAACCTCTGGAGGCTACCTCACACAATTCAGGGCTTGGCAGGCCCCATTGTTTATGTAACTGATCCCAAACTGATGCTTTGGGGAAACTCCACCCAGGAGTGATCCAGAAAACTTCCTGATATGCCCAACAAGGCTTCAGCCAAGAATGCTAATGGGAGGCTGCAAAACATTCTCTTTTCAGAGGAAAAGGATGGGAGGAAAAAAAAAAGAGAGTAAAAAAAAAAAAAAACCAAAACAAAACACAACAACAACAAAAAAAAAAACACAGAGAAGGAGAGATTAAGCAAAGCTTTGCCTGACCTGCCATGGAGCCAGAGGCACAACCTGCAGAATCTGCCTCTGCTTATTTCTTTCGGTCTTGTTAGGGAGAAGGGCTGGAACTGGAGGCAGTGAGGACCTGTAGCATCCACCACAAATTGATTCTTTACCTGGGCATAACCCCAATGGAAGCTTTTGGCTTGCCAAGCATTGGAATGGTTTGCTAAGGGCAGTGGTGGAGTCACCACCCCTGGAGATGTTTCAGTATCATGTGGACCTGGCTCTGGGCAACCTGCTGTAGTGTGAGGTGTCCCTGCCCATGGCAGGGGGGTTGGAACTGGCTGAGCCTTGAGGTCCCTTCCAAGCCTAACAATTCTGTGATCCTCTGACCTTGCAGTGCTGGGTCAGAGGCTGGCCTGGGTGATCTTGAAGGTCTCTTCCAACCAAAGACATTCTGTGACCTCATGTGTCAATGTGAGAAGCCAAATGGTCCCCACTTCTTTGTCCCAGCTGACCAAAAGGGACTGAAGGAGGAAGGATGACAAAGGCAGCACCAAGTGTCAGTGCAGAAGGAGGCAGAGACTGTGGGTGTGTTTGGGGAGACCATTCAACCTAATTAGTAGTAACTTAATTATCAATAACCTAATTATTCAATAGAATGGGGCTCATGTTTGTCCTCTCACAGAATGAGGAGCAGCTGAGGGCCCTTGGGTTATTTGGTCTGGAGAAGAGGAGGCTGAGGGGAGACCTCATTGCTCTCTGCAATGACCTGAGAGGAGGCTGCAGTGAGCTGGGGGTTGGTCTCTAGGATCAGGTGATAGAAGGAGAGGAAATGGCCTGAAATTGTGCCAGGGGAGGGTTAGGTTAGAGAGGAGGAACAATTTCTTTGCTGCAGGAGTGATCAGGGATTGGAAGAGGCTGCCCAGGGAGGTGGTGGAAACCCCATCCCTGGAGGTCCCCAAGAAAAGTGTGGCCATGGCACTTTGGGAAGTGGTTTAGTGGGCAGGGTGGTGTTGTGTTGAAGGTTGGACTCTTTGCCAACACCAACAATTCTCTGATTCCTTGATGATCCAAATAGGTGACTCTGAATGCTCAGAGCGAGCCAGGCACAGCCAGTGTCTGCTTCTCCAAGACCTTTTCCCTCTAATTAAAAAAAGAAAAAAAAAAAGAGGAAGTCAGGAAGAATCCCAGGTTCAGTCCAGAGCCCTCCTGGAGCCATTGGAGCCTGGAGAGCTGCCAGGCAAAGCTGGCAGGAAATCAGGCAGGCTTGTGATGGAAACCTGCCTGTGCTTCATCGGAAGTTCATCCAAACAGAGGAGCTGCTGCAAAACATTTTGCTGACGACAAATCAGCCCTCACTGGCAAAAACCTGGGCTGCTGGAAACCTCCCAGGCAGTGCTTCTGATGCCATCATCCTTCCTTAATAAAGGAATCAAAAAACCAGAAGAAATTGGGTGTGTCATAGCTACACCTTAAAGGCTTGCGTGATACAACTGCCTCGAAGGAGGTAGGAGCCAGGTGGGGGTTTGGTCTCTTCTCACAGGCAACAGGTGACAGGGCAAGAGAAAATAACCTCAAGTTGTGCCAGGGGCGGTTCAGGTTGGATATTAGGAAAGATTTCTTCACCCAAAGGGTTCTCAAGCTCTGGAGCAGGCTGCCCAGGGAGGTGGTGGAGTCACCATCCCCAGAGGGATTTAAAAGACACAAGGATGTAAATCTGTCTCCTTCTAGCATCTCCTCCAGAGGAGTATGCAAAGGGTTGTAGGATAAGGTCTCCATGCAAACTGGGAACTTAGTCCCCCATACTCTTCATCTGAGTGGCAGAGCAAGCAGTTCTAGGCTTTAATTCAGATAGCTGTGAAAGAAGGAGCAAAGCACCCATTCAAACCAGAAGCTCCACTTCCAATGGCTGTAGAAACCCACCAGAACCTACTGGCCTCAGTTCTGGGCCCCTCACTCCAAGGAGGACTTTAAGATGCTGAAGCATGTCCAGAGAAGTGCAACAAAGCTGGGGAAAGGGCTGGGGAGGAACAGCTGAAGGATCTGGGGGTGTTTAGTGCGGAGAAGAGGAGGCTGAGGGAAGACCTCATTGCTCTCTACAGCTCCCTGAGAGGAGGTTGCAGTGAGCTGAGGGTTGGTCTCCTCTCCCTAGCATCAGGTGATAGAAGGAGAGGAAATTGTGCCAGGGAAGGCTTAGAAGTTGGAGATGAGGAAAAACGTCTTTACTGCAAGAGTGGTCAGGGATTGGAAGAGGCTGCCCAGGGAGGTGGTGGAGTGCCCAGCCCTGGAGGTGTTCACGAGAAGTGTGGCCATGGCACTTGGGGGCATGGTTTGCTGGCCATGGTGGTGCTGGGTTGATGATTGGGCTCCATGATCTTAGAGGTGTTTTCAAACCCATACAACTCTGTGATTCTATTTGTTTTCTTTGTACCTTTGAAAGAAAAGAGCCACAGATGCTCTTCAAATCTGATTTCTTTGCCCCCCCCCCCCCCAGTTATGTGTACAGCGTGCAGAAGATGAAGACATTTTCAGCCTGGAACTTGAATCATGTGAGAAGTCCCTCTGCTTTCAGCCAGCCACTTCCTATTGAGTCAGCAAAGTCCTTCTGGCTGTGTGTGATCTGAGGATGACTAATGGCCCTGGCTGTGTCTGCACTGGTGTTTAGGTATATTGGGCAGGATGTCCTGCAGCCCTGGCCCCCAGCATACACCCTGGCTGCATCCTGGCTCTGGACTGGGACAAGATTGGCATCACCATGAGCTCTGCTTCAATTTGGGAAGGATTCACTGTGCCCAGAGCCAGCAAGAAGTGTCCTGTACTGTAGGAGAGTCCAGAGCTGGGGGGATTGAGGGAGTATCTGCAGGAGCATCCCCTCTGCTGCATGGGTGTTCAAAAACCAGGCAGGAGCCAAGTGCTAGGTGCTGCACCTGGGTCACAACAACCTAATGCAACACACCAGGCATGGGAAAGAGTGGCTGGAAAGCTGCCTGTCAGAAAAGAACCTGGGGGTGCCGGGTGGCAGCAGCTGAACATGAGCCAGCAGTGTGCTCAGGTGGCCAAGAAGGCCACCAGCATCTGGGCTTGGAGCAGCAATGGTGTGGCCAGCAGGACCAGAGAAGTAATTGTGCCCTCTGAGCACTGGAAAGGCCACTCCTTGAATCCTACTGGCTTCAGTTCTGGGCCCTTCACTCCAAGAAGGGCAGTGAGGGCTGGAGAGGGTCCAGAGAAGGGCAACAAAGCTTGGGAAGGGGCTGGAGAACAGGGCTGGGGAGGAGCAGCTGAGGGACCTTGGGGTGTTTAGTGTGAAGAAGAGGAGGCTAAGGGGAGACCTCATTGCTCTCTACAAGAGAGAGGAGGTTGGAGTGAGGTGGGGGTTGGTCTCCTCTCCCTTGTATCAGGTGATAGAAGGAGAGGAAATTGTGCCAGAGAAGGTTTAGGTTGGAGATGAAGAAAAAATTTCTTTACTGCAAGAGTGGTCAGGGATTGGCACAGGCTGCCCAGGGTACCAACAGGTGACAGGACAAGAGGAAAGAGCCTCAAAGGTGTGCCAGGGGAGGTCAGGTTGGATATTAGGAATGATTTCTTCACAGAAGTTGGAAGTAGATGATCTTCAAGGTCCCTTCCAACCCAAACCATTCTGGGGTTCTGTGAGCAAAAGCTTGGCTTACCTCTTAGTCCGAGAATTCTCATGCCTCTCTCAGGGACCTGCTTTCCCTTGGAAGAAAACGTCCTGAATGTTACTCAGATGCCACTAAACTTTTCAGCAGAGCAGCTGAGTGCAATCAGGCAAAGCCCAGCAGGTTGCCTGCAACCCCAACCAGTGGCTCCCAGCGGCTCTGACGTCTGCCTGCAGCTCCAGTGCTGAAACACTGAGAGCTTTTGTGCAGCTCCTGCAGGCCAGGCAAGCAGAGACCTCGCCTATAAATAGCTGCATTCTTGAGAGACAGGGAGAGGTTCATTAGGGAAGTTGTGACAGCCTTGTTTGAGCACCACTCCAACTTACCCAAGAGGTTCAGCAGATGGGTAACAAACAGCATGGAGTGATGCTGCTGGCCACGGAATCATGGAATTGTTTGGGCTGGAAAAGAGCTCAGAGATCATTGAGTCCAACCAGCAACCCAACCCCACCATGGCCATTAAACCACGGCCCCAGGTGCCATGGCCACAGGTTTCTTGAACATCTCCAGAGTTGGGGACTCCACCACCTCCCTGGGCAGCCTCTTCCAATCCCTGACCACTCTTGCAGCAAAGAAATCTTTCCTCAACTCCAACCTAACCCTCCCCTGGCACAATTTCAGGCCATTGCCTCTCCTTCTATCACTTGAGACCAAGAAGATACCAACCCCCACCTCACTGCAGCCTCCTTTCAGGGAGCTGTAGAGAGCAATGAGGTCTCCCTCAGCCTCCTCTTCTCCACACTAAACACCCCCAGCTCCCTCAGCTGCCCCTCCCCAGCCCTGTTCTCCAGACCTTCCCCAGGGTTGTTGCCTTTCTCTGGACACTCTCCAGCTCCTCAAGGTCCTTCTTGGAGTGAGGGGCCCA
Source organism: Indicator indicator (assembly GCF_027791375.1). Taxonomy (NCBI): domain Eukaryota; kingdom Metazoa; phylum Chordata; class Aves; order Piciformes; family Indicatoridae; genus Indicator; species Indicator indicator. Next base: position 2,332,433 of record NC_072023.1, on the reverse strand, counting down.
AAACTGAACCCAGCACTCAAGGTGTGGCCTCACCAGTGCTGAGCACAGGGGCAGAATCACTTCCCTGCTCCTGCTGGCCACACCATTCCTGATTCAGACCTCCAAGATTGTCAAAGTTCAGCCTTCTCCCCTCTTGTCACTTCTCCACTGCTATTCTCACACGATGATGATGATGATGATGGTTGCAGGTAAGCATCACACCAAGGGGTAAGTGTGTTCTGCAAGAGGTAATGCATGCAGCTCACTGCCCAGAGGTAATACTGCAGCTCCCTTTGGTGTTTATTCCTGCTGGGTTTACCAGGGCTGGTGGCATGGGTGAGGAGTGTGCTGAGCCGAGTCAGCCCAAGCTGCACCTGCTCTTGAGGGCAAGTCACAACAAATGCAACCCTTCCAGGTTGTAAAGGGAAGGACTGGTGTGCACTTCTCCCAATTAACAGCTGCCTTTTGGCAAGTCATTAACCCATTTTCTCACAACTAAAGGGCTGCCATTGTGCTGTGCCTCCCGAGCGTGCAAAAGGAAGGAGTCCCAGAGGGGCACTCTGACAGAAACAGACTGTTCCTGCCTCCCCTGGGAACATCCATATTCATTAGGTGTTGGGGGCACAGAGTGCAGGAGTCCTGCTCTGTACAAAGCCTTACAAGGTAAACAGCTTACATAAAGCTGTGTCCCTGCAAACGGCAGCCAGGGCTCAGCTCCCTCTGGCTCAGCAGAGAGCTCAGAGCCTTTTTGTGCTGTGACATGGCAAGGAAAACAGAGCAGAGGGAACAGGATTGACAGAAACACACAGAGGAAACATCCTCTTTGTCCTACATGTGGTACAGCACGGGCAGGGGTTCATGGAATGGGTTGGGTGGGAAGGGACCTGAAAGCTCATCCAGTTCCAACCCCCCTGCCATGGGCAGGGACACCTCACACCAGCCCAGGCTGCTCAAGGTCTCATCCAACCTGGCCTTGAACACCTCCAGGGAGGAGACATCCACAGCCTCCCTGGGCAACCTGTGCCAGTGTCTCCCCAGCTTCACTGTCCGGGTATCTCCAGTCTAAATCTGCCCTCTTCCAGCTCAATGCCATTCCCCCTTGTTCCATCACTACAAGCCCTTCACAGAATGGTTGGGGTTGGAAGGGACCTTAAAGATCATCCAGTTTCATGCCCAGGGACACCTCCCACCAGCCCAGGTTGCTTAAGGCCTCATCCAACCTGGCCTTGAACACTTCCAGGGAGGGAACATCCACAACCTCCCTGAGCAACCTGTGCCCCAGCGTTCAGCTGCCTCAGTCTTGCAGCTGAGTTCTTATGGTCTCCAGGGTTCAGAGACCTCATTTTTTTCACCTGTGCCACTACAAGTCTTGATATTCCATCTTCTTGCAACCACCACTCACTGTTTGTAAGATAGAGAGCAACTGCCACTGCTTTTTGGGCAAAATACTTGAGAGTAAGGGATAAAGAAAACCTCAGTCATTCTTGGAGTTAGGACTAAACAAGGTTATACTCAATTTAGGTGCTTGAGTAAAGCACAAAGAATTAGTTACACAACCCTTACCTGAGTTAAAAACCTGCAGGGATCTTCATCTAAAAACAGGAAGTTTGCTGCTTTGTCATAGCAAAGATCTTATGACGCTGAATCCAGAGCCTCCCCACCCTGCAAAGCTGAGCTCCAGAGCCCAACCCTGCAAAGCTGAGCTCCAGAGCTCCCCCCCTGCAAAGCTGAGCTCCAGAGCCTCCCCCCTGCTGCAAAGCTGAGCTCCAGAGCCTCCCCCCCTGCTGCAAAGCTGAGCTCCAGAGCCTCCCCCCCTGCTGCAAAGCTGAGCTCCAGAGCCTCCCCCCCTGCTGCAAAGCTGAGCTCCAGAGCCTCCCCCCTGCTGCAAAGCTGAGCTCCAGAGCCTCACCCCCTGCTGCAAAGCTGAGCTCCAGAGCCTCCCCCCCTGCTGCAAAGCTGAGCTCCAGAGCCTCCCCCCTGCTGCAAAGCTGAGCTCCAGAGCCTCCCCCCTGCTGCAAAGCTGAGCTCCAGAGCCTCACCCCCCTGCTGCAAAGCTGAGCTCCAGAGCCTCCCCACCCTGCAAAGCTGAGCTCCAGAGCCTCCCCACCCTGCAAAGCTGAGCTCCAGAGCCTCCCCCCCTGCTGCAAAGCTGAGCTCCAGAGCCTCCCCCCCTGCTGCAAAGCTGAGCTCCAGAGCCTCCCCACCCTGCAAAGCTGAGCTCCAGAGCCTCCCCCACTGCTGCAAAGCTGAGCTCCAGAGCCTCACCCCCTGCTGCAAAGCTGAGCTCCAGAGCCTCCCCCCCTGCTGCAAAGCTGAGCTCCAGAGCCTCCCCCCTGCTGCAAAGCTGAGCTCCAGAGCCTCACCCCCTGCTGCAAAGCTGAGCTCCAGAGCCTCCCCACCCTGCAAAGCTGAGCTCCAGAGCCTCCCCCACTGCTGCAAAGCTGGGCTCCAGAGCCTCCCCCCCTGCTGCAAAGCTGAGCTCCAGAGCCTCACCCCCTGCTGCAAAGCTGAGCTCCAGAGCCTCCCCACCCTGCAAAGCTGGGCTCCAGAGCCTCCCCCCTGCTGCAAAGCTGGGCTCCAGAGCCTCCCCCCTGCTGCAAAGCTGAGCTCCAGAGCCTCCCACCCTGAAAGCTGGCTCCAGAGCCTCCCCCCCTGCAAAGCTGAGCTCCAGAGCCTCCCCCCCTGCTGCAAAGCTGAGCTCCAGAGCCTCCCCCCCTGCTGCAAAGCTGGGCTCCAGAGCCTCCCCACCCTGCAAAGCTGAGCTCCAGAGCCTCCCCCCCTGCTGCAAAGCTGAGCTCCAGAGCCTCCCCCCCTGCTGCAAAGCTGAGCTCCAGAGCCCAACCCTGCAAAGCTGAGCTCCAGAGCCTCCCCACCCTGCAAAGCTGAGCTCCAGAGCCTCCCCCCCTGCTGCAAAGCTGAGCTCCAGAGCCTCCCCCCCTGCTGCAAAGCTGAGCTCCAGAGCCTCCCCCCCTGCTGCAAAGCTGAGCTCCAGAGCCTCACCCCCTGCTGCAAAGCTGAGCTCCAGAGCCTCCCCCCCTGCTGCAAAGCTGAGCTCCAGAGCCTCCCCCCCTGCTGCAAAGCTGAGCTCCAGAGCCTCCCCACCCTGCAAAGCTGAGCTCCAGAGCCTCACCCCCTGCTTGCAAAGCTGAGCTCCAGAGCCTCCCCCCCTGCTGCAAAGCTGAGCTCCAGAGCCTCACCCCCTGCTTGCAAAGCTGAGCTCCAGAGCCTCACCCCCTGCTGCAAAGCTGAGCTCCAGAGCCTCCCCCCCTGCTGCAAAGCTGAGCTCCAGAGCCTCCCCCCCTGCTGCAAAGCTGAGCTCCAGAGCCTCCCCACCCTGCAAAGCTGAGCTCCAGAGTACCCCCCCGCAAGGCTGAGCTCCAGAGCCTCTCCACCCTGCAAAGCTGAGCTCCAGAGCCTCCCCCTGCAAGGCTCAGCTGCAGAAGGAATGATTCTAGGAAAAAAAAAAATCATTTTATTCACTTTATTAACTATAAAACCAAAATATCTGCTTGCTACCTCTATATGAAAAGTATTGTTGTGTGGATTTTCCTCACTTCCCCTTGCAGTAAGTTGTTGGAAAAGGAGGACTGGGTGTTTTTTTTTTTTTCCCCCTCATTGTAGCAAAACTCAATTAACTAATATTTTCTCTTTCTTTGTGGAAATGCAGGTCCCTTCTCCTCTTTTATTCTTCCTGTCTTCCCTGCAGGAACATTTTTTGCTGATTTTCTAAGCATTCTTTCAATTTATCTTCAGTCAAAGTCAAACGTTGTTCCAGGATTGAAACAGTCTGCATGAAAAAGAGGGATTTCAATTCCTTCCTCTATCACTCACACACACACAATTAATATAAAAATGGGCAACAGGAGAAAAAAAAATATTTTTAATTTCACAGAAAAAAAGAAAAAAAAATATCCTAAAATAGCTTTTCCTTAGCTATTCCACAGCTGCATTTTAAAATAATAGCTTTGTGTCTATGGAGATTGTCTGAAGGTTGGAAATTGTTTTCACAGAAGAGTTTTCTCTATGGGCAAATAAAAGAGCAATAAATAAGAGGGTAGATAAATTACTCTGGGATGCTACACAAAAGCTCCATCAATATCACAGGATGTTAGGGGTTGGAGGGGACCTCCAGAGATCAGCAAGAGAAGTCCAGCAATCATTGGTGACCTCAAATGATGGCTTCCAAAAGTCTGTGAGAAGCTTCTAAAGCATTCCAAAAATAAAGAAGTGAGGAAAAAAACCCAGCAAATTAAAAGGTGTTCTCCAAAGGAATGATCAAAAAATGATAGAATTGTTTGGATTGGAAAAGACCTCTAAGATCATTGAGTCCAACCATCAACCCAACACCACCATGGCCATCAAACCATGGCCCAAAGTCCCATGGCCACAGGTTTCTTGAACACCTCCAGGGATGGGGACTCCACCACCTCCCTGAGCAGCCTCTTCCAATCCCTGACCACTCTTGCAGCAAAGAAATGTTTCCTAATCTCCAACCTAACCCTCCCTTGGCACAATTTCAGGCCATTTCCTCTCATTGTATCACCTGATACAAGAAGAGACCAACCCCCAGCTCACTGCAACCTCCTTTCAGGGAGCTGTAGAGAACAATGAGGTCTCCTCTACACGAAACCAGTCCAGAACAACCCCAGAGTTCAATGTGACTCCTGAGCCTGGTCCCTGCTTTTATTTGCCCACTGCATGTTTCAGCTGTCACCTCATACTCACCAGAGTTAAAATATCCAGCTGCTCCACGATGTGCTGCAAAGCCTTGCCTAAGGAGCAGGAGATGTCTGTCTGCTTGTCCTCATCACACACAGTGTATTTGCTCTCATCCTCTGACTCCCTTTTTGAACTTGCTGTCAAGTCTGAAGGAGGGGGAGCAGTGTCACTGCTGACATCATCCTCGGATACAGAAATCATAGAATGGGTTACAGAATCACAGAATCAACAAGGTTGGAAAAGACCTCAAGGATCATCAAAGTCCAACCTGTCACCAAAGACCTCATGACTACTAAACCATGGCACCAAGTGCCAGGTGGAAGGAACGTTAAAAGGTCATCTAGTCCAACCCCCCTGCAGCCAGCAGGGACAACTTCAGCTACAGCAAGTTACCCAGAGCCACATCCAACCTGACCTGGAATGCTTCCAGGGATGGGGCTTCTACTACCTCTCTGGGCAGCCTGTGTCAGTGTTTCACTACCTGCAGTGTAAATGATGCCTTGCTCCTCTCCAGCCTGAATCTCCCTCTTCCAGTTCAAATCATCACCCCTTGTCCAGGCCCTGATAATAAAGTCTGTCCCCATCTTTCTGATTGGCCTCTTGAAGTACTGAAAGGCTTCATAAGGTCTCCTTGGAGCCTTCTCTTCTCCAGGCTGAACTATCCCAACTGGTTTGGATCAGCAGGACCAGGGAAGTGATCTTGTCCCTGCACAGGGCATTGGTGAGGCTGCACCTTAAATACTGAGGTTTGTGAGGAGTAAGAACAGAATCTGAGTAAAATGCATCCATATATAAAAGAAGCCTGAGCAGTTTTATTTAGAGGGGGAAAAACAAAAAGTCATCAAAACCCAAAAACATTCCCACAAGAAAAAAAAAAAATCAAGGAAAACATTTCCATCAAGTAAAAAAAAAAAAAAAAAAAATAAAGACATTCCTCAAGGGGAAAAAAATTTCAAGTTAAAAATTTCCACCAAGCAAAAAACAAACCCTCAAAGGAAAAAAAAAAATCTAGGTAAACAAACAAAAATCCCTCAAGGAAAAGAAAAAAAAATCTCTAAGGAAAAGATTTCCATGAAAAAAAAATCTCCCCCAGGGAAAAAAAAAAAATCCAAGTAAAGAAAAGAAATCCTTTAAAGAAAAGAAAAAAAATCTCTCAGGAAAAAAGTTCCATGAAATAAAAAATGAATCCAAGTAAAGAAGAAAAAACCCCACAAATCCAAGGAAAGAAAAAACACAAATCCAAGGAAAGAAAAAACACAAATCCAAGGAAAGAAAAAAAAATCCCTCAGGAAAAAATGTCCATGAAATAAAAAAAATCCCCCCAAGGAAAAAAAAAATCCAATTAAAAGAATTTCCTCAAGGAAAGAAAAATTTTCTCAAGGGAAAAAAAAATCCTCAAGGGAAACTAACATTTAAAAGCACAAATTTCTGTCACTCAGTTGAAACTTATTGGTCTTCAATCACCTAAGAGCTTTGGATTGAGGAGATGCAAAGGACAGCTTCCCCATGAATCTCTGAAGGCTGTTATCATTAAACCAGGCTTAGCTGAAGCCAGATCTATGGAGAAGCTCTGCAATGAATCACCAAAATTGGCACCAAAATCTGCCTCTTTTTTTTTGCTTCCAAAGAACTCTTGAAATCTGGAACACTTGGGAGCTTTGCCTCCCTAATGCTTAAACATTTCTGAGGCAGTGAGGGAAACAACTCCAAATAATTAGTCATGAGTAGGGCACTGAGCTCCAACAGATCAAAGAACAAAGGCTCCCACCTTAGCAGACCTGGAATTCCTGCCTTTCTGGGTGGGGCACTGGAAATCCTAGTGATGGATTGACAACATCTTGTGGAGAGGAACAGCCCCAGGCACTGGTGTGGGTTAGGGAGTGACCTCCTGGACAGCAACTCCATGGAGAAGGACCTTGGAGTCCTGGTGGACAAGAAGTTCTCAATGGGACAGCAATGTGACCTTGAGGCCAAGAAAGCAAATGGGATCCTGGGGGGCCAGCAAGTCAAGGGAAGTTCTCCTGCCTCTCTGTTGTGCCCTGGTAAGGCCTCATCTGGAGTACTGTGACCAGTTCTGGATTCCTCAGTTCAACAGGGACAGGGAACTACTGGTGAGAGCCCAATGGAGGCTGCAAGGATGCTGAAGGGGCTGGAACCTCTGTGTGATGAGGAAAGGCTGAGAGCCCTGGGGCTGGTTAGCCTGGAGAAGAGAAGGCTGAGAGGGGATCTGAGCAATGATTACAAATACCTGAAGGGTGGGGGGCAAGAAGGGGCCAGGCTCTTTGCAGTGGTGTCCTCTGATAGCACAAAGGGCAATGGACACAAACTGGAACCCAGAAATTCCACCTCAACATGAGGAGAAACTTCTTTGTTGTGAGGGTGCTGGAGCCCTGGAGCAGGCTGCCCAGAGAGGTTCTGGAGCTCCTTCTCTGGAGACTTCCAAGACCTCTCTGGATGTGTTTTTGTGTGACCTGCCCTAGGTGATGCTGTTTTGGCAAGAGGATTGGAGGGGGTGATCTCCAGAGGTCCCTTCCAACCCCTACCATCCTGTGATTCAATGATAAAGAACAAAAGATTGCTGATGACAACAGTGTGAAGAGACAACTCTGTTAGGACAAGAAGAGACACAAGTAACCTCCTCCTAAACCCTGTAGCAAGCTGAGCAGAGCTGCAGTCCCTGTGCTCCACAGACCAGGGGTCTGGTGCCCTACAAGGCTGGGAGGCTGCTGCAGAGGAGGAACCAGTGGAGTGGTGTCTGTGCTGCAGAACCTTCCTTCATCAACATACACACCCCACATCCTTTTGTAGGAGGACACATAAGATCTTCTACAAGCCCACACATATCTGCACAGGACATACTTCTAGAGTCATGGACAAAGCCACCAGAAGCTCCTCTCTGTTGACAAAGCTGCACCTGCAGAGTGTCCACAAAAAGGCTTCACCATGAAAGCCTCTCTTGTTAGCTGAGATCTAGCAGCTTTGACTGCTACAAAAGGGAGTATCAAGAGGTGAGAAGAAACTGAGAGTGTAGTAGAGTCCAAAGTCAAATCCAGCAGAGCCAGCACAATTGCTTGAAGGCTTTGCCAAAGAGCCAGATGCTACTATTAGGGGGGAAAAAAAAAGAATGTGCTCAATATTTCACAGCTTGGAACTGAAATCCCTGATGATGGCCAGGCAAAAATAAAACCCCACAGTTTACCATGTAAGATAGGAAGACTGGGCCTCAGCATCTGACCAAGGCTTTTGGTAAGAAAATGTTACACCTCTGACAGATAATGAAGAAAGGGTGGAGAAGGACATCAAGAATTCAAGACACTGAGGGGCTGGAGCATGTCCAGAGAAGGGCAACCAAGCTGGGGAAGGGTCTGGAGAACAGGGCTGGGGAGGAGCACCTGAGGGAGCTGAGGATGTTTAGAGTGGAGAAGAGGAGGCTGAGGGGAGACCTCATTGCTCTCTACAGCTCCTGAGAGGAGGTTGCAGTGAGGTGGGGCTTGGGCTCTTCTCCCTAGTCTCAGGTGATAAACAGAGAGGAAATGGCCTGAAATAATGCCAGGGGAGGGTTAGGTTGGAGATGAGGAACAATTTCTTTGCTGCAAGAGTGGTCAGGGAATGGAAGAGGCTGCCCAGGGCAGCAGTGGTGGAGTCCCCATCCCTGGAGGTGTTCTCAAGAAAAGCGTGGCCATGGAATTGGGAACATGGTTTAATGGCCATGGTGGTGTTAGGCTGATGGCTGGATTTGATCTTAGAGAGCTCTTTCAACCCAAACACTTCTATGACTCCATGAACCCTGTCTAAAAAGAGTAGGGCACCATGAGCTCATCTAAGCATTCCCTTGATTCCCAATCCCTCGAAACATGGGGGGATTCAAGTCCTGTGAGTACTACAAAGTGCCAAACTGGTGCTCCTGCATGAAAAAAGGATGAGAATAGGCGTTTACAGAGCCAGAGAGCTGCTGGATGCTAACTTCATTAACTTTCATTAAGCTAAATGACTCACAAATGGCATTGAGATCAGTAGTAAATCATCACCTAGGTCAGCAGGAAGCTCGTTACAGACTGACAATCCAAGCGACAGAAACACTTTTCTGCCAGTGCTATAGCAGTAATTTCCTGTGTGAAAGGCTTGCTGCTGGTTGCTGCATTCCTCAGGGGACAGTTTCTTCTCAGAGGATGTTACTCTTCCCCAGGAAGAGGAAGGAAGCAGTTTGTTGTTGGCTGTGTGGGCTGATGGCTGGCGAGCATTTTCGGCGTGCCGCAGAATCAGCTGGGAGAACTCGGAAGCCTGCTTTAGAATCCCAGCCCAAGAGGGGTGGGGTAAGGGTGGAAAAACACTGCTCAGCCAGCCAAGGTCAGAGTGTGCACTTAGGGTATCTCAGGAAGATGAAACAGAAATAAAACCTGGAACTTCCAGCCCTCTGATTCCCAGAAATGTGCTGATTTGCTAAGGGAACAACACACAGATCCAGAGAATGGTTTGGGGTGGAAGGGACCTTGAAGATTATCCAGTTCCAACCCTCCTGCCATGGGCAGGGACACCTTCCACTAGGACCAGGGTGCTCAAGGATTCTATGAACCTTGTCTAAGAGTCAGGCACTGTGAGCTCAGGGCTCATCCAACCTGGCTTTGAGGGAGGAGGCATTGACAGCCTCCCTGGGCACCTTGTTCCAGTGTCTCCCCACCCTCACTGGAAAGAATTTCTTCCTAATCTCCAGTCTAAATCTGCCCTCTTCCAGCTCAAAGCCATTGTCCCTCATCCTATCACTCCAAGCCCTTGTGAACATTCCCTCCACAACTGTCTTGTAGGCCCCTCCAGGTACTGGAAAGCTGCTCTAAGGTCTCCCCAGAGCCTTCTCCTGGGGTATTCTAACCACTATGGTACCCCTTTACAGAAAAAAGGAGCACCTTCCATCCTACCCAGACACACCACTTCTGTTCTTTTAATACTGAAACTACTTTGGAGCACTCCTACTGTAAATGAACCATGGCCCTGCTCTTGTTTTCAGTGTGAGGTGGCACTGGAAGAGGAAAGAACAGCAAACACCTCCCAGCCAGTGCTGCCGTTGTGCCTCCCAGATTACAGTGCACACTGCTTTGCTTCCTCCAAATCCTGTTTACATGAGCAAGGTCAGGTGATGGAACATTTCACAGCCTCTACAGTGATTTATTTTTTTGCTGCTGTCAGTAAAAAAAAAAAAAAAACCCTACCCAAGACATCATCAACTTTCCTGTGTTCCCAGCAGCTTATCAGGAACCGGAGGCGACTGATGTGTTTCCTTACAGACTGGCAAATCAAACCCCCAACAACCCAACCTCCCTCTGAACTGTAAAGTGAAAAAATCACAGCATGGAACAAGAGCAAAAAGTCCCAAAGGGAAACAAGATTCCCAGTTTTTCCTTTTCCAGTAGTTGTGAAAACAAAGGCAGTGTAAGACTGCTTGACACAGGAGGAAGAAAGGGTGAGAGAACAGCAAAGCCTTTGGTGAGAGAGGAAGGAGAAATGAGCACCACCACCAGCAGGACAATTCCAATAGCTGACGAAGGGATTCCCAAGAGGATGAACACTTTCCCTTATTTCCTGGAGTAGCTTGAGATCTTTGGGAGTTTGCCTGCTTACCATTGGGACTTCTGGTAGTCACTCAACACATCAGGGGGTTTTGTATGGATTTCCAATCTCCTTGAAGATCTAGTCTCTAGTGGGTCAACCTACCCCCTATGATTGCAGTGGGTTGCAAGGGACCCCCAAAGGTCATCTTGGCCAACCCCCTTGCAGTCAGCAGGGACACCTCCAATTAGATCAGGTTGCCCAGGGCCACATCAAGTCAGATCTTGAATGCCTCCATGGATGGAGCCTAAACTACATCCCCAGGCAACCTGTTCCAGTATCTCACCAATCTCACTGTGCAGAACTTCTGCCTAATGTCCAGCCTAAATCTCCCCTGCTCCAGTTTCAAACCATTGCCCCTCATCCTATCCCCACAGGCCCTTCTAAACTGTCCCTCCCCAGTCCTCCTGTAGGTCCCTTTCAGATACTGCAATGCAGCTCTAAGGTCTCCCTGGAGCCTTCTCCTCTCCAGGCTGAACAGCCCCAGCTCTCTCAGCCTGTCCTCAGAATCCCAGAATATTTTTGGTTGGAAGAGACCTTCAAAATCACCCAATCCAGCTCTGAAGGGTCAACCATGGCCCTAAGCACCAGGTCCACACTGTGCTTGAACACCTCCAGGGGTGGTGACTCCAGCACTGCCCTGGGCAGACCATTCCAATATTTCTAGTATGAGGTGTCCCTGCCCATGGCAGGGGGGTTGGAACTAGATGATCCTTGTGGTCCCTTCCAACCCTGACTGATTCTATGATTTTAATATTTGGCAACCCTTTCAGTGCAGAAATATTTCCTGATACCCATCGTGAACCTCATAGGAGAGGTACTCCCTCTGCTCCCCTTGGTGGCCCACACCTATTAACCCTTCAGCCACACGAATTCTTGTCATGGTTAAAGTTTCTCAGGATACAATTTATGCCTTTATAGGGAGAGACTCAAAGCTAAAAGAGAACTTCTCCTTTCCCCCTAATTGCAGAACAGGGTGTTATTGAGATTCCATACCAGGAGAGCATATTTCTCCTCCTACGACACTACCGTTCAAACGCTGTCTTCCTTTTCCTCCCACATGCCATACCAATGTCATATGAAAAGCTGATACTAGGAGGATCTAATCCTAGGATTCTGTCTTAAAATGTGGTGCTTCTGCCCTTTTTATTCCCCCCCTTCTCAGAGAACTCGATGCCTTAAAAGGAGAAAAATGACAAATATTAAAAACATTAATTTCCAGTGAGGGTTTGGTGAGGCACTGGGACAGGTTACCCAGGGAGGTGGTGGATTGGATGCCACCTCCCTGGAGGTATCCAAGGCCAGGTTGGATGAGGCCTTGAGCAACCTGAGTTGGTGGGAGATGTCCCTGCCCACAGCAGGGGGGTTGAAACTGGATGATCCTTCAGGTCCCTTCCAACCCAAACCATTCTATGATTCACTTTTGGAATTTTATCTTTAGGTTTCCCATTGTTTGCAGAGCTACAAGAAGCATATGAGCATAAGGCACAAATTTGAACAGCAATATTTAGTTATAATTAGCATGGGCTTCTAATTAGCATTTCTGCTAAGTGTGTTGTTAAAATTACTCCTGAATTGAAGTTCACACTGCTAGCAACGTGGAAGCTTTGCTCCTGCACCATCTTCTGGTTCGACTGGGGAACTGTGCAAGGAAGCTGCAAGTGACAAGTTAGGGTTCATAGAATCATAGAAGGGACCTGAAAGCTCATCCAGTTCCAACCCCTTCACCATGGGCAGAGACACCTCCCACCAGCCCAGGTTGCTCAAGGCCTCATCCAGCCTGGCCTTGAACACCTCCAGGGAGGAGACATCCACAATATCCCTGGGCAACCTGTCTCACCACCATCACTGTGAAAAATTTCTTCCTAATCTCCATTCTGAGCAGCCAGAAATGTTTTAAAAAGAAAACAGATGTTATTGAGACAGGCAAACAGATCACATTTCCCAGAACTTCTTAGTTCAAGCTGTCTTTTTTCCTACTCCCCACCCTGAAGACAACTTACCTGAGCACTGAAGGCTGAAGAGGTTCTAATCTCTGTGACAGGTGGGTCAAGGGTTTGTGTATCAGCCACATCAAAGGTAGGGTCAACCTAGTCAAAAAGGAATGAATGCTTTCTTACTTCAGCATCAGTGGAGATATAGGCCTGAGATAAAGAGGACTCTTTGCTACATTAAGGCACCACTATTCACTAAGGATTGGAAACAGGCTTTAAAATTTGGCAAAATAAAGAATCCTGGAGAAGTTCAGGCTGGAACCCTCCCGTTGGAACTAGATGGTCTTTAGCTCCTTACAGAAGAAAACATAAAGATTCATAAATTCATAGATTCAGAGAATGATTTAGGCTGGAAGAGACCTAAAGGTCATCCAATTCCAACCACCCTGCCATGGGCAGGGACACCTCCCACCAGCCCAGGTTGCTCAAGGCCTCATCCAGCCTAGGGAGGGAGCATCCACAGCCTGCCTGGGCAACCTGTTCCAGTGTCTCCCCATCCTCACTGGAAAGATTTTCTTCCTCACCTCCAGTCTAGTTATACCCAATCTTAAAAAGACAATCCCCACCCTTGACTTTTTCAGTGTGAGGCATTGGTGGTGTATCAAAAAGCTAAGAATCAAAACTAAAAGAAACAGAAGGCTGAAATTCCTCACAAAACAGATCCTAGGAAAGTGATGGAGTTCCCTCTAAAATAGTTTCTCCAACCATACAAAGAGAACTTTAGCTTCCAATTCAGCTAAACACTGGGCTCTGCTGGAGCCTTCAAGCCTAACAAGTCACATCCTCTTATTTCTACTTCTATTCTGCCACCTAGAGTAAACTTGGATCCCCTTCAGCTAAGAACACACAACAAATGGCACTGCAAACGTTAAGATGAAGCTAGAAAGTAGCTTTTCGTCCTCTCCACATCTCAATATGTTCAAAACTCAATGCTGTGTTTTGAAAGGAAGCTTCTTCCTGCCTTCCATCTGCTTTCAAGAGGTCTCTAGCATGTGAAAAGTTAATTAGAGGAGATGAAAAGTTAATGATGGGCACAGCAAATTCAGCAACAGAGCTTAGCAAATGGAATCAGTTTCTTCTAGGGTATTGCACTAAAATTTCATCATGGATTAAACCTGCTATTTGCAAAACTAAACATGCCACAAGAGGTCAAAACTTTCTTAGGACAAATGACAAAGCTCTGGAGCTCTTTTCACTACTTAGGGAGCCAGAAGCCTTTAAATTGCTACAGATGCTACAGCCATGGAAAAAAAAAAAAGGCAGCAAATATTAGGCTGGGGGATAAATAATTTCTTGACATTGAACCATTACCAATACTGAAAGCATACATAAAGAAAATGTAATGAGGTGTTTCCTTCAATGTCAACTCAAAAATGGTTTTTCAGAGCTTCTCAATTGCCTCAGAACATGAAGACAAAGAAAAAAAAAAGCAACCAAGCCAAGCCCCAAAATGCCCCAACCCAACCTCTAAAACCACAACCCCCCCCAAAAAAAATCCCTAAAGCAAACCAAAGAAGCATCAACAAACCACTCCCAAGCCCAGCCAACCCCCCACCCCCAACCACCACCCAGCAGAGCATAAAAAGTTTCTCTGCACTAACCTGCACTGACTCAACTTTTTGATCCTCATGGCGATGAGGTGCCCTTGGGTAAATATCCAGAAGATGAGGAGGATCATCAGGCTGTGTTCTTCTAATGTGATGTTTAAGAACCTCTTTGTAATCAAAGGAGTCAAAGTTTGTTTTCCATAGAAACACCTGCAAGAAGCCAGCACATCAATAACAACCTGAAGCCGGGTCAGTGCTCAAAACCTAACTGTTCAGTGAAGTCTTATCAGTGCAGCTCCAGAGAGAAGGACCTTGGAGTCCTAGGGGACAAGTTCTGCATGGGACAGCAATGTGCTCTTGTGGCCAAGAAGGCCAGGGGTACATTCAGAAGAATGTGGCCAGATGGTCAGGTGAGGTTCTGCTGCACCTCTACTCTGCCCTGGTGAGACCACATCTGGAGCAGTGTCTGGTTTTGGGCTCCTCAGTTCAAGAGTGACAGGGAACTACTGGAGAGAGTCCAGCAGAGGCTACAGGGATGCTGAAGAGACTGGAACCTCTGTGTGAGGAGGAAAGGCTGAGAGCCCTGGGGTGGTTAGTCTGGAGAAGAGAAGGCTGAGAAGAGATCTGAGCAATGTTTACAAATACCTGAAGGGTGGGGGGCAAGAAGCAGGGACCAGGCTCTTTATAGTGGTGTCCTGTGATAGGACAAGAGGCAATGGACACAAACTGGAGCACAGAAAGTTTCACTTCAAGATGAGGAGAAGCTTCTTTATTGTGAGGGTGCTGGAGCCCTGGAGCAGGCTGCTCAGAGAGATTGTGAAGTTTCCTTCTCTGGGGACTTTCCAAACCCATCTGGATGTGTTCCTGTGTGACCTACCCTAGGTGATCGTACTTTGGCTGGGGGTTGGACTTGATCTCCAGATCTATCATTCTATGACTAGTCATAGATCACAATATCAGAATTAGCCTGCAGCCACCACAGGTGGCCAACAGGTCAAGGGAGGTGATCCTCCTCTTCTCTCCCCTCTGAGAAATTCCCCCACTGAGGAATAAAGTGACTACAGCTAAAGATACCTACACCCAATGATTAGAAATGAAACCAAGAGCCCTGTCCCACCAGAAGGGTCACAAGGGGAAAGGTTCAGCTGACAAACCCATGCCTTTGACAGGTAAATAAACCCCAGGCCTGGCTACTGGATCTCCTGTGACAGCTTTAATTAAATATTGACCTAAGAAAGCACTTCCTGATGAAGCTGGCTAAGCCATCCTGCAGATTTTTGCCCTCACTCCATGATCCCACATGGGCCAGCAGAGAGTCAGAGCAGGAGAAAGGCAAAGAAACATAGAATGTCAGTGGCTGGAGGGGACCTCTAGAGATCATCCAGTCCAAGCCCCCTGCCAAAGAAGGGTCACCTGGGGCAGCCCATGGTTGCATTGAACATGTCTGTCCCTCAGGGGGGCCCAAATGCAAAGGAATCTTGCAGTAAGGCAAGAAATCCCAGGGTGTGTTGGTATTTAGAAGGGCAACAAGGCTGAGGAAGGGTCTGGAGAACAGGCTGGGGAGGAGCAGCTGAGGGAGCTGGTGGTGTTCAGTGTGGGGAAGAGAAGGCTGTGGGAGGACTCACAAAATTCCACACAACCCCCAGCAAACGGGGCACTTATGTAGTCAGGCAAGCTAAAGGGGGGAGCAAAACATGGCTGGGGGGGGGGGGGGGGGTATGGATAATAAAAAATAAAATCTATTTTTGGGGGGTGGGGGGGGTGCCTAATAAATAAATACACTATGATATATATTAGTGGGGAATTACAGAAGAAGCGGTGCGTGGATGGTGATGTGGAGATAAATACATCGGCTAACATACTAGAGATCAATAGTAATCAGGTATATGATGGAGTACTGAAATGGGTCTGTAATTGTGACTCGCGTAGTCTCACACACACAGAGAATATTGATAGTAGTGAGGATTTGGGGAGTGGTGGGAGTGGGGGGGTTGAGAGAAATTAGGCTTATGGGTTGTATTGGTAGGATGATTGTCTGTGTGCGTGAGATTTATGGGGGAATATGAGAGGTATGTGTTGGGGATGGTATATGAATTTTGGTATGGGAATGGAGGTATTTGATGGGAAAATTTTGATATACTCTCTATCTATTGGGATTTAGTGTGTCTAGTTAGATCTAGGCGTTTTGTGGTGAAGTGAGTTAAGGAGAATAAGGTGATTTGGGGGGATAATAAGTGGTTAAATTTTGTAGAAAGTTTTGTTATTTTATGTTTGGGGAGTGAGTTATGGGGGTGAAATATTTTTAAGGAGAGAGAATTGTTGGAGGGGGAGGGGGTTGGTGTGGGAGAGATTTTATGAAATTTGCTATAATTTTTGGGAATAATAGAGGTATGGGGGGGTGGTAGGTGGTGAGGGTGAGGGGGATTGATGTATTGGAGTGTGTGAGTGGTTGAGAAGGAATATTGGATATTATATAGGATAAATATATTGAGTGAGATTTGATATTGAAATGGGCAGTCTGATAGTTCAAAAAATAAGTGAATGTTGTGGGGGAAAGTAAAATGATGATGTGTTTAGGGTGAGCTTTAAGGTCCCTTCCAACCCAAACCATTCTCTGAATCTATTAAGAAGTCAATTTAAGTAGGATTCTTGTACACACCTTGTGTCCATAGATAGTGTAAATAAGTCTTCCTTCTAAAACATCCAAAATCTTCATGGTCCCATCAGTAGAAGCAGTGATGAGGTAGTTCCCAGAAGGATGGAATGCCACACAATTAACCCCTGCTGTGTGAACTGAAGAGAAAACAATATTCACAAGACAGTAAACATCTCCTAACAGGACATGGACACTTTGTTTCTTCCCTTTTTTACTTCCCAAACTACAACCTCCTTCATTTATGGGCAAACCAACCTACAGCTGGGGCATAGCAGCCTCTCTAAATTATTTCTTAGCTCTGAAGAATTAGAAACATTGCAAAGGAACCATCAAGATTCAGACAGGATTTTTAGGGTTAAAAGACTACAGAAAGACCACTTACAAACTGCCAGTCTGGCTTAATTTTCCACTGCCCCCAGTAAAGAATGAAGTGGGCAGTGGGATGGAGGCACCCTCAGCAAGATTTGCAGCTGACACCCAGATGTGTGGTGCAGCTGATATGCTGGAGGGAAGGGATGGCACAGGCTGAGAAGGAGAGTCAATGCCAACCTCAGGAAGTTCAACAAGGCCAAGTGCAAGGTCCTGCACCTGGGTCAGAGCAATCCCAAGCACAAATCCAGGCTGGGTGAGGAGTGGCTGGAGAGCAGCCTGCAGGAGGCCTTGGGGGTGCCACTTGGTGCAATGGTCCCTGGCAGCCCAGCAGGCAGCTGTGTGCTGAGCTGCATCCAGAGCAGGAGAGCAGCAGCACAGGGAGGGGATTCTGCCCCTCTGCTCTGCTCTGCTCAGACCCCACCTGCAGCACTGCCTCCAGCTCTGGGGCCCCCAGCACAAGAAGAACCTGGAGCTGTTTGAGCAGGTCCAGAGGAAGCCACAGAGATGATCAGAGGGCTGAAGAACCTCCCCTATGGGGACAGGCTGGGAGAACTGGGGCTGTTCAGGCTGGAGAAGAGAAGGCTCCTGGGAGAGCTTAGAGCAGCCTTCCAGTACCTGAAGGGGGCTACAGGAGAGCTGGGGAGGGACTTTTGACAAGGGCTGGGAGTGACAGGGTGATTTTCCATCAGTCCTGGCTCACTGGAGAGGTCCCAGAAGACTGGAAACTGGCCAATGTGATGCCCATCCATAAGAAGGGCCAGATGGGAGAACCTGGAAACTCCAGGCCTGTCAGCCTGACCTCAGTGCCAGGGAAAATCATGGAGCAGATAATCTTGGGGGCAATCACAGCTCACCTGCAGGACAGCCAAGGGATCAGGCCCAGCCAACATGGATTTAGGAAGGGCAGGTCCTGCCTCACCAACCTGATCTCCTTCTATGATCAGGTGACCTGCCTGGTGGATGTGGGGCAGGCTGTGGATGTAGTCTGCCTGGACTTCAGCAAGGCCTTTGACACTGTCCCCCACAGCAAACTCCTGGCCAAGCTGTCAGCCTGTGGCTTGGACAGCAGCACTGTGCTGGGTTAGGAACTGGCTGGAGGGCTGAGCCCAGAGAGTGGTGGTGAATGGTGCCACATCCAGCTGGCAGCCTGTCACTAGTGGTGTCCCCCAGGGATCAGTGCTGGGCCCCATCCTGTTCAATATCTTTATTGATGATCTGGATGAGGGGATTGAGTCCATCATCAGTAAATTTGCAGATGACACCAAGCTGGGAGCAGGTGTTGATCTGTTAGAAGGCAGAAGGGCTCTGCAGAGGGACCTTGACAGGCTGGACAGATGGGCAGAGTCCAACAGGATGGCATTCAACAAGTCCAAGTGCCAGGTGCTGCACTTTGGCCACAACAACCCCATGCAGAGCTACAGGCTGGGGTCAGAGTGGCTGGAGAGCAGCCAGGTGGAAAGGGACCTGGGGGTACTGGTTGACAGCAGCTGAACATGAGCCAGCAGTGTGCCCAGGTGGCCAAGAGAGCCAATGGCATCCTGGCCTGCATCAGGCATAGTGTGGCCAGCAGGAGCAGGGAGGTCATTCTGCCCTCTATTCAGCTCTGCTTAGGCCACACCTTGAGTGCTGTGTCCAGTTCTGGGTTCCTCAAGTGAGACTCTTGAACATGTCCAGAGAAGGGCAAGGAGGCTGGGGAAAGGTCTGGAGCACAGCCCTATGAGGAGAGGCTGAGGGAGCTGGGACTGTTTAGCCTGGAGAAGAGGAGGCTCAGGGGAGACCTCATTGCTGTCTACAACTACCTGAAGGGAGGTTGTAGCCAGGAGGGGGTTGGTCTCTTCTCCCAGGCAACCAGCACCAGAACAAGAGGACACAGTCTCAAGCTGCACCAGGGGAGGTTTAGGCTGGAGGTGAGGAGAAAGTTCTTCACAGGAAGAGTAATTGGCCATGGAATGTGCTGCCCAGGGAGGTGGTGGAGTCACCATCCCTGGAGGTGTTCAAAAAAGGATTGGATGTGGCACTCAAAGCCAGGGGTTAGGTAGTCATGAGGTGCTGGGTGATGGGTTGGACTTGATGGTCTCTGAGGTCTTTTCCAACCTTGTTGATTCTATGAAATGGCTTTGAGCTAGAAGAGGGCAGATTTAGACTAGGGAGGAGGAAGAAATTCTTTCTGGTGAGGGTGAGGAAACACTGGCACAGGCTGCCCAGGGAGGTTGTGGATGTCTTCTCCCTGGAGGCATTCGAGGCCAGACTGGATGAGGCCTTGAGCAACCTGGGCTGGTGGGAGGTGTCCCTGCCCACAGCAGGGGGTTGCAACTGGATGATCTTGAAGGTCCCTTCCACCTGCAGCCATTCTATGTAGTCATATAACCTAAACAAATCAAAGAGCTCCATTCCCAAGGGGACAACCCCTGCCTTGTTTTTACCTTTGTAATGCTGCAGGAGCTGCTTCATTCGAATATCCCACAGCTTCACTGTGTGGTTGGAACCTGCAGAAGCTATACATGTGCCACTGGGGTTGAAATCCACGTAATTTGAAAATCTAAACATAATTAAAAGGAGTTGATTAGGTCTCACCATAGAAATGTTTAGGAGCAACCTGCCCTGGGTGGTGCTGCTTTGGCAGGGGGGTTGGAGGTGATCTCCAGAGGTTTCTTCCAACCCCTTCCATTCTGTATTTAAATTGTTTAAATAAGGCATTTCAAGCAACTGAAATAAGCATAAGGACACAAGATGTGCACAATAAATCAGACTATTATCTGGCTTTTGTTCAAGTTGTCATAATTTTGGCTATTATTGTCTTGACTCAGACCTTCAGTTTCTGTTGCTGAGTACAAAGTTCCTAAGAGGAAGTGCTGCAGAATTTATAATTAACAACTAAAAGAATTTTGTCTGAGAACAGAACAGAGAATGGTTTGGGTTGGAATGGACCTTAAAGATCATCTATGTTCCAGCCCCCCTGCCATGGGCAGGGACACCTCCCCACCAGCCCAGGTTGCTCAAGGCCTCATCCAGCCTGGCCTTGAACGCCTCCAGGGAGGGGACAGCCACAACCTCCCCTGGGCAACCGGTGCCAGTGTCTCCCCACCTGTAGCTTTAACAAGCTCTTAGCTTGGAAAAAGGATAGAAATGGCAGCCATGAAATTAGCAAGGCACATGAAGGAGATTGATGTTCCATTGCATTTGTTAAACACCTTGGAATCAGTTTTAGGTAAGAAAAGTGTAGGTGAGTGTAAAATCAATGAGGGGAGACCTCATTGCTCTCTACAGCTACCAGACAGGGGGTTGCAGAGAGGTGGGAGTTGGTCTCTTCTCCCTAGTATCTGGTGATAGGAGAGGAAATGGCCTGAAATTGTGCCAGGGGAGGGTTAGGTTGGAGATGATGAGAAATCTCTTTGCTGCAAGAGTGGTCAGTGATTGGAACAGGCTGCCTTGAGGTGTTCAAGAAATGTGTGGCCATGGCACTTGGGGACATGGCTTTAGGGCCATGGTGGTGCTGGGTTGATGGTTGGACTCAATGACCCTGAAGGTCTTTTCCAACCAAAACAATTCTATATTCTAAACCTAAATAAGGCAGGTCACTGAAGTTAGTGGAGGTAACTTAAACTGCAAAATTCTTAAGCTTCTCTGATATTGGATGCTTCAAATCCAAAGCAGCATTATAGAAAAAGAGGATAAACATGACAATATCCAAAAATCCAGGAACCATCTGACTTTTCCCTGCCTTATTTCTTGACTGTTTCAAAACAGGAACAAGTTCTTTAACATGAGGATAGTGGAACACTGGAACAGGTTGCCCAGGGAAATGGTTGAAGCCCTATCCTTGGGGATGTTCAAGGTGAGGCTCTGGGCAACCTGATCTAGTTAAGAATGCCCCTGCTGACTGCAGAAGGGGTTGGACTAGGTGACCTTTAGAGTCACAGACCATTCTATGATTCTGTGAAATAGCTGGATAAATTAACCAACTTCTTTAGGAAAACATGAAATTAATGATTGTAGTTGCCATGGGTGGTAGAAGGTTGCTCTTTTTTCAGCTCTAACATAGTTAATGCCATTAAACATGAAATTGATTGACATTAAATATCTACAGTTTGTGTTGTTTTTTTTTTCTAGTAACACTTACCCTCCATAATCTAAGAAGCTATCAATACAAGTTTTATTTCTTGTATCCCAGAGCCTAACAGATTTATCTTCACTGCAAGATGCTATCAGCCTTCCATCAGGTGAAAACCTGCAACATACAAAGATATAAAACAACTGATATCACCTAAATAAGCATTAGAGGCTTAAGCAGCAAGCCACCAGAACCAAGACAAGAATTCAGATGTGTCCATTCAAAGGATAAGTTGGACCAGATGATTCTTGAGGTCCCTTCCAACCTGGCATTCTGTGATTTGAAACTTCTCATAGGCATAAAATGGAAAAGAAAAGCTTCTCCCCCCACCACTCCTCTCCGTTTTTGCAGTCAACTACAATTAAAAACAGAAAGATAATAAGCAAGAGAAAGAAGCATGGAGAGAAAAGCAGCCTAAGGTTTGGCATCTTCAGATGTCCAAGAGATTATTATAGAAACCCACAGGCAAAAATACAAAGAGGATACAGAAGAACCATGGAATTGTTTGGCTTGGAAAAGACTTCTGAGATCATTGAGTCCAACCATCAACCCAACACCACCATGTCCCCAGCTGCCATTTCCACACATTTGTTGAACACCTCCAGAGATGGGGACTCCACCACCACCCTGGGCAGCCTGTGCCAATCCCTGACCACTCTTGCAGGAAATTCTTAATATGAACATGATTTGTTTCAAGAATCTTGAGCTCAGTTTTAACCTACATTAGGTTTTCTCCTGTGAGCTCTCTTTCCCCTAGTATAAGGGGATAGAAAAAAGGGAATGGCCTCAAGCTGCACCAGGGGAGGTTTAGGTTGGAGATGAGGAAAAATTTCTTCACTGAAAGGGTGGTCAGGTACTGGAACAGGCTGCCCAGGGAGGTGGTGGAGTCCCCATCCCTGGAGATGATTAAAAGCCACATAGATGTGGTGCTTGGGGATATGGCTTAGGGGTAGAATTGGCAGAGCAGGGTTAATGCTTGGGCTCAGTGATCTTGAAAGTCTTTTCCAACCTAAATGATTCTATTAAAATGTCAGCCAAAAAAGCCATGATTATTCCTAGACCAGCAGAGTTATGTTCTTACAGAGGTAAACTCTCTGCGTTTTCACCAATCATTATCCTTTCTCATCCTGACAACACAAAGACTGTAAAACACTGCCCAAAAACTTTCCACAGAGGATTTCCTAGAGCTTTTCTTTTTCCTTTTCAGCAATCAGTGTAGGGCTCTGCACTTCACCAGTGTTAAGTTTCTTTCTCAAGAGGTTTCACTCAGGCCTCAGCTGCAGATTTTCCATGGATATGGAGGAAATAGAGAAAAATCAGAGAAAAATCTTTTCTTGTCTTTGAAGCACTGCTCTGCCTTTAAATACTGTCTGAATCTTCAGTTGCACTCCAAAGCCCATTCCTTTTGAACTCATTTTGACTCAGGACCATTCTTTTATGCCACCACTGTTCCAAAAATAGCTGGGGAAGCCCCTACTGTGCATAACAAATCTAGAAACAAGTGAAGGCTGTGAAACAAGTGAATAGAGCACAGAACAAAAAGACACAAGACTAGGGAAAAATCAGAATACTGACTGAAAACACAGCAGATCCAATTTGTCCTTTGAAAGTAAAAGGACTAAGAGCCAGCAACAGATTGAATGTGCACAGAGGAACACAAAGCAAGCTTTCAGAACCTGATGAGGCTCAACAAGTGGAGTCCTGCACCTGGCGAGGAACAACTCCAGGCACCAGTACAGGTTAGGGGGCACCCTGCTGGGAAGCAGCTCCACAGAACAAGACCTTGGGAGTCCTGGTGGACAAGAAGTTCTCCATAGGACAGCAATATATCCTTGAGGCCAAGAGGGCCAAGGGTATCCTAGGGTGAATTGAGAAGAGTGTAGCCAGCAGGGCAAGGGAGGTTGTCCTGCTCCCCCTCTACCCTGCACTGGTGAGACCACATCTGGGATACTAGGTCCAGTACTGGGCTCCCCAGTTCAAGAGGGACAGGGATATACTGGAAAGTGTCCAAGGGAGGCTATGAGGATGCTGAAGGGATTTGAACATCTGTGTGATGAGGAAAGGCTGAGAGCCCTGGGGCTGGTTAGCCTGCAGAAGAGAAGGCTGAGAGGAGATCTGAGCAATGGTTACAAACACCTGAAGGGTGGGGGTCATGAAGCAGCAGCCAGGCACTTTTCAGTGGTGTCCTGTGATAGGGACAAGGGGCAATGGACACAAACTGGAGCACAGCAAGTTCCACCTCAACATGAGGAGAAACTTCTTTGTTGTGAGGGTGCTGGAGTCCTGGAGCAAGCTGCCCAGAGAGGTTACAGAGCCTCTTTCTAGGGAGACTTTCCTAACCCATCTGGACACATTCCTGTGTGACCTGCTCTGGTGAGAGGATTGGAAGTGGGGGATCTCCAGAGGTCCCCTCCAACCCCTACCACGGTGTGATTGCATGAACTAGGAGACACACTGAAAACCAGTGTGTGAAAGACTGATGAAAGTCTCATCAGTACTGGCAGACATTCCCAAGGTTTGGTTGGTTTTCATTGCTTAGTTCTACCCTGGGAAACAAAACCCCTTTGAGAGAGCTTCTTTAGAAAGAGAGTAAGGGCAAGACTTACTTGGCAGAGCGAACCCAATGAGTGTGCTGGAGGAGGGAGAAGGAGAGGCGCTGGGTGGGCACCTGCCAGACCTTTATGGATTTGTCATTGGATGCAGAAACCACCAAGTGGCCATCCTGGGAGAAGCTCACGCTGCGAACAGCTGCTGTATGACCTCTCAGGACTGAGGACTCTCCATGGCTGAGGAGAAGGAAAACAAAAAATAAACCAAGCCATAAACAGAAAAAAAAAAAAGAGCAACAAAAAAGTCTAAGTGAATAAAAAAAAAAAAAAAGGCACAAAGCAACCCCATCCAAACCCACCTGGATGTGACCTGCTCTAGGTGATCCTGCGTTGGCAGGGGGAGGTGGGCTTGATGATCTCCAGAGGTCCCTCCCAACCCCTACCAGAGCTGGGTCCAGAGGAGGGCCATGAAAATGATCAGGGGGTTGGAGCACCTCTGCTACAAGGGCAGGCTGAGGGAGCTGGGGGTGTTCAGCCTGGGGAAGAAAAAGCTCTGGGGAGACCTAATAGCAGCCTGCCAGTACCTGAACAGGGCTACAGTACGGATGGGGAGAGACTGTTTGCAAGGGCCTGCAGTTACAGGATGAGGGACAATGGCTTCAAACTAAAGAGCAGATTGAGATTGGCTATCAGGAAGAAGTTCTTCACCATGAGGGTAGTAGAACACTGGAACAGGTTGCCCAGGGTGGTGGTTGAGCTCCTTCCCTGGAGATATTCAAGATGAGGCTCAACAAGGCCCTGGGCAACCTGATCAGGTTGAGGATGTCCCTGCTGACTGTTTGGGGGAGGTTGGACTGGATGACCTTTGGAAGCCCCTTCTGGCCTGTACCATCCTATGATTCTGTTAGGAAGACTCCAAGGCTGCAGAGGGACAGCCAGCATCACTCACTCCTACTCACATGCAAGGAATCCAGAGCCTGACAGTATGATCTTGAGAAGCTGAAGCCAGCAGCTGCCCATCTGCTGAGAACTGGACACTGGTCACTGCCTCCTCATGGCCTACAAACCTGTAGGCTCTGCACTGTTCCTTCAGCTTCCACACCATAAGGCCATCCAAAGAGGAGGTAGCTAGCACAAAGAAGAGATATTATCAGGCAGAATTAATCACAGAGCAGCCAGGTTGGAAGAGACCTCCAAGATCATCAAGTCCAACTGATCACCCAACCCTATCTAACAACCAGACCATGGCACTAAGTGCCTCTTCCAGGCTTTTCCTAAACACCTCCAGGGATGCTGACCCCTCCACCTCCCTGGGCAGCCCATTCCAAGGGTCAATCTCTCTTTCTGTGAAGAGCTTCTTTCTAAGATCAAGCCTAAACTTCCTCTGCACAGCTTGAGACTGTCTCCTCTTGTTCTGCTGCTGGTTGCCTAGAAAAAGAGACCAACCCCCACCTGGCTACAACCACGCTTCAGGTAGTTGTAGAGAGCAATATGGTCTCCCCTGAGCCTTCTATGGATTTGGATTCACCAGTGACCTTACTGGGGCAGGGAGCAGTTTCTGGGTTTTAACAGACACTTGGCCTGCATGAAGCCTGGCAGCCAGCAATGCCAACATGAGGCTTCAGGAGGGACATCATAAGACTGGGAGGAGTAAAGGATGCATCTTGGCAGATAGATTTTTTTTCCACACATGTCAAGCAAAGAGGTTTTATAGATATAGAACAGGCACTTTAGAGATGTAGACCAAAAGATCCAAAAGTGAACATCATACACCTGCCCTTCATGATAGCCCCAGGTTTGGTGCCAGCAAAAACCAAGGGACAAAGTCTAAAGTACTGCAAGTGAAACAAAAGAAACACAGAAGGTCTAGGAATCCCAGAAGGGTAGGGCTTGGAAGGGACCTCTGGAAATCATCCAGTCCAACTTCCTGCCAAAGCAGGATCACCTAGGGCAGGCCACAAATCTCACTGTGATAAGGTCAGAGTGTGATAGCCATAACACAAACATTTAACAGTGGTCTGCAAAGATTTCCTCCTTGGGAACTGAACCTTCTGCCAAGACACCCAGTCTGGCACTCTAAGCACAATGGGTACACTTACAGAATAATAGAGTTGGAATGGACCTCTGGAGATCATCAGGTCCAGCCCCTTGCCAAGGCAAGGTCACCTACACAAGGTCACACAGGAACACATCCAGGTGGGTTTTGAATGTCTCCAGAGGTGGAGACCTCACCTCTCTGCACAGCCTGCTCCAGTTCTCCAGCACCCTTCAATTAAAGAAGTTCCTCCTCATGTTTAGATGGAGCTTCTGTTGCTCAAGTTTGTGCCCATCACCCCTTGTCCTGTCACTGGGCATCACTGAAAAAAAGCCTGGTCCCAACCTCTTGACCCTCACACCTGCTAAAAACTGATCAGCACTGATGAGATCTCCCCTCAGTCAGGGGCTTTTCAAGTCTGAAAGAGCAAATTCTGTCTTTCCTCATCAGAGAGAGATGCTGCAGTCCCCTCAGCATCGTTGTAGCCTCTGCTGTACCCTCTCCCTGTCCTTATTGAGCTAGGGAGCCCAGAACTGGCAACAACACTCCAGATGTGGCTGCAGCAGGGCAGAGGGGGAAGGAGAACCAGGAGGAGGCTTCTGCTAACACTAAGTTGAATCTCTGGGCAAGTCAGAGAATTGAAAAGAGAGCCAGCATGCTACCAACATTTAATCATCATCCTGAAGTTTATTTTGTCTGAAGAAACCCCAAAGTCCTCCTACTTTTATTCAGTGTTAAGTTTACATTCAGTTTCTTTTAAGTCACTTCAAGTCAGTAGTTTCAAATATATACAACATTCCCTACAATTGCAAACTCAGGCCAGGAAAAAAAATAAAAACTTTCAGAGCTTCAGATTTTCCAGAAATCTGCACATCCTGAACACCAACTGGATCAATATTGCTTTAGGATTGCTGTAACTCAGCTCAAAACTAATGGAATTAGAAATGGAAAGGTTATTTTTTTCTTCCTCTTTCTGTTCTCCTTTCTCTAGCCTTGTCTTGTCCCCATCTCCCAACCTTGTTTATTCCCATTGGGATCAAAATTAAAGGCATTAGAAATGGCAAGGGCAAGGATTTTTCCTTTCTTTCTCCTTCTCTAGCTCTGCCTCCTCCCCACCACCCAACTTTCTTTATTCCCATTGGGATTCAAACCAAAGGAATTGGAAATGGAAAAGGTTTTCCTTCTTTCTCCTTCTCTAGCTCTGCTTCCTCCCCATTTCCCAACCTTCTTTATTCCCATTGGTATCCAAAGCAAAGGAACTGGAAACTGAAAGGTTTTTCTTTCTTTCTCCTTCTCTATCTCTTCCTCCTCCCCCTCTCACAACTTTTTTATTCCAATTGGGATCAAAACTAATGGAGTCAAAGTTTTTCTTTTTTCTTTCTCCTTTTGTTTCTCCTTCTCTAGCTCTGCCTCCTGCCCATCTCCCAAACCTTTTATTCCCATTGGGATCCAAACTAAAAGAACTGGAAATGGAAAGGTTTTTTTCTTCTTTCTCTTCATTTTTCTCTTTCTCTAACCCAGCCTCCTCCCCATCTCCCAAGCTTTTTCTTTCTTCCCATTGGGAAGAATTATTTTAATGTTATTTATTTACTTAGGGCCAGGTTATTTACCTTTACCTTTCAGTTTTTAAATAATCACAAAACTAGACCAGGAGGTAATGGGGAAGAAGAGAGACTCGGACACAAAGAAAAAAAAAAAAAAAAAGAACTTTTCCAACTTCAAGGAGAGGTTCACTTATTGCTTCAATAGATAAGGAACACTTTAAATGCCAGTTTTAACACCAAGGTAGTTTGGTTGTCTTTTTTTTCTCTCCACATGAAATGTAGTTTTACGCCAAGTGCTAAAAACATGAAGTGTATAAAAGTTGCATAGTCTACATTTTAATCCCTTTCATCCAAGGAAGAATGCATTCCACAGACAATTTATGCTCTGCCATGTAGGAGAAGCCAAATCCTTTTGCTGTCATTTCTACAATGCAATCATCTACAGCACACAGAAAAACCCTTTTCTGTAATTTATTGCCCTGATATATAATGACTGGCTGCCTTTTCAAATGTGATAAATGGTTTCTAATTCACAAAAGAATTTCTTGCTGCAGAGTGGAATGGAATTTTTTAGGACTATCTCCTTTATATAGTAAAGAAATTCCCTTGTAAGGAGAAAAAAAAAGAAATAAAAATCACCTCAGGGAAAATAGGAAAAAAAAACCCCAACCCAAACAAATTAAAGTCAGAGAATGGGTTGGGTTGGAAGAGACTTTGAAAATCATCTAATTCTGTCCCCCTGCACTGGCAGGGACCACCTGAAAATAAGTTAAAGATTTCAAACAACCCATGCCACACAGTGGCAAGCTTTTGTAGAATGCTTCAATGACATCCACAGCTCCACATTTTTTGTCTCCCTTCTACATCATCCCCTTCCATGCAAACTTCAAGACTCAAGAGCAAGCCTTCATTTTCTCTTGTTTTTTTGGCAAATCTCCACTTCTTTCAGGTCTCATTTGCTCCCTTTTAACCCTTCTGCCTACCAACACCTGCAGCAAATGCACAACTCCTACATTCCTCAAGACTCCAGACTTGTATTCCTAACTCACGGTCCTACTTACCAACTCCATGGCAAGAGTTACTACACTGGGGCTACTGAAGGACATTTCTCACTTGAAAGTGATCAAAAAACATCATAGAACAGCTTAGGATGGAAGGCACCTTAGAGATCATCTACTTCAACCACCTGCCATGGGCAGGGACACCTCTCACCTAGACTTGGCCTCATCCAACCTGGCCTTGAACACCTCCTGGAAAGGGGCATCCACAACCACTCTGGGCAACCAGAGTCTCACCATTAAGGTAAGTGTTCAACCTAAATCATAAAGGTGGTTGGACTCAATGATCTTAGAGGTCTTTTCCAGCCAAAACAGTTCTATGATTCTAAAACCACAAGTAGCAAGAGTAGACTCTTTTCCCGCATCACATCTACTGCCTACAGCCACACTCAAAACTGCTTAGTGACAATTCAACAATCAAGATTCTTCAAAACTCAGCATAAGAGGATACAGAAAAACACTTAAAAGTTGTTCTGTGAAGCACCTAATCAACACATCTTGGCTTCCTCCAAGCTGCCCTTTGCCTTTTCAACTCCTTGCTTGAGGAACTGCGACTTCCCATCCTTGCCTGATGTCTCCCACAGTACCATCATGAGTAGAAAGAGGCAGCTTATGCTGCATGATTTCAAAACTCTACCCAGGGCCAACGTGTGCCAGCTGTTACCAAAACACATCATGCAAAATCCACCTGCCCATGTTTTCCTCTCTACTTCCTCTACCCTGCAAAAAAAACCCAAAACCCAAGCAAATGGAGAGATGGTAGAGGTCACCCAAGCTGTGGCCCTAGGATGCTGAGCTTAGCGTGGAAAAACTTACAGAAAGGCAACAACTATGAAATCTGTAGCTAAAAAATAGCAGCAGCTCAGGCAGTTCTGAGTTTTCTTTCCTTCTCTATTACCTTTAAACAGAATTCTTACTTGCAACCACATCCACTCTTCCCATTTGTGGTACTGCCAAATGTGTCCTTGGTTCCACTACCACCACACTCCTGACTCACCCTCATGGGATAAGTTTTCCAGAATAGGCACAAAGACTGCAAAGCAGTGCCAAGACCCAGCCACAAAATAAACCCTTCCTCTTCTTCAGTGCATCAGAGCTGATGTCACCCTGAACCCCCTAAGAGCATGGAAATTCCTAGAAACCTGGAGATACAAGGCTTAAGATTCAACTTTCCACACCAATCTTGATTCAGCCACACACTACTGTAAGCATCCTTTAGGGTGCTAGATACAGATGTCCTAATTATCTGCAACATAAATCAGTTAATTCTGCTGCAAGAACCTAAATTTTTACTGCTCTAGGCCCATTTTTTTTATTTCTTTAAGTCCATTTCCACAGCTCTAAGTCCTTTTTTATAATTTCCATAGTTCTAAGTCCTGATTTTTTTATTTTCCATAGTTCTAGGTTTTGTGTCCCACCCCTAGTTCTAGGTCCTTTTTTCCTCCCCCTACCTCTAAGTCCTTCTTTTTCCCCCCACAGTTCTAGGTCCTTTTTTCATTCTTTCCCCCACTCCTCTAGGTCCTGGGTTTCTTTTTTTCACCCCACCTCTAAGTCCTTCTCCCGCCCCCCCCCCCCCCCAGCTCTAGGTCCTGGTTCACACACACATACACAGTGCTCTAGGTCCTGTTTTTTTCTGGCCCAGCTCTAGGTCCTGGGTTTTTTTTCCTCTCCCCACTGCTCTAGGTCCTGTTTCCCAACCCTCCCCCCAGCTTTAGGTCCCTTTTTTTCTTTTGTTCATTGCTCTAGGTCTTTTTTTCCCCCCCTTCTGTAAGTCCTTACCTTCACTTCTTTGAGTAAAATTTCTTTACTTTCATGTAACATTATTCTGCAGCTTTCATGTGTATACTAATTATTGAAAGCGGGGGGGGGGAGGGGAGTAATCCCTCCTCAGTCCACTCAAAAGCCTTTGTCTTACCATAATCATCAAGACAGTATGAAAATAACAGATCAGAATTTTACAAAAATAAAAAAGGCATTAGATCAATATTAAAACATTTTAGGAGCTAAACCCCAGGGTTTCCTCCTGCTTTCCATACAGGCAGTGTTTCAGAAGCTAAATCCCAGCATTTCCTCCTGCTTTCCACACATGCAGTGCTTCAGAAACTAAACGCCAGCATCTCCTCCTACTCTCCAAAGTTCACCACAGCAGATGCAGTTCCCACACCACTGCAGCCACACTTGTAGACAGCCAGTTGAACGTCACCATCTGTTCCCACCTTGGGAGACCCCAAGTCCACGCTTTTGCCTGCTTCCAGCAGCGATTTATTTCTCAAACCTCCAAATCTGATTTTTGTCTCCAGCCTCACAAGTTCTCATCTGCACGTCGGCACGCCCCTCGGCTGTACGGTAAGCAGTAAGGCACTTCCCCGAGTGGGGGTGATAAATGGTCCCATCTTCTCTGAAATGCCAGATAATCACTTCAGGGATAGGAGCTCCATCTTTGGGGCAGCTCCTCATACCTATGAAGTCTTCGTTCTCGGGGACTTCGGCGCACAACTCAGTTACCGAGTTAAATCTAATCTCCTTATTCGACGTGTACTCAAAAAACTGATTGCCTCCTTGCCCATGACATCCAAAAAGAGAGAGGTGAGCCCCAGTGGGATGATGTTCTGGTAAGACATAGTCAAGGCACTCCGAAGCTATCCCTGCGCTGCGGATAGCGCCATGCCACCCAGGCCGATCCTCCGGGACGTGCAACTCAGCAAAGATGGTTTTGAGGTACCAGCTAAAACTCCTGCACTTCAAACGTTCTCTGAGGAGCTTCCTTTGGGAAATATCCCCGTAGTTTTCCTTCCTGGCCGAAGGGTTCCTGTTGTAGAAGTGCTCTTTGTACTGATCCATCCAGACCTCGGCGGCCCGCGCTGTGTTCTGGAGGAAGTTTGGCCTGGCGTAGGGCGCGCGCTTGGGGAACACGTGGCCCACGTGGGAGCAGGGGTGGATCTCCAGCGTGCCCCCACACTGCCAGACCCGGAAGGACAGCTCCAAGTTCTCCCCTCCCCAGACGTCCATTCCCGTGTCATAAGTCCCCAGGTACTCGAAGTACTTCTTGCTGACAGCAAACAAGCCACCAGCCATGGTGGGGGACCGGATGGGGTCGGTGTCAGCCCTGCGGCGGAGGCGTTCGTGTTTGGGCACCGAGTGCCACTGGAAGGTGAGCCGCCAGTCGAAGCCTCCAATCATGGGCTCTGCTGTTTGCATGTAGTACTCAAAGGTTTTCCAGTCGATGGTGTCGATGACAGGGCACACAATAACGCTCTCGTTCTCAGCAATCCTCTCCAGCAGCGGTTCCAGCCAGCCAGAGACGCACTCGCAGTGGCAATCTAGGAAGGTGAGGACATCCCCGGTAGCAAAGGTGGCACCGATCAGGCGGGCACGGACCAACCCTTCTCGTTTGTTGGTTCTTATCAAACGAACCCTTTTCAGGCTGCTTATGTATTTCTCCAGATCGGCCTTCAAATACACTTTATCGCTCAGGTCATCCACCAGGATAATTTCTTTGAGAAGCACCGAAGGAGACGTTTCCAGGACGCTGTGTATGGTCCTCAGCAAGGTTGACCATGCTTCATTGTAGAACGCAATGACAACAGATGTGGTGGGCAACCTCCTGTAGTCGTAGGACTTGGTTTTACAGCCATGCAGTCGGTTGTCTTCGATGTGCCGGTGAAGAGAGATTTTATCGCTCAAATAAATATTGATTGCATACTTCTCGATGAGCTCTTCTTCCTGCTTCTTCTCCTCAGGGCTCAGCTGCAGTTGAGTGGGTTTGCCCCATTCTCCTGGTGCAGAAGGATCGGGAGGGGATTTGGCATAAACCGGACGGGCCAAATCCACAGCTGCTTCTGCTCTGCCAGAGAAGTGCCTGTCCCATTTCCCCTTGGTGATGCTTCCCCCTGCGAGGGAGGCACCTAAGGAAGAAACTGACAGCTCCACCACAAAGTAAGCGATGGTCAAGAAGCCGAGAAACACGCAGCTTTTGCGGACCCACGTCCATCTTCTCGCCAGGCGGATCCTCATCGCAAGCGGATAAACGCCTCCCCTAGCCGAGAACGGCTCCGTGTGCTGCTGCTGGACCCCTCTCGTCTCCCACAGACTCCCAGCTCCGCGTTCGGGCCGCCGGCCGAGTTCTCAGCCCGTCCCTCAGCGGCGGGCCGGGGGGTTTCCAGTGGCACCGCGGGGCGAGCAGAGCGGCAGCACGGAGGCAGCCTCCGACCCCGGCGCTCCCCTCACTTACTTCCTCCTCCTCTTCTCCGGTGGCGGGACAAACCCCTCCTCCCGCCGCGTGGTTTGCTCAAAAAGTTGTCGCTTAAGAAAGGGGCAGAGACAGCTCGGCCCTCCCGGCCGGCGCGGGAGCCCGCCCCGCCTCCGCACCCGGACCTGCGCCCGGAACCGCCCGCGACTGACGGAGGGAGGAAGGGCAGCAGCGAACCCGCCCCACCCGGAAAGCAAACGGAGACCGGCCCGGCCCCCGCCGCGGGCCCCCCGCACTCACCCAGCCCCGCGGCATCTGCGTTGAAGGCGACGCCCGTCACCGCCGCTCGGTGGCCTCGGAG
Organism: Indicator indicator; assembly: GCF_027791375.1. Lineage (NCBI taxonomy): Eukaryota > Metazoa > Chordata > Aves > Piciformes > Indicatoridae > Indicator > Indicator indicator. The sequence goes on along the minus strand of NC_072023.1, from coordinate 2,299,718 downwards.
AGAGCGGATCAAGGCCGGGTCCTCCTGAGGGAGAGAGTGCGCAGCGGTCAGGCTCCGGCTGAGGGCAGCCCCGCCACCCCCCCCAGTCACCTTCAGGAGCCGTTACCGGCCCGCAGACAGCGGGAGCACGGCGAGAGCAGGCCCTGCCCCGGGAGGAGCCGCACAGAGCGACACCCGCCGGCCGTGGTAGCCGCTCGTAGGTCGGCAGCTGCATCTCACTGGAGCGCTGGCCAAAGCTGGGGCCGAGCCTGTGCCGGCGCGGAGGCCACGGGCGGAGCAGGGCCGAGCCTGTGCTCTCACCAGCGCGGAGGCCATGGGCGTGAGCGGGGCGGTTAACGGCAGCTGCCGAATGCTGGGGGCTGGGACCGGCCGCTGTAGAGCCCCGGTGCGCGCCAGGCGCGTCCGGCCGAGCCCCGAATTCATCCGCGGCGCCAAGGGCGCGTCCTTCCGATCCGCCCGCCCATTGGCGGCTGGCGCTGCCCGGAGGCGGGCCCGCTACGGCAGCCTATCGGTGCGGTAGGTGCTCGATTCGCCCTTAAAGGGGTCGAGCCGCAGCGCCGCCCGCGTTGCCTGGCAACCCCAGACCTGCAGACGCCACCTCAGCGGTGGCCGGCGGCCAACGGAGCGGCCTCATGGGCCGGGCCGAGCAGATTAAAGAATTTTAAAATCAGAGAACTGCTGAGGTTGGAAGAGACCTTTGAGATCATCAAGTCCACCCTCTCGCTTACAGCTCACAATCCCACTGCTGCTTCTAAGCCACTGCCACTAAACCTACATCCCTCAGTACCACATCCACACATCTTTTAAACACCTCCAGGGATGGGGACTCCACCACCTCCCTGGGCAGCCTGTTCCAGTGCCTGAGAACCCTTTCTGTGGAGAAATTTTTCCTGATACCCAACCTGAACCTCCCCTGGCACAACTTGAGGTCATTTCCTCTTGTCCTGTCACTTGTTCATAGAATCACAGAATGGTCTGGGCTGGAAGGGACCTCCAAAGGTCATTTAGCCCAACCGCTCTGCAGTCAGCAGGAGCACTCTTGCATATGAGAAGAGCCCAATCCCCACCTCACTGCAGCCTCCTCTCAGGGAGCTGCAGAGAGCAATGAGGTCTCCCTCAGCCTCCTCTTCTCCACACTAAACACCCCCAGCTCCCTCAGCTGCTCCTCCCCAGCCCTATTCTCCAGACCCTTCCCCAGCTCTGTTGCCCTTCTCTGGACCTGCTCCAGCCCCTCAATGTCCCTCTTGGAGTGAGGGGCCCAAAACTGAACCCAGGAGTCAAGGGGCAGCCTCACCAGTGCCAAGTACAGGGGGACATCCCTAGTCCTGCTGGCCACACCATTGCTGACCCAGGCTAGGATGCTGGTGGCCTTCTTGGCCACCAGAGCACATTGCTGGCTCATGTTCAGATGATTGTCAACCAGCACTCCAAGGTCATTCTCCACTTAGCAGCTCTCCAGCCACTCTGCCCCAGTGCCTGAGGCAATCCATGCATGTGCACAGAAGGCAAAAGGAATCTTCTAGTCCACCTAAAAATCTGTCTCGTCCAAAATGAGGACTTTTTAACTCGATCCTGCTTTAAAATGGAACCGAGAACCTGACTTCAGGATTGTGCTGGAGGTAACTGTGTTAGCAGCAGAGCTCTCCAGGCCCCAGAGAGGCCTCTGTCCCTCGGGCTGTTGAGTTGAGGACACAAGCAGGTGATGGTGGTGTGCCCTGGGCGCTGGAGGGGATCGAGAGCTCTGCCTTGCCAAAGTGGTGTCAGTGATTCATCCACCCACGTGCAGCAGAGGAACATAGTCTCAGGGCACAAAGATTTAATTACAGGCTGCTTGCAGTTGTAGAACCATTATACCTTATGCCCTCGGGGTTCTTTCCAACCTCTGATCCTACCTTTTTCTTTTTTTTTTTTTTCCCCTACATCAAAATGGTTATGAAAATAAACATCAAAGCAGCTTGTGGAGAACTGTTGGGGTTTGGGTTGGTCGTAAATTTCTTATCAAAATCCCATTAAAGTTTGCCACCAGCAGCAAAAAAAAAAAAAAAAAAAAAAAAAAAAAAAGGGATAAGCTGAGCACTGGCTTTGGAAATATATATTCTGAAGAAAGTGGGAAAGGTTTCTTCCCTCATCAGGAAAAGAACAGTATGAGTTTAATTTCAAAGTGCTGAAGCCCAGCAGACCTGTCATCAACATTGCTTAGCTAGTTCCTTAGCACATGAGGATTCCAGAAGGCCCTACAGAACAGAGCTCAAGTTAATGCCATTTTAAGACAATTTTTGGCTTTCCCAGTCAGTCATCCTTCAAAAAAAGTTTACTTTAGCAGAAGTGATCCAAGCTCTGCCATCACAGCATTACAGCAGGCAAATATCAACAAGCCCATTAGATGAGAGCAAGAGGGGAGAGCAAGACAAGCGTCAGCTCCTTTCTTCTTTATCTCAGGTTTGATCACTGCAATGATTGATTTTCTCACCAATTCCAAAACTGAATGCCACCTATGCCTAGAAATATTCCATGAGACTAGTTGGGATCCTGCTCAAGAGTTTCAGTATCACAGAGTGGCAAAGGGACCTCTGCAGATCATCTAGTCCAGGTCCTTGCTTAAAGCAGGGTCAGCTACAGCAGCTTGCTGATGGCTGCTCTCTAACCGTGCTTAAAGTATTGCCAAGGATGAGACACCATAACCTCTCTGGGCAACATGGTCCAGCATTTGCCCACTAGCACAGGAAAAAAAAATGTTTTCCTGTGTTCAGGTGGAATTTAATGTGTTATAACTTGTGCCCATTGCCTCTCGTCCTGTCAGTGGGCAGAAATGAGAAAAGCCTGGCTCCTGTCTGTGCTTCCAGCCCTCACCCCCCACAGCTGTGGTAAATTAGACCCCTACAGAGCCAAAAAACTTAGTGCTTGTTTTGGGGGTTGGGTGACAGGGAAGCAGAGGGGCTCTTGGGCAGAAGTTTCCTACCTGCAGCCAAGCACAGCCTGTGCTTGCTCATGCTGGGTTGTGTGTTGATCAGGTCTCCAGGTGCAGCAGGCAAGGTCACCATGCTGGTTCAGGTAGATGCTTCTTAGATACCTACCTTACCTTGGCAGGTATTTTCTCTGTTAAGTCCTCCTTGCCCTTTCATGCATAATTTCAAAGCCCTGCCCTTAGGACTTTTATTCAAAGTGGGTGTTGAAGACATACCTGACAGAAGGCAGAATGCTTTTGAAGTTTCTTGCCCAAGGTTTAAAAGTATGATCCTCATTCTCAGCACCTGCACATCTTCAAGCATGACCACAGTCCCCACTATACATGGAGCAGGAACCTTGTCTGTGTGCCAAGGAGCTTCCATAAACAGGCAAAGAGGTTGGAGTGAGGCCAGTGTTGGTCTCTTCTCCCAAGTGATCAACAACAGGACAAGGGGTGATGGCCTCAGGCTGTACCAGAGGAGGTTTAGGTTGGATATTAGGAGTAATTTCTTTACTGACAGAGCAGTCAGGGATTGGAAGAGGCTGCCCAGGGAGGTGGTGGAGTCCCCATCCCTGGAGGTGTTCAAGAAACCTGTGGCCATGGCACTTGGGGACATGGTTTGATGGCCATGGTGGTGTTGGGTTGATGGTTGGACTGGATGATCTTAGAGGTGTTTTCCAACCTGAATGATTCTATGAATGAACATCAAGGGCTCAGCTAAGAAAGTGATCTTTATGAACCCAGGAGAAATATTTGGTCTCAGAATGTTCAGTCCTCCTTCTGATCAATTCTCAGCTTTATTCACTGTTAGTCCTTAGTCTGAAACCTAATTCTTCAAGTCTTCACACCAATTAAAGAAGACATTAAGGACCCTTCACTGGAAACACCACCAGCCACACTGAACAGCATCTTCCCAGGGTGTTTGCTGCTGGGAGATCTTGGAAGCAGAAGGCAGAAGATCATAAGGCAGGGCAGAAGAGTGATAAAAGAGACAAATCCACAATCATATCTTTCCCCCTGTCCCTCACTGATTCCCCACAGTAAGCCTTTGCAGACTGGAAGGGGGAAGAGCAGAAAGGGAGAAGATGCCAAGTTTTACGTCATGCCCACAGTACTGCTTTTGGTTTAGACACGGTGTAAGCCTCATCTCCTTGATGGGTGCTGCAGTCTCTTGAAGAAGTGGTTAGGTAGTTCTGTATGGAGTCCAGGGCAGAAGAGAGACAGGAACAGCTCCAAGACTCTTGATTCTGGAGAAGAATTTCTCATGAACATGAGCCTGGACAATCAGGCCACGTCAGGCTGGAGGGAGTTGCAGCAGGATTTTGGCTCATCCAACAAAATAAAGGTATTGCAGTGAGGGCTTGAAATCTACAAGACCAGAATATATGTACAGCTTGGGGAGAGGGAGGAGGTGAGGCAAAGCAGCTCGTTAGAACCAAGTGCTGGCATCAGAGGAGCGGGATGAACATGAAGACATTCAACTGGGATTTCTGCAAGCCTTAAAAAGATCACAGTTCTAGGGCACAGCAGAGGCTGGCACTACTGGCAGTAGACACTCCACGTGTCAGGCCCACACAGTGACAAACAAGTCCTTCCTTCCATGAGGACCACGTTTGCTTTTTGTTCAAAACACACTGGAAAGCCTCATGCCACTCTAAGAAAGCTCCAGAATGTTGGTTCCCATTTCTTGACTTTTCACACTTGTTGCAGATCCCTGCATTTACCCTCTGGGTTGGCATTAAATTGTGGCCAAGATTCTCTCCAGACTACTCCATGATGCATTTCCCTCTTCCTGTTAAGACCAGGCAGCCTGTTCCAATCCATGACCACGCTTGCAGCAAAGAAGTAATTCCTCATCTCCAACCTAATCCTCCCCTGGCACAATTTCAAGCCATTCCCTCTCCTTCTATCACCTGAAACGAGGGAGGAAAGACCAGCCCCCACCTCACTCCAGCCTTCTCTCAGGGAGCTGTAGAGAGCAATGAGGTCTCCCCTCAGCCTCCTCCACACTAAACACCCCCAGCTCCCTCAGTTGCTCCCTCCCAGCCATGGTCTCCAGACCCTTCTGCAGCTTTGTTCTCTGGACACACTCCAGCCCCATAATGTCCTTGCTGGAGTGAGCGGCCCAAAACTGAACCCAGCTTTGTTGCCCTTCTGTGGCCATGCTCCAGCACCAAAATGTCCTTTTGACACTGGGGAGGGACTGTTCAGAAGGGCTTGTAAGTGATAGGATGAGGGGCAATGGTTTGAAACTGGAGCAGGGCAGAGTTAGGTTGGACAGCAGGAGCAAGTTTTGCACTATGAGAGTGGTGAGATACTGGTACAGGTTGCCCAGGGATGTGGTTGAGGCCCCATCCCTGAAGGCATCCAAGATCAGACTTGATGTGGCTTTGGGCAGCCTGATCCAGTTGGAGGTGTCCCTGCTGACTGCAGGGGGATTGGACATGATGCCCTTCGAGGGTCCCTTCCAAGCCACTGCAATCTGTGAATCTGTGATGGAGCTGAGAAAAAAACCCAACTATAAACAAAATACTAACGAAGAAATAAATCTGTAAGAAACCATGGCTGCAATTTTATTTTAACAAAAGGGCAGATTTATTCATGTTTACAAACAAGTTCCAAAAACAAAAAGGAGAACATGGATGCTACCCCCACTAACAACCTCTCCAAATGCCAACAGCCCTCATGCTGCATGAAGGATTCCTATAGATTAGAAAAAAAAATTAAAACAAAAAGAAAAAAATTAAAATGAACAAAAAAATTATTAATAATAATAATAAAATAATAAAATAAAATCACAGTTCCACTCACAGTTCACCAAGACAGCACTAAAAACTAACATGTTGAGACAAAAACCAAAAAGGACTAAAGATTCTGATGTTGGTTTTGATTTCATCCATTATTTTTTTGTTGTTGCTTTGATTTTTTGTCTTTTTCCCGAGATAACAGAAAGATTTCAAGCAAGTTCCACTGATGCCCTGCATTAAAACAAATCCTACCCAGTTCTGAACGACAACCACAGGAAACCAAAAAGAAATGGAAAAAAAGAAAAAGAAGGAAAAAAAAGTCAATTAATTCTTTTTTTTGTTTTGTTTTGTTTTTAAGTTGCTCAAAATGAAAACCGAGTTGTCCCAAAACCATTAAAGTAGTAAATGGAATTAAGAAACTAATCAGGACAGAGGCCATTAAGGTCATTAAGAACACCTACTGCTCATCTTGGTTTGGTTTGGTGGTTTGGTTTTGGTTTTGGTTTTGTTTTGTTGTTGTTGTTTCTTTACAAAGCGTTTTAGTGTTCAGCTATTTGGCTATTAGTTATTAGCAATTTATCTACAATATTTCACAAGGTAAAATCTTTGCAGGCAAAATTTAGTAGTTTTGATAGAAACACCCTTTTTTTAAAAATTTTTTATTTTTTTCCTGAAAATACAGCAGTATTTGAAGGACTAATTTTTTTTGTTTGGTTTTTGTTTTGTTTGGGTTTTTTTGTTTGTTTGGTAATTTTTTTTGGTTTTTTTTTTTTTTTCATTTTTCATTTCATTTATTTATTCCTTATTTTAATCTCTGCATCATTTATAAGGAAGCTTCCCATCTATCAACAGGAACCCCCCAAAACCCCCTCCCCATCCCATCCCCCCTCTCCCCCCCAAAAAAAGTATCTACAAACCTTTGTAAACAGATCTGTTCTCATTTATAAACATAAATAATCCAAATTATTAACAGCCAACAGCAGAAATTAAAAGTTATCGACTCAACCATTCCAGGGCTCTCCTTTTTTTGTGTGTTTGTGGTTTTTTTGTTTGTTTGTTTCTTTCTTTTTGTCCTTTCCCTCCAAGAAAAGGATCTCTAAAGCTCTGCTAAACACACACCTCCTTCAGGACCATTCCTAAGTACAACAGATGATCCTCAAGTCACTTTTTCTTGTTTTATGCCCAAGTTTTTGTTTTATTTTTTGACTCACATATATATATATATATATTTGTTTTGTTGTTGTTGTTGTTGTTATTAATCTCTTTCAAGAGTTCATTAATCTTCCTCCCACCCCCCAGAAAAGCACCCTCCAAGTCTGGCAGAAAGCTTTTTTATTTTTATTTCTTTTCTTTTGTTAAAAAAATAAATCTACATTCGTACAAGTGTTGCGTGTGTGTGTGTGTGTGTGGTTTGTTTTGTTTTTCTCTTTGTTGTCTTCTGTTTGAAGTCCAAAGACAAGAAATTCTCCCACCTTGTCCATCATCAATCATCATCATCACAACACCACCGACACCAACGTGAAGAGATCCAAGCTTGCCGTTTGCGGACGACTTTGCGGCTGGAAAGAGTTGCGTTTCGAAGCTTTGTTTGGCTTCGTTGCCATCAGAGGGACGTTTCCAAACTATGTAGAGGGCTCCCTGGGGACGAAGAGGTAGCAGACTTGTTCCTCCTGCCTGCCGTGAGGTGGATGGCGCCGTCGGCCGCGTTGTTGTTGTTCCTGTTGGGGGAGGGCGGGGGAGTGGGGTTGCGTTTGGTGGGAGCATCGTCCTCCGCGTCGGTGTCGTCGATCAGGGGGATGTGAGGCTCGGAGTCTTCTATTCTAAACTCGGGATGCGTCATGAAGTTGTGGATGGAGCTCCGTGTCTCTGGTTTCTCCAGCCCCTCGTACAAGGAGCTACGAAATGCATTCACCACTCGGATCTGCCAGCCCAAGAAGGAAAGGGTTGGGGGCGGGGGGAGGAAAAAAGAAACAAACAAAAAAACAAGAGAGGGTGGTGAGAAGGTTGGAGGTGTAAGGAAGGGAGGGGGCAGGGGGGTATGGTTCGGATGAGTTTGAATCCACAAACAGCTTAGACATGAGTGAATCGAGCTTGGATGTGATGCGGTGGAGCTTGCAACCGACTGTAAGAAATGAAAAGCATTTCAGTAGAGCGCTGCCAAGTCGACACACAGTAGGAGTAATAAATAAATAAATTAAAAAGTACTGCAAAAAGCTGGAAGAGGGCCTACAAAAATTTCAGGCGTGGTGCTAGAATTGGTCTGCTCAAGGTGGGCTATGAAGTGAGGCTGAGGATTGTCAACTGAGTCACAAATTGAAATCAACCTCAATGAGTGGTTGGTTGGATATTGGGGGAGAGGGGGGATACAGTGCTTAGGGAAAGAGGCTGGAAATCAGTAGAGGATCAAAGGATTACTGAATTCTCATGCTGGGAATTGGGATGTCAACTGACTATGGAAAAGCCAAGCAAGTGTAAGCCAATGTCACAATGACTGAACGTTGAGAGTCATGCAAAACAAAAACAGGATACCCCCTGGAACAGCTGTAAATATTCGAGTATATACCCAGTCAGCACGCCAGAGAAAGCTCCTTACTCAACACAGCTTTGGAAACTCAGCAAGTAGGAAATTCAATCATCTCTTGCTTCGTTCAGTGCCTACAGCTCCAAAGAGACTACTCAAGTAGCACAAGGGCTATGAAAAGTGGAAGATCAACCTTTGCTTGAGCCTTCAATTTACACTGAATTCATGGACAAAATTCCCAGGCTGAGTATTTCATCAAGTCCTTCCTCCACTGTTTAACTAACTCCTGTTTCTTTTTTCCTTTCCAAGCACAGAGCTAAGTTGACAGAATGAACAAATCAGCTTTTTCCAAGGAGATAAAGCACAGCTGCATTTTGCAAATTGTTGGCTGGAATTTTAAGCTTTCCCAATTGGAACTTGAATAATGAAACCACCATCCCCCTTCTCCTCCCACAACAGCAATTCAGGATTCATTCTTGAACTGCTAAAATAAATGAGGTTAGGCAGAGTCAGAGACCCCTTTGTCCAGTGACCCCTTTCTTAGGATCATAGAACGCTCTGGGTTGGAAGGGACCTCAAAGATCATCCAGTTCCAACCCCCTGCCATAGGCAGGGACACCTCCCACCAGCCCAGGTTGCTCAAGGCCTCATCCAGCCTGGCCTTGAACACCTCCAGGGAGCCTCCACAGCCTCCCTGGGCAACCTGTGCCAGTGTCTCCCCAGCCTCACTGCAAAGAATTTCTTCCTAATCTCCAGTCTGAATCTGCCCTCTTCCAGCTTCAATCCATTCCCTCTTATCCTATCACTCCCAGCTCTTGTCAAAAGTCCCTCCACAGCTCTCCTGTAGCCCCTTTCAAGTACTGGAAGGCTGCTCTAAGGTCTCCCTGGAGCCTCCTCTTTTCCAAGCTGAACAGCCCCAACTCCCTCAGCCTGTCCCCACAGCAGAGGTTCTCCAGCCCTCTGATCATCACTATGGCCTCCTCTGGATCCTCTCCAACAGTTCCATATCCTTCTTGTGTTGGGGGTCCCAGAACTGGATGCAGTGCTCCAGGTAGGGCCTCAGAAGAGCAGAGGGGCAGAATCTCCTTCCCTCTTCCTACTGGTCACAGTTCTTTAGCCCAGCACTTCTATTGAGATGGTTTCCCCCTTCTGTAGCTTCCCTGTTCAATTCTCAACATTTCTATTCAAGTCTCCAGCAAAGCACGGTTTCAATTCCAAAGCTCTTATGTTGTATAGTAAGCAGCAGAGCAACTCTGTAGTAAGTAAGAACTTAATGTTACAAACAGCAAGTCCAGACTACAGATCTGTTTTTTTTTTTTTTTTAGCACATCCAAGATGACTTCTTTCAAGCTGAGAAATAGGTCACGGCTGGTTCTTCTGTACAGATTCTTGGTAGTAAAAATACTCCAGATGAAGGAATGAAGCTGGCATAGAATCATAGAATTGTTTTGGTTGGAAAAGGCCTCTAAGATAAGAGTCCAACTGTCAACTCAACACCACCATGGCCATCAAACCATGTCCCCAGGTGCCATGGCCACAGGGTTCTTGAACACCTCCAGGGATGGGGACTCCACCACCTCCCTGGGCAGCCTGTTCCAATCCCTGACCACTCCTGCAGCAAAGAAATTTTTCCTAATGTGAACCTGATGACTTGTTTCAAGCTGAGAAATAGCTTAGGACTGATAGTAAAAATACTCCAGATGAAGGAATGGAGCTGGTACATCAAGCAAGTCAAGAGCAAAGACCTCAAGCCAGCTAAGATACCTAACCCAAACTCAGTGTACAATCAGAAGGGCTCCTCCAAAGCAGTGCATTATCAAATTTGTTATCACAAAAAATCACTGCACGTGGTAAAGTTTTAGGTCCTGCCTGTGTTCTTTGACCTCTAGAGAGAGCATTGCTCCCTCACCTCTACCCCCTCAGAGGAGGCTGACACAGGGAGGTGTTCAAGGCCAGGCTGGATGAGGCCTTGAGCAACCTAGGCTGGTGGGAGGTGCCCCTGCACATTGCAGGGGGGTTGGAACTGGATAATCTTTAAGGTCCCTTCCAACCCAAACCATTCTATGAATTGGCCTCCAAAGCTATCATGTCCCCATTTCTATGCTCAAGATTCATTAACCATGGAAAGCACCAGGGAGATGGGATTTGGGGAGGACAAAACTACCAGTAAAAGGAGGAGAAGGGAATAGCGTGAATGTGCTTGAGAAGTCAGACCCACAACAGCTAGTACTTTACTCTTCACAACCAGGTCTGGAGAACAGCTCTTATGAGAAGCAGCTGAAGAAACTGGGGTTGTTTGGTTGGGAGAAAAGGAGACTGAGAGATCTTCTTGCTATCCTGAAAGGACTACCTGAAAGGAGGTTGTAGCAGGGTGGGAGATAAGATGAGAGAGAGCTCGAGTTGCACCAGGGGAGGTTTAGGTTGGACCTAAAAGAAGAAACTTCTTTACTGAACTAATTCCCAAAGGCTGGAACAGGCTCCCCAGGGAGGTGGTTGAATCCCCATCCCTGGAGGTGCTTCAAAGAGGCAGAGATGTGGTGCTGAGGGCGTTGGTGGAGCTAGAGAACGGCTGGACTCAATGACCTTTCCCAACAGAAAGACTCCATGGTTCTATGGCTTGAGACGGTCGAGCAGGCCGGCGAGGAGCTGGCGTGTTCATGAGGTTTAAGCAAGTCCAGCAGCAAGCTGCAGAAGCTGACTTGGCACCAAGCAAACCAGTGGTGCCAACGCCAGGCTGCAAGTTTGCAGTGCCATTCTGTGGCATGTTGCATGGTGCTGTGCCGCTGCCCACCGTGGCTGCCCGGTGGGACCGGTCCCTCCTTGCTTGCAGGGGGAAAATTAGAAGGGCAGCAGTGATGGAAAACCATTTGGGGCTTAGCAAACCAGCTGCAATTCTCACAGCAATGCAAGCATACCCACAACAAAAGCTTGATGCATACCAAAAGTGCTGGAGAGGCTCCTGTCAACCCAGGGTCCTCCCAGAGCCCAGCCATGAAGGCAGGAATCAGACCCTCAGCACTGATGTTCTAGTGAAAGAGGGGAAATTGGAAGGCTTTACCTTTAACTACTTGGGATAACTGGAGGAGACAGGTTAACTATAAATAAGGAGACCATTTGTTATGTGTGTTTGACACTGTCATCAGGCCTTCCTCATATTAGTACCAGAATAGCAAGGAATGCAGTAAGCACTCCAAATCCTCCTGGCCAGATGGCTGCTTAAGAGTTGCAGCCTCACTTCACAGCAGCAGCTCAACTCTCCCCCAACAAACAGCTCTGAAAGAGAGACAATCAAATAGAACACATCTGCTCCCCCTGAGAGAACCACTGAATGCATCAGGTTGGAAGGGACCCTCAAAGGTCACCTTGTCCTCCTGTAGTGAGCAGGGGCATCTCCAACTAGACCAAGGTTGCTCAGGGTCACACCAAGTTTGAGCTTGATTAATACATATTAATAGGGCCCTCAGAGGGCTGTGAGGATGGTGGAAGGACTGGATGAGGAAAGGCTAAGAGACCTGGGGCTGGTTAGTCTGGAAAGGAGAAGACTGAGAGGGGATCTGATCAATGTGTATAGGCATCTGAAGGGTGGGTGTCAAGAAGATGCTAGTTCTTTGGTGTCCTTTCAGTGTCTTTGGTGCCTTTTCAGTGGTGTTCTGTGATAGCACAAAGGACAATGGACACAAACTGGAACCCAGAAAGTTCTACCTCAACGCAAGGAAAAACTTCGTTACCATGAGGGTGCTGGAGCCCTGGAGCAGGCTGCCCAGAGAGGTTGTGGAGTCTCACAGGATGTTAGAGTTGGAAGGGGTTTCTGGAGATCATCAAGTCCAAGCCCCCTGCCAGAGCAGGATCATAGAATCCAGCACAGGTCTCACAGGAACACATCCAGATGGGTCTGGAAAGTCTCCAGAGAAGGAGACTCCACAACCTCTCTGGGCAGCCTGTTCCAGTGCTCTGGGACCCTCACAGTGAGGAATTTCCTCCTCATGTTGAGGTGGAACCTCCTGTGCTGTTGCTTCTATCCATTGCCCCTTGTTCCATCCCAGGGTACAACTGAGCAGAGCCTGTCCCCTCCCTCTGGACCCCCAGCCCTCAGATATTTATAGACATGGATTAAATCCCCTCTCAGTCTTCTCTTCTCCAGACTAAACACCCCCAGGGCTCTCAGCCTCTCCTCACAGGGCAGTGCTCCAGTCCCTTCAGCATCCTTGCAGCCCTCCTTTGGACTCTCTCCAGCAGATCCCTGTCCCTCTTGAACTGGGGACCCCAGAACTGGATGCAATATTCCAGGTGAGGTCTCAGCAGGGCAGAGTAGAGGGAGAGGAGAACCTCTCTGGATCTGCTGGACACACTCCTCTTGATGCACCCCAGGATCCCATTGGCCCTCTTGGCCACAAGGGCACATTGCTGTTCCATGGATAAGTTGTTATCCACCTTCTCTGGAGACTTCCAAAGCCCGTCTGGATGTGTTCCTGGTGACCCTGCTTTGGCAGGGGGGTTGGACTGGATGATCTCCGGGAGGTCCCTTCCAGCCTCTAAAACATTCTGTGATTCTATGACATTATCAAAAGTTCTCTGGAAGGTGGAGCAGAAGACTACAGTCAGTGAGGAGCAAAAACCAGTCCTCTGTTGTTGCAGCTCCACATCTGCACTGCTCATTAGATGCAATGAGATGCTGCAGCACCCATTAGATTCTGCTCAAATGGCAGCCTGGCATGAAGTTGCTCTCTAGAGAATTCAGAATGTCTAATTAATGTTCTTGAGTGTAGTTAGGGATACAGGTTACTAATTAGCATTTTAACTAGGAGATGCAATCCTGGGCATCCTTACTGCCCAATCTACTTCTCATTTCATGTGCTTGAGGCATGGGAATTTGTGAGCAGAGCTTCTCAATACCACTGTGAAGTAGGGAAATGCCTTCCTTGCCAATGGAGAACAAGTAGAGAGGGTAAATGTTTGTATAAAGTGAAACAGAAATTCTGGCCAAGCCAAAAAGAACCAAAACAAGCCCCAAAAAACCAAAGCTCCAAAAAAACCAAAGCCACCATAAAACAAGGCCCCCCAAAAATAAAGCTTACAAAAACCAAAGTCCAAATCACCCCCAAAAAAAACAAACTCCCAAACCAGGCAAACAAAAAGTCTCCCTCCCCCAAACTCCTCAAACTCCAGAAGAGAACATTTCATTCAAGAGAACTCCTGAAATTAAGGGTCTTCATCCATCTGGGGAAGCTGAAAGTTTAAAAAGCAGAAGAGAAAAAGAAGCCCTCTAAGAGTTATTGTAAAAAAATAAAATAAGGATTTAACCAACCTCTAGGAAGTTAAACATGCAAAATATGATCAAGAGGGAAAAGTCCTCCAACAACAGATATCAGCTATCAGTATTCAGCTACAACTTTAAGGCATCTTCAGGCTCCAGAGTTTAAGCCTCTAAGACAGGAGTAATTAAATCTCTAACACCTCTACAAAGAGGAAGGCTGAAACTGAAATGCCACAATATGAAGAGGGCAGAATTAAGGTGAGACAAAGCTTTACTTTCACTGCTGGCTTATGAACTGCTGCCAGAAGAAACCTAGAAAGGAAAAAACCCTTCGGATTTGAATTAAAGTTTCACCGTTCAATGCTTAAAACCCCTTTTTTCCCCCCCTTTTGTTCCTTTTTAGATCAGCTAATTACTTTCTTCTGACTTGTCTGCATTTTAGAAGCCTTGTTTTCTCCACCTGAATCCTGAGGTTGAGAAAGTTGTGTTATTCAGTTTCAAAAACCCCCAAAGGTCAAAGAAAAGCAGAGGTTCAGAAGTTGCTTACAAGCTACAAAGAAAATGCATTTCATGTTCCATGTTCTAACTACATTTAATTTTTTTAACATATTATTTCATTTCCCATCAGCTTGCTTACCTTAAATACCTTAACATTTCCTTAAATACCTTAAGGTAACCTTAAAAATTTCCTTAAATACATCCTTAAATACCTTAAGATTTCCTCACATACCTTACAATGTCCTTAAATTTCCTTAAACACCTTTCAAAATGTCCTGAAAAACCTTAAAATTTTCCTTAAACACCTTAGAAATTTCCTTGAGCATCTTAAAATTTTCTTTGAGCACCTCAGAAATTTCCTTAAGCACCTTAAAAGTGTCCTTAAACACCTTAGAATTTCCTTAAACACCTTAGAATTTCCTTGAACACCTTAGAATTTCCTTAAACACCTTAGAATTTCCTTGAACACCTTAGAAATTTCCTTGAGCACCTTAAAAATTTCCTTGAACACCTTAGAAATTCCTTCAACACCTTAGAAATTTCCTTGAGCACCTCAGAAATTTCTTTAAAAACCTTAAAAATTTCCTTGAACACCTTAAAAATTTGCTTGAACACCTTAAAAGTTTCTTCAAATACCTTCGAAATGTCTTCAAATACCTTAAAACATCCTTAAATGTCCTCGGTACAGCAATGCAAGACCTGGGTCCATGATCAAAGAATTCCTTTATTCAGTGTAACTCACCCTAGGAGGCATATACTCGAAAATTTACACCAGTTTTCTTGGTTTTTTTCTGTTTTTAATCTTAAAAAACCATCCCTCTGGACACAAATGGATGAAGGCACAGGATGTGCAGACTTCACAGCTTTCACATTTAAAAAAAGGCTTTTAAAAATTTTTGTTCCACCTGTTCTCAGCCCTCTAAAAAAAACCAACAAAACAAAACAAAACTAAACCAAACCAAACCCTACCAAAAAAATAACCCCAAACCAAAGTCTTGGAGGACTCCACTTTGTGGAAGAGCTCTAGAAAAGCCTACTTCAAAAGTACTAAGGAGAAAATGAGATAACGTTAGGTAGGTGAATTAGGAAATGTTAATTGTCATGCACTTTAGGAACACACACTCACACCCCACAGTAGTAGAAGCAGTAGTAGAGGAAAACACTACATGTGTAGGGGTAGAAATATTTGTTACATCATGGTGCTGGCTGGCGATGGAGGGTTGTCGCCTTAGAGCCCCCTGAATGGTACTTCCACTCTGGAAAGCATTCACTACATCCATCTGCAAGGAATCAGAGATTGTGACAGCTTGCTCAGCAAGAGAGAGAGAGAACAAGAGAAAGGATCATCCCATCTACAACACACAAAGAGTAAAAGAACTAAACCAAAAAACCAAAAGGCACTTTTGTTTGTTTGTTTTTTAACAGAGCAGATACACAGCTTCAAAGTTGCACTTAGAGCTGAAGGAAACAGACGACCCTGAGAGATTCCACATCATCCCCTTCTGACAGTCACACCACTGAGAACTTCCACCTTAGCCAAAAGGTCTGGAGATGGAGAGGTTGCCCTCCTAACACCCACTGCATCCTACCTTTTCCAAGACCATACCTGAGTTTGTATCCTGTTTAGGCCCCTAAACCACAAGATCTGACCACGACGTAATTCTCTCTCAGCGTGATCGATCTCCTCTACATCTTCTGCTAGTTCCTCCTCAGGAATCTCTTCCTTTTGTGTTCCATGGCCAGCTTCTTTCAGGAATTTCAGGCGGCTGGTTGGAATTGTGGAGATCAGCTAACAGGGGAAATCAAGGACAGGAATCAGGATACTCCTTTGGAAACAGATTTGTCAGCCCAGACTTGAGGCTTATCTCAAAATCCTGCATGCGATTAGCCGAGCTGAAAACCCAAATTCTGGAGATGGCAATGAGTGCACCAGGGTGGAGTGATGACTGCAGCTGAAGAGCTGCAAAGCTGTGCTGATCCTCAGCAGCTCAGCTGAGGTGTGACATTAAACTTGGACTGCAAACCTAGAAAACAAACCACCCTTGCTAGGTTGAGCATCGCTTGACTAGGCAAGGAAGGAGCAACACTGAAGCCAGAGAGACATTAGTTCTGTAGAGTGTGCTGGCCCTTTGAGCTTTCAGAGCTCCATCACTTGACTCTGTGCAGAAGGAGCAACACTGAAGCCACAGAGACATTAATTCTGTAGATTGTGCTGACCCTTTGAGCTTTCAGAGCTCCATCACTTGACTCTGCAAGGAAGGAGCAACACTGAAGCCAGAGAGACATCAGTTCTGTAGAGTGTGCTGGCCCTTTGAGCTTTCAGAGCTCCATCACTTGACTAGGCAAGGAAGGAGCAGCACTGAAGCCACAGAGACATTCATTCTATACATTGTGATTGTATCTAGAGCTTTCAGAGCTCCATCACTTGACTAGGCAAGGAAGCAGCAGTACTGAAGCCACAGAGACATTAATTCTATACCTTGTGGTTGTGTCTGGAGCTGTCAGAGCTCCATTATTTGACTCTGCAAGGATTAAGCAGCAGTGAAACCACATAGCCATTAATTCTATACATTGTGCTTGTATCTAGACCTTTCAGAGCTCCATTATTGGACTATACAATAGAGGAGCAGTACTGAAGCTACAAGAGCCTGTAGATTGTGCTTGTGTCATCTGTTTGATGAGCATGAAGTGCTAGCTCATGTGAGAGCATCATTTAAAAGCAGCCACAGCCAGGTCAGAAATAGAGAACAAAAATGTTTATGTTCTGGGCTTTTTTTCTGGTGTGACCTGGAAGTTATCAATCCATTTGCAAGGTGAGTGATGTTTCCCAAAGCTTCATCCCAAACTTCTGCTTCGCTACTTGGTGTACACCTAAACAGAAAGCTATGTGTGGCTGCTCCAGCTTTCCCTTTTCATCCCCACCTTCAGGGTTATTCTTAAGGGCAGTCATCTTTCCACATGTCCCAGCTAGTGGATGCAGATCAGTTCCAAAACTGCTGGCTTTCAACATCACAAACCTAGGAGACTATTTCAGCAGCTGCAGAGGGAAAAGACTGCTGCAAAAGCAAGACAAAGAACCCTTTATGCTGAAACTGCTACTGTGAATGCTCTCAGATACTGCTTCAGTTTCTACTCTTTGGCTTTAATCAGATGCTAGAGCAGCATGAACTGCAGCAGGGAAGATTTGCCCTTGCAAATCTTGCAAAGACAGGTTGGGTCAAAAGTATTTCAAGCCATCTGGATTCTCTTCTAAGCTCCTTTTAACCCTTAGAGTGACCCCATTTGATTTTTTTTCATCTTTAATAATTAATTATATAGTTTCTACCCACTTTCAGAATCTGTGTCTGGCTGTAGGTATTTACAACTCAAATTCTGAAACCTGTCCTTCACAAAACAGAAGGAAAGAAACCGTAATGGAAAACTCTCTTCATGTGGTATGAAAAGTTTAGACAACTCTGTCATTAAACAATGGAAACTCCATAGCTCTAAAGTTTCATGGAAATAAGCTTGCTGCTAACAAGCACTGCTGGCCATGCAATAGTAATGAAACCCTCAGGTGGGGGTGGGGGATGAATAAAAAACAAAAAACCAAAACCAAAACCAAAATAAAACAATTTAAGAGGTGGGAGAACTTCCCAATTATTTCAGCTTGATTAAAAGAAGGGAGTTTGGTTTAGTTTTGCTGCATTTCTTGCTGCTCCAGGAAGTTTTTACATCATGAAAAGAGAAAGAGATTGAATAATTCTGGATTTTCTTTCAAGATAATTCTTCAGCATGAAGTTAAATACTTCAGCATGAACTTCTTCATTGAATCTATATTCTTGCAGGGCTTATTGTAGCATTGATCTGGTTAAAGAGATCATTTCCTAATTAAAAAGTAATTATGGCTCCTTATAGGTAAGTTACTCAACCTAACTCAACCATAGCATCTAGTTATGAAATGTAACTAATTGACCAAGTCAGAATAAGGAATATTCAACTAATTACTTCCTAGCTATTGAATTAATCACTATTTAGTGATTAGAATTGATTAGTTCAATGGCTAGGGAGTTAATCTCCATATATTCATAAAAGATCTGAATGCTAAGGGATTTTGTATGGTTTAGTATTTGGATTTTCCATGTAAAGTATTTTAATGCAAGTGAATATTTGACATTTGAAATAACAACAAAAAAAAGGCATTTCAAATTAAAAAAGTTAGTTTACCTGGCCCCAGAGTAGTGTTCCCATGCCCAGGAAAATGGACCACAGCCACTGTTCAACAGAGAGTTCTGAGCAACTAAAAGGCTTCCCACCAAACTGCACAATAATTATCTGTGAAGAGCAAGAGCATGGAACAACATCTAGCAGTGGACTTGGTACTAGACAATTCCCTAATCCCAGATCACTCCAGACAAGGGCTGCATGAGAAGATAGGAATTCCCATCTTATTCAGCACACATTGCCACTCTCTCAACAGTTTGAGCAAGTTTCCAAAGTACCCATTTACTCTTCCTATCCTATCCTATCCTATCCTATCCTATCCTATCCTATCCTATCCTATCCTATCCTATCCTATCCTATCCTATCCTATCCTATCCTATCCTATCCTATCCTATCCTATCCTATCTAATCATATCACAGAAAGGTTTGGGTTGGAAGGCACCTTAAAGATCACTTGGTTCCAATTTAAAGATCATCTGGTTCCAAATCCCCTGCCATGGGCAGGGACACCTCCCACCAGCTGGGAGGTTGCTCAAGGTCTCATCCAACATGGCCTTGAACACCTCCAGGGAAAGGACATCCACTGTGGGCAACCTGTTCCAGTGTTTCACCACCCCCCTGTCAAGAATTTCTTCCTCCAGTCTAAACCTCCCCTCCTCCAGCTGCAATCCATTCCCTCTCACCCTATCACTACAAATCCCTTCCCAAGCACATCCAGTGCACTGAGTGCATTTTTTTCCCACCCTCCAAGGATTCACTTACCTGTACAATGAATGTCCCCAAAACAATAGAACAGAAGATGGCATTGTTAAAGATCCCTTCAAAAACGTTTCTTTCCCCATGGATTTTTCGGGCATTGATCTCATTGAAGAGCTGCATCATCACAAAAGTGTTGAACACAATGGTGTAGTGCTCTGAGGGAGGAGCATGCAGGGGAGCATTCCTTCCACTATCAATATCAAAAATCTTCTCACCTGTGTACAAAGGGAATTTATCAGCAGAAGTGCTGTCTGCACACATGCAACACTCAAAAGACCCCTTCCCTGGTTTTAAGATCTTATCTTTACAGCCTCCAGAACAAGTTTGCAGTGCCTCAGTGTTCTTACCAGCAAAGAGGAGAGTGAAGACTACTACCAGTTGGTAGAATGCATGGCCCAAAATGTTCTTCATCATGGTACGAGAAATCAAAGGTTTGTTTCTCCCATAAGGCTTCCTCAACAGGAGAGATTCAGTGGGAGGCTCTGTTGCCAGGGCAAGAGAAGCTAAGGTATCCATGATGAGATTCACCCACAGCATCTGCACAGCTTTGAGTGGAGAATCCTAGAAATAGAAGATACATGAACCCTCCATTACTGGGCAACAAACTGGAGCTCTTCGAGGCATTTACTATACAACATGGGCATGTCTTGAAGACCATTATGTTCCACTGAGCACTGAAGTTTGAATTCAAGAGTTAACCAGTCACGACACTCATGGTTGGATGGGACCCTGAAGATCCAGCACCTCAAAGTCCTTCCTGTAGTGAGGGCCCCAAATCTGAAGCCGCTATTTGAGGTGATGCCTCAGCAGGGCTGAGTACAGTGGGACAATCCCACACCTAGACCTTCTGGCCACACTATGCCTGATGCAAGCCAGGACACTGTTGGCCTTCTTGGCTCAATCTTATGGAACAACTGAACTGAAGAATTTCCTAGATTCACAGAATGTTTTGGGTTGGAATGGACATTAAAGATCATCCAGTTCCAACCCCCTGCCGTGGGCAGGGACACCTCTCACCAGCCCAGGTTGCTCAAGGGTTTACCCAGCCTGGCCTTGAGCACCTCCAAGGAGGGGACATCCACAGCCTCCCTGGGCAACCTGTGCCAGTGTCTCCCCAGCCTTACTGGAAAGAATTTCTTCCTAATCTCCAGTCTCAGCTTCCCCTCTTCCTGGTTCAATGCCATTCCCCTCTCATCCTATCACTCCAAGCCCTTGTAAAAAGTCCCTCCCCAGCTCCCCTGCAGCCCCCTTTATGTCCTGGAAGGCTGCTCTAAGGTCTCCCTGGAGCCTTCTCCAGGCTGAACAACCCCAACTCTCTCAGCCTGTCCCCACAGGGGAGGTGCTCCAGGCCTCTGATCATCTTTGTGGCCTCTTCTGGGCCCACTCCAGCAGCTCCATGTCCTTCCTGTATTGGGGGTACCAAAACTGTTCCAGTGTCTCACCACCCTCACTGTAAAGGATTTCTTCCCAATCTCCAGTCTAAATCTCCCCTCCTCAAGATGCTGTCCATTCCCTCTCATCTTACCACTGCAAGGCCTTGTAAAAAATCCCTTCCTTGTCATTTGCAACCATTCTTAGCTGAAACAATCCAGCAGTGGCACCTACCTGTGTTATGCATGCTCCTGTGAAAGCAACAATCACTGCTACTACGTTGACAGTGAGCTGGAACTGCAGGAATTTGGAGATGCTGTCGTAGACATTTCGTCCCCACATCACTGCTTTGACAATACTGGTGAAGTTGTCATCTGTCAGGATGATATCAGAAGCTTCTTTAGCTACATCTGTTCCAGCAATACCCTGGAAGAAAAAGAAAAACAGGAGAAAATGTATCAGGATGCACCGAAAATGCAGTTGGGGGTCAGGCTCTTCTCCCAGGCAATCTGTGACAGGCCCAGAGGGCAGGGTATGAAGCTGTGCCAGGGGAGGTTTAGGCTGGTTATTACGAAGGAATTTCTCACAGAAAGGGATTAGGCACTGGGATGGACAGCCCAGGGAGGTGGTGGAGTCACCATCACTGGAGGTCTTTAGCAAAAGCTTGGATGTGGCACTTGGTGGCATGGTTTAGCTGATGTGGTGGTGTTAGGTCACAGGCTGGGCTTGATGATCTCAGAAGTGTTTTTCCTGCCTCAATAATTCTGTGAATTATGTAGAAGAAGCTATCATAATATCCTTGGTCAGCATTCCCTTTGATGCACCATGCCTGAAGGACTATTTTAATGGAAGCACCTCAGGTTTTACTCAATCAAGTTCCTCTTGCAAGTTCTACTTGTTGCCCAGAGAGGTGGTTGGGGCCCCATCCCCGGAGATATTCAAGGTGAGGCTGGACAGGGCTCTGGGCAACCTGATCTAGTGGAGGATGTCCCTGCTGACTGCAGAAGGGTTGGACTGGATGAGCTTTAGAGGTCCCTTCCAGCCCAGGTGATCTATGATTCTACACTTTAACGTGGCAAAAACTTAGAATCATAGAATGGCTTGAGTTGAAAGGGACCTTAAAGATCATCATTGGAGGGTGGCCCTGCCAATGCCAGGGGGATCTTCAAGGTCCCTTCCAACACAATCTGTTCTGGATGTGGCTCTGAGCTACCTGATCTAGAGGGAGGTGTCCCTGCCCATGGCAGGGGGATTGGAACTAGATGATCCTTGAGGTCCTTTCCAACAATTCTACAATGCTATGAAATGATGAATCTAGCTTCAACCTCCCTGCCATAGGCTGTTGATAAAGAGCCTCAAAGACAGCAGAATATCTCAGAATTACAGAATTAGATAGTAGAATGGCTGACTTGGAAGGGACCTTAAAGACCATTCAGTTCCAGCCTCCCTGCCATGAGCAGGGACACCTCCCACTAGTCCAGGCTGCTCACACCCTTATCCTGACTGGTCTCAAAATGCTTCTAAGGATGAGCCATCCACAACTTCTCTGGGCAACCAGTTCCAGTGCCTCACCACCCTCATAGTAAAGAACTTCTGCCTAATATCCAACCTCAATCTACCCTGCTCTAGTTGCAAACCATTGTCCCATATCCTATCACCACATGTCCTTGTAAAAAACCCCTCCCCAGCCTTCCTGTAGCCCCTTTCAGGTACTGGAAGGCTGCTATAAAATGTATCTATAAATGTATCTATAAAATAAAACCAAAGTAATGATCTCTTCAAAATGGAAACCTCCACAACCCCCTCAAAGCTGTGGATCAAGACACTCTAAGTTCTTCCACAGAAATGTTACTGAAGGCCACCAGATGGTGCAGTGCCACAGCTGAGTTTGTCCAAACTATGCTGCATGGATCCCAGCAGCAGGACAATCCACGTGTCCAGAACACAGCAGGATCCTAACACATGCCCAAAAACCTTTAGCAGGAGAGCAGCTGGCACTGAGCAGCAGAAGAGGGAATGTTCTTGCACATGACCCTGCAGTGCAGTGTGGCATTCTGCAGTTTTCACCACCTGTGCTCTCTTGTAGCGCCAAAACACTTAAAATTCACCTGAGTTCTGTATAATCACAGAATGGGAGTGGTTGGAAGGGACCTCTGGAGATCACCAAGTCTAAACCCCCTGCCAAAGCAGGATCCCCTAGGGCAGGTCACAGGAATGTGTCCAGGTAGATCTTGGAAGTCTCCAGAGAAGGAGACTCTAAAACCTCTCTGGGCAGCCTGCTCCAGGGCTCCAGCACCTCCACAGTAAAGAATTTTTTCCTCATGTTGAGGTGGAACTTTCTGGGTTCCAGTTTGTGTCCATTGCCCTTTGTCCTATCACAGGACACCACTGAAAAGACCCTGGCCCCTTCTTCTTGACACCCACCCCTCAGATATTTATAGACACTAAGGAGAACTCCCCTCAGCCTTCTCTTCTCCAGGCTGAACAGCCTCAGGTCTCCTCACACAGAGGGTTCCAGTCCCTTCACCATCCTCATAACCTCCTCTGGACTCTCTCCAATAGTTCCCTGCCCTTGTTGAACTGGGGAGCCCAGACTTGGGCACAATACTCCAGCCGTGGCCTCACCAGTGCAGAGTAGAGGGGCAAGGAGACCCTCCCTTGACCTGCTGCCCACACTCTGCTTAGTGCACTCCAACCTCCAGGATATCTCTCTTGCTTTCAGCATTGCAGAAACACCACCTCAGTGGCAAATTTACTGTTTCTTGTTGTATGACACATTCTTTTGCCAAGGAAGTGAGTCACCTGCACACCTCTGTGTACATCTTAAAAGGTACACTTCAATATCATCTTGCAGATGGAGTACTTTAAGTACCAGTGAGATAAGCTGTTGGAGGAATTAGTTTCTTGCACAGAAGAACACAGACAGCAACTGCAGGAAACATTTCAGTTCTGGAAGGTGAAAAAACATCTGCCCCTGATAGTGCCAACTGCAGCAGCTCTGCAATGCCAGAAAACAGATCCCTGGAAAATCAAGACTGTTAAGAGTCTTGAGAACATTTCATGTTTTAGCTGTCAAATGCTTCTGGAAGCATTTGTAATGCTATCAGTACTGCTCCTTCAGAATGCCATGAAAGCTCTTCCTCTTCCCATTCTTTCCTTCAAGATTGGCATCTGAGTGAGTGCCTCTGCCTGGGGACTTTTTATTTGTTTTACCTTTAAATGTTTAGAGCTGGAGCTTTTAAAGGCTAAAGTGCACTAAACTCTACCTTTTCAGCTTAGGAATCTCCTTTTCAGCTTAGGAATCTCCTTTTCAGCTTAGGAATCTTGAGGCAAGAGGAATCTATCTTACAGTGGCAAGAAACAGAAGAAAGCTGAAGCCTGCATACTTAAGGCAGGAGTCTATTAGCACTTCAAGTCAAGGCTTGGTTTGAGGAAGCCAAGTCATCACAGAATGCATCAGGTTGGAAGAGACCCTCAAAGGTCATCTTGTCCAGGCCCCCTGCAGTCAGCAGGGATATCTCCAACTAGATGAGGTTGCTCACGGCCTCATCAAGTCTGACCTTGAGTGTCTCCAGGGCTGTGGCCTTAGCAACCATTCAGACACAGATTCTAGTGCCATAAAATGCTGTCACTTCAGGTTTACCAGTGACTAGCTCTTAGTAGAGCCTCCAAAGTCATTTTAAACATCCACTTGCAGTCTCTCTCATTATAGCCTCTCCGTTCTTAGATATCATTTCATGTAAAACAGATGAATAAACTAATTCCATCTTGCAGATAAGCTTTATTCACTCGACTATGTATGCAATTTACCACCTAAAAAAAAATCATTTGGTCTTATGTGGAACAAATCTCATTTCAGAAACCTTCAGTTAGCAGTTTTTCTGTCCCTACACTTTGCAACAAGCCTTTGTGTAAAAAGGTTTTGACTTGCAAGTGACTGGGGATCTGTGTTTTGTAGTTTTCATTCAATTGCAAGGACATTTCCCATCAAATAAAAACATGGTTAAAGTTGGAAGACTCAGGAAGGTGGGAAAAGAAATTAAGTGTGAGAGATGCTGACTCCATTAGTAGCATAGAAGGCTCATGAAACAAACAAGGTTGGTTAACCTTCAAGTGATCTGAGAAGTTATTGTATCAAAATAGGTCTTCAAAACACTGAAGGTTTAAAAACAAAAAAAAGAACCCACTCCAAACTCATACCATAGCAAATCCAACATCTGCCTTCTTCAGAGCTGGCCCATCATTGGTACCATCACCAGTTACTGCTACAACTTGCCTCTGTTCAAAGACAGTGCTGTCAATTATACCTGAAACAGAATGACACCTGGGTGTTACAGCCCCAAATTGACAACACAACAGATTAAACCTGAAAGAGAAAATCAATTTTTGTCTGAGAATCATCAAAACCCCAACAACTAAAATAGAGCAATGGACAGTTCCTCCTTAGCTCTAGTTCTCAATCAGGAAAAAAAACAAAACAAACTCAACAAAATTCCCAAAAAATCCAAATCCCAAACCCAAACTAACCAAATAAAAACACATAAATAAACCCACACAACCCCTCAAACAAACAAAAAAAAACCCCAAACCAAAACCACACACAAAAAACCAGCCCCAAGCAAATACCCAAAACAAGAACACCCCCAAAACCTAGCAAACACCTCCAAAGAAAACCACCCCTAAGCAAAACCCAAACTAAAACCACCCCGAAACCAAAACATCCCTAAGCAAAACCCAAACCAAAACCACCCCAAAACCAAAACATCCCTAAGCAAAACCCAAACCAAAACCACCCCCAAACCAAAACATCCCTAAGCAAAACCCAAACCAAAACCACCCCCAAACCAAAACATCCCTAAGCAAAACCCAAACCAAAACCACCCCAAAACCAAAACATCCCTAAGCAAAACCCAAACCAAAACCACCCCCAAACACAAACATTCCTAAGCAAAACCCAAACCAAAAGCACCCCAAAACCAAAACATCCCTAAGCAAAACCCAAACCAAAACCACCCCAAAACCAAAACATCCCTAAGCAAAACCCAAACCAAAACCACCCCAAAACCAAAACATCCCTAAGCAAAACCCAAACCAAAACCACCCCCAAACCAAAACATCCCTAAGCAAAACCCAAACCAAAACCACCCCCAAACACAAACATTCCTAAGCAAAACCCAAACCAAAACCACCCCAAAACACAAACATCCCTAAGCAAAACCCAAACCAAAACCACCCCCAAACCAAAACATCCCTAAGCAAAACCCAAACCAAAACCACCCCCAAACACAAACATTCCTAAGCAAAACCCAAACCAAAAGCACCCCCAAACCAAAACATCCCTAAGCAAAATCCAAACCAAAACCACCCCCAAACACAAACATTCCTAAGCAAAACCCAAACCAAAACATCCCTAAGGCAAAACCCCCAAACCACCCCAACACAACAGAAACACCTCCAAACAAAAACAGCTCCCAACACCCCCCCAAAAGCCCACACTAACAACCCTCCCCCAATAAAACAATCCCTCTCCCCCAAATAATACAAACCTCCCTGAAACAATTGGCAAGGCACTCTGAGAGGTATTTCCCAGTGTTTAGTTCTGTATTTTCCTTCTACAAGCAGGAAAAAAAAAAAAAAGAGTAAAATGAGGTTTCCTCAGTTTTTCCTTACCTTTTACTAGAGTGTGCTTGTCAGTGGGAGAAGACCTGGCAAGAACACGAAGCTTTGGCCAAATTTTATCTATTCTCTCTTGCTCTATCTGCAAAAAGAAGCCTGGTTGTAATCTGACTGCTGGGAGGCTGAAGCCCTGCTGATCTCTTGCTGTGGGTCAGGGTGCTCACCTCTCCCTTCTCGTTCCTGATTCTCCTGTTGAAGTCTTTGCCCTCTAAACAGAGGAAATCTTCTCCAGGGTTGAGAATGCCACATTTGAGGGCGATAGCACGAGCTGTGTTGATGTTGTCACCAGTGACCATCCGGACAGTTATGCCTGCACGTTGACATTTCTTTATTGCATCAGGAACCTGTAAAGAGGAATGGGGGGGGAAGGAAAGAACAAAAAAAGGGCAAACAACCCCAAAATAGAAAGCTGCAGACTTAGACATTGCATCTTAGCTGGATCAATCTAGGTATGTTAGTGAAAGGAAAGGTTCTGGCTCAAGGCAGGGTGGGTCTTGGTTCCTGATCTTCAGTCTAAATCTCCCCTCCTCAAGCTTCAATCCATTTTGTTCAGTATCTTTACCAATGACCTGGATGAGGGCAATGAGTGCACCCTCAGCAAGTTTGCTGATGATACAAAACTGGGGGGATGGCAGCTGACACCTGTCAGGCTGTGCAGCCATCCAATGAGATCTGGACAGGCTGGAGAGCTGGGTACAGGCAAACCTCATGAAGTTCAATAAAGACAAGTGCAGGGTCCTACATCTGGGGAGAAATAACAGCAGGCACCAGGACAGGTTAGAGGCTGCCCTGATGGAAAGCAGTTCCACAGAAAGACCTTGGAGTGCTGGTGGACAGCAAGTTCTGCATGGAACAACAATGTGCTCTTGTGGCCAAGAGAGCCAATGGGATCCTGGGGTGCAGCAAGAAAAGTGTGGCCAGCAGGGCTAGGGAGGTTCTTCTCCCCCTCTGCTCTGCCCTGCTGAGACCACCCCTGCAATCCTGTGTCCAGTTTTAGGCACCCCAGTTCAAGACAGACAGAGACCTGCTGGAGAGAGCCCAAGGGAGAGCCATGAGGATGCTCAGGGGACTTGAGCATCTCCCCTGTGAAGAGAGCCTGAGAGCCCTGGGGCTGTTTAGTCTGGAGAAGAGAAGGCTGAGAGGGAATCTGATCAATGTCTATCAATAGCTGAGGGGTGGGTGTCAAGTGGAGGGGGCCAGGCACTTTTGGGTGGTGTGCAATAATAAGACAAGGACCAACAGGTACAAGCTGGACAAAGAAGATTTCAGCTCAACATGAGGAGAAACTTCTTTCCAGTGAGGGTGACAGAGCCCTGGAGCAGGCTGCCCAGGGGGGTTGTGGAGTCTCCTTCTCCGGAGACTTTCCAAACCCACCTGGATGCATTCCTGTGCAGACTACCCTGGGTGATGCTGCTCTGGCAGGGGGGTTGGACTGAATGATTTCCAGAGGTCCCTTCCAACCTCAACTGTACTGTGATACTGTGATTCCCTCTCATCCTGTCACTCCAAGCTCTTGTCAAAAGTCCCTCCCCAGCTTTCCTGCAGGCCTGTCCAGGTACTGGAATGCTCTATGGTCTCCTTGATGCCTTCCTTCTTTTCACATGCCAAATCCTCCTCTCCATCCAGCTGGCAACAAACACAATAGCTAACGTTATCCTAATTTGTACTAATATTATCCTAATTAATACTGCTAATATTCCAAGTCTTTAAAAAAAAAAAAAAAAGAATAAAAGAGAAGTTGTTCCATGTGAGGCCCTTCACAGTAAGCACCTTAAGTCATTACTTTGTGCAGAGTTCTGGTAGCACAGCATAAGTGACATTAAGAAGTATTAATCTGCTTTTATATCTCCATTAACTTCCCTCCCCCCACCCCAAAAAATTAGATTTTCAGTTATCAACTGTGCTCAAGACATAAAACAGCATTTCAGTTCCTTGTGTTCTCTACATAGATTCATAGAATGCTTTGGGTTGGAAGGGACCTTAAAGATCCTCTGCTTCCAATCCCTCTGCCATGGGCAGGGACACTTTCCACCAGAACAAGTTGATCAAGGCCTCATGAACAGCAAAATGAAGCTGGTGAGGGGTTTGGAGAGCAAGTCTCATGAGGAGAGGCTGAGGGAGGTGGGATCATTTAGTCTGGAGAAGAGGAGGCTGAGGGGAGACCTCATTGCTCTCTACAGCTGCCTAAAAGGAGGCTGCAGTGAACTGGAGGTTGGCCTGTTCTCCCTACCATCAGGTAATAGAACAAGAGGAAGTGGTCTGAAATTGTGCCAGGGGAAGGTTAGGTTGGAGATGAGGAAAAGTTGGTGCAAGAGTGGTCAGGGATTGGAACAGGCTGCCGAGGAGGGTGGTGGAGTCCCCATCCCTGCAGGTGTTCCAGAAACCTGTGGCCATGGCATGTTGGGACATGGTCTAGTGGACATGGAGGTGTTGGGTAGAAGGTTGGACTTGATGATCTTGGAGATCTTTTCCAACCTTAATGATTCCATGATTGCTGAGCCTGCAGAAAGGAGGATAGGGAAAGGGAAGAGAGGCTGCTGTAATGGTATCACTTTGCTTCAGTCAACGACCCTACCTCAGGTCTCACTGGATCTTCAATCCCAACTACAGCAATGCATGTCAGACCAGTAACAATATCATTTTCATTGTCCCATTCTGGCTCAGGTTCCCCTGCTGGGAAGTCCCTGAAGGCCAGGCAGATGGTTCTGAGCCCTTCAGAAGCCATTGGCTCGATGACAGTTTTCACGATATCGTCTCGGTCCCGAGGTCTGAACACCTTTGGTTCTCCATTAGCACTCAGGATTTTGAAGCACCTGAAAAGGACAGCAGAAGGAGTTGACAGATTTGAACCAGAAGTTCAGCCAATTCATTCAGTTGTTACTCCAGTCAGTTTCCACAAGCTTTGTTTCCACCAGCCTCACGCACACACACACAACCATTTTCCAACTCCAAAGTTTACAAGACGTAGGAAGTCAACCGAGAGAGGCACTCTCCAATAGAAAGAACCCCAAGTGACTTCAAGACACAAACATTAGTTACCTCCAGAAGTATCCATTTCTGCAAGCCTACAAGACTTGAGTCAATCAACATTACCATCCCACCTTGCAAACAGTTAGCCAAGACTCAGAAGTACAGGATGCTTCCACAATGCACATGGGAGGTGTTGCATCAGCTGTAAGCTCCAAACTTGCTGAGTTAAAAGCAAACTCTGGTCCTGCTACCCTTAAAACTTCTAAGGTTTGCCTAAAGATGCCTTTGAGGGAACTGGAATTGTTAAATCTAGAGAAGAGGAGGCTGAGGGAGACCTCATTGCTTTCTACAGCTCCCTGAAGGGATGTTGCAGTGAGATGGGGCTTGGTCTCTTCTCCCTAGTCTCCAGGTTATAGAAGGAGAGGAAATGGCCTGAAATTGTGCCAGGGGAGGGTTAGGTTGGAGAGGAGGAAAATGTCTTTGCTGCAAGAGTGGTCAGGGATTGGAAGAGGCTGCCCAGGGAGATGGTGGAGTCCCCATCCCTAGAGGTGTTCAGGAAATGTGTGGCCATGGCACTTGGGCAAATGGTTTGATGGCCATGGAGGTGTTAGATCAGTGGTTGGATTTGATGACCTTAGAGATCTTTTCCAACCCAAGCAATTCTATGACCTAAGCACAGAGAACTCGGAGAGCATCCGGCATAAAGTTCTTCACTTGATGTATAAAATTAAAACCAAACACTTCAATCTGATTGAAATGTTTGTATCAGGGCCTGGATTCAGCACCGTGTAGTTTAGCATTTCAGCACATGATTTGCAAGTTTCTTCATGCCAGGGATGCTTTCATAGACAGCACACATACAGACTGTACCAATATTGATGTCATCTGCAACACTGCAACAGGTTGCCCAGGGAGGCTCTGGATGCGCCCTCCTTGGAGGTGTTGAAGGCCAGGCTGGATGAGGCCCTGAGCAAGGTGGGCTGGTGGGAGGTGTCCCTGCCCATGGCAGGGGGCTGGAACTGGATGTGCTTGAAGGTCCCTTCCAACCCAACCCATTCTCTGAATCTATGGATATAACACTACAGAGCATTTTTTGAACATCTGTGCCCTCAGTAAAGTTTTTCCACCAAGTGACACCATAAGTATTTCTTTTGCAAATTAATAATAACACAAGACTGAAAAAAACACAGAAGAATGTGTGAAGGATTATTTTTAATAGCAAGTTCAGAGCTGGCAGACCTGCTAAGATGACTACTGGTACACTGAAGTGTTGGATCTAAGCATTCAGACAATTCCCAGTTGCAAGATTCACAGAATGCCAGGTTGGAAAAGACCCCAACAATCATCAGGGCCAACCAAGTTCTCACCTCAGCCAGGAAATTCATAACATTCATCAGAACTGAAATCTAAAGTCTGAATTTCCTGATTTTTCTGTCCAAATGCCAGCAGCCACTAAAGGAATCTTGTCTGACTTTTGATAAACTCAAGGCATTCCAAACTGATTGATTGTAAGCCAATAAGCTTTCTGTAAATATTGAATTGAAACTACCTGCAAATATTTGACTTGATAAGGAAAGAAGAAAAAACTGCTCCACTTGAAGAAGTTTGCTTCATTTCTTCTAACACTCCTTAGAGACTTGTTTGTGGCTCAGAAATATTCATGGCTGAGCTTTTCAGTGCTCAAGATCAATCACAGATGTTATAAGAAAGGGAATAGCACAACTGACAACCCAGGTTACAAGCTCTCAGATTTGTTTCTGGCACTGCACAGGTAAAGAGAGGGTAAAGAAAGTGCCTCATGATGCTAAAACTTCATCTTAGGCATACTTTGGAAGTTTTGGAATTCCAACTATTCCAACAGTATCCAAATCAGTCTAGGTTCTCCTGTTCTTTGCCAGGTATCCTTATTTTCTTATCTCAGTTATGAGGCTAAGTGGATCACAGGAGGTTAGGATGAATGAGTTCTAGCAACTCAGACTGGAGATTAGGAACAAATTCCTTCCAGTGAGGGTGGGGGGACACTGGAACAGGTTGCCCAGGGAGGTTGTGGATGCCTCCTCCCTGGAGGTTCTCAAGACCAGGCTGGACAAGGCCTTGAGCAACCTGGGCTGGTGGGAGGTGTTCCTGCCCATGGCAGGGTTTGTAACTGGATGATCTTTAAAGTCCCTTCCAATCCCAACCATTCTATGAATCTAGGAACTTCTTCAGTTCACTTGCTCCATAAGATTGAGCCAAGAAGGCCAACAGCATCCTGGCTTGCATCACAAATAGTGTGGTCTAGGCATGGGATTGTTCCCCTGTACTCAGCTCTGGTGAGGCCACACCTTGAGTACTGGGTTGTTTTGGGTCCCTCACTACAGGAAGTGTAGTGCAACAAGAAACAGGGCAAGAGGAAATGGCCTCAAGTTGTTCTAGGGCAGGTTCAGGTTGGAGATGAGAAAAAATTTCTTCCCAGAAAGGGTTCTCAGGCCCTGGAACAGGCTGCCCAGGGAGGTGGAGGAGTCACCATCCCTGGAGGGATTTAGAAGATGCATGGATGTGGTGCTGAGGGATGTGGTTTAATGGCAGTGGCTTAGCAGCAGTGGTGGGACTGTGAGCTCTAGGGGAGAGGTTGGACTTGAGGATCTCTTCCAACCTTAACTGTTCTATGGTTCTGTGATTCTATATAAGGAACCAAGTGCTCCTGAAGGCAGAAGCAATGCAAACATAGACACACTTATTCACTGATGAGACTGGGCTTAACATCTAGCTACAATAAAAAATTAACAGCCAAATCCAAGTTCCATATTGGAAGCAACAAGAGTCCTTTGAAGATTGACCTTCTGTTGCCAGCACTAAGTTGAGGAGAAGGACAACTTAAGCTTCTCTCTTTAGTGCATTAATACTTTCCTAGATGATTGATTTGTGGGGCTGGTAGGTAGTAAAAGATAAATTGCCTAGAAATAGTCTTGACATGGGGACCAAAACCCTTCTGGCTGTAACAGCTGTTCCTAGAGAACATGATGCATGAGTGCTTGACGTCACTCCTCACCTAGTTAGGAGTTACCACAGCCTTCTTCACAGCTAAAGGTTTGTCCCAGTGGTGACTAATCTCTCATTAAGTCTAATCTCATTCTAATAAATCCTCTATGGGCAGATGGATAAGGAAGCAGTTTGCTTTGTCACATTAAAACCCCTCAAGTTTCTCTCTTGGCCAAGTTCAACTTCCTGTTAAAAAGATCAGGTTCACAGATTCACAGGTTGCATCAGGTTGGAAGGGGACCCTCAAAGGTCAGCTTGTCCAACCCCCCTGCAGCAAGCAGGGACATTGCCAACTAGATCAGGCTGCCCAGGGCCACATCCAGTCTGACCTTAGACAACAGCTTTAAAGCAATCACTTTTCCAAGGCACCAGGGAGGTGGTGGAGTCACCATCCCTGGAGGTGTTCAAGAGGGGATTGGACGTGGCACTTGGTGCCATGGTTTAGACAGTCATGAGGTTTAGGGTGACAGGTTGGACTTTGATGATCCTTGAGGTCTTTTCCAACCTTATTGATTCTGTGATTCTGTTGTGTCTTTCCTGGATTTTACCCAGCTCAGCCTGTTGGGACTTGACTGGAGGATGGGTGAGCATTTTGACCAACCACAGCTACAAGTACAACAGTTCACCTAGAGAACAGAGAATTGACAGATGCTTTTCTGTAGCAGAGCATAGTTGCCAAGTTAAACTAGTTGTCAGCAGGGCACTTCTGAGGGGGTGGTGCTGGAGTGTGAGAATTAAATTAACTGAACTGCTACTTGCACACACAGCTCCCTGTAGACATTCAAGCTCTGAGGGAGAGAAGCTGGCTGCATCACAAGGGTGTGGGACTGCTGCACTTTCACAGATTGCATTGGGTTGGAAAGGACACTCAAAGGTCATCTTGTCCAACAACCCTGCAGTCAGCAGGGACACCTCCAACTAGATTAGGCTGCCCAGGGCCACATCAAATCTGATTTTGAATGTCTCCAGGGATGGGACCTCCACCACCTCTCTGGGCAGCCTGTTCCAGTATTTCACCACTCTCATTGTGCAGAACTTCTTCCTGATGTCCAACCCAAATCTGCCCTGCTCCAGTTTCAAACCATTGCTCCTCACCCTATTGCTACAAACCCTTGTAAGCAGTCCTTCCCCAGTGTCAAAAGGACATTGAGTTGTTGGAGTGTGGCCAGAGAAGAGCCTTCCAGTAGGTCCAGGGACAGGGCTTCAACCACATCCCTGAGGGCTCAACCATTTCCACTTGCCTGTGACCAGGGTGACAGAACAATTGGCCTACCACTGTTTAGCACTTGAGCTTCCTCCCCCAGCACACACCACTGCCCCTTCAGCTTCCTCCCCCAGCACACATCATTGCCCCTTCAGCTTCCTCCCCCAGCACACATCACTGCCCCTTCAGCTTCCTCCCCTGGTACACACCACTGCCCCTTCAGCTTCCTCCCCCAGCACACACCACTGCCCCTTCAGCTTCCTCCCCTGGCACACACCACTGCCCCTTCAGCTTCCTCCCCTAGCACACACCACTGCCCCTTCAGCTTCCTCCCCTGGCACACACCACTGCCCCTTCAGCTTCCTCCCCCAGCACACACCACTGCCCCTTCAGCTTCCTCCCCTGGCACACACCACTGCCCCTTCAGCTTCCTCCCCCAGCACACACCATTTTTACTGCATTTCCCTCACCCATCACACATTTCCCCCCAGCTGAGTGCTGAATTCCAGGAGTGGTTGCTCTTACTTTTTCAGCACGATCTCAGAGGCACCTTTACTGAATATCCGGAAACTGCCATCAGAATTTTTTAACACAGTACTCATAGATTTCCTAACAGAGTTGAAAGTGTACACTTTGTACAAGTCCTCTTCTGGTATCTCATTCCTTACGTCCTGATAATCCCGTTTCAAATCCAAGAGCAATCCCAGCAAGGCACATTCAGTTTTATTTCCAACGTGACGTGGGAGGCCACCTTCTTTTTCGGGAGGCTG
The DNA here is from genome assembly GCF_027791375.1 of Indicator indicator. Taxonomy (NCBI): domain Eukaryota; kingdom Metazoa; phylum Chordata; class Aves; order Piciformes; family Indicatoridae; genus Indicator; species Indicator indicator. The sequence continues at coordinate 2,265,777 of NC_072023.1, read as the reverse complement.
CAAGAAGGACAAGAAACTTCACTGATGAGGAGGTCAGGAACTCAGGAACCACCGAAAAAGTACAGCACTTTCCTTCCCCTGCTTTATAAAGAAGGAAGGTATGGCCAATCTGAGCTCCAGGATGAGTGAATTTCACTTTTGTGATGATTAAATTTTTACAAGTCAGGAGTCCAAGCCATACTGCTTTGTAAAGAACTACTTCTGGACCTGTTGAGGCTCTTTCAGTCCCTTTCTCTCATTCAAAACTCTATTAAAGTTCGTATCAAATCCCTTTCTAAAAGACATCTTCTATTCCTTGAAGCATCTCTCTCATCAATTGAGAATAGTCCCTGAATATTTTGCAGTTTAGAAGCACAGGTAAGTTTACTTAAAACCAAATTCAAGCAAGCTAAATGCCACTCTTGCTGCTAAATTGAAGTAGCCTCTCCTGTAATAACTCTTCCTCAGTGACTCAGACCAGGATCACATCACCTGCTAGCCTTCTACTGAACAAACTAAGTCTTTAAGCTTCTTATGTCTCACTAAAAGTTCGTTTTCCAGGCCATGGCCTATTTAACTGAAAAGAGCTCAGATTCAAGTTTCCAAACCTTTAATAGCAGAACAAGTTTCCTATCTTAGCAACGTGGAATATGCAGCTACTGCTGCTTTAAGGATCACTTCTGAGCTTCTACAGCTGTAGCACTGCAGTGTAGTTTGTAGCAGTACTTAGTCAATCCCACTCGAACATAAGGAAACACTTTTTTGACTCTAAGGGCACTCAAACACTTGGGCCAGGTGTGGTGGTTTAAATTAAGACACCAGGTCACCCTCAGGTAGCTGACTTCCATCCTTTGAGATTCTCACAACCTCTCTGGACATAGCCCTGAGCAACACAGAATCCCAGAATGGTTTGGGTTGGAAGCAAAGTCATCTAGTCCAGCCCCCTTGCAGTGGGCAGGGACATCCTCCACTAGATCAGGTGTAATGAAGGCTTCTACTAAACCTTCATCTGCTAATACATTTATTTTGAAAGCTAAATCCTAATTATGCTTTTTACTGCCTTGAATACAAATTATGCAACACGTTGGAAGAACTGTAGCAAGGAAACTATGCTTGGAGATGCAGGTAATGATGCACACAAAAGTGCATTTAGCCCAATATTATTTAGCCCAGTATTTAAGATGTGCAACAGTCCATTAGGTTTTTTATTTGAAAGTCTCAAGCAAGGTCTCAGCAAAGATGTCACAAGTCTAAGGGCTACAAACTCATCCAGAAGCATCTGGAATAAAAATACATCCAAAATGTGATCGTTCTAAGGGCTACAAACTCATTCAGAAGCATCTGGAATAAAAATGAATCAAAGATGTGACCCTTCTAAGGGCTACAAACTCATCCAGAAGCATCTGGAATAAAAATGAATCCAAGATGTGACCCTTCTAAGGGCTACAAACTCATCCAGCAGCATCTGGATTAAAAACACATCAGTATCCTCACCTGTGCCTGCATTTTCTCATTGCATTCTCGCTAGTGTTATGCTACTGTTACATGACTGCTTTGTAGCAGAACCCCAAAGAGAGACACAATGTTCTTCAGCTAAGGCGAAGAACCCCCCTTACAACAACAAATTGAGCTATTTGAAGGAGATTCTCTTCCTGCTGTTGCATTTTTGAAGCATCAGTTCAAAATCTAAATCAGCAGCTCTAACTGAACTAAAGCATTTCTCAAGTTTCTCACGAAGCTGAGCAGCTTCCAGCAGGTACAAAACACCTCACACACTGCATTCTGCCACCAGACAACAGCCACCTTTTGAGGAAGTTGGTCAGTTTCCTCCCTTAAAATGAAAGCCTCCACTTACCAGTATTTTGGAAGTATAAGCACAGTTAACAGAGATGCCTGTCACAAGGTAAGCCATGGTTTTCTCTGGAATAGCTTCTGGTTCTGGAATTTTCTTGTAATGCTTCTCATTGATGTAGGCTTGGACCACAGTCATCCTGTTCATGGTCAAGGTTCCTGTCTTGTCTGAGCAAATGGCTGTTGCATTGCCCATTGTTTCACAGGCATCCAGGTGTCTCACCAAGTTATTGTCTCTCATCATTTTCTGAGGAAATAAAAGCAGTCAGCAGCTAGCCATGACCACTCCTTCACAGTTCAGAAACTCACATTCTTTAGGGTGCCCAGCCTGTGACAGTTTGAGCTGGTGCCCAGCTTAAGACACTGAGACTCTGAGTAAACCGTAAATAAAATCAGGGATTGGACACAGAAGAATTATAACTGATTGTGGCTGTTCAGGCTGGGTGCCTCCAAAAAAGAAGCCACAGAGTTGAGACCTCCAGTGGGTGGACACAGGCAAGAGTGTATTGCTACCCATAAATCCTGCACCCTTATCAATCTGGCTGCAAAGTTGTTGTCTCCCTCATTCTTCCTTCTCTGCTCCCATAGGAGAGAGACTCTCTATTACCTGGTAATGATGGGGAAGTATCCCAGGGCTCTGTGGCCTCAGTAACTCTTTTTTTTCCTCCACAGTCTTGGCCTGTTTAGACCTAATGCCAGGTAAAAAGGGGGTGCAGTTCAGGCCTGGCCAGCCTGAAACCAGCCTAGCAATGGAGGAAGGGGCAAAGAAAGAGCCCTGGGGTTTTTGGTGAACCCCAGGCAGGGAGAAGGGAAGTGTTGGGATTTTGGTCTGGTGTAAAGGAACTTGTGTGTTAAGATTAGAGATTTGAACTATATATGCTTTGCCATGCTCACCACTATGCTTTGTAGTTTTTTTGTAGTATATGAATTGCTTTTGCATGTAAACTTTCTATTGCTATCCAATCCATTTGTGTGAGAGTTATCCTTTTGCCCCTTTTGGGGGCAATAGAGCAATCTGTCCTGCTCTAAGCTAGGACACTGATAAATTAATATCACTCCCTTGGGGTGTTGAGAAGCTTATATTTTGTACCACAGATAGCTCTTTCTCCTTCTTTTCTGTTGCTTCTGCTTGCAACTTCTCTCTCCCTCCATTTGACCTTGCCAGGATAACCTTTATTTTGACTACACTGTGTGAGGTACTGGGGAGAAAAGAGTGGGGAGGAGGTTTGCTAGCAGTGCCTCTGGGCTGCCCAGGGGGCTACCTCTGATTGTTGAGCTGTAAATATAGGTAAATATATTTAGTATATGTCTTATCACCTTATATAATTTCATGTTTAGCTCACTTGTTGTAAATATAACTTCATTTCGCTTCCAAATCTTTCTGAGCTAGTCTGGTGAATTATTCTGGAGGCAACTCTCGATCCTGGGGGTGAATCTCCAACTGCTGGGGGAGTGAGGGCAAAATCCTAACCCCACAACACAGTCTTACACAGCACTTTCAGAAGACTTTCAGAAGCCTCTTAAGTTAGCTGGCACCTTACAGAGGATGAATTTGTAGCTGCCACATTCTGTGAGGATTTCTTTAAGTCTCTTACATCACAGTTAACTTCATTTTCAACGAGGTTCATAAATACAGTCTTCATCTCTTGTATCTGCATGTCACACTGATTACTACTACAAGCTAACAGTTTATGGATGACACTTAGAAAGAGAGGAGAGGCACAGGCTCAGCTTTACTGGGTTAAAAAAAAAGCTGTAAGCCATGTCACAGACTAACCTGAACAGAGATTGATAGATTCACAGAATGGTTTGGCTTGGAAGTGACCTTAAAGATCATCTAATTCCAAGCCCCCCTGCCAAGGGACACCTTCCACTCAACCAGGTTGCTCAAGGCCTCATCCCACCTGGCCTTGAACACCAGATGAAATATATTTGAAAGATGCCAGACTCAGACTTAAAATCAAATTCAAACTGAGAGCCTAATGTTTCAGCTAAGACAAAGCAGACTACTCAAGTTTCCTAAGTCAAATATCACTTTCAACTCTCTGCTTCACATGCTTGGATTTTATTTTAACCTCAAAGAGGCAGAGTAACTTTAAATGATGCAGTAGCAGGGCCACTACTGTTTAGTGCTGTAAGTTAAGCTTTAGACCAAAGCCTAAACACATCAGTTTTTGTGATCAGTTTTATCTTCACACATCAGTTAGGCATAAGAGTTCAAGTTTACAGAAGAGTTTGTTGTTTATGAACTCTCCCACATCTGTTTATCATAAGCAACCTTATGAGCTAACCCCATTCATCTTTAGCTGGTGACAACACCAACTGCTCACTGGTCATGGTAGTATTCAGATGTTCAGGAAAATACTGCAGCAGATTTCTTATGGAGCGCAGGGAAACAAAGAGATCTCCTCCCCAGTCTGCTCCCCATCTCCCTTGAAAATCTGTTCCCCTTCTACCCCACTTACCTTAACAGAGTAAGCCAGAGATATAGTGACTGCAAGTGGAAGACCTTCTGGGACTGCCACCACCAAGACTGTAACTCCAATAATGAAGAACTTCACAAAATACTGAATATAAATTGGGGTACATTCAGCAAGCCAAGGTCTCTTTTGAACCCAGAAGGTATCAATTACAAAATACAACACAAGGATAATGACTGTGATTGCAGACATCAACAAACCTTGTCAAAGAGAGAAGAAAGAGTTTTCAGAAGTTATCTCCAACATTTGACAAAGCAGAATGTGAAGTGCAAACATTTCTGTCTTGAGAGAAGTTAGTTTACAACTAAGACTTTAAACTGGTGAGTCAGGAAACACTGAGGTAGTTCACCAATGTGTTGCAATGTCCAACACAAGGATTTTTCCTCCTAGAAACTTCCCCAAGTCTGTTCTTCCTTCTCATTTCATTCAAAAGTGTAGATCTAATCATGAACAGGAGAGACCAATAAGTAGCTTCAATTGACTAAGGTGAATAAGATCTGAAATAACTCAGCAGGACTTCAAGGATTCAGAGAAAGCTGCTCAGAGCCTGTACCCTGCTTCCTGCTTAAGATGGGATTCAATGTGGCAGCTAAGCAGAATGTTGGGAATAACTGGGAAGACAAATTAGAACTGCTGGTAGCAAGCTGAGAGGCACACTTAGGACACCACAGGAAAACAGCGAAGGAAAATGGACTTGGCTGGGAAAAAAAGGAACAGAAATCACTGCAGTGTCAGCTTTTATTGTTTTTGCAGAAAGATGTTGTGCACTGTCCCAAGGAGCAGGACAAGAAAATGCATGCATGAAGTAAATGAGCATCAAGGGGGTGTGGCAAAATTACACTGGGACAAAAGGTGCAGAAAGGAAAACAAGAGAGCTCCTACCTAGGAAAGATGGGGAAAAAAGTGTTTGCTGAGAACAGTATTTTACACTACTAGCAGGGAAGCTTTAGTCAACATTTGTTAGCACAAGTTTCTCTGAAAAATTCACATTGTTAGAGACAGCTATGGAGTATTAAAGCTAAAAGCTTCATTGCTTTGTCCTCAAACCACAGAGATGCTGAACCCTTTGAGTATTGGCTGGGCTATAAGACTTCCAAATGTTCCTTAAGTACTGCATAGAACAAAATACATCCTGAAATACTTGAATTAAACCTTTTCATACTAAATAATACAGCCTAAAATTTACACAGAAATTCACTGTTGTCAGTCTCCTTTCAAGAATCTAGAATCATTAAGGTTGGAAAAGACCTTTAGGTCTTTAATTCCTTAAGGACCATTGTGTCCAACCATAACCCAACTCCCATGACCACTAAGAAGAAACAGTTTACCAAATGTTTTGCCAGAGCAGCTGAATATTATCTGATAAAAGAGTAAAAAGGATAGCAGAAAGTCAACACAAATGTCATGTATCCACATGGTAAGTGTCAATTCCTACCCCTCTGGAAGTACCACAGATAATCTGGTCAACCCCACCATGTTTTCCAGACTTCACTCAGCTTCTAGTTCTCTTGGTCCATTACTGAAGGCATTCTCTTGTCTAAAAAAATCTTTCCTAACAGTAGTCCAACGACAGGGAGTTGGAATTTTATCTAGCCCAGAAGCTGGCACTCTAAAGCCTAAATCTTTATAAACTAAGGACAAATAAAAGCCTTCCATACAAATCTCTGAGAAGCCACCAGCACACACTCAGGCACGAGGGCACACTGGAATTTTGGACTTAAAATAATCAAACTGGTCAAGGCTGGCTACTAAAATTATCTTGTCCAGCTGCACTTGTTCAGACTTTGTTGGATCATGTGAAAACAAGAGAATCACTCTTGTTGCAAAATACCCTCCAGATCACCAAGTCCAACCATCATCTAAGGTAAGGAAGACACTAATGGATCATACCTGCTTTGCCAATCTGAACTGCCAGCTTTGTAAGCTTGCCTTGAAGAACTGACTTCTCTTTCTTTGGCAGATTTGATCTCTTCTTGTCTTTTTCATCTCCATCCCCACCATCTTCACTCTTCAGTGGCTGCATTTCCATGGCTGCACCATCCTGAGCTTTAGCTACAGAAGTAAAAATCAAATAAAAAAAAAAAAAGTTTAGCTAGTGGGGAGTCCCCCAAATCAATCACACTTAGAAGACCAAGCTCCACCAAACAGAAGTACCTTACTCAGTGCAGCACCTTGTATCCAGAGATGCCATACTACATCTGAATAACCCTCCCTGGAGGTGTTCAAGGCCAGGCTGGATGGGGCCTGGAGCAAACTGGTCTAATGTAAGGTGTCCCTGTCTATGGCAGGGGGGCTGGAACTGGATGATCTTTAAGGTCCCTTCCAACCCAGACCATCCTGAGAATCTCTGAAGTTGAATTTGTTTGCTCATGAAGGTAGTTAGTAAGTGATCTCACCATCCTTACCTCAACCTACAAGCTTTTCATCCTGTTTTCTGCCTTGTCCTGCTGAGGAGCAGAAGCGAGAGAGCAGCTAGGTGGGCAGCAGGCAGCCAGCCAAAGTTAACTGCCCTCAAGAAGATAGCTTGAAAATTATTTGTAACATTTACTTTTTCAATATCTGGCTACAGAGACTACCAAATCCATTTTCTTGCTAGTTTGGGGTTGACTCACTCCTGCCCTCTTTAGCATAAGCACTTAGGATTTAAATATTCCACATGCATTTTCACAGGGAACTCTGCATTCGTTACAGACACTCAGAAAACAGAGACTTGAAAGAATAGATTAAAAAAAAAAATTAAAAGAAAAAAACAGAGATTCTTCCACTTACCTTTGTTCCTATTTTCCACAGCTCCATCTTGCTTTTTACCTGTCAGAGAGGGAAATGAGCTGTGTTTTAAACTGGCTGTCCAAACTTCATTTCAGGACTTGTTCTGATGCATAATGCACACATTTTGGGTCCCTCACTCCAAGGAGGACATTGAGGGGCTGGAGTGTGTCCCAAGAAGGACATAAAAAGCTGGGGAAGGGTCTGGAGAATAGGGCTGGGGAGGAGCAGCTGAGGGAACTTGGGGGTGCTCAGTCTGGAGGAAAAGAGGCTGAGGGGAGACCTCATTGCTCTCTACAGCTCCCTGAGAGGAGGTTGCAGTGAGGTTGGGGCTTGGTCTCTTCTCCCTAGTCTTAAGTGATAGAAGGAGAGGAATTGGCCTGAAATTGTGCCAGGGGAGGGTTAGGTTGGAGATGAGGAACAATTTCTTTGCTGCAGGAGTGGTCAGGGATTGGAAGAGGCTGCCCAGGGAGGTGGTGGAGTCCCCATCTCTGGAGATTTTCAAGACCCACTTTGATGTTTTCCTGTGTGACCTGCCCTATTGACACCTTTGTGACCCTGTTTTGGCAGGGGCTTTGGACTCCACAGTTCCCTTCCACCCCCTACTGCTCTGTGTTACTGCGAGCTGCACCTGACTGCTCCTGTGAATGAAGAGTAGGATCAACAGGAGGACAAACTTCTTTCCAGTGAGAGTGACAGAGTACTGGAACAGGCTGCCCAGGGGGGTTGTGGAGTCTCCTTCTCTGGAGACTTTCCAAACCCACCTGGATGCATTCCTGTGTGGACTACCCTACATGATCCTCTTCTGGCAGGGGGGCTGGACCTGATGATCTCTTGAGGTCCCTTCCAACCTCTGATATACTGTGACCCCACTCCAGAATCAGTGCTTTTTTTTGTCCCACACCGCAGAAGCTTCTGTAGTAGAAAATATTCCTAAATCCACCCCAAAGCTTAATGGAAGTGCAGCAGTGGATTACTGGATCCGTGCTAACCCTATTTACGCAAGCACGAACATAATCTGTTGGCAACACACCAACGTTACACCACTAAGTGTTGAAGTTGCTCCCTAGCTCTCTTCAGCTAAAAAGGTTTAGATTCTACCTTGGGAAGTCACAAACTTTACAGCCAAGCAGAGGAAGCAAGGGTTATAGGTACTATTTGCAATAACTTGAAATGTGTAACCTGAAGCACACTCATTCTGCTCCTCTGCTCTGCTCTGGTGAGGCCAAACCTGGAGCACTGTGTCCAGTTCTGGTGCCCCCGGCACAATAAAGACATGGAACTGCTGGAGCAAGTCCAGAGGAGGCCACAAAGATCATCAGAGGGATGGAAAACCTCCCCTATGGGGACAGGCTGAAAGAGTTGGGGTTGCTCAGCCCAAAGAAGGCACCAGGGAGACCTTACAGCAGCATTCCAATACCTGAAGATGCCTTCAAAAATGCTTGGGAGGGACTTTTGACAAGGGGGGATGGATTGAAGCTGAAACAGGGGAGATTTATGATGGAGATTAGGAAGAAATTCTTTCCAGTGAGGGTGGGGAGGCACTGGCACAGGTTGCCCAGGGAGGCTGTGGATGTCCTCTCCCCGGAGGTGTTCAAGGCCAGGTTGGATGAAGCCTTAAGCAACCTGGGCTAGTGGAAGATGTCCTGGCCCATGGCAGGGATTGGAACTGGATCTTTAAGATCTCTTCCAACCTAAACCATTCTACGAATTTACGAAATTAAGAACAAACCCCAGAACTCTTTCAGTCTCAGTGGTAATTCATTACTTCTGGCTTGAGGTTTTGTAGACTGAGGTATATGAGAATACTCAGAATAAAATCCAACTATTAAGCAGCCTGTTTGCCATGATATTTTAATAGCTCCACTACATGATTACTGTAGACCTGGTCAGACTTCTACACATCAGATTTCCCCCAAGAATCTGATGTATAGAAATCAGACACTGAGGGGAAAAAGACCCAAACCAAAAATCATGTTCACCTTCTGCAGAAAAGGGCACTTCAGATCTCATAAGTGCTCATCATTGTCTCCTAATTTAGTATTTGTTCTTTCCTAGCTCCCCTTTTGCTCTTACAAGAGCAAAGCTCCACACTTGAGTTACTTCTAACTCCTTGTGCACACGTTTGCTTTCACTCTGAACCAAGCCAACTAAAAATAGCCACTTTAATCTCCTTAACATTCCCAGAGAAGCTAATTTAGTTTAACCTGAGTTTTATCAAGGAGAATCTTATCAGGCACCTAACTTAAGGAGAAAAAAGGGAAGAAATTGTCTATCTTGAGAGACAAAAAGCCCCACAAGTCTTCAGGATACAAAGCCTTTGTGGAATAATAAATATAAAAGCTCTGTTCTGCTCCAGATCTCCTGCAGCAGCTGGCACTCTGCTTGCTTTCTTCTCCTTCCTCTGTCAAGGAAAGAGCAAAGGATGGCAGCTGCTCCACAGTAATCCCTGGAAGTGCTGCAGGTCAATTTTTACCCTTCACTACACCAAGCTCAAAAGTGAAACTCATTTTGAGCTTCCAATTCTTCTTGTGCTAATTCCTGTAACTTAAATGCATGGCACACAGGATGTGCTCCTGTGTGACTGTCTAGGTGAACCTGCTCTGGCAGAGGGGTTGGACTCAATGATCTCCAGAGGTCCCTTCCAAACCCCACCACCTTGTGATTCTCTGACACAAGGTTTTTCCCTTCAAGCACCAATGAAGAACTCCCCTTGCATTGGACATTTTCTGTCAAAAGCAGAGAGAGGCAGTTATTAGGCTGAGTTATTGGTAATGATCTCTTTGCCAGACACAAGTACTTCCCATCAGATATAAATCTCCTTTGAAGTTACCCAAGATGGCAGTTTAATAATTTATCCATGGTAGAAGTTGTAAACTTTCCAACTTCTAATTGATCAATGAGATCTGAAGTGTAATTAAAAATCTGCATGACAGAACTTTTCAGTAGTGGTGCACCCTCAAGTACCTGCACCTGAGTTGGGTTTTTTCCTGTGAAATCTATTAAAGTATGATGATTTTTTTTCCTCAGGATGACTGGAATATATTTTTATCCACCCCTCTCCCTCCCCAGGTTTTGCCTACTTTTCTTGTCCTTCTTCTCTTTTTCCTTCTCCTTCTCTTCTTCGTCTCCTCCAGCCCCAAGTAAGGTAAAGATGATTCCAGTCTGAGAGTTGACACCTACAGCAGTAACCACCATTCTTCCAGAGCCTTCCATCACATGTGTACCTGAAAGATTGAACCAGGTTTTCCACTGAGACTTGATCAGAGCACAGAGGAAGTAAGTTCTTCAGCTGCACACTGATGAAACCATTAAGAGGTACAAACACCACTCTGCTCTCCTAGAGGCCTTCATCGCCTCAACTATCATCTGGAAATTAAAACCATCATCACTCACACAAGATGGTTGGCAGTTTTAAGAGGCTGCTCACTTTGACAAAGTTTTATACTAGTTGCACTGGTTTTGGATACTTTTAGGAGTCAGCCTAGAAGAGGTCCTCAAAAACAAAAAAACCCTGACTTTTGGAGGTTAAAAATCTGCGCCTGCCAGATTTTAAGCTCCAAAGTTTTAAACAAGCCAGAAACAAACCACTGCAGGCAAACCTCATGAAGTTTAATAAGGGTAAGTGCAAGGTCCTGCATCTGGGGAGAAATAACACCAGGCACCAGTACAGGGTAGGGGCTGCCCTGATGGAAAGCAGCTCCACAGAGAAAGACCTTGGACAGCAAGTTCTGCATGGAACAACAATGTGCTCTTGTGGCCAAGAGAGCCAATGGGATGGATCAAGAAAGGTGTCCAGCAGGTCTACCTCTCTCCTCTGCCCTGGTGAGACCACACCTGGAATACTGTGTACAGTTTTGGGCTCCCCAGTTCAAGAGAGACAGAGACCTGCTGGAGAGAGTCCAAGGGAGAGCCGTGAGGATGCTTAAGGGACTTGAGCATCTCCCCTGTGAAGAGAGACTGAGAGCCCTGGGGCTGTTTAGTCTGGAGAAGAGAAGGCTGAGAGGGGATCTGATCAGTGCCTATAAATATCTGAGGGGTGGGTGTCAAGTGGAGGGGGCCAGGCTCTTTTGGGTGGTTCACAGTCATAGGACAAGGAACAATGGGTTCAAAGTTGAACAGAGAAGATTTCACCTCAACGTGAGGAGAAACTTCTTTCCAGTGAGGGTGACAGAGCCCTGGAGCAGGCTGCCCAAGAAGGTTGTGAAGCCTCCTTCTCTGGAAACTTTCCAAGCCCACCTGGATGCATTCCTGTGCAGACTACTCTAAGTGATGCTGCTCTGGCAGGGGGGTTGGACCTGATGATCTCCTGAGGTCCCTTCCAACCTCTGATATACTGCGACACACTTTGAGAACCACCAAATACTACACACCTGACAGCAGCATAGGATCTCTGTCCAGAGATTTCTTCACATGATCAGATTCTCCAGTCAGTGAGCTTTCATCAATTTTGAGGTCGTTTCCTTGAATGAGGACACCGTCGGCAGGTAAGAGATCACCTAGGAGAGATCACTGGGGCTGGTGAGGCCAGTTCTCTTTCTTTTTTTTTAATTTTAAAAAGCAAAGATAGTTCCATTAAAAAAAAAAAACAAAAAACAAAAAACACACAACCCTGTGTTTACCATATTTCACTTGTGCAATATCTCCAACAATGATGTCAGCTACTGGTATCTGAATGACTTGGCCACCTCTGATGACTGTGAATTTCTGTTCTTGTTCGATACGGCTCTGCAATCCCCGAAACTGCTTCTCTTTGCTCCAGTCATTGAAAGCTGTTACTAACACCACACAAACTACAGACAGGAGGATGGCTGCTCCTTCAATCCAACCTGCTTCAGATTCCTCCTCTTCTTCACCAACATTTACTGATCCACATACTGTAGAAAACAGGGTTTAGATTTAAGAAACTTCATGCAGTGGTTATTTTAAACAGAGAGAAACAGAAGTAACTACCAACAGTTGCTGAACATTTCTTTGCTAAATCATTTTGTGAATGAACACATTTAAAAGTTGGAAAATAATACATTTTACACTTGTTTTCAGCAAGAGTGACACACAAAGGAGATCAAGAACATGACATCTAGGAAACTGAAAGAATTTAAACCACCTAAAATGCACATCCCTGCTCATCTGAGTTGTTACAGGAAGCCACCTGTCCCTACTACCTTGTTAAATGATGGCAGCAAAATGCCAGACTAGACAACTAATTAATCACTTTTTGCCTGTTCAACATTTCCCACACAAATTTTATCTTAACCAGACAGATATCATTGCAAAAATTCAGTTCAGTGAAGGCCAGATCCTTTCATTTTCCACTTACAAAGTATAAAGATAGCTTCATTTCTTAAATTAGAAAGTCACCAGTGTCATATTGCAGATCAAGGAAAATTTAAGACTTGCTGACTCCCCAAAGGAAGCACATGACCACAAATTACAAATTGCTGGAAGTACTTGAGGCAAACCCCCCCCCCCAAAAAAACAAAACTAAACCCCCCCACACACACACAAAAACCTAGGACCAAAAAAAACCCCACCAGCAACAAAAAAACCCACAAACAGCCAAAAAAAACCCCACCAACAAAAAAAACCAAAAGAAACCAAACCTACCAAAGATACCCCAAAAGCAACCAAACCAAGCAAAGATACCCCAAAAGCAACCCAACCAAAGATACCCCAAAAGCAACCCAACAAACCAAAGATACCCCAAAAGCATCCCAACAAACCAAAGATACCCCAAAAGTAACCCAACCAAGCAAGCAAACCCCAAAGCAACCCAACCATACAAACCCCAAAGAAACTCAAACAAGTAAACCCTGAGAAACCCAAACAAACCCCAAAGAAACCAAATCAACCAAATCACCTCCAAAGAAACCCAAACAAAGAAACCCCAAGGAAACCCCAAAGAAACCCCAAAATACCCACAACCCCCAGTCAAAAAAACCCCCACAACTGCCCCTACCAAAAACCCCCAACCAAAAATAAAACCAATCCTCAACCAAAGCCCCCTCAACCCCCAACAAAAATAAAAACACTTCCCAAACAAAAAAAAACCCAGAACCCCCCAATACCTCCCAATCAAAAAACTCCCAACCTCCAGCCAGAAAAAAAATCAACCAAAAAGTCCCACCCCAACAAAAAAAAAAACCCCAAACCTAAAGCAAAATAAACCCAAAGAAACCGAGCAAAAATAACCAACCAAAAAATCCCCAAACACCACCAAAAAACCACCACCCCCCCAAAAAAAATCAAAAAATACCCACAAAAAAACCCCCAAATTCCCAGAAAAACAAAAACAAATCAGAAACCAAACAAAACCCCATACCAGCAACAAAAAAAAAATAGTAAAAGCCACACACACAAAATCCCCAAACAAACAAACAAAAAAACCCTTATCACAAAAAACCAAAAACACCCAAAAGCACCAAAAACCCAACCCAACCAAACCAAACCAACCAACCCAACAAAAGCCCAAAACACACCTCAAAGAGATCCAAGCCCAGAAACATGACTGGATCTAAGCCATGTCCTTGTTCCTTTACTTTCAGCATTATTTTGGTCAGACTGATACCAGCTCCTGAGCAGGGAAATCCTCCCCTTGCCCCTTCAACAAGCTGCAATTTTAGCAGTGCCCTCTCAATAAACTGCTTTTCCACTGCCTTACTGCCCTCCCATCAGCTTTATGCTGGAGCAGGCAGGTCAGTAGTAGAATAAGACAGGTAGATACCTACTTGTAAGTTTACTTACATGATTCATTTCCTCCTGGAGGCTGGTAAAAAGAAAGGCCCAAGGATACTACAGCTGCAATTTCTAAGATAATTAGTGTAACATCTTGTAGTGCTTCCCATACTAACTGAAGAAATGTTTTTGGCTTTTTAGGAGGTATAAAGTTCTTCCCAAAAACTGCTTCTCTCCTTTCTATATCTGCTGGATTTCCACTTAAACCTAGTTAATAATAAGACAAAGTTAGTTGACAGCAATTTGCATTCCATCCTTTCATCACAAGTGATGTTTCCTACTCATAGCATCAAGTCCCACTCCAGATTGGAGTAACAACACTGACAAGCCACACCTTAAATAGAATGACATCAAATATTTAACCTTAAATCACAGTCACTAGACAAAACCAGCTTGATTTCATACAACCAGGGCAAAATGAGCTGATGGTCTACCTGCTTTGTGCTTAATATGTCAGCAGTAGAGTAAGCAACTAGTTTAGGCTTGGGTTTTGTTAGACTTTCTATGAAGCTTGAGAGGGCAGATTGAGACTGGAGATTAGGAAGAAATTCTTTCCAATGAGGATGGTGAGACACCGAAACAGGTTGCCCAGGGAGGGTGCTGGATGAAGCCTTGAGCAACCTGGGCTAGTGGAAGGTGACCCTGCCCATGGCAGGGGGTTGTAACTGGATGAGCTTTAAGGTCCCTTCTAAACCATTCTGTGAACCTACAATAGTAACAGACATAGCTTTGAACAAAGTAAACAAGTTAGCAAGACAAAACCCCATTAGTAGAGTTACTACTATGGAGACTGAGTAGCACCACACAGCTTTAGCAAGACCCACAGCCTGTGAAGCCAGCTCTGGCTCCCACTGTAGCGATTCTGTATTCACAGGTAACATCTTGGGCTCCTACAACTAATGTGACATAAATGAGAATTGCTAACAGAAATGATATGAATATGAGACTTGTGTACTTTTCATGATTTAAAATAATAGAGAAAGCTGAAGTTCTCTAGGCATCATTTTTTTTTGATGCAGATGATGGTGAGACCCTGGTCCCAGCTTGCCCAGAGAGGTGGTGGATGCCCCATCGTGGAACCACTGCAGGTCATGTTGTTTGGAGGTCTGAGCAACCTCTTCTAGTTGCTGAGTGCAGGGGGGTTGGACTAAATGACCTTTAAAGGTCCCTTCCAACTCAATAGCTTCTATGATTCTGTGTAGAGCCACTTGATGCTGCTGCCACCTGCACAGCCGTTGTTTGCTCTCCTGAAGCTTCACTTTTATCTCCTCTCACAGAGAGCTCATATTCATCACTCTCACCAGTTTTCTACCCACCTTCTTTCTCATGTGGCATATTTCTTTCAGAGTCCCTTCATATTAATGCTTATTACTAAATGAATCTTATTAATGCTTACAAATATCTCAGGAAGATGGGGCCAGACTCTTCTCAGTGGTCCCTAGTTACAGGAGAAAGGTAATGGGCATAAAGTTAAGCATAGGAAGTTCTATCTAATCCTGAGAAAGAAACTTCTTCATTTTCAGAGTGGCAGAGCACTGGAACAGGCTGCACAGAGAGGTGCAGTGTCCTTCTCTGGAGTCATCCAAAACCTGCCTGGACATATTCTTTTGTGACCTGCCCTAGGTGATCCTGTTTTGGCAGGAGGGTTGGACCAAATGATCTCTGTGGGTCTCTTCCAACCCCTACCATTCTGTGGTTCCCTCTCTAAACTCTTGTACTTAAGGAACACCAAGAAGCATGAGTGAGGAGCCTTCACTAGAAGGCTCTGCATGCTTCAAGAGTTAGGCAAGTCCTTAAAAATAAAGGAATATTGAGTATCTTCAGGGCAAGGTCATGCACTCAAGGGCTTCTCTAAGTACACTTCCTGTTTACTTCCTCAAGTGTCTAGCTGCCCAATTTGCTATTCAGAACATAAAATGAGGCACTGGAAAAAGTTGCCCAGAGAAGCTGTGGAGGCTCCAAACCTGAAAGCCAGGTTGGATGGAACCTTGAGGAACCTGCTCTAGTAGCAGGTGTCTGTGCCCACAGCAGGGGGTTGAAATTAGATGATCTTTAAGGTCCCTTCCAACCCAAACCATTCTATGGTTCTAAGCTCATTTTCCAAAGCACAATAGTCCAGCCATGTTCAGAGCAGAAGTCTGGATACTTCCACCACTTCCAGCCCTCAAAGTAATGATCACCACCTGCTTAAAAGACAACAGTTTTCTTAGGAGTAGGTTTCTTACTGCTCAGTGCTAAAGGCATTGCAAACATGCCTGGTAATCAGTCAGGGAGAAGAGCAACCACTGTCCCTGCCACTGAAGAAGGCTGCCCAGGGAGGCTGTGGATGCCCCCTCCTTGGAGCTGTTCAAGACCACGTTGGAAGAGGCCTTGAGCAACCTGGGCTGGTGGGAGGTATCCCTGCCTGTGGCAGAGGGATTGGAACTGGATGACCTTTAAGGCTCCTTCCAACCCAAACTGTTCTATGAATCTATGATACTTAACCTTTTCTGAGCTAATTATGATGTTTGACTGCTGAGGCTTTGCATGCAGTGTGTTTCGGAACTGCTCTCATACTTCAAAGAAAAGATGGTGCCCTGTTAGCAAGTTAGTGAGTGCAGGACAGGACAGCTAAGTGTCAAATCCTTTGGGAAGAGAAAGGTCTTGTCACAACCAGAAGAGCAGGATGAATCTGCAAGAAAGGCCATCTAACTCCTCCTAGTTTCACTTCACTGCTACTCATCATTGCCATGTGTTAACCTGCTTGTCACATTATGGGACATCCATGGGACAGCAATGTGCCCTCGTGGCCAATGGTATCCTGGGGTGCATTAAGAAGAGTGTGGCCAGCAGGTCAAGAGAGATTCTCCTGCCTCTCTGCCCTGGTGAGACCACATCTGGAGTATTGTGTCCAGTTCTGGGCTCCCCAGTTCAAGAGGGACAGGGAACTACTGGAGAGAGTCCAACAGAGGCTCTGAGGATGATGTGTGGAACATCTGTGTGATGAGGGAAGACTGAAGGACCTGGGGGTGTTTAGCATGCAAAAACAAAGGCTGAGTCCTGATCTTATTGATGTCTATATAAATATCTGAGGGGTGGGTGGCAAGAAGGGGCCAGACTTTTTTCAGTGATGTCCTGTGATGGGACAACGGGCAGTGGACACAAACTGGAACCCAGGAAGTTCCACCTCAATATGAGGAAAAACTTCTTTGCTGTGAGGGTGCTGGAGCTGTGGACCAGGCTACCCAGAGAGGTTGTGGAGTCTCCCTCTCTGGAAACTTCCAAGACTCACCTGGATGTGCTCCTGTGTGGCCTGTCCTACGTGCTCCTGCTTTGGCAGGTGAGCTGGACTCAATTATCTTCAGAGGTCCCTTCCAACCCCTACCATTTTAAGATTCTGTGGCATGAGGTAGACCCTGAAGCTTAAGTGCTTAGGTGCACCATGGTCCTCGTACAATCATGCACCCACCTGGCTTGCAAATACAATGGGCTTGCAGATTACTGTAAAAGAGGATCCGACTTTCAGTTCAGGTCCTAGTTGTAAAAAGTTACACCAGCCTTTTTCACTGAGAAAAGAAAGTGCCTTTCAGTTCTTGGTAGCAGGTCAACCTGGTAACCACAGACTGCTGCTCCTACCCAAGAGATGTTCCACTGCCTGCACACAGCTATGCTTCACAGGCAGGCACCAACTTTACAACTCCATTGATGCTGAGGAACAGAAGTTTGAATTCCTCATGTTGTAAAAATTGGTTCTTCAGTGACTCCTGTTCACTGGCAGGTCTCACCCTGAGGCATGAGAGCTGGCCGCTTCCAGGCTGGGACAAGGCCAGGCTGGACAGGGCCTTGAGCAACCTGGTCTAGTGGAAGGTGTCCCTGTTCATGGCATGGGGGTTGGAACTACCTCTTCTGTAAGGTCCCTTCCAAACCAAACCATTCTATGATAACAGGAACAAAGTTCATGTACTGAAATAATTTCAGTAGTCTGGAAATCAGGAGGCTGGCTGCAAAAGCAGATCAAGCCAAAACCAAGCTAAATGTAGATGTACCCAAAGAGACCTTAGGGTATTAGTAGGCTGTTCCTGATCCAAGGAGGCAAACCTTTCCAAAGTGTTTCTGAAGAACAGAAAGCAACAGCTCTCCAGGATTAAGACAGCAGGTACTTTACTGTCACCAACACATCACCACACTGATTAAAAGCTCTGTGAGTGCTTCAATGCTGAGCCACCACAACTGACAAAAATTGGGGTTTGGTGCTTCTCAATCACTACCAGTAGCAGGATTTCACATTAAGAGTGAGTTAGATAAAAATGGATAAAAATATTTGTACATGATGCCTCCTCCTCTCCCTGGAGGTGTTCAAGGCCAGGTTGGATGAGACCTTGAGCAACCTGGTCTGGTGGGAGGTGTCCCTGCCCATGGCATGGGGGTTGCAACTGGATGATCTTGAAGATCCCTTCCAACCCAACCCATTAAGTGAAAGGAATTGCATTTCTTTCACAAGTTAAAACTCAGAGATTTCATTTACATTGGAAAAGATGAGTAAGAGAGAGCTGGATCTTAAGGAGATCTTATGGAAAGCTCTTAGATATGAGACTTGATATTTATTTCCTTCTTCACATCTCTAAAGGCTGTCTTGGAACAATAATTCTAGAGACCAAAAGCATCTTCACAGAATGTCATCAAGTCTATCCTGACTTCTTTAAAGATGCTTATTTGTAGAGAATAAGATTGTGTGATCCCTTTTCAAACCTTCTCCTGATGGTGACAGTACCTCTTAAGTGCCTAAAGCTACACTGATAGTCATTTTAGAGAGATTTGATGATTAGTTTACAGAGCTCAAACCTACAGAAATGCTATAAATTTAACAGCTAGCTACTCTTAAGAATGCACTGCAGCCCAAACTGAAAACACAGGTCTCTGGGTTGTTAAATGGTTGCATGAGAGAATACAAGAACTAGTTAGCAACACAGAAGCATTAATAATTGACCAATTAAAGTGTGAAATCCTTGTGTTCTATCACAGCATGATGTTACATTTTCACAGCAAATGGAACATTTCCCTCTTGCTTTGCTATTTCATATCTGGGTGCTTGTGTCAATGAGGGCAACTTCACCACACTTCATCCATCCAACATCTCACCTGCAGTTAGACCAGCTACAAAAAAGCCATGCTTAGTTATGACTATTCAATACCTCTGCCTTAAAAGAGGAAGGGATAATATTTTATTCACTGAAATATTTTTGGAAAGTTTGATATAGCCAATGTAAGCAGTTTAACTCTGCACAAGAGGAGCCTGAGGGGAGACCTCATTCGTGTTGATAAAGATGTGAAAGGGCACTGTCAGGAGGATGGAGTCCAGGCTCTGCTCAGTGATGTCCAATGATAAGACAACAGGCAATGGGTGCAAGCTGGAGCAGAGGAGCTTCCACATGAACAGAAGGAAAAAATTCTTAACTGTGAGGGTGACAGAGCCCTGGAGGAGACAGCCCATAGAGGTTGAGGAGTCTCCTTCTCTGGAGAGGGAGACCTACTCTAAGTGACCCTGCTCTGGCAGAGGGGCTGGACTGGATGATCTTTTGGGGTCCCTTCCAACCCCTACCATTCTGTGATTCTGTAATCATCAAACAAAGTAGTTGACTAAGGCTTCTCCTACAAAGAAGTTTCCTCAACAGCAGCATTCAAACGCCTTACCTTCGTTCGGGGAAGTTTTCAACTTTGCACAGATGCCATGAACATCTCCATAGCATTCCTGTATTTTATGCAGTGCATCTGCAGCTCGAAGTTCCATAAGAGAGCGGAGCTCTGCAAGAGTAACTCCAAAATCTCCATGATTAGTTTCTTTCACAGCATTTTTAACGCCGCTGTAAGCTATCGAGTTGTTTGCCATATCACCCATGATGCGTGCAGTCTTTAGCAGAGACAGTTTCCAGGAAGGAACAGGGCTTCAAACTTCAAATATTTCCAAAAGGAAAGTAAATCCTTTGAGTGTGAAGACAGTCAGGAGAGCAGACACATCACCCAAGTAAGAGAACCCGTCTGGAGAGATATCTTTGAGGTTGTCCCATGGCATGCTCTGTTCCCCAAGCCCAATGGCATGTACAGGCTAGGGAGAGAAGAGAGACATTCAGTTACATCACAGCTCTGCTGAAATACATTGCAGGACAACCCTGCTCTTCATACTGCTCATCCCTCTCTGCTCTGCTCCAATGAGACCCCATCTGAAGTACTGGGTCCAGTTCTGGGGCTCCTAACACAAGGAGGACATGGGGCTGCTGGAGAGGAGGCCACAACGATCGGAGGGATGAAGAACCTCTCCTAGGGGGAAAGGCTGGGAGAGTTGGGGCTGTTCAGCCTGGAGAAGAGAAGGCTCCAGGGAAAGCTTACAGCAGCCTTCCAGCACCTGAAGGAGGCTGGAGGAGCTGGGGAGGGACCTTTTACAATGGCTTGTAGTGATAGGATAAGGGGGAATGAATTGCAGTTGGAAGAGGGAAGATTTAGGCTGGAGATTAAGAAGAAATTGTTTCGAGAGAGTGGTGAGACACTGCCACAGGTTGCCCTGTGGATGCCCCCTCCCTGGAGGTGTTCAAGGCCAGATTGGACAGGACTTTGATCAAACTGGTCTATGGAAGGTGTGGATTGGAACTGGATGATCCTTATGGCCCCTTCCAACCCAAACCATTCTATGCTTCTGTGGTTACAGAACAACTTTCTGCTCAAGGACAACTTTGTCAGCTTTCCTTGCATTCAGCTGGCAAGTGATGAGATATAAAATGGATGTTTCCCATCATAACCTTGCATTGTTGCTTTCCAGTCTTGCATTTTGCTTGGTATTCCCACATGATTCCCACGTCATCATCGTGAAGACACCTTTTAAAACACCTGGAAGCAAATTTGGCTCTACAAAAATGGAATGTAGAGCATCCACCACTGATACCATCGGGGGTAGGAATGTGGTCAAGTTAGAAATCCCAACTTTTCACCAAAGCTTTCAGCTCAGAGTTTGAGATGAGCAAACTTTTATGTGTTCCCACGAATGAAAGCCTGAACATCCCAAGTTTCAACATCGTTAGCCCACGTATGAAGCACTCTGGCACTGTTAAGCAGGAGTCTAACTTCAGGCAGACCCAGGTCTTAACGGAATTTTCATGCCTAAATAGTTTTATCCCCCCTCCATCTACTCCATTTCACCACAACACAAACCTCCCACAGCAATTCCTTGAACAGAGGGGATCACCTTCCTACAGAAGGGACAGAGAGACCAAGAGCAGCTCTTCCATCTGATTATCAGAGCTCTGTAGCTGAGCAATTAACATCTACCCACAGGATTCTGAACCTCCACAGGCACTCTGTATTTAATTCTTGGTGGGCTGACATAGCTTACATGCAGAGATGGATCTCCAGAACAATATAATGAGCACACAAACTTTTCATGCCTCTTTAAAGACTGGAACACAGGAGTCTGATCATCTCCGCCAGCTTTGTGGACACAATAGGGCACAGCGAGCCACAGGTAACAATATATTCCTCCATGAAACACTATGACTGCCAGGCTGAAGTGAACAATAACTTTGACACTTCCAGGTCAACAAGACCCTCAGGTATCATATGCCCAGCTAAGGCTAACAGTTACCACTGTCTGCATTGCTTTATGAAGAGAAGGACAAACAGCAAAGAAGATTTCGGGCCAGAAGACTGTTTGGCTGAACCACTTTGTCTACTTTGAGGTCCAGGTATAAGCACCTCATTACCAGGAATTTAAGGTCGTTGGTTGCATGAAAGCCTCTGGAAACAATCTCTAGCCACAAACAGTTTCACCTAGAGTCAATCTACCATTGTAAGCACCGTGTCATAGCTGCTGCTGCACTGAAGACAACCACTGAAGGTCAAAGACCCTGAAGACCCCCCTCCATCTGACAAGGGGTAACAGGCACAAACTTGAACACCAGAAGTTCCACCTAAACGTGAGGAGGGACTTCTTTAATTTAAGGGTGACAGAGCACTGGAGCAGGCTGCCCAGAGAGGTGGTGGAGTCTCCATCTCTGGAGACACTCAAAACCTGCCTGGATGTGTTCCTGTGTCACCTTCTCTAGGTGGTCCTGCTCTGTCAGGGGAGTTGGACTCCATCTCCAAAGGTTCCTTCCAACCTCTACCATTCTATGATTCGTGCAAATCACGTACTGAAGAGTGCTCTTTCAAGCCACATCTCATCTTTATCTAATGGCCAACAGCTGGCCAACTAGCAGCCTAGGACAATTTATCAACTGGCATCTGATCACAAGCTATGACAGCACAACAAGAACCACATCAGACAAACGAGTTTATATAGCTATGGAGATGCTGCTGCAGCTGCTAATGAGACAGAAATAGATCAACCAGAATGCCCCACAACTAATTACATCAAACTTGTTTCAATTTTAATTAAGAAAAAGCTCTGTTCAAGCCTGCACTTGAGGCCCAAATATACCCAAAATTCAAGTACAGCCATGAAGGCAGGAAAAACTCCAGCTCTAGTCACTGCTCACTTGGCAGTGAAAGGCTTGGAGACTGAATACTGGGGCCAGGGCAAAGCTTGTCCTCACAGAAATCACAGAATGGTTTAGGTTGGAAAGCATCTTAAAGATCATCCAGTTCCAACCCCCTGCCATGGGCAGGGACACCTCCCACCAGCCCAGGTTGCTCAAGGCCTCATCCAAACTGGCCTTGAACACCTGCAGGGTGGAAGCATCCACAGCCTCCCTGGGCAACCGGTTCCAGTGTCTTCCCATCCCCATTGGAAAGAATTTCTTCCTAATCTTCAGCATAAATTTGCCCTCTTCCAGCTTCAGTCCATTCACCCTTGTCCTGTCAGTCCAAGCCCTTGTAAAAAGTCCCTCCTCAGCTTTCTTGTAGCCCCCTTCAGGTACTGGAAGGCTGATCTAAGGTCTCCCTGGAACCTTTTCTCCAAGCTGAACAGCCCCAACTCCTGATCATTTGCCAATTTCTACAGAAGAGTCTCTCTACACACTGAAGAAACTCCCTGAATGCAGTTTTGATGTCCAGACTTGCAACATTTAATGGCTTCCTGTTAGAACAAGTTACAACTGTCTACTTTTGCAACCCAGTGCTGATGCATAATGCAACTACACACAGCGATGTGTCCAAGTATCTCAGAACAAAGCCAATTTCTAAGCTACACAGGCCACCTAATAGTATTTATCTCTTCAACTAGTGGAATATTTTGGTTTGAAGAGTGTTATCATAAAATGCCAGGTTGGAAGGGACCCCAAGGATCACCTGGTCCAACCTTTTTAGGTGACAGTGGAGTTGAAATGAGATGTTCCTGTGAAGCTGAGTCTTACAACTGTCCAGTGCAGGGGAATCCACCACTTCCCTTGGGAGATGTCTGACAGTTCTCATGGGGAAACATTTTCTTCTGGAGTCCAGTGTTCCACTTAACTCAATTCTTGCAGAAGCTGTTTGAGATCTCCTTTTTTTTTTTGAGCACCACAAGCTCTGAAGCACTAAAGTTAAAAGCAACTCACCTAAAACTTCCAATTTGCTAAAATCTCAAATTTGAAATTCAAGGCAGGTGCCAAGCTCAAAACCAGTTATCATGCTCAAAACCAGTGACAGAGTATTGCTTATTTAAAGTTATGTTCAAATTCAAGGATTCATAGAATGGGCTGGGTTGGAGTGGACCTTAAAGATCATCCAAGTTCCAGCCCCCTGCCATGGGCAAGGACACCTCCCACCAGCCCAGATTGCTCAAGGCCTCATCCAACCTGGCCTTGAACACCTCCGGGGAGGAGGCATCCACAACCTCCTTGGGCAACCTGTTCCAGTGTCTCCCCGGCCTCACTGGAAAGAATTTCTTCCTAATCTCCAGCCTAAACCTCCCCTCTTGCAGCTTCCATCTACTCCCTCTTGTCCAATCACTACAAGCCCTTGTAAAATGTTAAAATTAAGACTACCTTGAAGTGGTAGCTTGCAGTGGCCACACACTGACAATCCAACTGCAGAGTTTAATTAAGAGAGGCAGAACTGCTCCTGCTTAGAAGCACAGGACTTGCCACACCTCAGACCCCTAGGCAAGCCTTCCCAATTACTGAATTTGCATTTCATACTTGCTTCACCAACCTAGAGGGAATGCATTTTAATAGTAAGAAAATTAAATCTTAAAGCACTTGAGCAAACCTATACCTCGAGAGCTAAAACTCCAACAATTACACGTCCTGTGTCCTTTGATGTAACTTAGCCAGCTGTCTGCACACTCTGCATTCCCATCTCCAGCATCCAGCTGGAACTAGCATTTGACCTTCACCAACACACTGAAGCTGGTTGCTGTAAGATAGGAAAAGGCTTGCCAAGTGATTATCTCAGGAAAGCCTTTGTTTAATCTAATTAGTTCAGTGAAGACCAGACAGATCCCCATACCAAGAGGCTGCACTGACACAAGCTGTCCCCACGTTTCAGTTGTCAGGCCAGGAGAGTTACTGAGTCCAGATATCCATGAACAGAACGATGCCTGGAAAGGTCTCCTGCAGTCCACAGCTCTGACAAACACCCAGACAGCTTCTCCACTCACCGAGCCTCAAAGCATCCTTCTTAGCATTTCCAAGTCTCACCTACTTTTTGCTCCATGATGACACTGTAAACTAAACCAAAAAGGCTCAATTTGCTTATAATAATACCAGGTAATTCTAAGCAAATATTATAATTCAAGGAAAAAAACCCACCAAGCCCAAATTTTAAACCTCTAGGCATAACTCTGTCCCATTTCCCACTGTTTCTAGCATGTTCCAGTACCTAAGATGCATTTACTGTATGTGTCAGCTCCCTCATAGAATTGTTTAGGTTGGAAAAGAACTCGAGTCCAGCCTTCAACCCAACACCACCATGGCCATCAAACCATGTCCCACAGTGCCATGGCCACAGGTTTCTTGAACACCTCCACCACCTCCCTGGGCAGCCTCTGCCAATCCCTGACCACTGTTGCAGTAAAGACATTTTTCCTCATCTCCAACCTAACCCTCCTCTGGCACAATTTCAGGACATTTCCTCTCCTTCTATCACCTGAGACTAGGGAGAAGAGACCAAGCCCCACCTCACTGCAACCTCCTCTCAGGGAGCTGTAGAGAGCAAGGAGGTCTTCCCTCAGCCTCCTCTTCTCCACACTAAACACCCCAGTTCCCTCAGCTGCTCCTCACCAGCCCTGTTTTCCAAGACCCTTTCCCCAGCATTATTTCCTTTCTTTGGACATGCTCTAGCCCCTCAACGTCCTTCTTAGAGTGAGGAACCCAAAACTGAACCCAGGATTTGAGGTGTTGCCTCACCAGTGCCAAGTGCAGGGTGACAATCACTTCTCTGGCCCTGCCGGCCACACCATTGCTGAGACTGGCATAGCACTGAAATTGCTTTAGTCAATTTGAGCAATGATTTCCTTCCCTTGCCATCTCATTAGACAGTAAAGAGCATTAATGGGATTTCTTTCTTTCTTCTGAAGCTCCGCCAAGCAAACTTCAGGAGTTCTTACCACCAAAAACCCAGAGAACGTGCTGCACTCGTCTAAATTAAAACATTTAAGGTGAATTAAAGGCAATTCCTCAGCCAGCACCAGGCATTTAACAACTCATCCTGATTTGCATATTGGCCTGGTTTTCTTCCAGAAAGCATTTTTCCATATTAATAGCAATTGAAGTAGAGCAGTGTGCTTCTGACCACGCTTCCTGACATCAGAGGTGACAAAAGCTCTGCAGAGCTATGAGCCTGCAGGCAAAGAGCAAAAGCTCATCCTGACCTGATTCTTTTTTGCATTCAGGAAACCTTCAGAGAAATTTAAAATTAGTCTTAAAACTATTAGGAAATATTTATGCCTAATGAGATTAAGCCTAATTACTTCCACAAAGTCACTCTGCATATGACTGACTCCTTTCTGTTACAGCAGGAAAATTTATTTAGGGTAAGTTTCAACAGGTCGTTGTTTGGGATTTGGGGTCAGTTTCTTTTTTGCTACTCTATAGACACAACACCACAAAACATTCCTTATGCTCACTGAGCTGTAAGCACATAAAATCTAAACAGAAAAATATAAACAGAAAAATTCAAACCCCCAAATATAAACACACAAATACAAATCCCCAGTTGGGATCAGTCTAACATAAATAAACTCAACAGCTTAGCAAGCAGATTGAAATTTGTCACTTAGAATGACAGGATTGTTTTGGTTGGAAAAGAGCTCCAAGATCATCCAGTCCAACCATCAACCCAACACCACCATGGCCACAGTTTTCTTAAACACCTCTAGGATGGGGACTCCACCACCTCCCCGGGCAGCCTCTGCCAATCCCTGACCACTCCTGCAGCAAAGAAATTTTTCCTCATCTCCAACCTAAACCTCCTCTGGCACAATTTCAGGCTTTTCCTCTCCTTCTATCACCTGAGACTAGGGAGAAGAGACCAACTCCCACCTCACTGCAACCTCCTTTCAGGGAGCTGTAGAGAGCAATGAGGTCTCCCCTCAACCTCCTATTCTCCACTCAAAACACCCCCAGTTCCCTCAGCTGCTGCTCCCCAGCCCTGTTCTCCAGACCCTTTGCCAGGTTTGTTGCACTTCTCTGGACCTGCTCCAGCTCCTCAATGCCCTTCTTGGGTGTGAGGGGCCCGAAATTGAACCCAGTATTTGAGGTGCAGCCTCACCAGTGCCCGGTACAGGGGCATGATCACTTCCCTGGATGATTTTTAATGCTCCTTCCAACCCAAACCATTCTATGGTTCTATCATTTTCCTCCTCTACTGCAGAAGAGTGGGCCAGTTCTGTCCCTCCTTCCAGGACTGGTATAGAAAACAGTCACCCAAAGAGCATTTCCTACACACAGAGCCATGAAATAAAACTCCAAAGCTTTAAATTGCAGAATTTATACTGACTGACCGAGTCACAACAACAGATTCCCCAGAGTTTTGTCCCCAGGATCCCAAAATAGCTGATTTATTCCTAGAAGCTGATTTATTCCTGGGAGCATCTTCATCATGGTGCTATGCTGCTGCCACTTTTGAGATAACATTAATATCCATTCATGGATAGGTTCATCTTCACTGTCAGGGGTAGACACCACCTGAACAGCAAATTCACCACAGCATCAAAGAGCAACTCAGAGAGGTTTTTAGAGAACCTCAGGAATTGCTCAGTTTTGAAGGCTGTTTACCAATTGCTGTACAAATTGGCTGTGCAGAACTAACAATCAGGGCTTCACTTCTGCAGTCTTCTGCTGTGAGGATCTGCACTGTGCACAACTCTGTCTCTGCAATCAATTTCTAGGTGGTTGTGCTTCCAGGCTAAACAGCAAGCATTCAAGTTGGGGAAGAACTTGGTAACTATTTAGGCTCTGGCACAATGCTACAGTTAGATGATGGCTGAACTTGATCTGAAAGGTCTTTTCCAACCATGGACATTCTGTGATTCTTATTCTTTCAGGGAGAGAAAGGCCAGGCCTTGAAAAACATCAAGGTGGGTGTCAAGAGGAAGGTGACAATTTCTTTTCAACGGTGTCCTGTGATAGGACAAGGGGCAATGGACACAAGCTGGAACCCAGGAAGTTCCACCTCAACATGAGGAAAAAAATTCTTTGGTGTCAGGGTGCTGGAGCCCTGGAGCAAGCTGCCCGGAGAGATTGTGCAGTCTCCTTCTCTGAAGATTTTCCAGGACCCATTTGGATGTGCTTCTGTGTGACCTACCCTAGATGATCCTGGGACCCAGAGGTCCTTTCCAACCCCACCATTCTATGATTCTCTTATGCAATGATCATAGCAACCAGCTGGACCAATTCAGTGCTGACAATCAGGTATTTGTTTCCCTCATTTCCTTGCCAAATCAAAGCACAAAGCTATGAGAAATTGTGTGGTAAATGAGCAGGCACTCAGGTGCTTAGAACATAACTACCATTGGCATACATCATGAGGTGTCCAAGTCTCCTGCTAAGCTGTACTTTTCCAGTGCCTACTTCTATAAGGGTAACATTTCTCCATCCAAGAGACACCATCTGAATTGGGAGTCTCCTGACATGAGTTAGTTCAGCTGTGGTTGACCCTCAAGGCCAAGAGACTACCCAGCCATGAAAACTAGAGATCATCAGCTGAAAGAAATTATTTCCAATGAGGGTGGGGAGAGACTGGAGCAGGTTGCCCATGGAAGTTATGGATGTCCTCTCCCTGGCGGTGTTCAAGGCCAGGTTGGATGAGGCCTTGAGCAACCTGGGCTGGTGGGAGGTGTCCCTGCCCATGGCAGCAGGGGTGGAACTAGATGATAGTCAAGGTCCCTTCCAACCCAAATCATGCCATGATTCTCTGATCATTGTGACTCAGCTAAGTCAGAGCTTGTTTTTTTGTTCTTGCTACCTAAAGCTACTTCCCACAAGGGTCTGATTATTTTGGTGGCACACAGCATGTTCTGCAACTTCTGCAATAAGGTTGCTTGCAGCAACAGCACACTTATCTCTGAAGAAAGGGAACTGGCTGGCCAGTGTCAGCTCCTCCACTCAAGTAACTAGTCAGGGATTGGAACAGGCTGCCCAGGGAGGTGGTAGAGGTGTTCAAGAAACTATGGACATGGCACTGGGGGCATGGTTTAATGGCCACGGTGGTGTTAGGTTAATGGTTGACCTTGGAGGTCTTTTCCAACAGGAACAATTCTAACATTCTAGGTGACAAATTTCAATCCACTTGCTGAACTGTTGAGTTTATCCATGTTAGACTGGTTCCCAACTGACCATTGCTCATTGCACAACCTCTTTTAAGAGCCAAGATTTCAATGTCCAGCTCATGGTGTCCAATGAGCTTCCTTGAAAGGCCGCTGCCAGGACACCTGACTGTAGCACACCTCAGTTCTGAGTGACTTTTTCCCCATACAGCCAAGTAGGGGCTCCCAGACAAGCCCTAATGAGTGAGAAGCTAATTATAGTTTTCATCTAACTCCTGCAGCTCAAAAGCTTCCCTTACTGCAGCAAAAATGTAAAGAAGAGTAGAGAAGTAGAGAGCTTCCTCTAACCTCAGGGAAATGACTGTTTCACCGCTGGTGGCAACTGATGAGAAGAACATCAGAGTATCACGAAACAAGATGACACAGCACCATGAAGCAAAAGATAACATGAATTACCTGATGAGAAGAGGGGACATGGCTTTAAACTGGAAGAGGGTAGATTTAAACTGGGAATATGGTTTTAAACTAGAGCAGGGTAGACTTAGACTGGGCTTTAGGAAGAAATTCTTTCCAGTGAGGGTGGTGAGACACTGGAACAGGTTGCCCAGGGAGGTTCTGGATGCCCTCCCTGGAGGTGTTCAAGATCAGGCTGGCTGAGGCCTTGAGCAACCTGGGCTGGTGGAAGGTGTCCCTGCCCATGCAGAGGGGTTGGAAGCAGATGATTTTTAAGGTCCCTTCCAACCCAAACCATTCTATGAATCTGTTGATTCTTGGTGTGCTACAATCCTGTCCCAGCAGTCAAACTTCCATGCGCATTCCTATTTGCCATCATTCCCTCCAAACAAAAGCAGCATGAAATTAGAGTGCTGGTTGGTTTGGGGTTTTGGGGAGAGTGGAGTGGTGGAACATTTGATATTGTCGGTATTTAAGTACAGTTTAGAGTAATTGGCTAATTAAAGGAACTCAATGAGATCAAACAGTGTATGGTCAGAATCCAGAATCAAACTAAGTGTGAAGGAACAAACAATCATAGGCAGTTACAGAGCTGCCTGGAAAAACCACAACCCAGTTTGAGGCATGATGCTTTATTCACATAAGTAAGACTAAACAGCTTTTTTTTGAGGCAGTTTTCTGCTTAAAACTCCAAAAAGGCAGGTACCTAGTAAAACATTACCTTCTTGTTGAGCAATTATTAGCAAATATGTCATTAACTGTCAAAAAGTATTTTTCCCTGAGCAAATATTTTTCAAGTATACCAACACTTGTCTCAGAGGAAAATTGCTCAAAGAGGGCCTAAACCAAGCTATTTTAAGCTACTTTATTATTTTAAGCTATTTTAAGAGTAGGAATCTCTGACTCCTTAACTTGGGAGGTTTCTAAAATATGTTAGGCTTGCCTAGGAAATGAAAGCCTGTCCTTGTACACTCAGATGGTTTTCTTTTGCAAGACTAAGGTTCTATGATTCTGTGTCCCAGGACATGTTCAAGAAATGTGTGGCCATGGCAGCTGGGGACATGGTTTAATGGCCATGGTGGTGTTGGGTTGATGGCTGGACTTGATGTCCTTAGAGGTCTTTTCTAACCAAAGCAATTCTGATTCTATTCTAGGGTTCAAGGCAGGTATTACTAAGTTAAATTGTATGGCCATAGAACTGTTGATCTTGGAAGAGACCTTTGAGATCTTTAAGTCCAACCATTTACCCAGAGCTCACAACCCCACCACTGCTGCTAAGCCACTGCCACTAAACCACATCCTTCAGCACCACACTCACACCTCTCTTAAATGCCTCTAGGGATGGTGGCTCCACCACCTCCCTGGCCACCCTGGGACAGTGCCTGAGAACCCTTTCTGGGAAGAAATTTTTCCTAACATCCAACTTGAACCTCCCCTGGCACTACTTGAGGCCATTTGCCCCTGTCCTGTCACTTGTTGCATGTGAAAAGAGAGTGACCCTCAACCTGGCTCCAACCTCCTTTGAAGTAGTTGTAGAGGGTAATGAGGTCTCCCCTCAACCTCCTCTTCTCCAGACTAAACAAGCCCAGCTCCCCTGGCCATTCCTCATAGAGTAGGCTTAAAGGTTGGACTTTATGATCATAGAATCACAGAATGGTCTGGGTTGGAAGGGACCTCCAAAGGTCATCCACTACAAGCCCTCTGCAGTCAGCAGGAACATCCTCAACTAGATCAGGTTGCCCACAGCCCTGTCGAGCCTCACCTTGAATATCTCCAGGGATAGGGCCCCAACCACCTCCCTGGGCAACCTGATCTGCAGGGTCTTTTGCAACCTGATTGATTCTATGGTTCTATAAGCCCTTCACCAACTTCGCTGCTGCTCTCTGGACATGCTCAATGTCCTTCATGGAGTGAGGGGTCCAAAACTGAACTCAGTAAAGTCTGCAAGTTTTAATTTAGTTGTCATCTCACATAAACATTCTTAAAACACAACTCTGGACCCTAACCCTAACCACAAAAGAGGGCTCAGATGTACAAGTATTTCGTATCTTCATTTGGAGAGCCCCAGCCAATCATTGATACACAAAGCCAGACCAGACTACAATTACAAAGGTCTATACAACACCAGTGTTTACCATTAGAGCAGAAGATAGCATCTGAGACACCTGATTAGCTTTCAGTAACTATTTGTTGACCCAATTTTCAGGAAAATCCCTCTTGCATGCATTAAACTGCCCTTAACTCTAAATTGCACACAAGGATATTTGGAAGAGATGCTACTCAGCAATGTAAAGCTCAGGAGAAAGCTCTTTTGGCAGAGCCAGCAGAGGGAGTGCAGACATCATTTTACTTGTCAGCTGTGGAACAGATCCTCAACCTTGTAAGAAGAAAGCACTACAGGAGCTGTGCCTGCAAGCCTGATGCAGTTTGAAGCACGCCAAGATCTTTCTCAGGCTTTCACAGATCTGTAAAACAAAAGCCAGCAATGGGGGTGCTTCCTTTCTGAATCACAAGCAGCACCTCTCCTATGAAGACAGGCTGGGAGAGTTGTGGCTGTGCAGCCAGGAGAAGAGAAGGCTCTGAGGAGACCTTAGAGCTCCATTTCAACATCTGAAGGGGCCTTACAAGAAGGCTGGGGAGGGACTGTTTAGAAGGGTCTGTGGGGATAGGATGAGGGGCAATGGTTTGAAACTGGAGCCAGGCAGAATTAGGTTGGACATCAGGAGGAAGTGCTGCACAATGAGAGTGGTGAAAGACTGGTACAAGTTGCCCAGAGAGGTGGTGAAGGCCCCACCTCTGCAGACATTCAAGATCAGACTTGATGTGGCCCTGGGCTGACTGCAGGGTGGTTGGACAAGATGACCTCTGAGGGTCCTTTCCAACATGATGCAAGCTGTGAAAGTCTTGTATCCACCAAATTGCAGGGTCAAGCCTTGTAAGAGCCTGCTCAGGGAAGTGGTGGAGTCCCCATTCTCTGAAGGTATGTAGGTGTGATGCTGAGGGACATGGTTTAGTGGCCACCTGGCAATGCTGGGTTAACAGTTGCACTCAATGATCTGCCTGTTCAGAGGCAGGCATCTCCTGGCACATCTGCTCTTCCACATCCTCTGAGGGAAAAGCTCTGCTGCTTTATTTAGCAGATCCATTGATCAGCCAGCTTTGGAGCTGGCAATTACAGCTCAACAGTGTTGACACAGCGAGGGCTTGGGCAAAGAGTCTGCAAGAGGAACAGGCTTTAAGCAGAGGCATGGGTAGCTTTCTGCCATCTCATAGGAGGTGAGTGCTAAGCTCTAGGCCAACATGAGACAACCTTCACAGCCACTCATGGCTTCTTCAGCTTGCAAAATTCTGACAGCAATTTCTTTTAAGGCAGTATGCAGCATGTCCAGAGAAGGGCAACAAAGATGGGGAAGGGTCTGGAGAACAGGGCTGGGGAGGAGCAGCTGAGGGAGCTGGGGGTGTTCAGCCTGGAGAAGAGGAGGCTGAGGGGAGACCTCATTGCTCTCTACAGCTCCCTGAGAGGAGGCTGCAGTGAGGTGGGGCTTGGTCTCTTCTCCCTAGTCTCAGGTGATAGAAGAAGATGAAATGGCCTGAAATTGTGCCAGGGGAGGGTTAGGTTGGAGAGGAGGAAAAAATTTCTTTGCTGGAAGAGGGGTCAGGGAGTGGAACAGGCTGCCTGGGGAGGTGGTGGAGTCCCCATCCTAAAGGTGTTTAAGAATCCTGTGGCCATGGCACTTTAGGCTGTGGTTTAATGGCCACGGTGGTGCTTGGCTGACAGTTGGACTTGATTTTAGAGATCTTGTCTAACCCAAACAGTTCTATGATTCTATTTCTTGTTAAGAGGCTAAGCTAATACAAAAATCTTGCCCACCTTAAGCATTTAGCCACCCAATAAAATGATTCAGGATTTATTTTTGTTTCACTATTTAAAACTTGGCATATTAAAAGCTCACACAAATGTGAAAAGCTGCAGTCTCCAGATTTCCTCTGGATGAGAGCAAAGCACTGTCCTCTTCCCAAAGAAAAGATACATCTTCACCACCTTAAACTTCACATGAACTTTTAAAAGCTCTGACAGCTTGAATCATTAGATCTGGATTACTATCTACCCAAGAACAAGAATGTGCCTGTAGCTATGGAATTCAGCCTTCACTTGTTTCAAGTGTTGAAAATAGAATACCTACCCTTGGGCAAGTGAGATGACTGCTTCTGCTCCCAGCTTCCCACAGGAAAGTGGTGTTCACTGATCAGCAGAGTCACTAAATGAGGAAGTCAAAGTGGGCCAAACCCATTTCTCATCTTACAGAACTTATGGTTGAATGTTGTAGAGCTGACTGAAGTTTCTCCCCTAGCAAACGGGACAAGATCACCTCACTTTTCCTGTTGAAATTCAGCAGCATTCCCTGTTTGTGTGTTATGCCTGGATGGTTTCCTGGCATGGATGGACTCTGGCCAGGCTCCTCACTACACTTTACCATAGAATCACAGAATAGTTTAGGTTGGAAGGGACCTTCAAGATCATCTAGTTTGTACTACTCTGCCATGGGCAGGGATGCCTCCCACGAGCCCAGGTTGCTCAAGGCCCCATCCAACCTGGCTTTGAACACCTCCAGGAAGGGGCATCCACAAAAGATTCAGACATTGCATTAAGTTGAAAGGGACTCTCAAAGGTCACTTTGTCCAACCCCCCCTGCAGGCAGCAGGGACACCTCCAACTAAATCAGACTGCCCAGGGCCACATCGAGTCTGATCCTGAGTGTCTCCTGGGACAGGGCTTCAATGACATCCCTGGGCAACCTGTTCCAGTATTCCACCACTCTCATTGTGCAGAACTTCCTCCTGATGTCCAGCCTAAATCTACCTTGCTCCAGTTTCAAACCATTCTCCTCCATCCTATCCCCACAGCCTCTTCTGAACAGTTCCTCCCTAGCCTTCCTGTAGGTCCCCTCCAGATACTGAAATACAGTTCTAATGTCTCCCTGGAGCCTTCTCTTCTCCAGGTTGAACACCCCCAGTTCCCTCAGTCTATCTTCATAGCATAGACTTTATGACTAAAAGTCTGTCTACAGGTGGTAAAAGCAAGGTGAATGACAAAAATTCACACAACAGTTTACTGTTTGAGTACAATACCACAACTCTACCTCATTCACCCTGCAACTGGAATCTCCTTAAGTTCCTAAATTATTATGTTTATAATACCCTTCACATTTCCAAGAAATGAGGCTTCTAACCAAGTTAAAACATGGAATACATTTACATGGAATAGGAAGGGTGGGGAGAAGCACTGAAAAGCCCCTTGAAACACAGAATCATGGAATTGTTTTGGTTGGAAAATACCTCCAAGGCCATCAAGTCCAACCAAAAATCTGAGGCCACCATGGCCATCACACCATGTCCCCGTGTGCCATGGCAACAGGTTTCTTAAACACCTCCAGGGATGGGGACTCCACCACCTCCCTGGGTAGCCTCTGCCAGTCCCTGACCACTCTTGCAGCAAGGAGATTTTTCCTCATCTCCAACCTAACCCTCCCCTGGCACAATTGCAGGCCATTTCCTCTCCTTCTGTCACCTGGCAGTAGGGAGAAGAGCTCAACCCCCACTTCACTCCAGCCTCCTTTCAGGGTGCCCTGACCACTCTCTCGAGTATTTTTGGAGTACTTTTCCTCATGGAAAGGTTTCTACAGCAAATTCCACCAAATTCTTTACACTTGAAAATTACTCCAGGTGCCTCGAAAGATCTCCAGAAGTCTGTGACCTCAGATTTCAACCTGCAAAACCGAAGGGCCTTACATTTAGTACGCAGCTGAACAATTCCTGACTGCAGTATTAACCACCCTCCAAGATTCAGTACTTCACTAATTAGTAACAGCACGCAGCAGATGCAAGAGCAGTTTTAGAAGCTGTGCTCTTCCCCATCCCCTTCTGCTTTCACCACCTGGAGGTCCCATCACAAGTTCTGAAGCCTGTTCTGCATTCCACAGGTTATAAGTTTGCATTCCTTCCATCACATGAGAGATTCACTTGACCAAACAGCAACACCTCTATCTAAGGTAGGCAGCACTTCAGGGCTTGTTTGAAAATGTGAAATGGATAAATTGTAACTTTCCACCCAAAAGATTTAAACAGTCTCAGGAAGCTCATCTCAGATGCATTTAGGACTTTTCACAAGGGCTTGTTGTGGCGAGGGGGAATGGATTGAAGCTTGAGGAAGGGAGATTTAGCCTGGGTATTATGAAGGAATTCTATGCAGTGAGGGTGGTGAGACACTGGGACAGGCTGCCCAGGGAGGATGTGGCTCTCCCTGGAGGTGTTCCAGGCCAGGCTGGATGAGGCAACCTGGGCTGGTGAGTGGTGTCCCTGCCCATGGAACTGGATGATCTTTTAAGGTCCCTTCCAACCCAAACTGTTCTATGAAGGGCTTGTAGTGATAGAAGGAGGGGGAATGGCTTTGAGCTGGAAGAGAGGAGATTTAGACTGGAGATTAGGAAGGAATTCTATGCAGGGAGGGTGGTGAGACACTGGCAGGGAATTTGCCCAGGGAGGCTGTGGCTGTCCCCTCCCTGGAGGTGTTCCAGGCCAGGCTGGATGAGGCCTTGAGCAACCTGGGCTGGTGGGAGGTGTCCCTGCCCATGGCAGGGGGTTGGAACTGGATGAACTTAAAAGATCTCTTCCAACTCGACCCATTTATGAACCCGTGAATCTCTCCAGCAAGCCAAGAGGCGCAGAGTGGCTGCTGTCAGTTTGAGATGCTGATGTCAGTGGCCAGGATTGCTCTGCTGAAGCTGGGCAGGGCTCTGGAGCAGCTGCAGTGCCATAGCAGAGCAGGCACACACGGCAGGCACACACAGGATGTGGTTTCACGGTGAGTTTAGGAATATCCCAGCCCACACTACTGCCAGAAGCTCCAGCCCTGTGCCCTGGCCTGCACCAGTGCTCACACTCACCTGACTTCAAGGTCAGGGGACAGTCCTAGATGAGAACTGGTGACAGGGAAGACACTGGCAATGGTGCCGGTTCCTCCTGAAGGTCAAAGGGGTGACAGGGACTGCCCCTTGCCAGCACAGCACAGGCTCACCAGCTCAAATCAACTGTGGAGACTCTTCTCCTCACTCCTATGCTCATCCTGGGGGGAACAAAAGCATGGCTGCACCTTCTCTGGGAGGCCCCCGCTGAAGATTGCCACCAGGGACCCCTCCTCAGCCTTCTCCCTTCCAGGACAAGCAAAGCCACCTCACTCACCCTCTCCCCACACATCACAGCACAGCCCCTAAGTGGCTCAGTGAGCCTTTGCCAGCCTCTCTTGTCAGGACACCATTTCGGATGCAGCCTCACAAACACAATGGAAGCCAATAGTCTGCCAGCCATGCTCTTGCCCAGGCAGCCCAGCACCAGCTAGTCCTCACCAGCACAGGACAACCCAGTGCTGACTCTGCAGGAACGTCCTACTGACCTCCTTCTCCAGCCCTACCACAGGGAGATGATCATCAGGCAGCCCAGGCAGCTCCAACTTCCCTGTTCACCCTCACCCCAAGGATCTAGACCACCCAGCAGCCCGACCACCACAACCCAGCAGCAGATGCACATCACCATATCCAGCTACTCCCAGCTGCTGAAGCAAGGAGGAAAACCCTTCAGTAATGTTTTTGCTTTGCCAGCTCAGTGATGCTCAGGAGGGGCTTTTGGCAATTCCCCGTCAGCAGCATGAAGCAGCCTTGTTTTATGATCCCTGCCTCAAAGTAATAGGTATTTACTTTGTCCTCTTGAAAGCATTTTGCACATGGGTTTACATACTGCTATCTTTAGTCTCCAGATTCATTTCTCTACCTTTAGATTTGACAACAGATTCATAGAATGGTTTGGGTTGGAAAGTTGGAAAGGATCTTAAAGATCCTCCAGTTACAACCACCCCCCTGCCATGGGCAGGGACACCTCCCACCAGCCCAGGTTGCTCAAGGTCTCATCCAGCCTGGCCTTGAACACCTCCAGGGGAGAGGTTCCTGGAGGTGTTCCACAACCTCCCTGGGCAACCTGTTCCAGTGTCTCGCCAAACAGAATGAGAACACCAAGCTTCAGGTCTACACAAATTCAGCATTTTTGTTTCAGAGTGAGTAGTTCACTTGCCAAAAAAAAAAAAAAAAGTCCCCTCAAGCATCCACTGCCTTGCAGTTTTATATCAGTTAAACTCATTTTCTTTCCTTAAGTTCACACTGACAGCTTTAGAGTGTCAAACTTCACATAACCAAGACAACCTCTTCTGAACAATTTTGGTAATATGGTTTGAGGTGCTGCTGTCCAGTGTCAGGCAATGCCAAGCTGAATAATCATATCATAGAATGGTTTGAGTTGGAAGGGACATTAAAGATCATCTAGTTCCAACCAGCCTGCCACTAGATCAGGTTTGCCTAAAACTCCATCCTACCTGGTCTTAAACACTTCCAGGGAGGGGGCATCCGGGGCAACAAGGAAAAGTCCCATGTGAATTGTTCACTCACAGAAAATATCCTCAGTGTATGTCTCATTGCTTTACACGCTGGTTTTTTCATTTTTTTCTACTAAAACTCCTTTAAAAAGATTCCTGGAACCTGGGGTAAGCACTGAGTGGCTGTCCCCATCTGAAGGATAGTTCTATTACAAATGCCTCCACTAACAAACCAACTAACACCACAAAACACACAAACAAAAACCAAAACAAAACAAATCCAGAAGACCATGCTTTCCTCAAAACCTAGATAACTTGGTGCCTCAGTACCAAATCTTTTTAAACTCACTTCAGAAATCCAGCTCCAGTTTAGAAACCAAGGTCTAGATCTGCAGTCAGCACAGCCAGCTCTGTTACCAAAACATGCTGGAAATGGACTTTGGAAGCTGTTAATGCAGCTCCCCATGCAAAGTGAGCTCACTGCAGAATGTGAAAATCCCTGCCACTGTTAAGTGCCTGCATTTCAGAGCTGAGGTAGGTGAACACAAGCTGAAATTATCCCAGCTGCTAATAAAGCAGTTGTGCTAACAGGGCTAGAGCACCTTTCCTCCCCTCCCCAGCTGTTAAGTTTCAACTATGTATATTTGAAAGCCATCTGGCACAGATCCTGCCAGCCAGTTTAAATCATTTCATCTTTCATCCAGCCTCAGCAGAATGAGGCTGCTAGACACTACTCTAAATTAAGTATTGATTTGCATTGTATTCCACAGGCTCCATCAAGTTTTGCACCAGCTTCAGTTCCCGAGGGGAGAAGAACTGGCAGACCCAAGTGATGCAGAGCAATTTAACATGTGGTATCAACAGTGAGAGCAGCAGCACCTAAATGGAAGTGAAAAAAACCCTGCTCAGCAAGATCCTGCTTTAGTCTCTACCACATCTAAACAGCCAGGAGAGGTTCCTCAGATAATTCAAGGGCTAACCACACACAGCAGCAAGAAATGGGTAGAAAAGATGACATCTTCTCAGTCAGATCTAAAAAAACCTCAGAAACCAGTTAGGATGCACAGTGACAGGCACTTTCTCATTTCCTCCCCTGCAGTATCAGAAGGCATAGAGCTAATGTAATTTTTTTTTAATGTTTTATTTAAAGCAAAGATCTTTATGGATAGATCCAAATAATCAGTTCTGGAAAGCCATCAGTTGAAGGCTGGCACTCAAAACTACTCTTTGATCTACTGGCAGAACAGTAACTTCAAGTTCTTCTACATGAAAAGATTAACACTCTGTAGGGGATGATTTCACGTGATGGTGATCACACCAGGAGGAACTTTCCCACACCACTGAGCTGAAGACCTGGGCTGCTTACCCTTGTGCAAGCTTCACTTCTCACCTTGGACAGCCCAGTTTGGGTGTGAGGACTGCATGAACACAAATCATCTACTGCTGCAGCAGGCAGATGTAAAGAAGCAGAGATGGCACAAAGGAGAGGGGAGTTATGGAGCAGCCCTGGGCAGGATGGAAATGAAAGTAGCTATGAGGTCACCTCAGTCATCCT
Source organism: Indicator indicator (assembly GCF_027791375.1). Classification (NCBI taxonomy): domain Eukaryota; kingdom Metazoa; phylum Chordata; class Aves; order Piciformes; family Indicatoridae; genus Indicator; species Indicator indicator. The sequence continues at coordinate 2,226,889 of NC_072023.1, read as the reverse complement.
ATGAAATTTTCCACTCATAGTGACAAACCAAACAGACCAAGTACAAATAAAATCTCTTAGATTATGCCAATCAACACAGCAGCTTCAGAAGCCAGAACTTCAGAATATTAAAGAAAAAAAAAAATCAAACATCTACTAACAAAACTACCTAGCAAGTCTTTTGATCAGGACTTAAAAGCCCTTTTAAAGGATCTCTTGAAACACCTACCACACAACCCCAAATGTTTTCCAAGCTTTGACAGCCACAGTGGACATTCTCCTAGTTTTTTGTTTGTTTTTTTTTTGTTTTGTTTTCACAATATTCTGCAAGTATTCCTAAAAACAAAAACAAAACAAACAAACAAAAAAACAACCCCACACCAAAAGTTTGCAGTAGCTACAGGACTCCTTTTCTGCTAGTGGCTCCGTACTTCAATAAAGAGCATAGAACTAGGGCTCCTGTGGTAGAAAAAGTCCATCAAACAGCTATTGTCTTTTCTTCCTCCTTTTTTCATGTGGAGCTATCAGTTGGTTTTGATTTTTTTTCAATCCAGATCAATATTCTCATTTGCTTTGCAGATGGAAGCTTATTCTATCAGCAGCAGCATAGAACATAGAGTTGTTTGGATTGGAAAAGACCTCAAAGATCAAGTCCAGCCTTCAGCCTAACACCACCAGGGCCACTAAACCATGTCCCCAGGTGCCATGTCCACACTCTTCTTGAACACCTCCAGGGATGGGGACTCCACCACCTTTTCTTTTCCTTTAAAGAAATCTGTTCTCACTTAAGACCCAAAACTTCTTGATTTTATTAGAGATGCAGTAGTTGAGGAAGCTGAAATAGACACCACAAGCAACACATCCTTGTGTTTGCAGCAATCCTGGAAAAGCCACATGTAGAAGCCACCAGCCAGCTGTCAAGTAAGTACAAAACCAGTTGTGTGATGTCTCTGTGAGGGCACATTTGTAACACTCCAGCAAAAGCAGCATTTATTCCCACTGGTACAGGTACCGTCAAGGTGCTCAAGATCATCTTGGATTCACAAATCTTCTAATGAATACCAGACTTTGAGACTCAGTGAAGACAAGCAGGAGGAGACCACACCACTGTGAACCTTGGGGTTGAGTCCCAGGAAGGTGCTTAAAGCAAGAGCAGCTGAATCATCTTTTCTGCCTTGAGATGGGGTTTGTTGCTATCAGCCATGCAGAGCACACAGTACATCCCAGGTCTCCTCCTTGTGGACACTGTACACCAGGTGGTCAGAACCCAACAGTGTTGTATTCCCTGCTGCCACCTTATCTTTCTTTGAATATGAGGGCACAAGTAAGGGTAGCAGATTACAAGTGATAGGCTCCACAGAAGGGTGTTTTAAGAACATGGTGTTTCCTCTGCTCACTGACAGTTGAATTGCCATCCAGCTCATAAGCAATATTAAAAAAACCCAAACAACTAAGACATGCAGATCACTGAAGTCCACCATAAGTAGGAGGCCCTGCAGGAACTTACCTCTCACCTCCAAAGCAGTATCAGAAAATTTCAAGAACACTACCACCTAGAAAGGTTGGACCAGATGATCCTTGGGGTCCCTTCCAACCTGGACTTCAGTGATTCTGAAAAAAAAAAATCATCAATGAGCCAACACTAACTACCCCTGTGTGGCAAAACCTTTTAAGTGGCAAAAGCAGGCAGACTTAGTAGCCAAAAGCAAAAGTTATGAACTCTGTCATCTTCAGAGCTGTCCATGAGCTCCTTATCTACATAGTAGAGCTGCGAGCAGCAGTAAGGGGAGGCTACACCCTCTTCCTTAGTCGATCTGCCCCCAAAGGCAAGGCAGATATTATTTGTGTGTCTTCTAATAGCATGGGACACACTAGCTCTTACAGGGCAACAATTTGGATTTACTTTCAGAGAAAAAAAAAATAGAGAGAGAAAATCCTAGAATGGCTCAGGTTGGGAGGGACCTCAGAGATCATCTACTCCAACCTCTCCACCATGGGCATGGACACCTCTCAACTAGACTCAGCTGCTCAAGGCCTCATCCAACCTGGCCTTGAACACCCCCAGGGAAAAGACATTCACAAACCTTCCCGAGCAACCTATTCCAGAGTCATACTGAAGAGCTTCCAAAGGTCCACTCTAACCCTACTCCCCCTCAGCTTCAAACCATTCCCCCTTGTCCTGTCTCTAGACAACCTCACAAAAAGTCCCTCTGCAGCCTTCCTGTCAGGTACTGGAAGGCAGCTCTAAGGTCCCCCCAAAATCTTCTCTTCTCTAGGCTGAAAATTCAGTGATCCTTCTTGCAGGTCCTCCTACGTTTTCTTTACATTTCTTCTCCCACCAGCCCTTTGAAATCCCAGCTGAGAAAGCCTCATGCCTACTTCCCAATTCACCAAAATTAAACTAATAACACCTCCTGCTGTCATCTGTCAGTTAGAGTAAGATGTAGAAGTGGCAGGAGAAATCACTTTCAGAAGGTTTCACTGGAATATGAATAGCCTGAAAAGGCAGATCCCTTAGATTTACTGATCACAGCAGGTGAAACCTGTCATACAAAACTAGAAGCTCATTTTTATAAACTGAGTTTGAAAGCCTGATAATTTAGAAATCAAAGACAAATTGGGACAATATCACTCTGTTGAAACCACATTTGGTGTGTAAAAAGGTGCAACTCTTCCAAGAGGACTTAGTCTAATCTTTTGCTTGTTGATTTCATTCTATGTTCTCTCCCAGAAATCCTTCTCCTGTACCAATTATCACTGTTTCTGCCTGCTTCAGAGATGCTCAACCCACTTCTAGTTTTTACATGCAGATAAAGACCTCCTGAACAACAACAAAAAATCCTTCCTTCCCTATTTTTTATCACTGTGCAATCAGCAGACAAACTCTTTTCCACTATTTGAAGCCAAAAGGAGATGAAAACATTAATGACAGTTGCCTAAAAGTGAAAAAATCCAATCCTAAAAAAGCCATTTTGGACTCAGCTTAATAATTCTTAATGCTTGTGAGAAATATTCATCAAGCATAGGTGCACTTTTCTAACAGGCAAAGGTATCACCTCATGTCCCGCGCTCTCTGTGCTCTTCTATCAGCTTTCTAAGGCATAAAAATTAGGCTTTCGAGAGAAAATCCAACAGGTTTGGGGAAAAAAATAACAGCCATTAAAATAAACTAACAATAAAAATAATAATAAAGTAAAACAATTATAAACTATAATAAAAACTAAAATAAACTACAATACTCCTAATAAACTACGATACTCCTAATAAATTACAGTACTCCTAATAAACTACAATACTCCTCATAAACTACAATAGAACTAAAAAGAATAAAAATAAAAATAAAAATTAAGTAAAATTAAATACAAATAAAAACAAAACAACAAAATATATTTCAATAGCAATTAACAGTAATAAATAATAACAACCCCCCTTCAGACTGTTGCATATGCTACAGCAAGTCAGTAGGCAAAGCCAATCTTAAGCTTTTAAGGCAAAAATATTGCAGCCTCCAGGTTTTATCTGATTCTTAATTAAAATATTTGACAGAGAAAGATCACCACCTCCTGAACAGCAGCCTTTATTATTATTATTATTCATCTTGAGATGAGCTTAGAACACTAAAAAAGCACAAATTTAGAAATATTTTTGCAGTTTTATCGATCCCTTTGGAAGAAAGGATGCATTTCTCTACCAAAATCTGCTAAAGCTTCAATGAAGCTTCTTTCCTTCATTTCTGAAGATAGCTGCATCTAAATATTCTGGTGGATTATTCTTCATTTGATTAAATTCTGCTAATTGAAACCCTGAGAGATCCTCATTGCCACCCCCACCCCCCAGTGTTATTTTCCCTTAATAAAAAAAAAATAAGAGAACATATATTAAAACAAACAGTTCAAACACTGAAAGACATCACTGAGGTCACATTTCAGCTGTAAAGAATGCTCGGTGCCATTAATATTTAGTTTACCTTAATGGAAGAAATTTGAGTTAGAAGATCCTTCAGGTTATCTTGTCCACCCCTCCTGTCAAGGGAGACTTGCTTGCTATGGCAGATTATTGATTGCTTTGCCAAGTCCATTTTCAACTTGTCAGTTAATATTGAGCTTTAAATATCTGAAATGATGGCAAAGTTGGTGGGTTTTTTGTTTCTTTGTTTGTTTTTTTTTTCCCTTAAAGCATCCATTTTTTGAGGTGGTTTCAGCAGATCCAACCTACATTTTTTTTTCCTTAAAATCTTATGTCTCCAGTTTATATTCCTCTTTTCCAAATAAACTCAGACCATGTTTCTTTCTCCTTAAAATCTTAACCTTACAACTGTCTCCAGGTGATCATATTCTTATTTTCCAAATTAACAGTAAGAAAAAAAAAGAGGCAATTACTCTAACGATTAGACCTTCCTGACTGAGCTGCAAGACATTTACAAGCCTCTCAGTTTCCTGTTAAGCTTCCACCGCATGGTTTAGAGGTTCTCAATTTTAACAGCTGACAGAAGTTCTCTGTATTGTGGTCCACTTTCTAAATGAGATTCTAATATTAGACTGCAAAGCATTTTTAATTGGTAGAATCACTCCAGTTATGGGGATCCTTTACTTTTATCCCTATGTAATGCAACTTTGTGAGAAACCAATCCAGTTTACCCCACGTTAACGTGACACTGGTCTGGTTTCTGCTTAGTATGCAATAGTGAGTCACTGAGTGTCCATGCACGGAGCACAGCCACAATTCCCTTTGGAATGAGATGTGATTGTATCATTTTAGTCACCTACATCAGCAGCAGCACCTTGCTCTGAACGAGCTGAAGTTGAAATGTTGCAATTCAGCACCCAGATGGCAAGACTGGCTTGGAAAAAAACCTGCAACTGTCTCTACGGAACAAATGTTCTCCCCATTTCCTTCAGGTAACCCAGCCTGATGGGTTATTCTCCACTCAACTGCAAGAGCAGCAATACATCAAACCACTCAACAAGGCAGACCAGAAACTTGGTCTGCAGACCAGAAACTTCACATCGAAATGTGCAAGGTTTGTTGTTTTGTTGGGTTTTTTTTTTTCCCTCCCTGAATTCAGTGACCACTTTTTCCACTGACACCGAGAGAGTTTCCATTCATTATGCCCGAAGTATTAAAGTCCTAGTACACTGGAAGCTGTTCCTGCCAAAACAGCCAACAAGCTTCAAGATACCCAAAAGTTCACTTTTGTTAGAATTCACCGTTTGGATCTAAGGTAATCTTTAAGTTCCCTTCTAACCCAAACCGTTCTATGAATCTATGAATTTGTGGTGTTTGGAACAAATCCTTGAAGTCCAACAAACAGGGAGGAAGGGTAGGAGGGAGGGAGGGAGGGAGGGAGAAAAAAAATGGCACTGGTTGTAGCTAGAGCTATCACCTTCTGAATATGCCATTTGATGACCCAAAATGATAGCAAGTTATCTAGCCAAGCTCTTGTCAAACACCATTTCAACTCGAATTCATTAGGATCCACAAGTGCTTTAACGACGCAGCAGCTAGGTGGTGGTTTTCCAAAGGCACACTCAGCAAGTCAGGACTGTCAGTCGCTCACGATGCAAGACACGCTTCACAGGTACCTTTGGCTTGGGGACCTCACTTCCAAAAGGGGAGATTATTTTAATATTCACCTAAACCAGTCACTGTTGAACTGGATACCAGTGCAAACATTCTCAGAATGATGGCTGAAGACATTTTAAGGTATTATCATCAGCACCTTTATTATCTAGCTCCTTTATTCTCACCAGACCTTCAGAAGAAAGCTTCAGCACCTGGGATTACAAATTACAGAGTACTGCACATAATAGATATTTAAGGTTTCTGCATGGGGGAATACTATACTGACAAGCAAAAGACCCCTGAAAATCTGTTACTGAGCATCTTTCTTCCTCCCCTTTCTTCTCACACAGTTTAAGAAGTGAAACGGCAAACAAAACCAAAAACAAAACCAAAAACACCCCAACATTTAAATGTAAGTAAGGATCGATACGGAATGTGGAAGATGCCCAGCACTGCACACACTTCCACTAAAGGTGGCCAAATAGATTGTCCCTCTGATAGAAGACCCTGGGCTAGACTCACCCACAAGCTCCCGACCTCCAAATGCTTCTCGCTGCTTAGCCTGACCCCGCTCACCGCTCCGGTATCCACAGCTCACGCCATGAGCACCGCTCACGACTACCTCTACCCATCAGCTTTCCAAGAGACCTTCCTCCCGCGATCCCCAACCCTTCCGACCCCAGCCCGAAAGGCTCCGGCGGCGGGAAGCTCGGGCACGCGGTGGGGCGGACACTCGCCCTCCCATCGCCCCGCTCCGCTCCCTCCCGCACCCAGCACCGGTCATGCACCGCTGCAGACTCCGGCCCGCTACCGAACTCACGTGGTGCCACATCCAAAGGTTACCGGGACACGGCTGACACCGCCGTTACAGGCGCTTCCAACCGCGGAACGGTCCCGCACAGCTTCGCGCTCACCCGCGGCGCGACGCCCCCGGCGGCTCTGCGGTACCGGCTACCAGAGGGGAGTCGCATCCTCTCCCCTTCAGCGTCGGTGGACGAGCAGCCCGGCCAGGCATCGATAAATCAAAACAGCCCGCCCGCTCCGGCCGAGAGAGGCGTACGACCTAGCCGCGGCCAAAAAACACCGCCCCGGGGGCGCGGCGAGGGATGAGACGCCGGCGGGGAAGGCTGCGCGGCTGCCGGGCTCCCGACCTCCGCGGGGCGGCGGAGAAGCGCCCGGGATGTCGGGGTCGTGCAGCCGTAGCGGGCTAATACCGGCTACTTAACCCGGCGGAGGCTGAGCACCACCTTAATCCGTCGAGTTTGCACGACCCCCACCCCGCCTACGGGGGGCTGCGGGGCCACGGCGTGCCCGGCCGCGGGGTTCCGCGGCGCTGCCGCGCCCGGCGGCTACGCTCCCTTGGAGGCACAGCCCCGCATCCGCTGCCCTCAAGGTCACGCCGCGCCCCGGCTGCACGACCAGGTGCGCGCTCCCGTTACCTGCGGGGAAAAACCGGCCGAAGCCTAGAAGAGCAGCAGCCAACCCCACAGCCGCCGGCCCCGCTGCCTCCCCGATGGGAGCCCGGCCACGGCCCGCAGCCCCGCGGCAGCGGATCAACGCTGCACCTGCCGCCGCTGCCCGTCCCGGCCAAGACAGGAGGAGATCTTCCCCAAGCCGCCGTCGCCGCCGCCACCACCGTGCTTACCTCGGCACCGCGGGGCCGATCCCGCCGCCGCCCAGCCGGGGGCCGGGACGAGGCACCCGGGAACCTGCCGCCGCCCGCCCGCTCGCCGCCGAGCGCACAAGGTCCCCGCGCTCCCCGCCCTGCCCACGGCCGGCCGGCCCCGCCGCGCCGCCCCCGCCCTGCGGCCGCGGGAGGAGGGCGGGAGAGGCGGCGGAGGCTGGGGGGAGGGGGGTGAGGAGGAGAAGCGACGACCGAATTGGGAAGAAGGGAGGGGGCACCGGCGCGGGGAGAGCCGGGGGAGGAGGAGGAGGAGGAAGGAGGAGGAGGAGAAGGGGGGGACGCAGACCGCCCGCTCCGCCCCCGTCGCCTCACCGGCAGGAACCAGCGATTCGCCCTCCTCGCGAGGGCTACCACCGCCGCTGCTCCCTGGGGACCTGCCCGCCTTCTTTCCCCTCGCACGCACCGGGTAGAGGCGATCACACCACCGGAGCCCCAGCGCCGCAGCACAACCGCTACGGGAGCCCCAGCACCACCGGGCAGGGCGGGGCGGAGCGCAACGATCCGCCCGCCTCTCTCCTCCTCTCCTCCTCCTCCTCCTCCACCCGTTCGCCCGCCTCGGTCACTCACTTGTCCGCTCCCGTCGCCGCCCCCTCCCCTCTCGGCGCCGCAAACCGCCGCCGGTCCCCGCCGCCCCCCCTCACCGCCTGCGGAGCGTCGGTCACATGACGGGGCCCCTCGCAGCGCCGAGAAGAGGAGGGGGGGGTCCCGACGTGCGGCGCCTTCAATGGGGGCGGAGGGGGAGGAGGACGGGGAGGGGCTCCGGTAGGCACGGAGCCTTCGGGGGCGGGGTCTGGCGCCTGTGCCCGCCCCCTCGGCGCTGCTATTGGGTGGCCGGGGGCATGACGCGCTTGTTTCCATGACGTAGCTGGGCGGGCCCGCGGCGTTTGATGGAGCCCGGCGGGCTCCGGGGGTCGGTGACTTTGCCACGAGCGGCTCCCGCGGGGCGGGGCGGCCTCTGTCGTATCGTCCTGTCCCCCCGCTTCCCCTCCCCCCGTGTCCCAGCCCTCTGGGTCGCAGGCCGCCGCCAGCCAGGGCCGGGGAATCTCCCGGCGGCGGCGAGTTCTGCGACAGAGAGGGGGGCGGGCGGCAGGCGGCAGCCGGTCCGCGGGGCAAGGCCGCGTCAGTTTGCCCGCGGTGGGCGGGGGCCGTGCCGGGGGTGGTGAGGTTGGGGAGGCGTGACCATGCGAGGCCTCCCTAACGGTTCGTAGCCCTCCTTTGCCCTCGGGGCCGCGGAGACGCCATGCCGTGCCGCGGTATCGGCTGACGGCCTCCCCCCGTCCCTGCCCTCTTTGCCGGGGACAGCTGGGCGGTGCTGAGCGCCAGCTCCGTGCCTCTGGGAGCCGCGGGGCCTCAGCGGCGGGCGCGGGGAGCACGGCGGAGCCTGGGCGAGGCTGTTGAGCGGCTGCGGGAATGAACCGGGCGGCCCCGAGGTTTCGGGTCCCCTATTGCAGGGAGGCTTTGAGGTGCGGAGCGGTGGGAAGCAGCGCGTTGGTTGTCGCTGTCGGTGGTGGGAACCGAGGAGCGGCGGGGCCAGCCTCTCGTTAGCCGTGCCCGCCTCTCGGGGAGCTCTGGCAGCTTCCGCGGGAGGACGGGGAAGGTGTGGAGGCCGCGTATGTTCAGCACCTCCATGTCTTCGGCTGAAGGCTCTTCCGTTGGAGAAAGAAAAATAAATGGGGTTGTGAATGTTTGAGCCCCGGGGAGTTGTCCAGGGAGAAAACTGCCAGGAGTGGAAATTAAACTGGAAATGAAGGACCCTGATTTAAATTCTCCTCTGCCAATGCGGTAGATCACCCCCTTCCCACCGCAGGGAAAAAAATCCCCATCCATAAAGTAGACAGAATTCTAGAGCGCTTTGGGTTTTCCGAGCTTTGTTTTGCCATCCCGCCTCCCTTCTGCCTCAATGACTGGCCAGCTATGCCACAGGCTGGCAGGTTCGTTGAGCCTGCCAGAAATAACCCTGCTTGCTCTCCTTTGTTCCCCTTCAAACCCCGCTGCTGCCAGAGAAATGAAATGGAGAAGCTCTGTGGCACTTCTGTTGCAGACTCGAGACGGTGCAGAGCCTAGAGGGTTAAAGCAACAGGATGAAGTCAGCACAAAACAGCCCCACAAGGACTGGCAAATAAATAAATCATCCGAACTACACGATTAGCGCGGCTTGCCTGAGCTTCATTGTCTTCATTCTTTCTTACCTGAATGCCTGTTAACATTTTTCTCTCCTTGCTCAAGAGAGGCAATCAATAGCGGCTGTGAGCACTAAATGGTTCCTGCCCGTTTTGGATGGAGCTAAAAATACCTCCTTACCTCTCCAGATCTAGAGGTCAATTGAAAAATCAAAATACTGAGGTAAGCAGTCCTGCAGACTGTTCTGTTGTTCAGATTTCTCGCCATTCTTCCCAGAAGGAGAATATAAAAGTATCAGGACACGTATAAACCAAATTCTCTTACATTCTGCCTGCAGCTCAGCATCTTCCTCAGCAGGCTGATGGCTGTAGCTCAGAGAGGTTTCCCCAGGCACTTGGAAATGGCATTTCTCCATCCAGCTTCAGAAGAGTGGCAGATGTGTTCTGCACAGTTCTGTCATATCTCCTGGCTCTCAGGCAGACAAAATTAGCTTCGCTACAGTTAAGAAGGAGATGATGTGCTTAACGCATTGCAGTTTGGGTGCATGTCTCTACCTGCTTCCTTCTGGCTTGAGGGAAAGTAGGTAGATTGTGCTTCGGATCTTTGCCTGTGAAATGAGAATAATATCCTATATTCTTCGCAAGGAGGAAGTAAAGGTGGGAGGGGTGCATATCTACATTATGTTTCTGGGATACTGTGATTAGAATCATAGAATCGTGGAATTGTTTGGGTTGGAAGAGTCCAACCCAACACCACCATGGCTATCACACTATGTCCCCAAGTGCCATGGCCACAGGTTTCTTGAACACCTCCAGAGATGGGGACTCCACCACCTCCCTGGGCAGCCTCTTCCAATCCCTGACCACTATTGCAGCAAAGGCATTTTTTCCTCATCTCCAACCTAACCCTCCCCTGGCACAATTTCAGGCCATTTCCTCTCCTATCACCTGACAGTAGGGAGAAGAGACCAACCCCCACCTCACTGCAACCTCCTTTTACATAATTGTAGAGAGAATTGTAGAATTCTCTAAGTGGACATCTTCCAAGGCACAAATAAATTATTACTTACTGCTCCTGTTGCACTGATAGAGGGGGATAGAGTAAAACATGCAACACATAGAAGAAATTTCTCCTAGCTCTACAAAGTCTTCTCCCTGAGGCTATGATTTCTAAATGAAGTCCTGGAGCTACAACACTCTTCATGATTTTTTTTTTTTTTGTGAGAAAATAGGCACTCCTCTCGTTTCTAGAGGTTAGGACACGTAATTGACTGAGAGAAAACATTCCATGGAATGTAGGTCACCAACTGTAGACAGCAAGCAAAACCAAGATGCACACAGAAGTATTTCTGGAGAGCTTTCTTTGAACTTTTGAGGAAAAGTTGCCATTTCAGGGCAATTCAGCCTGGTTTGCAGATGATTTGGAAAGGCCACACCTGCCAATGAGTGACAATAGCTCAACTCATTCCATGCCCAGCACTCTAAGGACAGAGGTATTGTAGGTTTTAACAGAAGCAGAAAATGTTTCACAGGAGATTGTATAAGTGGGTTACCTGAATCTGATCTACTCACTATGAGACTTTTAACATGGAATCAGAGAATTGTTTGTGTTGGAAAAGGCCTCTAAGATCACTGAGTGCAACCATCAACCCAACACCACCATGGCCATCAAACCGTGGCACCAAGTGCCATGGTCACACATTTCTTGAACATCTCCAGGGATGGGGACTCCACCACCTCCCTGGGCAGCCTGTTCCAATCCCTGACCACTCTTGCAGCAAAGAAATTGTTCCTCAGCTCCAACCTTTTCCAAGGTTGGAAAAGAACTCGAGTCCAGCCTTCAACCCACCACCATGGCCATCAGACCATGTCCCACAGTGCCATGGCCACAGGTTTCTTGAACACCTCCAGAGATGGGGACTCCACCACCTCCCTGGGCAGCCTGTGCCAATCTCTGACCACTCAGTGCAGTTGACTGGGAGGGTTTGTTCAACATAACACTGCTGTCACCTATCTCCCTGAAGCTGCTATTAGCTGCAGAGTGCCTAGAGTTGGAAGGGACCTTAAAGGTCCTCCAGTTCCAACACCCCTGCCCTGGGCAGGGACACCTCCCAGCAGACCAGGTTGCTCAAAGCCTCATTCAGCCTGGTCTTAAACACTTCCAGAGGTGAGGCTTCCACAACATCTCTGAGCAACTTGTTCCAGTGTCTCACCACCCTCGGAGTGAAGAAGTTCTTCCTAATGTCCAATCTAAAATTGCTCTAGTTTAAAGCCATTGCCCCTTGTCTTCTCACCAGAGGCCCTTATAAAAAGTCCCTCCCCAGCTCTCCTGTGGCCCCCTCTCCTCAGAGCCTTCTCCAGGCTGAACAGTCCCAACTCTCACATCCTGTCCCCATAGGGAAGGTGCTGTCATCCCTCCATGCCTGTCCTGTATGGATGTACATTGGTCAGGTAGCTCACCCATCAAGCTGAGACACATAGAACTACAGAATCACAGAATGCCAGGTTGGATGGGACCCCAAGGATCATCTGGTCCAATCTTTCTAGCTGGTAGTGTGGCTGAAAGGAGCTGCCCCAGCACCCTGCCAAGCTGGGTCTTCAAACTGCCCAGTTGGGGGGGACTCCACCACCTTCCTTGGGAGATGATTCCAGTGTCTGACTGTTCCCATGGGAAACATTTTCTTCTGGAGTCCAATGGGAATCTCCCCAGCAGTAACTTGTCCCCATCACCCCTTGTCTTCTCCGTGGGACTCCTTGTACAAAGGGAGTGTCCATCCTTCTGGTAGCCACCCTTTATGTCCTGGTTCATAGCAGTAAGGTCTCCCCTAAGCCTTCCCTTCTCCAGGCTGAACACCCTCAGCTCTCTCAGCCTTTCCTCACAGGCCAGGCTGCCAGACCTCTGATCATTCTCCTGGCCCTTCTCTGGACACTTTCCAGCCTGTTCACATCTTTTTTGTACAGCATGGACTAAAACTGAACTCAAAACTTGGGAGTGTCCATAAGGATCAGCAAGATACAGCTCTGCTTTCTGAGGGTCCATGACAAGATAAAAAGTGTTAGTTCACGTGATTTATGCTCCCATGGTGATTTTAGACTGGCTACTTTTGCAGGCTTCTCTGCTGAACGTGGCTGCTGAAGTTGTGGTCTTATCTTGGAGAGCCTTTGGGCCAGATGATGTCAGTTTGTGAAGCTTCATTGATTTCTCTGGGTGTTGTGGGCCTGTTCCAGTTCATGCTGATTGAATGTCTGGTTCAGAACTTGTAAAGTTGTCATCTTCACCTCAGTGATCAAGTGACAACAATGATTTGTTTACTTTTCCACCCCTCCCCAAGATAAGAAGCAGCTATCTCCCTCCTGAGGCTAACATCACCACCACTGACCAGTCTGAGTCACCCTCTTGACTGGCAAAAATCAGTTTTAGGCAAAGTAAGTGTAGCCTCTCCTCTCCCCCATCACTGCCGGGTAATTGTCTTGAGGAGAAGGCTAAATTGCTTCTCAGCAATGCTACTTCAAAGTCCTTTGGATAAGAAAAGAGACAGCCTTGGGTTCCTTCAGCAAACATTAACATCTCTGCCCCTTGACCATTGCTCAAGATGGTTTTGAAACATTTAAGAGTCATTAGAGTTAAAAGCTCCCTTTTTGCATTTCCTTCAAGGAGGGGCACCAGGAAAAAAAAAAAAAACAAAAGCTACTACCTTATTCAGTTCATCATCCAACTCATAAATGACCCAAACGTACTTAAATAAAGGAGTTTTTTTTTTTTCTTCTTTCTTGATCAGGTATAGCTCTAAATCATTTTGGCTGATTTTAAGCTCCTAAGAAAAATATCCCACCCATCTAAAACGGCCTTTAAAACGATTAACAATCAGAGAATCACAGAATGGTAGGGATTGGAAGTGACCTCTGGAGATCATCGACCCCCCTCCCCCCTGCCAAGGGAGGATCACCTAGAGAAGGTCACACAGGAACATGTCCATATGGGTCCTGAAAGTCTTCAGAGATGGAGGAGCCTTTTGAACAACCCTAACCTGTACAGGTGCATGGTGGTGTCCCTCCCCAGGTGCAGGACTCTGCACTTAGCCTTGTTGAACCTCATGAGGTTCCCCTTTTGCCCAGCTCTCCAGGCTGTCCAGGTCTCACTGCAGGGCTGCACAGCCTGGTGGTGCATCAGCTGCTCCTCCCAGTCTTTGGTGGAGAATAAATCTGAAGAAGAGCCACTGAAGGAGCTTGGAAAAGAGTAGACAGAGGGGAGACCTCATTGCTCTCTACAACTACCTGAAAGGACATTGTAGAGGGCTGGTGCTGGTCTCTACTCCCAGGCAATTAGTGATAGAACAAGAGAGCTGTGACTGGGTAGGTTTAGACTGGACATTAGGAAAAATTTTTTTCCCAGCAAGAGTAGTCAGGGATTGGAATGTGCTGGGCAGGGAGGTGGTGGAGTCCCCAAGCCTGGATGTGTTTAACGGTGGTTTGGATGTGGTGCTTGGGGATATGCCTCAGGGGTGAACCTTGTAGAGAAAGGTTACTGGTTGGGCTCGGTGATCCTGGGGGTCTTTTCCAATCCTGAATGTTTCTGTGATTCTGTGACTTTCATTTTTCAGTCCCTTTGAGTAACCCAAGGTATTTTTAGTAACAGAGGTGTGAGCTTCAGTGATTGTTAAGCATCTGCAGCTCTCACTGAATCCAGCCTGAAGTGATGATAACCAAACTGTCAATATTTGGCCTGCTGTCGTTTACCAAATATTGTTTCTATTTTTTAAATCCACTCCTGGCCTAACCCAAAGCGTCTTTACTGCTGGACAACGTGTGGCAGCCTAAAAATAACCTCCAGGAGTCTTCTTGCTTACATGTGCCCATAACATGATGTATTTAAACTCTGCTAGTTCGATACGAGGCTGCTGTGTTATCTAACTGATAAGAGGGACATAGGCAGAGGAACATCCTATTGATCTTTTGTGCTAGCACAGAACAGAGGGAGAGAGAGTTGATGCCACAAAACCTCAGTTGGCTTTGATTTACATAGATTCATAGAATAGTTTGGGTTGGAAGGGACCTGGAAAATCAGCTAATCCCAGCTCCCCTGGCATGGGCAGGGACACCTTCCACTAGCCCAGGTTGCTCATGGCCTCATAGGAGCTAAGTAGCAGCATTCTAATGAATATTGAAGAGTTTGGTTCTCCTCACTTTAATATTTACAGTTGTTTTATTAAGGGTTCATCTGCTGGAAAGCAGCTCCATGGGGAAGGACCTTGGAGTCCTGGTGGACCAGAAGTTCTCCATGGGACAGCAATGGGACCTTGTGGCCAAGAAGGTCAAGGATATCCAATTAAGAATGTGGCCAGCAGGTCAAGGGAGGTTCACCTCTCCCCCTTTACTCTGCCCTGGTGAGACCACATCTGGAGTATTTTGTCTGGTTCTGGCCTCCCCAGTCCAAGAATGACAGAGAACTACTGGGGAGAGTCCAATGGAGGCTACAAGGATGCTGAAGGGACTCCAACATCTGTGTGATGAGGAAAGGCTGAGAGCCCTGGGGCTGGTTAGCCTGGAGGAGAGAAGGCTGAGAGGGGATCTGAGCAGTGTGCACAAATACCTTAAGGGTGGGTGTCAAGAGGAAGGGACCAGGATCTTTGCAGTGGTGTCCTGTGATAGGACAAGAGGCAATGGACACAAACTGGAACCCAGGAAGTTCCACCTCAGCATGAGAAGAAACTTCTTTGTTGTGAGGGTGCTGGAGCTCTGGTACAGGTTGCCCAGAGAGGTTGTGGAGTCTCCTTCTCTGGAGACTTTCAGGACCCACCTGGACACGTTCCTGTGGGGTGGAAGGGAACTCTGGAGATCATGAAATCCAGCCCTGCTGCTATCAGTGAAATAAAAGGTGTCATAAATTAAATTCTTGACTATGAGGCTGGTGAGAAACTTGAATGGGTTGCCCAGAGAAGTTGTGGATGCCTCATCCTTTGAGGTATTTGATCCCAGACTGGATGAGGCCTTGAGCAGCCTGGTCTAGTGGGAGGTGTCCCTGCTCATGGCAGGAGGGTTTGAACTAGATGACCTCTAAGGTCCCTTCCAACCCAAACCATCCTATAAATCTATGTAAACCAAAGCAAAGATTCTATTATAAATCCAAATTTACCTAAATTATGTTTCTAAAATTAATATGATTTTTTTTTTTTTAGTGTTTAAGACAGATCTTGCATTCTTATGCCATAAACATCAGTGCCATGGTCTATTTCTGCTTGGCTTTAGTCACACCAGTTATGTTTTTGTTTGTTTTTCAATGTGACTCATGAGGTTTCTCCATGCTTCTTATACAATGCTTCTTCCTTCCTGATAATAGAACTATGGAATGGGTTGGGTTGGAAGGGGCCTTCAAAGAATGCCTATTTGTTCTCTATTTTTGGATTTCTTTTCCATTGTGAACTCTAAATTCTATAAATTTAGTTGAAGGCTGGAGGATCTCTTTAATTAATACAACTATTACAGAGTAAGTACCATGTTTAGCTCTATAGTCAATGTCTTTGGGGTAATAACCTTTAGTATTTGTTGCTTTCATTTCATTCTTCTGGTGTTCCTATGCTGTGGTGCATTCTGGGCATTAATTGTGTCTTATTGCAAAGCCAAACAGAGTCATGTTTCAGAGACTCACAGATTCATGGAATGGTTTGGGTTGGAAGGGACCTCAAAGATCATTCGGTTCCAACCCCCTGCCATGGGCAGGGACACCTCCCACCAGCCCAGGCTGCTCAAGGTCTCACCCAGCCTGGCCTTGAGCACCTCCAGGGAGGGGGCATCCACAACCTCCCTGGGCAACCTGTTCCAGTGTCTCCCCACCCTCATTGGAAAGAATTTCTTCCCAATCTTGAGTCTAAATCTCTCTTCCTCAAGCTTCAATCCATTTCCTCTCATCCTCACACTACAAACCCTTGTAAAAAGGTCCCTCCCCAGCTTTGTTGTAGGTCTCTTTCAGGTACTGGAGGACCATTTCCCTGAGGAAGAAGTCGTTTTGAGCTCCATGATCTTGAAGATCTTTTCCAACCCTAATGCTTCTCTGAAGCTTCCACCTTGTCCCAATCAAATGCAAGGAGTCAAAGCTGGTATTTGTGTAAACTGTGGGAGGCACAGAAAAGGTTGCTGGGGATTAGGGGACTTGAGCATCTCCCTATGAAGAGAGACTGAGAGCCCTGGGGCTGTTTAGTCTGGAGAAGAGAAGACTGAGAGGGATCTGATCAATGTCTATCAATAGCTGAGGGGTGGGTGTCAAGGGGAGGGGGCCAGGCTCTTTTGGGTGGGTCACAGTGATAAGACAAGGAACAATGGGTTCAAACTTGAACAGAGAAGATTTCAGCTCAACATGAGGAGAAACTTCTTTACAGTGAGGGTAACAGAGCCCTGGAACAGGCTGCCCAGGGGGGTTGTGGAGTCTCCTTCTCTGGAGACTTTCCAAACCCACCTGGATGCATTCCTGTGCAGACTACCCTAAGTGCTCCTGCTCTGGCAGGGGGGTTGGACCTGATGATCTCTTGAGGTTCCTTCCAACCTCTGATATACTGTGAGACTGTGATACTGTGATTCAGGTGTGCTAAAGCAATGTTGCTGTGCATTGATTAAGACAATCTGCCAACTTTTGATTGTGTTTAAAAAAGGGCCCCAGCCTTCTCCTGGGCTATCAATGCAAGAGCTCTTAGGAAAACAAACTCACTCCACACCAGATAGTAGCATGTGAGTAGATAAATAAACAAAGCCATACTGCCCCAGGGTGAGCATGGCAGAGCCCAGCTTCTAACAGTCTAGAGAACAGCTGGGAGAAAGGTAGCCACATTTGATTCCTGGCTTCCTTGGTATTTGCTTTTCTCCAGGAGTTAATATTTATCCCAACAATGGGTTTCATATAGCTGCTGGAAATGGGAAAGAAGAATTGCTATCCACAGTGAATGGGAGCAGTTTGCTCTCTGCATTTCCAGATTCTGCTTTCCTTATTACAATTTGCAGTCCTTATGTGGAAATGTTCTCTCAATTTCCAGATTCTCCTTTCCTTATTACGATTTGCAGTCCTTATGTGGAAATGTTCTCTCAATTTCCAGATTCTGCTTTCCTTATTACAATTTGCAGTCCTTATGTGGAAATGTTCTCTCAATTTCCAGATTCTCCTTTCCTTATTACAATTTGCAGTCCTTATGTGGAAATGTTCTCTCAATTTCCAGATTCTCCTTTCCTTATTACAATTTGCAGTCCTTATGTGGAAATGTTCTCTCGATTTCCAGATTCTGCTTTCCTTATTACAATTTGCAGTCCTTATGTGGAAATGTTCTCTGAGTTTCCAGATTCTCCTTTCCTTATTACAATTCGCAGTCCATATGTGGAAATGTTCTCTCAATTTCCAGATTCTCCTTTCCTTATTACAATTTGCAGTCCTTATGTGGAAATGTTCTCTCAATTTCCAGATTCTCCTTTCCTTATTACAATTTGCAGTCCTTATGTGGAAATGTTCTCTCAATTTCCAGATTCTGCTTTCCTTATTACAATTTGCAGTCCTTATGTGGAAATGTTCTCTCAGTTTCCAGATTCTATTCAAATTTGCAATCTGTATTTTGAAATGTTCTCTAAATGTTCAGATTCTCTTTAATATAATTTTCAGTCTTTATGTTGAAATGTTCTCTAAGTTTTCAAATGCTAAGAAAATTTACAGTTCCTTATTTTCAGGTGTTCCCTACATTTTAAAATGCCAATTTCCTTCAGCAAGTTCACAATTCTTACATTGAAATCTTCTCTACATTTCCAAATTCCAATTTCCTTAACATGAATTTGCAGTCCTTATATGGAAATGCTCTCTACATTTTCAAATTCTAATAGAATTTGCAATCCTTATTTTGAAATGTTCTCTAAATTTTCAAATTCCATTTTTCTTCACCAAGTTTACAATTCTGATATCAAACTTTCTCTAAATTTCCAAATTCTCATTTCCTTAATATATTTTTTCAATTCTTATGTGGAAATGGTCTCTACATTTTTGAAATTCTAATAGAATTTACAAATTTGAAATGTTTTCTAAATTTCCAAATTCCAATTTCCTTAATATGATTTGCGGTCCTTATGTGGAAATGTTCTCTAAATGTTCAAATTCCATTTTTCTTCATCAAGTTTACAATCCTGATATTGAAGTGTTCTCTAAATTTCCAAATTCTAATTCCCTTAATATAATTTTCAGTCCTTATGTGGAAATGGTCTCTAAATTTTCAAATTCTAATAGAATTTGCAATCCTTATGTGGAAATGTTCTCTAAATTTTCAAATTCCATTTTTCTTCATCAAGTTTACAATCCTTACATTGAAATCTTCTCTACATTTCCAAATTCCAATTTCCTTAACATGAATTTCCAGTCCTTATGTGGAAATGCTCTCTACATTTTCAAATTCTAATAGAATTTACAATCCTTATTTTGAAATGGTCTCTAAATTTCCAAATTCCAATTTCCATCAATGAGTTTATAATCCAAAATACTGAAATGTTGTCTAAATGTCCAGATTCCAATTTCCTTAATATGATTTGCAGTCCTTTTGTGGAAATCTTCTCTAAATTTCCAAGTTCTAGTCAAATTTCAAATCCTTATTTTGAAATGTTCCCTAAATTTCCAAATTCCAATTCCCTTCAGCGAGTTTACAATCCAAAATACTGAAATGTTGTCTAAATGTCCAGATTCCAATTTCTTTTGTGTGATTTGCAGTCCTGATGTGGCAATGTTCTCTAAAGCTTCAAATTCCCATTTCCTTAAGAAAATTTGCAATCTTTATTTTTGAGCTGTACCCTGAATTTTAAAATTCCACTTTCCTTCATCAAGTTTGTGATCCTCAGATGGAAACCTTCTCTCAATTTTCAAGCTCTAATGAAGTTTACAAACCTTAAAATTCCAATTTCCTTATCCATGTTTAGACTCCTTATATGGAAACGTTCCCTGAATGTTGAAATTGTCATTTCCTTGTGTAAAATTTGCAATTCTTCCTTTGAAATGCTCTCTACATTTTCAAATTCTCACTCCCCTCACAAAATTTAGAAACTTTACTTCAAAATGTTCTCTGAAGTTGTTTCAAATTCCAATTTCCTTCATAAGATTTGCAATACTCCTTCTACACATTTCTCTGCATTTGCAAATTCCAATTTCCTGAGTCAATTTTGCAGCCCTTATAGTGCAATAGAAAAATCTCTTCCACCAAGCGATGTTTGTTACCCTTTTGTACACCTGAGGGTTTTTTGTGCTGTTCACTCCTTAAACTCCATTTTGCAAGGTAGTAACAGGGATGTATTTTTGTGACTGTGGGTTGCTATCATTGCTGCTCTCTGATTAATGCTACAGTAACCTTGCAATTAAACAAAAGTTTTCCATGGTGCATCCCTTTTTTTTTTTCCCCCCATTGATTTGCTACCAATCCCCACATGAAGCTCTCTGACCTGAAGGGATCTTAAAGCTCATCCAGTTCCAACCCCCTGCCATTGGCAGGGACACCTCCCACCAGCCCTGGTTGCTCAAGGCCTCATCCAGCCTGGCCTTGAACACCTCCAGGGAGGGGACATCCACAGCCTCCCTGGGCAACCTGTGCCAGTGTCTCCCCACCCTCACTGCAAAGAATTTCTTCCTAATCTCCAGTCTGAATCTCCCCTCTTCCAGCTTCAATCCATTGCCCCTCGTCCTATTCACTGCAAGCCCTTCTAAACACTCCCTCCCCAGCTTTGTTGTAGCCCCCTTCAGGTACTGGAAGGCTGCTCTAAGGTCTCCCTGGAACATCTTCTTCTCCAGGCTGAGCAATCCCAACTCTCCCAGCCTGGCCCCATAGCAGAGGTGCTCCAAACCCCTGATCATTTTTGACCTCTCCTCTGGACCTGCTCCAGCAGCTCCATGTCCCTCTTATGCTGGGGGCACCAGAACTGGACTCAGTACTCCAGGTGGGGTCTCATGAGAGGTTCTTGCCTATTGTTTTTATTTTTTATTTTTCCTCTGCATTTTGTTCAGATTTTACATCAAACACTGCAGATTACATCCAGATTTCGATCATGGAAGGCAGCACTTCAGCCAAATGGCCTCCATGAGTAAGGCAGAAACATTTTTTATTTTCTAGGACAATTAATTAGACATCCACACTGTCACTCCCACACTGAAATTAATCTCCATATGTTCAGTTATCATAGGAAAAAAGAAAAAAACAACTACATGAAAGGAGAAGCTGAAGCCACATCTCTGCAATGGTTTTGTTTTTGTTTTTTTTTTTTTTTTCCCAGACACCTACGTTTCTGTCAGCATGTTGGGAATTCTTAACCTCATTATGACATGCTTAACTAATCAGCACACTTCCTAATTTCCTCACAAACAATGGTCCTGTTGTTTTGCATCATATATTTGAAGAAAGAATGAAGTCTCAGTCATCACAGAGTCACAGATTGGTAGGGGTTGGAAGGGACCTCTGGAGATCATCGAGCCCAACCTCCTGCCAAAGCAGGACCACCTACAGAAGGTCACACAGGAACACATCCAGGCTGGTATGGAACCTCTCCAGAGATGGAGGCTCCACCACCTCTCTGGGCAGCCTTTCCCAGTGCCCTGCCACCCTTAAATTAAATAATTTCCCCCTGATGTTTAGATGGAACTTCTGATATTCAAGTCTGTGCCCATTACCCCTTGTCCTGTCACTGGGCACCACTGAACAAAGCCTGGTCCCATCCTCCTGACCTCCACCCTTCCAGTATTGATGAGCATTGATGAGATCCTACTCAGGCTGCTCTTTTCCAGACTAACCAGCCCCAATTCTCTCAATGTTTCATCATTAGAGAGATGTTCCAGGTCCCTGGAGCCTTTGTTGCTTTTATGACAAGCAGCTTATCTGTGCAATGCTACAGATTGCATTGGGTTGGAAGGGATCCTCAAAGGCCATCTTGTCCAATTTCCCATTTCAATATCTCTTCCCAAGACACTTTTGTGGTACATTGTCTTGGGTTTCATTTCTTGTTTTATTTCCTTGCTAATTTGAAAATAGTAATAACAATAATTTGCTTCCCCCCCCCCCCTCTTTCTGAAGTGCCAAATCCCTTTTTAGGTCTTGTTGGAAACCCTTGTAGATGACTTTTAAATAAAGTGCCTTGTGTCATGCATGATCTCAGGTAGAAATAGAAAGATGGGAAGCACATTAGGAAGAAATTCTTTTCACTGAGGATGGTGAGACACTGAAACTGGTTGCCCAGGGAAGTTCAAGTCCAGGCTGGATGAAGCCTTGAGCAACCTGGGATAGTGGCAAGTGTCCCTGGAACTGGATGATCTTTAAGGTCCCTTCCAACCCAACCCATTCTGTGCTTCTATGATCTTTAGATAAAGGCTTGAACCCTTTGCTCCTTCTCCGCCTTCCTCCATTCCCTCACATCCTTTCTCCCTTCCCCTTATTTTTTTCCTTCCTTCTCTCCTTCCCTGCCCATCAAACCACTGAGGGATTCAGGGAGATTTCTCAATTGATTGTATCTCTATAAGTAAGCATTAACAGAATTGTTCTGCTCTTTAAGGGCAAATAAAACAAGAGTGCAGTGAGAAAATTTCCATGGAAACAATCTTTCAGTGACAATGAAAAAAAATATTTCTCTCCACAACGTGCTAAAAATAACTTCACACATAACTTTATAAAACTGGCCAACTATTTATTTATTTATTTATTTATTTATTTATCCATTTATTTATTTTATTGACAGCATGGCAGGCAAACCCATTGTGTTTTTCATCTGGGTGATAAATTGCCTCCTTCCCAGCTCTGCATCCCTAGTTCGCCAATAAAATAACTTTCTCTTTACCAACCTGCTGGTTTTGAAGGCCTCTTCTGGCATTAGATATTCAGTGAGGTACAGAGATGGTGAGCAAAGGGAGCTCACCTCACAGGAAAGAACCTTTCCCTTGGCTGGGTATTTTCCTCAGGTCAGGGTGCTGGAGCCCTGGAGCAGGCTGCCCAGATAGGTTGTGGAGTCTCCTTCTCTGAAGACTTCCAAGACCCTTCTGGATGTGTTCCTTTGTGGCCTGCCCTAGGTGATGCTGCTTTGGTCAGGGGGTTGGACTCAATCTTCAGAGGTCCCTTCCAACCCCTAATGTTCTGTGATTCTGTTTAGCCTCCTTTAAGTTCTGCATGGGACAGCAATGTGCCTTTGTGGCCAAGAGGGCCAATGGGGTCCTGGGGTGCATTCAGAGGAGTGTATCCAGCAGAGCCTGGGAGGTTCTCCTCCCCCTCTACTCTGCCCTAATGAGACCTCACCTGGAATATTGCATCCAGTTCTGAGCTCCCCAGTTCAAGAGGGACAGGTTTCTGCTGGAGAGAGTCCAAGGGAGGGCCGCAAGGATGCTGAAGGGACTGGAGCACTGCCCTGTGGGGAGAGGCTGAGAGCCCTGGGGGTGTTTAGTCTGGAGGGGGAAAGACTGAGAGGGGATCTAACCCATGTCTAAATATCTGTGGGCTGGGGGTCAAGAGGGAGGGGACAGGCTCTGCTCACTTGCACCATGGGATAGGACAAGGGGCAGTGGATAGAAACTCCAGCACAGGAGGTTCCACCTCAGCATGAGGAGGAACTTCTGCACTGTGAGGGTCACAGAGCCCTGGAGCAGGCTGCCCAGAGAGGTTGTGGAGTCTCCTTCTCTGGAGACTTTCCAGCCCCATCTGGATGTGTTCTGTGTGACCTGTGCTGGATTCTCTGGTCCTGCTCTGGCAGGGGGTTGGACTTGATGATCTCTGGAGGTCCCTTGCAAGCCCTAACATCCTGTGAGCCTGTGATCCTGTGATTTGTTTGCCTGCCTGGATGCATTCCTGTGTACCCTGTTGTGGGTGACCCTTCCCTAGGCCATCCTGCTCTGGAAGAGGGATTGGACTTGATGATCCCCAAAGGTGACTTCCAACCCCTACCATTCTGTGATTCTGTCTGATCCTGTGACTTGGAACAGTCTTTGTTGCAGACCTTTAAAGGGCTCGATTGGACTTGAAGAAGCCAGACAGTCTTGCTTGTTGAGTGAGATTCTTGGGGAGACTCTCAGCTAATGCCAACTGGCATTTCTCATTCAACTTTCAGGATGCCATTCCTAAAAACGGAGATTTAGTCCCCACAGAAATGAATTTGTCCCTGACATTTTGCATGGCCACTTTGCCAAGTTCAAAGTATTGTCAATTTGTCTTTTTTTTTTTTTTATGTGTGTGTCTTTATTGTTCTTCAAATTTAATTTATTGCTCAGCTCTCACCACCATATATGGTGTCTTTGTTTCACTTATTCTATGTATTTTTGTCTTCTGACCAGACTTAGTGGCATGACTGAGGACAGAGAAGTTTTAGAAGTATTTCATTTCGGGCAGCGTGTTGTAGGTTCTTAGCTGTGTGGTAAAAACACTTAACAGGAGTTGAAGGAAGCAAGATGAGAAAGAGGCAAACCCTGCTCTCCCTTACATGGTTGTAGAAGACAGACAAGGGTATGGAAGGAGAAATTAGCATCAATTGTGTAGCCCTTGTGAAGGTTTTGGTAAGACCACAGGGTAGCTGCTGTCAGTTGATCCATCCTGAAATAGACTTGTTGGAAAGTAAGGGAGAAGTGGGAAGTAAGGTCAAGAGCCTGCCAGTCCATGAAGAGGACCTACAACAAAGCTGGGGAGGAACTTTTGACAAGGGCTTGGAGTGACAGGGTGAGGGGGAGTGGACTGAAGCTGGAAGAGGGGAGATTTAGACTGGAGATTAGGAAGAAGGAGGGTGGGGAGACACTGGAACAGATTGCCCAGGGACCTGTAGATGCCTCCTCCCTGGAGGTGCTCAAGGCCAGGCTGGGTGAGGCCTTGAGCAACCTGGGCTGGTGAGAGGTGTCCCTGCCCATGGCAGGGGCTTGGAAATGGAAGATCTTTAAGATCCCTTCCAAGCCAAACCTTTCAATGGTTCTGTGATTGCACAACCACACAGCCAAGAAGCCCCTTGCAACATGACTGGAAGCAGATTTTGCTTTGGGATCCAGCAGAAAGGGGAAGGGCTGCTGCCACCCTACTTCCCCATGTCTCTTCTAATACAATCACAAGGGGGACAATTAAATCAGCACTTTCCCACTTCTCAGCGATATCAGCACCCACTGAGGTCATGGGAATGGAAAGTTCAGGATATCTGCAGTGTCAGCAATTCCAGAAGCAGTGGATGTGGCATGGTGATAAGCTTTGCATGTTGCTGCATCAGCCTAGGTTTATGTGGTCAGCTGCCACACAGAGCAGATCAGAGCATGGAGCTGTACCACAAAGAGGCAAGAGTCATGTAAGATTACACAAAAAACACAACCCAAAACCTTCTAGAAGGCACAGAACCACAGAATCACAGAAGTGCTGAGGTTGAAAGAAACCTTTGAAGTCCTCAAGTCCAACCACCCACCTAGAGCTCACAACCCCACCCCTGCTGCTAAACCACTGCCATTAAACCATGTCCCTCAGCACCACACCCATGTGGCTTTTAAATGCCTCCAGGCATGGTGACTCCACCACCTCCCTGGGCAGCCTGTGCCAGTGCCTAAGAACCCTTCCTGGGAAGAAATTTTTCCTAATATCCAACTTGAACCTCCTCTGGCACAGCTTGAGGCTGTTTCCTCTTGTCCTGTCACTTGTTGCATGTGAGAAAGACCAACCCCCATCTCACTCCAACGTCCTTTCAGGGAGTATTAGAGAGCAATGAGGTCTCCTCAGTCTCCTCCAAACTAATGATTCTATGAGTCTATGATTCAAGGAAAATACATCCAAGCTTAGATGCCAACTGGGAAAACATCCCTGATGTCTGCTTGCATAGGTTGATGGTTGGACTCAATGACCTTAGAGGTCTTTTCCAACCCAAACCATTCTATGCACCTTTGATTATAGGTTTACAGTGAAGCACAAAGTCATAAACAGTGTTTTGAGAGGCCAGAAGCCATGTGGAGTATCCATATCTTTAACAAGGAGTAAAGGTGAGCTACTATCACCAGCTTCTTTTGCTTATCATAGTAATGACTTCCCATGGAGAGAGACAACTGCTTCAGCATTTGCCATGAGTTATTTTTTCCATTGTTATCTTTTACTGCCCAAACACAGCAATCAAAGATGCAAAGAGGAGCTGTAAAGTGGTTTCTGAACTGCCACTCCACTGGCAGGCTGGGGGCAGAGGTAGATGGGTGCACAGGATGCTGCCTGGAGCCACATGGCAAGAGGTGTGCCAAGATGCCCTGCTCTTGAGGTTCCCCATGCATCGAGCTCCAGCTTGGACTTTAGGACCTATCAGCAGCACCAAATCTAACAGGAGCACTTCTCTACTGAAAGACTGGGACAGGCTGTCCAGGGAAGTGGTTGAGTGGCCATCCCTGGATGTATTTAAAAGCCTTCTAGAGATGGTGTAGTAGCAGCCCTGGTAGAGTTAGACAATGGCTGGGCTTGATGAACTTAGAGGTCTTTTCCAACCATTTTGATCCTGGGTGTCGGTTGATGAGAAGCTCAATGTGAGCCAGCAGTGTGCTCATGCATCCCAGAAGGCAAAGTGTGTCCTGGGCTGCTCTTACGAAGACATCCCAAGCCATCTACTATGATGGCAGTGGAGATTTTTATCCCTGTGTGCATTGCTGAAGACATCACAGCATCACCCACTCACAGAGTGGTAGGGGTTGGAAGGGACCTCTGGAAATCATGGAGTCCAACCCCCCTGGCCAAAGCAAAATCACCTAGGGCAGGCCACACAGGAACACATCCAGATGGGTCTTGAAAGTCTCCAGAGAAGGAGACTCCACAACCTCTCTGGGCAGCCTGCTCCAGCATTTCATGAGGTGGAACTTCCTGGCTTCCAGTTTGTGTTTGTTGCCCCTTGTCCTGTCACAGGACACCACTGAAAAGAGCCTGGCCCCTTCTTCTTGACACCCTTCAGATGTTTGTAAATTTTGATTAGATCTCCTCTCAGCTTCCTCACTGTGAAGCTATGAAGAAAGAAAGGAGTCCTGACCTAACTATGGGTTTGAGTGTCCTCTTTGTGTTCAGTATGGTTTTATCTACAGCAGTGTGCAAGAAGTCCCATTTCAGTTAGAATTAATCACTTGTGTGCAATGAGATCTGTGATCTTTACCATCAGACATGAAGTCTATGGTAGTTATGACCACTCCAGGACAGAACTGAGGAGGGGAGAGGGAGCTGAGTGAGGAATATGATGAAAAAAAAAAAAAAAAAGACAACACTGCATGCTCAAAAGCAGAAAAACCAATCAAGTTGCTAAGAATCTAAAAGCTTTGATGGTTCCTTTAGTGCTGAGCTAGAGAGAATAGAGAAAACATGCCCTGACTGAGAATTCATTTTGCAGATGTGTGAACTCTTTTCTGCAAAGTGCTGTTTGATCAGCCTTGGCCACACCTTTCCTGTCTTCTGAGAAAAAAAAAAAAAAAGAAAAGAACCCCAAACCAACAAACCCCAAACCAACAACAAGGACAACAAAAAGCTAAAAATATAAAGGAGGGCTTGTGGTTAGAAACTGACAACACTTATTTGGTTGCATGGTTACAGGCTGTAAGCATAGAATATCTGTTTGGGGGTGGAGGGAAATGGATTGAGGTTATTCTCAGCTCTGAGTGGTTGGTGAGGTTGTTTCTAGGGATGGTCCCAAAAGCTGGTGTGTAGCATCACAAGCTCACAGGATGTTAGGGTTGGAAGGGACCTCTGAAGATCATCAAGTCCAACCCCACTGCCAGAGCAGGACCATAGAATCCAGCACAGGTCACACAGGAACACATCCAGATGGGTCTGGAAAGTCTCCAGAGAAGGAGACTCCACAACCTCTCTGGGAAGGTCAATGGTGACTTGTGTTTTGATGAATAAATGCTGAGTTTGGTCAAAAGGGGAAAGGAATGACTGAAATAGTGACAAGTAAAGCTCTGTGTGCTGAAAATCAGAATCTTGTTTACATCTTTACTATCATTTCAGTGGGAGAGAAGAGAAGGCTCCAGGGAGATCTCACAGCAGCCTTCCAGTGCCCAGAGGGGGATATGAAAAAGCTGGGGAAGGACTTTTCACAAGAGCTTGTAGTGATAGGACAAGAGGGAATGGATTGAAGCTGGAAGAGGGGAGATTGAGACTGGAGATTAGGAAGAAATTCTTTCCAGTGAGGGTGGGGAGACACTGGAACAGGTTGCCCAGGGAGGTTGTGGATGTCTCCTCCCTGGAGGTGTTCAAGGCCAGGCTGGATGAGGCTTTGAGCAACCTGGGCTGGTGGGAGGTGTCCCTGTCCATGGCAGGGGGTTGGAAGTAGGTGATCTTTAAGGTCCCTTCCAACCCAACCCATTCTATGATTTTCCCTGCTAGCAACTAAATTTTAGGGGTCTAATGAGTCTTTGTGCATGATGACTCCCCATAAATCAAAGCTGGTGTAGAAGCTCCCTTCTGCTAGACAGGCTCAGTACTTAACACACCCAGACTGCTTCTATTCAGCCTTTTGAGAGCAACCAACAAAGTTATCAGTGACTGCAAGGAGGGTAAGAACAATCTGTGAAGACTATTAAGGTTTCCAGCACAGTGTTTGTGACATTTTGTGCTGTTGCCTCACTTCCATTTCAGCTCCTGCCCCATTTGTTTCTAAATCAGCAGCACATTGTTTGGAGGATGACTATATCATCTGTTTCCAGGAAACTTTCTGAATTTCGCATTACTTTTGACTCCTGCAATATACCCAGTAAGGAGCTGAAGCTGAGGAGCCCCTTCCCTCTCACAGGATATTGTCTCAACCACCAAGCTGCCTGCAAGGGACTTGTGCCAGAAAACTTTGGTTCCTCAATAAGTTGAGGACCCTGTTGAGGTCATCCAGGTCCATTTCAATACTATTTGTTTTATTCTGCTTTAAAATTGCACACTTTAGGATAGAGACCTAAGCCTATGCTGCATCTCAAGAGCCAAACTTCTGCTCCAACTTCTGCTATTACTCCTAGGGCTCATTTTATTTTGGGTGGGAAATGCTTGCAAGTGGAAGCAGCTGTGTCATGCACACTGCATGGTGAGCACATCCAAAGCAGGTGAGCCCAAAGTGCAGGTATCCTCTAAGGGTGTGGTGACTCTTCCCTGTAAATTCCAAGGTACTTAGAATATTCAGGGACAGTTCTGTGTGGTTTATGTTCTGCAGTTGCTGTTGTACTAAGACACCTTTAATCCACTTTTCCCCTCAAGAATGCAGAGCCAAATCCCAATGATAACATAGATTCATGGAATGGGTTGGGTTGGAAGGGACCTCAAAGATCATCCAGTTCCAACCCCCTGCCATAGGCAGGGACACCTCCCACCAGCCCAGGTTGCTCAAAGCCTCATCTAACCTGGCCAGGAACACTTTCAGGGAGGGGACATCCACAACCTCCCTGGGCAACCTGTGCCAGTGTCTCACTATCCTCAATGGAAAGAAATTCTTTCTAATCTCCAGTGTAAATCTTCCCTCTTCTATCTCAGTCATTTCCTCTCATCCTATCATTTCAAGCCCTTGTAAAAAGTCCCTCCCCAGCTCTATTGTAGCCCCTTCAGGGCTGTAAGGTCTCCCTGGAGCCTGCTGGATGATCTACAGAGGTCCCTTCCAACCCCGACCATTCTATGATTTTATAGTTTTATGTTCTAATTTCTTTTCTTCTGTAAATCTTGGAAAGAAACTCATATGAAGTGGCCCTTGGTTGAATTTCATGACCTCTGGAGATGCTTTTCCACCTCTAGCATTCCATGAGACTAGGAAGTGCACCTCCTTTCCCCAAAAGAAGCTCTAAAGACAGAACATGCTTGACATTTCTTTTTCTCTCAAAGGCATGATACCCTTCCTCTGCCATAATGCAGCAGACAATTAGCCAATTAAAAAAGAGCTGATCAAAACCACTTTTGAACATTAGTCACTTTTTTTTTTTGCCTATTTGTGATCCAGCCAAAGAATTTTGATCTCTTTTTTTTTTTTTTCCTCTGAATGCAACCACGATGTAAGTAGCTGTTGCCATACCAATAACTAGGAAGAAAAAGAACCTCCTCCACATGGACTACCCACACAGATCTGATGGGCAGGAGTTTGTGAAAGTGCCTTGGGAAGAAAATGGTGTAGGGTACTGGTGGTGTGCACATGGCTGCTGCAGTTGGAGATGGCCTTAGGCTTGCATGGTGTGAGTGTGAATCACTGAGGCATTGTAGCTGCTCATCATCCAAATCACATCTCCCATTTAAATACTCCTGTTTTGTTTTTTTTTTTTTCCTCAGTCTATCAATCTGCCTCAACATGGGAAGAAATTTCTTTGTTGTGAGGGTGCTGGAGCCCTGGGGCAGGCTGCCCAGGGAGGTTGTGGAGTCTCCTTCTCTGGAGACTTTCAAGCTCCATCTGAATGTGTTCCTGTGTGAGCTGTTCCTGTAGGGCTTTGGACTAGATGATCTCCAGAGGTCCCTTCCAACCTCTACCATCCTCTGATTCTGTGACTCTGTACTGTGTCAGAGGCTGAGAGGAGATATTATTAATGTCTACAAACATCTGAGGGGTGGCTGTCAAGAGGAAGGGGCCAGGCTCTTTTCAGTGGTGTCTGGGTTTAGGACAAGGAATAATGGATATAAGCTAGAACCCAGAAAAGTTCCACCTCAACATGAGGAGAAGCTTCTGTACTTTGAGGGTGACAGAGCCCTGGAGCAGGCTACCCAGAGAGGCTGTGGAGTCTCCTTCTCCAGAGACTTTCAAGACCAACCTGGCTGTGTTCCTGTGTGATCTGCCCTGGGTGCTCCTGCTTTGGCAGAGGGTTGGACCCCATGATGTCTGGATGTCCCTTTCAACTCCTACCAATCTGTGATACTGTAATTCACACCTATTTTCAATTTTAGTATGTCCACTAAATTTACTTTTAAAGCAGCATTTCTTTTCCCCTTCCTTCCTTCTTTCTGCCTTCTTGGCTGTTAGATTGTGAGCATCTTGAAATAGAATTCAACTATTTCTGGACGCTTGCAGTGGGCTTAGCACATCATGAAAACTAATACATAGAGATTTTTAAAAGATAAGAGTCTGAAGAAGAGTCTGAGCCACTTATTTCTCATATTCTAAACCAGTAAATAAAGCAATAAGATCTCTGTAGCCCATGAGGGAAAAAAAAATCAGTAGGAAGGATAGAGTTGAATACTTAAGTTCTTTAAATCTGTAGGTTCTCGAAGATATTGAATTTATTACCTAGTTGTTGCTGTCTCGCAATGGCAGTGTTGTGATCTGATTCACTGTCCTGAACAAATGTAGTTGATGAACCCCAAGCATCAAAATAATTAGGCCAGTTCAAGCCAAAACACACAGAATGTTAGGGGTTGGAAGGGACCTCTGGAGATCATCCAGTTCAACCCTCCTGCCAAAGCAGGACCACCTAGGGCAGGTCCCACAGGAACACATCCAGATGGCTCTTGAAAGTCTCCAGAGACAGAGACTCCACCACCTCTCTGGGCATCCTGCACCACTGCTCTGCCACTCTCAGAGTAAAGGAGTTCCTTCTCCTGCTTAGATGGAACTTCCTCTGTTCAAGCTTACACCCATTGCCTCTTCTCCTCTCTCTGGGGACCACTGAGAAGAGTCTGGCCACATCTTCCTGACACCTACCCCTTAGATATTTGTAAGCATTAATGAGATTCCTCCCCCAACCTCCTCTTCTGCAAGCTAACCAGCCCCAGCTCTCTCAGGCTTTCCTCACATGAGAGATGTTTCAGCCTGAAATAGGAAATCCCATGCTGCTTCATTTTCATATCAGCTTCATCTGAAATAAAATCTCATTTAGTTTCAGGCCATTTAGGAGTTTTAACCCTTCCTTCCCTGTTTATAATCTAAAAAGAACTTATTGTTTTTCTCTCTCTCTATTTTTTTTTTTTTTTAAGTATAGAAAACAAAGATTTTGGCCTCTGCAAAGTGAAAATGGTAAAAATGTCACACAGTAAGTAACAAATGTCATGTCTTTCCAGTTGTGACAACAGGGCTTCCTTCTCAACACACAAAGTATTTCCCTTCCAAAAAGTCATCTCATAATGTCCATTCATATATGCAACAAGGGACAGGACAAGAGGAAACAACCTCAAGCTGTGCCAGGGGAGGTTCAGGTTGGATATTAGGAAAAATTTCTTCCCAGCAAGGGTTCTCAGGCACTGTGCCAGGCTGCCCAGGGAGGTGGTGGAGTCCCCATCCCTGGAGGGATTTAAATGTGTGAATGTGGAGCTGAGGGATGTGGCTTAGTGGCAGTGGCTCAGCAGTGGTGCTGGGGTTGTCAGCTCTGGGTGAGTGGTTGGACTTGGGAATCTCAAAGGTCTCTGCCAACCTCAATAGTTCTAAGAACCTTGAAGAATAACACGTTCAGGGGTTTGCAAACGATCCCTCAAGTTCCACAGATTCACAGATTGCATCAGATTGGAAGGAAGCCTCAAAGCTTGTCCAACCCCCCTGCAGTCAGCAGGGACACCTCCAGCCAGCAGGCTGCCCAGGGCCACAGCAAGTCTGATCTTGAATGTCTCCAGGGACAGAGCCTCAACCACCTCCCTGGGCAACCTGTGGCAGCATTTCCCCACCCTCATTGTGAAGAAAGCCCTCCTAGTGTCCAGCCTAAACCTACCCTGCTCCTGTTTCAAACCACTGTTGTGTAACACATTTGAATGCTCCTTGCCCCTGACTTTCTGTTTGCTTAATGGAAAGCTGTTTGGCTTTTGGAACTTTACAGATTTTGGCACACAAAAGGAAACCAACCTGCTTTCTGAAGCTCATGACTGAAGGAAATCACTGTAAGCCTAATAAGATTTCCATGTTTCCATTCAATGCCAGCAGGGAGTCAGACTAAATCAGGGCTGAAGGTCTCAGCTGTGTTGGAACCCTTGATCAAGCTACTAATGCTTCAGTTGGAGAAGTCTGAGAAGATGATTTACACAGCCCTGGGCTTTTTCAAATGGCTCCTATCACTAAAACAATTTCTTGTTTTGCAGTCAAATGAAGGGTTTCTTACAGACATATCAATGAGATGTGGTTTGTCAAGTTTTTCAGCGAGGTGATTTCAGTGAAAAGCAGAATTTCTTCCTCTTAGTTTAACACAGTGACCCATGACACAAGGTCATAGAATCACAGAATTGTCAGGGTTGGAAGGGACCTCAAGGATCAGCCAGTTCCAACCCCCCTGCCATGGGCAGGGACACTTCACACTACAGCAGGTTGCTCCAGAGCCACATCCAGCCTGGCCTTAAACACCTCCAGGGATGAGACTTCCATAAAGTTGTCCTCAAAGCATTTGACAAGAGGTCATAGAATGGTTTGGGCTGGAAGGGACCTTAGAGATCATCTAGTTCCAACCTCTCTGCCCAGGGAGGTCATGGAAGAGGTTGCCCAGAGAGGTTGTGGATTCTCCCTCCCTGGAGGTGTCCAAGGCCAGGTTGGATGAGGCCTTGAGCAACCTGGGCTGGTGGGAGGTGTCCCTGCCCATGGCAGGGGGTTGGAACTGGATGAGCTTGAAGGTCCCTTCCTACCCAAACCATTCTGTAATTCTATGCTTATCTGAACCTTTTTTCCCCTGATTTTCCTTCCCACCCCACTTGGGGGTGGGGGGCAGTTGTGTGAGTGGCTGCATGGGCCCCAAACCAGGAGAAGCTGTCTGAGGCTATCAGTCTGCTGTACTCCCAGAACACTGATAGGGAGAGATAAGAAGTTTCCATTGTTTATCTCAATCAGATAAAAGCAATGGCAACCTTAAATACAAGTCCCCTCTCCGACTCAGGCTCCCTGGGTACACTGTCTTGTTTGACTAATGTGGGCTGTAAAAAAAATTGAAATAAAGCAATGACTGAAGCAAGAGAAGCCAAACAGGCTGCCTGTTAGGTGCAGTTGAGTTGAGTGCTCACTGACCAGTGGTAGCTGCCTGGCAATCAATTCTGTATGGCTCAGGAGTCTTAATTGCAGCAGTGTCCTAAAATATGCAAAGAATGTCCTTTATGAAATGCAAGCCTACAGGAATGATTTATTCTAAATGTAGGAAGGAAGAAATTCTACATTTGCATATATAAAATGACTGGAAAATTGCCAGAGTGAAGGGATGTGCTGGAAGGAAAACTTTTTTTTTTTTTTTTTTTTTTTTTTTTTTTTTTTTGAGGGGTGAATAAACCAAAAGGAAAGCATCAGAGTAGGGTAGGGGTTGGAAGAGACCTCTGGAGATCATCAAGACCCAACCCCCTGCCAAGGCAAGATCACCTAGAGAAGGTCTCACAGGAACACATCCAGGCTGGGTTTGGATGTGTCCAGAGATGGAGACTCCACCAGCACTCTGGGCAGCCTTTTCCAGTGCCCTGACAACTTTAAATGAAAGAAGTCCCTCCTCATGTTTAGATGGAAATTCTCATGTTCAGGTTTGTGCCCACTACCCCTTGTCCTGTTACTGGCCTTTTAACAAAGCCATCCAGTGAACCTACTCAGCTTTCCAGCACTGCTGGAGGCTACTGACCACAAACCAAAATGCTTTACGCATCTCTTTTGTTGCAGGCTGTGGGAAATGTGTTTGCATACAATTTGCTTAATGATGGAAGCCAAGGAGAGGAATTTCAGCTCTTCCTGCATGGATTTCCTATTATCATGGATGCCTTTTCTCTTGGCCAAGGCTCTGCAGTGAGTGGCCAAGCTCCCAAAAGGGAGATAAGACAACTTCTCAATGGCAGGTGTTAGCAGCTGCATGAGGTATGAGGGGCAGGGAAAGAGCAGGCTGCCTGCCAAAACCTCTCAGCAGTGATGTGCTTGAGGTGGATGTGAAACACTGAATGCTGTGCTTGGGGTGGATGTGAAACACTGAATGCTGTGCTTGAGGTGGATGTGAAACACTGAATGCTGTGCTTGGGGTGGATGTGATACACTGAATCCTGTGCTTGAGGTGGATGTGAAACACTGAATCCTGTGCTTGGGGTGGATGTGAAACACTGAATGCTGTGCTTGAGGTGGATGTGATACACTGAATGCTGTGCTTGGGGTGGATGTGAAACACTGAATGCTGTGCTTGGGGTGGATGTGATACACTGAATCCTGTGCTTGAGGTGGATGTGATACACTGAATCCTGTGCTTGGGGTGGATGTGATACACTGAATCCTGTGCTTGAGGTGGATGTGAAACACTGAATCCTGTGCTTGGGGTGGATGTGAAACACTGAATGCTGTGCTTGGGGTGGATGTGATACACTGAATCCTGTGCTTGGGGTGGATGTGAAACACTGAATGCTGTGCTTGGGGTGGATGTGATACACTGAATCCTGTGCTTGAGGTGGATGTGAAACACTGAATGCTGTGCTTGAGGTGGATGTGAAACACTGAATGCTGTGCTTGAGGTGGATGTGAAACACTGAATGCTGTGCTTGGGGTGGATGTGATACACTGAATGCTGTGCTTGAGGTGGATGTGAAACACTGAATCCTGTGCTTGGGGTGGATGTGAAACACTGAATCCTGTGCTTGGGGTGGATGTGATACACTGAATCCTGTGCTTGAGGTGGATGTGATACACTGAATGCTGTGCTTGGGGTAGATGTGAAACACTGAATGCTGTGCTTGGGGTGGATGTGAAACACTGAATGCTGTGCTTGAGGTGGATGTGAAACACTGAATCCTGTGCTTGGGGTGGATGTGATAAACTGAATGCTGTGCTTGAGGTGGATGTGAAACACTGAATGCTGTGCTTGGGGTGGATGTGTGATGTGATACACTGAATGCTGTGCTTGGGGTGGATGTGAAACACTGAATGCTGTGCTTGGGGTGGATGTGAAACACTGAATGCTGTGCTTGACGTGGATGTGAAACACTGAATGCTGTGCTTGGGGTGGATGTGAAACACTGAATGCTGTGCTTGGGGTGGATGTGATACACTGAATGCTGTGCTTGAGGTGGATGTGATACACTGAATGCTGTGCTTGGGGTGGATGTGAAACACTGAATCCTGTGCTTGAGGTGGATGTGAAACACTGAATGCTGTGCTTGGGGTAGATGTGAAACACTGAATGCTGTGCTTGGGGTGGATGTGAAACACTGAATGCTGTGCTTGAGGTGGATGTGAAACACTGAATTCTTTGCTTCACTTACAGGACTGCTCTGAGCCCTTTGCAGCTCACATGTGGAATGTGTCTGCCAGTTCCAGAAATTAAGTTGGAGCAATGTGAGGCTGGCAGGCACATGGTGCTTCTGTAACACTGAGCACTCCTGCATGACTTCAGGCCGAGACAATCTGTGGCACAGGAAGTTCCATGGAAACAGGAGGAAGAATTTTTTCCCTGTAAGGTGACAGAACACTGGAACAGGCTGCCCAGGGAGGTTGTGGACTCTCCCTCTGTGGAGATATTCCAGACCTGCCTGGATGTGTTCCTGTGTGACCTCGTACATGTGATCCTGCTGTGGCAGGGGGGTTGGAATGGATGATCCCTCAAGGTCCCTTCCAGTCCCTGACCTTCTGTGATTCTTTGATTCTGTGAAGTGGAATGGGCTCCAAAGTGAGGAGCTCATATCTGTTGTGATAAAAGTGCAGAGTGACTGAGGGCTGAACTGATAAGTGGCAGTGCAGAGGTGCAAGGTGGGCTCTGACATACTCAGTGGCCACCATAACCTCAGTGCTAACCTCTCTTTACCAGCTGCTGAGGGATTTGGAGAGCCTGGCTCATGAGGAGAGGCTGAGGGAGCTGGGATGGTTTAGCCTGAAGAAAAGGAGGCTGCAGGGAGGCTTCATTGCTCTTTACAGCTCCCTGCAAGGAGGTTGTAGTGAGGCCAATGTTGGCCTTCTCTCTCAATTAACTAATGACAGGACAAGAGGTAATGGCCTCAAGCTGTGCTAGGAGAAGTTTAGGTTGGATATTAGGAAGAATTTATTTATGGAAAGAGTGGTCAGGCATTGGCAGAGGCTGCCCAGGGCAGGTGGTGGAGTCACTGTCCCTGGAGGTGGTCAAGAAATGAGTAGATGTGGCACTTTTGGTCTAGTAGTGATGGAGGTGTTGGGTAGAAGGTTGGACTTGATGATCTTAGAGGTCTTTTCCAACCTTCATGAGTTTATGAGTCTATGATTCAATGATTCTATAACCATGGGAACCCAGTGACTCCCCTGAGTATGCTCTCAGCCTGTGACCTTTCTGACACCTATGCTGATTGCTGCTTCTGCTGTCTCTGCCAGGAGCTAGCTTTGGCCTGAGAAGAAAAAAAATAAATGCTTCCAGAGCAGGTGTTCTCATGGATAAGTCCTCTCTCAGCATTCATCTGTCCAGCTGCAGTTTTTATTTGCCACTGGTTTGCAGGGCTGTGGTAAGTGGTAATTGGTAGAAGAGAGCACAGGCAGGCAGCTGCCTCCCTTCGTAAGAAGGGGATGAAATATTGTGAAAGAATTTGCTTCCCTCCAGAAACTTGATTCTATTTACAGGCCTTCCTGTCACTTAAACATCTAATCTCAGGAGGTGGGATGTGTCTTGGAAGTTATGGGAACAGTTAATTCCTGACTGCCTCTTGCTCCTTGTGTAGATTAAATCCTTCGTGCTTCTCTGTCTCTCTCAAAGATGCTCCTCATTTACTGAGGAACAGTAAGGATTCTGTCTCTTTATTTATTTCTTTTTTTTAAGGTAGTGGTGGTTCACACAAAACCAGTGCAGGGAAGGAATTGTTGCTGCTTTGTGGGAATGAAGTGATGGTCCAAATACACAGAGTAGTATGAAAGTATCAGAGAAGGTGGAAAGGGCCAGAATGTTTGGTTTAATATTTAAAGGCTAGTTTGTGGTTTGTTTCTGTTTTGTTTTAGGGGTTCACAGCTTCACAGATTTCATCAGGGTGGAAGGGACCCTCAAAGCTCATCTTGTGCAACCCTTCTACAGTCAGCAGGGACACCTCCAACTAGGTCAGGCTGCCCAGGGCCACAACAAGTCTGGTTTGATTTTGTTGCTTTTGGTTTGGGTTTTGGTTTGAGTTTTGGTTTGCTTTGTTTTGCAATTAATTTATTCCAAAGATTATTGTTTCTTTCTTTTTTTTTTTTTTTTTGGTAGTTGTTTGTTTGCTTGCTTGTTTGTTTGTTTTTGTTTGGTTAGTTGTTTTTTTTCAAAGAGAAGGGATCCCCCAAACAAAACCATGAAGATAACATATTTGGTGAACCAGTATTTTCCATCAAACTCACCATGGCCTGGATCAGGACTGGTATTGCCAGCAGGAGCAGAGAAATGATCATGCCCCTGCACACTGGTGAGGCCACACCTTGAATCCTGGGTTCAGTTTTGGGGCCCCTCACTACAGGAAGGACATTGAGAGGCTGGAGGAGGTCCAGAGAAGGGCAACAAAGGTGGGGAAGGATCTGGAGAACAGGGCTGGGGAGGAGCAGCTGAGGGAGCTGGGGGTGTTTAGTGTGGAGAAGAGGAGGCTGAGGGAGACCTCATTGCTCTCTGCAGCTCCCTGAGAGGAGGTTGCAGTGAGGTGGGGGTTGGTCTCTTCCCTCTAGTCTCAGGTGACAGAAGAAGAGGAAATGGCCTGAAATTGTGCCAGGGGAGGGTTAGGTTGGAGATAAGGAAAAATTTCTTTGCTGCAAGAGTGGTCAGGGAATGGAACAGGCTACCCAGGGAGGTGGTGGAGTCCCCATCTGTGGAGGTGTTCCAGAAACCTGTAGCCATGGTACTTGGGGCCATGGTTTGATGGCCATGGAGGTGCTGGGTTGATGGTTGGACTGGGTGATCTCAGAGATCTTTTCCAACCCAAACAATTCTCAGATTCTACTGATTCTACGGTGATATTTTTCACCAATCCTAAAAGGCTATTATTCATGAAATTGCACTTAGAAAAACTACAGACAGATGAGAGAAACACTTTCCCCCCAAGCTCCTTGGAGACAAGGGAAGCTG
This sequence comes from Indicator indicator, assembly GCF_027791375.1. Lineage (NCBI taxonomy): Eukaryota > Metazoa > Chordata > Aves > Piciformes > Indicatoridae > Indicator > Indicator indicator. The sequence continues at coordinate 2,188,695 of NC_072023.1, read as the reverse complement.
CCAGTAACTTGCTTTAATGCAGAGCTGGAAAAGGGCTCTGCCTGCCCACACAGAATAGCTGCATTGATCTGAATCCATCCAGATTACTCTGCTTTGGATACAATTAATTATTATAGAGTTATAGAAAGCATCACAGAATTGTTTGGGTTGGATAAGACCTCCAAGTCCATCAAATCCAACCAATAACCCAAAACTACCATGGCCATCAAACCATGTCCCCAAGTGCCACGGCCACAGGTTTCTTGAACACCTCCAGGGATGGGGACTCCACCACCTCCCTGGGCAGCCTGTGCCAATCCCTGACCACTCCTGCAGCAAAGACATTTTCCTCATCTCCAACCTACCCCTCCCCTGGTACAACTTGAGGCCACTACATCTTATCCTATCAGTTACTTGTGGTAAGGAACTAATACTGCCTCACTCCAACCTCCCTTCAGGGAAAGATCTAGAAACATGACATGGAAAGCTTCACTGAACTCCAGCTCATTGGTGTTCCTAAGGAGCTAATACTGCCTCACTCCAACCTCCCTTCAGGGAAAGATCTAGAAACATGACATGGAAAGCTTCACTGAACTCCAGCTCATTGTTGTTCCATGATCTGGATCAACAGGTCTGGCTGGAAGCCTTAGGCTTGTGGCAAAACATGTTTTTGAGGGCTTAGTAGACAAAAAGGTGAAAAACCAATGAGAAATGATAAGGAACAAAAGGCAGATGGGTTGGGAAGGCAAAACTGAGCTCTATCTATTTTTTGTGGTATAGCTGATTGAGCAACTCCTCACTCACAAATTGCCTGTGGAAAGAAATCACAGAATCACAGACTGCCAGGTTGGAAGGGACCTCAAGGACCATCTGGTCCAACCTTTCTAGCTGACAGTCAAGTTGAAATGAGCTGGCCCAGCACCCTGGCAAGCTGAGTCTTAAAACTTTCCAGTGTAGGAGATTCCACCACTTCCCTTGGGAGCTGATTCCAGTGTCTGACTGTGCTGATGGGGAAAACTTTCTTCTGGAGTCCAATGGGAATCTGCCCAGCAGTAACTTGACCCCATCAGTCCTTGTCTTCTCTATGTGACTCCTGGTAAAAAGGAAGTCTCCATCCTCCTGGGAGCCACCCTTTATGTCCTGATCCATGGCCATAAGGTCTCCCCTAATCCCTCTCTTCTCCAGGCTGAACAAACCCAGCCTCTCAGCCTTTGCTCACAGGACAGGGCTGCCAGGCCTCTGATCACTCCTGTGGCTTTTCTCTGGCCACTTTCCATCCTGTCTGCACCCATGACGTGGTCTGTGTCTCTTACTATCACAACCAGATTAAAAATAGTAGAAACTCTCCTTTGGGATGCAGCCAGGAGACACCAGAGTGCTCTTCCTCTCTCCATCATTGTTCTGCACCCCTTATCAGTGCTGAGGAGCTGTGGAGGTCATCCTGCCCTCAGCTCCCTTGGTGGGAGGAATTGTGAATGCTTTCCCTATCTGACTCAGCCAAGTCAGCTGGGAGAGCTAATATCTCTCTGCTCCTCTTTAGAAGCCTGGCTCTGGCTGAAGCAGATTGAGAATCATTTGAACTCTCTCTCTGTCCACTACCCCTCCAAACAGGGGTTGGGAAAAAACGTCTGAGAGTGGAGTTAGAGTCTTGCCCACTCCAGTCATGTTCTGTTTAGGGTCTGGGGGGTGTATGGAGCAAAAGTCATCTCTTCCCCTTGTTAAAAACATTGCTGCACACAGTCAGGACCTGAGTTTGTATCTCATCTGAAAGATAACACCTCCAGGAGAGCATCTTGGGAGAGCAATTTAGTACTGAGTCAGAGGGAAGAGAATGAGTCACTGCAGCTCTTAGATTTTTCTTGGAAGTTTCTCACTAAAACATTGACCCAGCCTGACATGCTTTAGTAGATGACATCAGAGAGACTCAGCACAGAGTGGGTAAAGGAGAGGATCCCAGGAAAATGATTTGAAGAGTGGAGAATTGTTCCTGTGGCAATTAAAAAGTACACATCACAGATTCACAGGATGCAGTAGGTTGGAAGGGACCCTCAAAGCTCATCTTGTCCAACACTCCTGCAGTCAGCAGGGACACCTCAACCCCACCTCTGGGCAACCTGTTCCAGTATTTCACCACTCTCATTGTGCAGAACTTCCTCCTGATGTCCAACCTAACTCTGCCCTGCTCCACTTTCAAACCATTGCCCTCATCTTATCCCCAGAACCCCTTCTGAACAGTCCCTCCCCAGCCTTCCCGTAGGTCCCCTTCAGGTATTGAAATGCAGCTCTGAGCCTTCTCCAGGCTGAACAACCCCCACTCTCTCAGCCTGTTTTCACAGCAGAGGTTCTCCAACTCTCTGATCATCTTTGTAGCCTCCTCTGGACCTGCTCCAGCAGGTCCACGTCCTCCTTGTGTTGGGAGCCCCAGAGCTGGACACAGCAGTCCAGGTGAGGTCTCAGCAGAGCAGAGCAGAGCAGAGGGGCAGAATCAGCTCCCTGCATCTGCTGTCCACATTTTTTTCATGAAGCCCAGGCTCCTGTTGGCCTTCTGGGCTGCAAGTGCCCATTGCTGGCTGATGTTCAGCTTCTCATCCACCAGCACCCCCAAACACACATGACTGGGGTATGTTCATCATGCACTTAATGTAAAGCCAAAGGAGACAACCAAAACCAAACCAACAACAACAACAAAAAAACAACACAGATGGGAAGACTGTCAGAGAATCACAGAGAGATTCCGGTTGAAAAACACCCTCAGGATCACCAAGTCCAACTGATCTTCAGCTGTCAAGTAGGATCCAGCATGTGTCACATCACAGACTGTTCCTTCCTTTCAGCAGGGGCACACAAAGTGAATTCATTGTGACTGGTTTGTGTTTGGCAAGAGAAAGTGCTGGGCTTTTAAAAATTATTCTCATTATTGTTAATTTTTCAAATTCCATTAAGCACCCAGCCTCTCCTCCCCCCTTACTCCTGAGTTCTGCAGGAGAGCTTCCTTGCAAGCCTGTGAAGGATCTCCTCCTCAGCAACAGCAAGACAGCAGTGGCCGTGCCAGGTTGTCACTGTGGAGTGGTGCTCTGGTGCTTAGCAGTGAATTGACAATGATTAGTGACTCACTGTTGCTCATTCTGAATCCTGCCCACTCCACCACTGCCTGTGCTGCCTTGTGGGAAGCAAATGGAAGCACAGGCACAGGAAGAAGCCTCAGTGTCATTTCGCTGGCAGCTTGTCAGAAACCTCCTGTGCACTGTAACTGCTTGTCTGCTACCCACAGAGTTTGCCATAGAATCATAGAATGGGTTGGGTTGGAAGGGACTTGCAATGTTAGCTAGTGCCAAGCACCCTGTCATGCCCAGGGACACCTTCCACCAGCCCAGGTTGCTCAAAGCCTCATCCAGCCCAGCCTTGAACACCTCCAGGGAGGAGGTATCCACAACCTCCCTGGGCAACCTGTTCCAGTGGCTCCCCACCCTCACTGGAAAGAATTTCTTCTTAATAGCCAGTCTAAATCTGCCCTTGCTTTATAGAATCATAGAATTATTTGGGTTGGGAAAGACCTCTAAGATCATTGAGTCCAACCATTAACCAAACACCACCATGGCCATCAAACCATGTCCCACACTGCCATGGCCACACATTTCTTGAACACCTCCAGGAACGGTGACTCCACCACCCCCCTGTGTAACCTATTCCACAGTCACAGTCTCACAGTGTATCAGAGGTTGGAAGGGACCTCAAGAGATCATCAGGTCCAACCCCCCTGCCAGAGCAGGAGCACTAAGGGTAGTCTGCACAGGAATGCATCCAGGTGGGCTTGGAAAGTCTCCAGAGAAGGAGACTTCACAACCCCCCTGGGCAGCCTGCTCCAGGGCTCTGTCACCCTCACTGGAAAGAAGTTTCTCCTCATGTTGAGCTGAAATCTTCTCTGTTCCAGTTTGAACCCATTGTTCCTTGTCCTATCACTGTGTACCACCCAAAAGAGCCTGGCCCCCTCCCCTTGACACCCACCCCTCAGCTATTGATAGACATTGATTAGATCCCCTCTCAGCCTTCTCTTCTCCAGACTAATGCAATAGTTCTCAGAAACCAAACTGAAGGCAAAACAAACCATGCTCGACTTGTTCAGAAGCATTATCCCTGGAAAGGAATAACATTTCTGGTACTTGAATGAATTTATAAAGAAAAGGGAAATTTTCTATGATCACTTTGAGAAAAAGGCTACAGGAAAGCTGGAGAAATACTTTTGACAAGGGTTTGGAGGGATACAAGGAGGGGCAATGGCTTTGAGTGGAGGAGGGCAAATTTAGGCTGGAGATGAGGAGGAAATTCTTTCCAGTGAGAGTGGTGAGACGCTGGCACAGGTTGCCCAGGGAGGTTGTGGATGTCCCCTCCCTGGAGGTGTTCAAGGCCAGGCTGGATGAGGCCTTGAGCAACCTGGGCTGGTGGAAGATGTCCCTGCCCATGGCAGGGGGGTGGAACTGGATGAGCTTTGAGGTCCCTTCCAACCCAACCCATTCTACGAATCTATGAATCCGTTCAGGTCTCTACTCTTTGATTTTCCTCTTCATGCCAAACCTGTTTTCTTCTATTTGCTCTCACTGCTTGGAGCTGTTCCTGGCAGGTTCTGCTTACCACAGCTTTGTATCTTGAACAAACAGCAAGTTGTTTGTACGGAATGTTTTGACGGATGGAAGGAAAGCTGGCACTTGGAGGCGCGTTGCAAGTGTTTGCATCCAAGGCTCCTGGCACACTGGTGCATCCTGCAGGGGAAAAAAAAAACATGGTTAGAACTTAATAATATGGAAAATCTCAACTGCAGTAGTGGCTAGCCACAGGTGAGAGGTGGCACCCACACAGCTACATGCCAGGCATTCTCTCCAGGTGTCCAGGAAGAGTTCAGCCTGGAAAAGAGAAGGCTCCAGGGAGACCTAATAGCAGCCTGCCAGTACCTGAAGGGGGCTACAAGAAGGCTGCAGAGGGACTGTCTGCAAAGGCCTGCAGTGATAGGATGAGGAGCAATGGCTGCAAACTAAAACAGAGCAGATTTAAATTGATGTTAGGAACAAGTTCTGCACCATGAGGGTGGTGGAACACTGCAACAAGTTGCCCAGGAAGGTAGTTGAGGCCCCATCCCTGGAGAGGCTGTACAGGGCTCTGGGCCACCTGATCTAGTGGAGGATGTCCCTGCTGACTGCAGAGGGCTTGGACTGGATGAGCTTTGGAGGTCCCTTCCAACCCAAACCATTCTATGATTCTGTGATTCTATGACTCTATGATTCTATGACTCTATGATTCTATGATTCTGTGATTCTATGATTCTGTGATTCTATGATTCTGTGATTCTATGATTCTATGATTCTATGATTCTGTGATTCTATGACTATGATTCTATGATTCTGTGATTCTATGACTCTATGATTCTATGATTCTATGATTCTGTGATTCTATGATTCTATGATTCTATGGTTCTATGACTGTGTTTTGTAGGCAAAAGACATCTGGAATCTACTTTTTTTTTTTTTTTTTCTTATGCACACTAATTTCTCAAGCCTTCAGACTTCTGTTTCAGGGGGGATGGACTGTTCAAATTTCCTATCAGTGAAGGCAAGAGACAACATGGAATTGGGTTATGTGACTTCATAGAATGGTTTAGATTGGAAGGGACCCATCCCTGGAGGTGTTTAAGGCCAGGCTGGATGAGGCTCTGGCCAGCCTGATGTAGTGTGAGGTGTCCCTGCCCATGGCAGGGGGGTTGGAACTGGCTGAGCCTTGTGGTCCCTTCCAACTCTGACTGATTCTATGATTCTATGATTCTAAGGATCTCAGTGCTTACCCCCAGCACCTTCTCCATGGCTCTTCATGAGCAGCTGCAGTAACTGCAAAACCTCAGACTCCTGCTTTTGACATCAGTTCCAGGTCTCTGTTCCCTAGCAGCAGGCTCCCCCAGCGAGCGTTCCCAGGACCTGTGTTTGTGCTCCTCACCTGTGGTGGGCCAGGCTCTCCTCCTGCTCCAGCTGAAATCAAGGCACACAACGCCCATGGAAGCTACAAAGAACATGGCTGAGCCCACCTCCCATATGGTGCCTGTCAACCACATGCTCCAGAAGGAGCTGATCTATTTTGATTCCGATCATGTGTTCGATGCTGAGACTGAGACTTGCAAATCCCATCGGAAATCCCCAAGTTCTGTATCAATATCCAGCTTTGTTCTTCTGGGAGAGGACCACGTGCCAGCAGGAGGTCTCACATGGGCTTGGGTGCAGAAGGCATCTGCTTTGAAAGCACCCTGGCAAAACCTTGTGACTCCTCTCAGTGTGGTGCTTGTCTGCACAGACCTCAAGTGGCAGCTCACTGATGGATACTAGGAAAACGTGGACCTGGGAGAGTGGATAAGGAATTGGCTGCATGGCTGCATTCAGGCAGTTCTGCTCAATGGCTCAGTGTCCACATGGAGACCAGTGATGAGTGGTGTCCCTCAGTTGTCTGCACTGGGAGCAGTCATCTTTGTCAGCAATGTGAACAGTGGGAGAGAGGCACCCTCAGCAGGTTTGGGGGTGACACCAAGCTGTGTGATGTGGCTGACACACTGGAGGGAAGGGATGGCTTCCAGAGGGACCTGGACAGGCTTGAGAGGTGAGCCCAAGCCAACCTCATCAGGTTCAACAAGGCCAAGTGCAAGGTGCTGCACCTTGGTTGGGGCAATCCCAAGCACAAATCCAGGCTGGGTGAGGAGTGGGGGGACAGGCTGGGAGAGTTGGGGCTGTTCAGCCTGGAGAAGAGAAGGCTCCAGGGAGACCTTAGAGTAGCCTTTCAGTACCTCAAAGGGCTACAGAACAGCTGAGGAGGGACATTTTACAAGAGCTTGGAGTGACAGGACCAAGAGGGAATGGATTGAAACTGGAATGGGACAGATTTAGACTGGAGATTGGGAAGAAATTCTTTCCAGTGAGGGTGGGGAGACACTGGAACAGGTTGCCCAGGGACATTGTGGATGTCCCCTCCCTGGAGGTGTTCAACACCAGTTTGGATGAGGTCTTGAGCAACCTGATCTAGTGGGAGGTGTCCTGCCATGGCAGTGGGGATGGAACTGGATGATCTTCCAACTCAAGCTATTACAAGATATCATTCTCTGAATATTCTGAGAAACATTCCAGCTGATCCTTACAATTCTGTTGTTTCTGTGGCTTTTGCATGACCTTAGAATATCTGCCACCATGGCACCTTAGTCCCTGTGAAGCTCTAATCCTGTCACCTTTGTGGCAAATTAAATCTACATTTCTTAGAGAATCATGGAATTGTTTGGCTTGGAAATGACCTCCAACCTTCAACCTAAGACCACTATGGACAATAAACCATGTCCCCAGGTGCCATGTCCACATGGGGAAGCAGTGCCATGTTTCTTGTTTGAAACACAAAGTTTTATACAAGACCTGAGCCTGGGAATATCACCTTTCCAGCTAAAATACTTCCTGTAGTAAAGCTGCTATCACATAAAATCATTGGAATGATGTTAGAGTCCAATATCCATTCTCCACTGATCCATATATCATGTTAGGTGGTTCATTTCAACTTGCAGAGGTCCTTGAACTTCAGGTAGATGACCAAAACTGTTCATATGATGTTACAGAGAACAGGATTTATCTGTTATGAAGCAAGCTTACTGGCTTATGTCACCTTGACTTTGATCCAATGTATCATAACTGAGGTTGTTCAGAGTACAGTGGAGCAGAAAAGAAAAATGATTCTGAGCAAGGCACAGGCAGAAGTTGACTTTCATGCTTCCTGAGGACAGAGGCTGAAGGAAAGTGTGGAACATCCTCTTTGTTGACTTGCTTTTACTCTTTGGAGTTGTTTGGGAAGTCCTCCATGACTCAAGGGACAGAGGCTGAAGGAAAGTGTGGAACATCCTCTTTTTTGACTTGCTTTTAGTCTTTGGAGTTGTCTGGGGAGTTCTCCATGACTCAAAGGATGGAGGCTGAAGAAAAGTGTGGAACATCCTCTTTTTTGACTTGCTTTTAGTCTTTGGAGTTGTCTGGGGAGTTCGCCATGATTCAAAGGACAGAGGCTGAAGGAAAGTGTGGAACATCCTCTTTTTTGACTTGCTTTTACTTTTTGGAGTTGTCTGGGGAGTTCTCCATGACTCAAAGGATGGAGGCTGAAGGAAAGTGTGGAACATCAGCTTTGCTGGTTTGCTCTTACTCACTGGAGTTGTTTGGAGAGTCTTCCGAGACTCATGGATTGCACTTGAGTGGGAGTGGACATAAATAGCATAAGGCTTAGAAAAAACATAAAACCCAAAGATACCTTCCCCAAACTTATTTCTGTTGTAATAAATTGCAGCAGTGCCACCAAAGCAGAGACCACCTTGTGTTCTCTTGTGCTAACTGTCACAGGAAGTTTTGTCTTGGTTTATTGTTTCGTAATTGCCACACTTCCTGTAGGAATCTTATTTTGCATAGTAGTTTGTGAGCAATAAAGAGAAGAAAGGAATAGAAGCACACAGCATAGAATCATAGAATGCTCTGGGTTGGAAGGGATCTCCAAAGCTCATCCAGTCCAACCCCTCTACAGTCAGCAGGGACATCCTCTACTAGATCAGTTTCCCAGAGCCCTGCTGAGCCTCACCTTGAATATCTCTGGGGATGGGACACCAACCACCTCCCTGGGCAAGCTGTTCCAGTGTTCCACTACCCTCATGGTGCAGAACTTGTTCCTAACACCCAATCTGAATCTCCTCTTTTCCATCTTGAAGCCCTTGCCCCTCGTGCTCTCACTGCAGGACTGTAAGAGTGGGGGAGCTGAAATCCCCCTCCCACAACTGACAACAACCAGCCTTGCAAACAGTCTCTCACCATCCTTCTTGTAACCCTGTTCAGGTACTGGCAGGCTGCTATTAGGTCTCCCTGAGCCTTCTTTTCTCCAGGCTGAACACCCCCAGCTCCCTCAGCCTGTCCTCATAGCAGAGCTGCTCCAACCCCTTGCTCATTTTCATGGCCTTCCTCTGGACCTGCTCCATCAGGTCCATGTCCTTCCTAGCTGTGCTGTTTGTAGCAAACCAGGGTGAACTGGATATAATTTATTCTATTCAGGATTAAAATCAATACCCATCTCCACTGGGTAAGAACTTACCTTGAGTGGACAAAAATCTTCATTTATTTCCACTGCACCCACAACAATTTCCCTCTCTGCTCCCTCAAGCTCATTCTTCATAGTTAATAATAAACATCAGTGACTAAATGATGACTGCAGTTCCTCTGCCAGAAGCCCAAATGATCTCTTGTGTTCCAGCCAGTGCTGCTGTACCTTCAGTGCATTCATCTGCTCTGCACTACCAAGCCTTCTGCTTGATCTCCAGCTTCAGCCACCAGCAAACCCACTGAAGTCATAAATATTTTCCTCCTGGTTGTGAAACACCTCATAAACCTCTATGTTCTCCTTCTGCTTCTCTTAGCCACTGCCTATTTACTGTAAAGGGGAAAAAAGAAGAAGAAGAAGAAGAAGAAGAAGAAGAAGAAGAAGAAGAAGAAGAAGAAGAAGAAGAAGAAGAAGAAGAAGAAGAAGAAGAAGAAGAAGAAGAAGAAAGAAGAAGAAGGAGAAGAAGAAGGAAGAAGAAGAAGAAGAAGAAGAAGAAGAAGAAGAAAGAAGAAGAAGAAGAAGAAGAAAGAAGAAGAAGGAGAAGAAGAAGAAGAAGGAGAAGAAGAAGGAGAAGGAGAAGAAGAAGTATAAGAAGAAGGAGAAGGAGAAGAAGAAGGAGAAGAAGAAGAAGAAGAAAGAAGAAGAAGGAGAAGAAGAAGAAGAAGGAGAAGAAGAAGGAGAAGGAGAAGAAGAAGGAGAAGGAGAAGAAGAAGAAGGAGAAGAAGAAGGAGAAGGAGAAGAAGAAGGAGAAGAAGAAGGAGAAGAAAGAAGAAGAAGGAGAAGAAAGAAGAAGAAGAAGAAGAAGAAGAAGAAGGAGAAGAAGAAGAAGAAGGAGAAGAAGAAGAAGGAGGAGAAGAAGAAGAAGAAGAAGAAGAAGAAGAAGAAGAAGAAGAAGAAGAAGAAGAAGAAGAAGAAGAAGAAGAAGAAGAAGAAGAAGAAGAAGAAGAAGAAGAAGAAGAAGAAGAAGAAGAAGAAGAAGAAGAAGAAGAAGAAGAAGAAGAAGAAGAAGAAGAAGAAGAAGAAGAAGAAGAAGGCCTAAGGACTTCGACCTCTAGAATAGGATTTCAGGGGTGATCTCATCTAGAACAGCTGAAAAATGTGTCACCTCAAGCCACTAACCAATTTAACCTGTAGTGTGGTTCATACTTCAGAGGGAAAACAATTCCCTCTAACTGTATCCTAAGGGGACTGGGGAAGATACTGCTCTGCTATCACTTACAGTGGATTCTGGCAGCTGAGGTTTCATTTTCGTCTTTGGCATTCAAAGATGTTCAGTTTAATGACTCTGCATTAAAAAAAAAAAAAATAGCAATCTCTATTCTGGGGTTGACCTCCAAAATGTTCCTATGGGAAGGCAGAAGGTGAGCAGTGAAGAGCTGAATGGGTTTCATTTGCCTGCTGTTGGTTTAAAAGAATCATAGAATCATAGAATCAGTCAGGGTTGGAAGGGACCACAAGGATCATCCAGTTCCACCCCCCCTGCCATGGGCAGGGACACCTCACACTAGAGAAATCTTGGCTTGGCTTCCTAATAAATGTGTGCCTGAGTTGAGTCTTGTAGTTGTTAACCAAAACAGTTGTTGGTAACCTGAGAAATGTCTAAAAGTTGTTTGAAAGACTTGTACATTATATTTCCCCCCCACCAAGATGGATTGGAACAAACTGTTCTTGTGCTGTGTTTTAGTCCCTCAAACAGTATAAAACATCTTCAAGCCCTGAAATGTTGTTTGAAGAGTTTCTGGGGGGGGCTATGGTTGCAAATCATCTGCTTTAAAAGTGAAGGTTAATCAATGTCTGCTTAGGAGTGTGAGGGAAAAGTGCCTGCAGATCTCCTTAATCCGGGTACCTCAGTGTCCTGCTCCTATTCCACTGAAAAGAGATCTCTTCCTGGATTATTTCCTACTTTCTTGTCATCTAAGAAGTAGTTTACAGTGGAGGCAACAAGCTTTCCATGATGAAGGTAATAAAAAAAAATGTTTCTCTTCCAGGTTTCTTTCTCTTGCTGGTGGTCCAAGTCACGGAGCAGCCAGGTAAGCCAAGAGCACAGCACACTCTGCAGCAGGACAGGACTCGCTCGAGGGGACCTGCCCTGCCTCTGTAACTCCCTGAGCACACTTCTATGAGGCTGTCCTGCTCTTCTGGCCAAGAAAAGTGTGGCCAGCAGGGCTAGGGAGGTTCTTCTCCCCCTCTGCTCTGCCCTGCTGAGTCCACCCCTGCAATCCTGTGTCCAGTTTTGGGCTCTCCAGTTCAAGAGAGACAGAGACCTGCTGGAGAGAGTCCAAGGGAGAGCCATGAGGATGCTTAGGGGACTTGAGCATCTCCCCTGTGAAGAGAGACTGAGAGCCCTGGGGCTGTTTAGTCTGGAGAAGAGAAGGCTGAGAGGGGATCTGATCAATGTCTATCAATAGCTGAGGGGTGGGTGTCAAGGGGAGGGGGCCAGGCTCTTTTGGGTGGTGTGCAATAATAAGATGAGGAGCAATGGGTAGAAGCTTGAACAGAGAAGATTTCACCTCAACATGAGGAGAAACTTCTTTATCGTAAGGGTGCTGAAGCCCTGGAGCAGGCTGCCCAGGGAGGTTGTGGAGTCTCCTTCTCTGGAGACTTCCCAACCCCACTTAGATGCATTCCTGTGCAGACTCCCCTGGGTGATGCTGCTTTGGCAGGGGGGTTGGACTGGATGATCTCTGGAGGTCCCTCCCAGCCTCTAATGTATTGTGATACCATAGAATCAGAGAATCACCATGGTTGGGAAAGACTTTTAAGATAAGGTCCAACCATTATCTAAGTCTGCCAGGGCCACTACTACACCATACCCTGGAGTTCATACACCTGAAACAGTCTGTGTGTTGTTCATGTCTTGAGTAATTACTGGGTGAAGGCTGAAGTAGTTAATGTTGAACGAAAGAGGGGCACTGAGGTGAACAAGTTTATCTTCTTTATTGCCATCCATTATCTGCACATTTCTGAGAGAGTGAGCAAGCTGCTAAATCAAGAATGCATGGACTCATATCAGAGAATGGCTTGAGCTGGAAGGGACCTTGAAGAGCATCTAGTTTCAACTCCCCTGACTTAGGCAGGGACACCTTCCACTAGATCAGGTTGTTCAAAGCCTCTTCCAGCCTGGTCTTCAATATTTCCAGGGGTGAGGTGTCCACAACTTCACTGGGAAACCCATTCCAGTGTCTCACCACCCTCACAGTAAAGACCTTCATCCAATGCCCAATCTAAATCTTCCCTGCAGTGATGCTGACTAAAGGGCAGCAAAATAGAATCATAGAATTGCAGAATGCTCTGGGTTGGAAGAGACCGGCAAATATCATCTTGTCCAACTGTGATGGTTTGAAACTGTCTTTTTAATTTTTCCTTGCAAAGTTCAGAACAGAGAAAGTGAAAGAATGTAAATAAGTCACTATTGGGTGTAAGAAAGCAAAATAACTACAAAATTCTCTCTAAGGCAATTTCTTGAAGGCTGGTTTCTGCTCAGCCTTAACTTGGGACTGTAGAGAGTGGTTTATTTTCAGCCTTGTGTTTGTTTTCTTTTCTCTTTTCTTTTATTTGTTTGTTTGTTTCCCCTCCCAAATTATTTCAATGACTTGGGAGAGTCGATAGGAAGAAGAAGTTAATTGTGATGGTTTGAAACTGTCTTTTTAATTTTTCCTTGCAAAGTTCAGAACAGAGAAAGTGAAAGAATGTAAATAAGTCACTATTGGGTGTAAGAAAGCAAAATAACGGTTGTTCTAAACACTTCCATTGGATAGATAGAAATGTTTAAGAACTATTACCCAAAACAAAGTAGGCATTCTGCACATTCTGCGTTCGGCAGTGGGGGCAGTTGCTGGGCTGTCTGGCTGCTGTTTCTTCTTCTCTTCTGGCTGAAGATAACACACTGACCTTGGCAGCTAAGTTAACAACTTTCTGCTCTAACTAACTCTGCTTCTCTGTCCAGGGGGGTCTGGGGGGGAAGCTCCTGGGAGAGGGAGGCCCCTTTGGGAGGGTCCCCTTGGGGGGAAGCAAAGGGAGATCGATTGTGCTTTTTCTGTTGATTGTATATATTTGTGAATGTTGTGAATTTTGTATATTTGTACATATTCATTGCATTTCATTGTAGATTTTAGACTCTGCTTGTAAATACAGCTTTTCATTTGCTTCCAGACTGAGCTAGCCTGGTTATTGTTGGTGGGGGGGGAATTTCAGCTCACACCGACACACTTTTTATTTTTGGCGCTCCAACTCGGGGCTCGATTGCTTGTTGATTTATTTCTGCTCAGATTAGGAAGCAAAATGAAGCTGTTTTGGATTTTGAGTAATTTTATTTCATCTATTATCAGTGTGATTGTTTACAGATGGGCTGTTTCCTGCATGATAGACAAGATTGTGAGATATGTGGCATATAAGTCGTTTCTTTGGGTTAAGAACAAGTTACTGAATGTTGGTGAATTCTGTTGTGGTCTTATTGGGCTAAGAAGCTATGGTAACTCAACTATGGATCTGCTAGCAGACACATATGAGTTTGTTACTCCTCTTACAACTACAGAGGGTCTTTGTAACCAGTGGTACCCTAGATATCTTGTACTAGCCTTAATCTTAATTTTGTTGCTTCTTGGAATAATCATATGGCTACTGATAGCACTGTATCAAGAAAGACATAAGGCTACTTGCTCTTCCAACTCTGCTGTGAATGTGAAAACCAAGCCAGTAAATTTGGTGGCCACTGTAACCAGAAAGCGTAAAGGAGATGCAGATGCTGCAGGAGATGGTGCAGATGGAGATGAGGGTCCTTCTACTCAGGGTCCCTCTCTTAAGAAAGATCCTTCTGATGAGGAAGAGAGGGTTAGCCTTAAAACTCTGGTAGACCTCTTGAGACCCCACATGGATGATGGAGATGTAGGTCAGGATGTAGACCCTGGTAGATTAGCAACTGCTGGTAGTGCCTCTGAACTCAAAGAAATTCAACGGAGGATTAAAATAGGATTATGGGGACAGCGACCTCAGGATGATGATGATGATGATGATGATGAGGATGACATACAGTCAGCTAATGCACCCAGACAGGAAATTAGACATGTGAGGAAGGATTACATCAGAGGAGATAATGAGCCAGTCCTGTCTTGGCTAGCCAGGTGTTTTGATATGGGAGCCCCAGCATTGGTGGTAGGCGACAAGTCGGCCTCTCAGTTGGGGATGCTCTCAAAGGATACAGGCATAGACAGGCACCTAGGCAAGTGCATTGGTAAAGTTTCTCTGTGGGCACGCCTCCTACTGGCAGTCTCGCTGAGGTACCCCAGCAGAGATGATTTACCATGGAACCCTAAGCCTTGGACCACAATAGCTGAGGGAATCAAGCGTCTGAGAGAGTTTGCTGTGAGAGAAGTAATGTATGGAGATCATAAGACTCTGAATCCTGATGAAATTCCTGTTGGAACAGGCCTTGCCAAAAAGCTCATTAAGCTTGCTCCTCCTAATTATGCTACTATTCTGGCAAGCAGGATTGTGGCAAGAAATTATGGTGGAGCACCTCCCACTGTTGGCCATTTCACTGACCAAATGAGGCAGTTGGAGGATAGTCTTGCACGTACTTCTTTGGTTTCAGCCATTGAAACTCTGTCTGGAAAGATGGAGAATTGCATGAAAGAGCTGAAGGAGGAACTTAAAACCTCCATATCCAACTTGATGAAGGGGGATGATTCTGATTCCTCTTCCTCCAGATGGATACAAGTTTCAGCTGTTAGGAACAGACGTGCTCCAAGGAGGCCATTCCAGAATAGGTCAAACCAAAACAGACAGCAGAGGCAATCACGTGGCAGTATCTGGATAACTCTGCGTGATCAGTTTGGTGAGAACATGAACAGATGGGATGGTCAACCAACTTCTGATCTTTTCAAGAGGTTACGGGAGCTGCAGAGGGGCAGATCCCGAGGTAGCAATACCAGGAGGGTAGCTGTCGCTTCCTCAGTTTCCCAGAACAACTCTGATAGCTCCAACAGTGATCCTAATTCTGGTGCTGGACGTTGTGCCAGCTGTACATGTGGAGGTAATCCCCACCATTAGGGGTGCACAAACCCTGAGAGCCCTGAGTCACCTGAGAGTCCCTGTTCCTTCCTTCGCTCCATCTGTGAGGAAACAAGCTGTTTGATGTTTTTCCTGTGATTTGACTCTTTTGAATCATCTACATCTGAAATAGCCGGAATGGACTCTGATCTTTATTCACCTATTGTTGTAGATATTATTTTAAATTAGATAAATGATAGTAGCAGCCAATGGAATTGTTTAGAAGGGGTGGACTGTGATGGTTTGAAACTGTCTTTTTAATTTTTCCTTGCAAAGTTCAGAACAGAGAAAGTGAAAGAATGTAAATAAGTCACTATTGGGTGTAAGAAAGCAAAATAACGATTGTTCTAAACACTTCCATTGGATAGATAGAAATGTTTAAGAACTATTACCCAAAACAAAGTAGGCATTCTGCACATTCTGCGTTCGGCAGTGGGGGCAGTTGCTGGGCTGTCTGGCTGCTGTTTCTTCTTCTCTTCTGGCTGAAGATAACACGTACTGACCTTGGCAGCTAAGTTAACAACTTTCTGATTAACTAACTCTGCTTCTCTGTCCAGGGGGGTCTGGGGGGGAAGCTCCTGGGAGAGGGAGGCCCCTTTGGGAGGGTCCCCTTGGGGGGAAGCAAAGGGAGATCGATTGTGCTTTTCTGTTGATTGTATGTATTTGTGAATGTTGTGAATTTTGTATATTTGTACATATTCATTGCATTTCATCGTAGATTGTAGACTCTGCTTGTAAATACAGCTTTTCATTTGCTTCCAGACTGAGCTAGCCTGGTTATTGTTGGTGGGGGGGGGAATTTCAGCTCACACCGACACACCAACCCCCCTGCAATTAACAGGGACATCCCCAACTCCATCAGGTTCCTTAGTTCCCCATCCAGCCTGCACCACCTGCCTGGGCAACCTGTGCCAGTGTTGCACCACCCCCCAGCAAAGAACTGAAATGGTTGTGGTGCTGTAGCTCAGCCTGGATGCTGATGTCATTCTTGTCAACGTGAAAAAATCACACTTGGAGGCAGCCTTCAGCATGACTTCACCTCCTGCTCAAGTCATGGTGGAAGGTGCTCAGAATACCTTAGAAACACAGAATGGGATGGGTTGGAAGGAACCTTCAAGACCATCCAGTTCCAACCCCCTGCCATGGGCAGGGACACTTCTCACCAGCCCAGGTTGCTCAGAGCCTCATCCAGCCTGGCCTTGAACACCTCCAGGGAAGGAGCATCCACAACTTGGGCAACCTGTTCCAGTGTCTCCCCACCCTCACTGCAAAGAATTTCTTTCTGATAGTTTCCAATAATAATAATAATAAGAAGAAGTTCTAATAATAATTTTCCTCTGCTAATAATTTCTTCCCTTTCCTGCCCCACAGGACATCGCTGAGACAACTCAGCCAAGCAGATTGAGGAGCTGGAGGAAAGGGAATGATTCTTGGCTCCACTACTAAAAAAATGAAAGGGAAAAAACCCAACTCTTTCTTGTTATTAAAACCAAATTTCCCAAGAGCATCTGGACTTCCCAAATGTGGATGACTCACCAGCTTTCTGCTAGGATCCCATGCTGTTCTTTCAAAAGCCTAGTAGCAGCTCTGACATTTTGATATGCACAGGGAGATCCATAGCCTTTCTCATTATTATATATCCTTTTGGCTTTTAAAGACCTAAAAAAGAGGCTTGGATTAAGTCTGATGCTGATTTTTGAACCCAAGAAGGTCTCTTACATTAAGATTTTTCTCTGACAAACCATTTGGCAGAGGAATTGCATTTTAAAAAGTCTTTATTTTGGCCAGACTCTCATATTAGCTGGGTTGTACTTCTTGCAGAATTTAAAATAGGATGAAAAAAATGTTCTCCCTTTTTCCAGCTGGCTTATGACTTAGAATGGACCAAAGGTTGTCCTGAACTGGGCCAGTTAAGATGGTCTTTCCCAGACTCCTCTGCTCACTGGGTCTTGCCAGAAGACAATTCAAAATGACAAGAAGTTCTGCATGGGACAGCAATGTGCCCTGATGGCCAAGAAGGCCAATGGTATCCTGGGGTGCATTAAGAAGAGTGTGGCCAGCAGGTCAAAGGAGGTTCTCCTCCCCCTCTACTCTGCCCTGGTGAGACCACATCTGGAGTATTGTGTCCAGTTCTGGGCTCCCCAGTCCAGGGAACTACTGGAGAGAGGCCAGCAGAGGCTACAAGGATGCTGAAGGGATTGCAACATCTGTGTGAGGAGGAAAAGTTGAGAGCCCTGGGGCTCCTCAGCCTGGAGGAGAGAAGGCTGAGAGGGGATCTGAGCAATGGGTGGGGGTCGAGAAGAAGGGGCCAGGCTCTTTTCAGTGGTGTCCTGTGGTAGGGCAAGAGGCAATGGACACAAACAGGAGCACAGGAAGTTCAGTGTTCAATGGTCAGTGGATGGAGACCTGCATCTCAAACCTCTGTGTATGTGCTACATAAAAGAGGAAGCTCCAGCCTAGCTATGCACAGTTTTATGATAAATTGGAGCCTTTCTTTAGCCACACAGGCTCCTTAATTTTACATTTCCCTGGATTTCCTCCAATGGAAAGGTTGCTTTTTACTGTAGCTCTTTTTGTATCTAGTCCAGCTATCAAATGATTTTATTAAGATCCATGACTAAAGTGGATGACCCAAGGGTATGGAGCCTGTCAGGCAGCTGCTAAATGGCATTTTTTGTCCCATTCCCAAACGGCCTTGTTTGTACACATCTGAACACAGGTGTCTACAGGCCTGACTAAAACAGTTATAGGTAGGAGAGTTGTGGAGTTACAGAATGGTTTGGGTTGGAAGGGACCATTAAAGGTCATGTAGTGCAGCCTCCTGTGAGAGACACCAACCTCCTCTCAGAAGGTTGCACCACTCACTGGCAGTGGCCTTTCAAAGCAAGCTAGAACATTTTAGCTGCATTTTCATGTGATGGAGGGACTTGATATGCAGATGCAATCAGTGTCACTTCATAGCATGGCCAGAAGGGTGAGAGAGGTGATTCCAATCCTCTGCTCTGCTCTGCTGAGACCCCACTTAGAGTACTGCACCCAGCTATGGGGTCCCCAACACAAGAATGATATGGACCTGCTGGAGTGGGTCCAGAAAAGGGCTGTAAAGATGATCAGAGGGCTGGAGAACCTCCCTTCTGGGGATAGGCTGAAAGAGTTGGGGCTGTTCAGCCTGGAGAAGGTTTCAAGAACACCTTAGAAGGGGCTAAAGGAAATCTGGGAGGGACTTTTACAAGTGCTTGTGGTGATAGGAAGAGGGGGAAATGGCTTTAAACTGGAGCAGGGTAGACTGAGGTTGGAGACAAGGAGGAAGTTCTTGATAGTGAGAGTGGTGAAACACTGGAACAGCTGGTCCAGAGAGGTGGTTGAGGCCCCATCCCTCACAACAGTCAAGGTCAGGCTTGATGGGACCCTGGGCAGCCTGCTGTAGTTGGAAGTGTCCTTGCTGACTGCAGGGGGGTTGGACAAGCTGACCTTTGAGGGTCTCTTGATGCATTCTGTGATTCAGTGACCATCCCTCTGTGTGTGGCCATCACTCCTTTTCTGTGGCTCTCTGAATATAAAGTGACAGAATGTGAGAGGGACCACAGGCATCCTCCTGGGGAGCAGAGTGCATTTCATGAGCCCTGAAGATCCCTTTCCCTTCCCTGCTGCTGTGCCTACTGTAATTGCAGGCCATCAGGTGTACAGTTCCCTCTCAGCAGCTAAGGAGACTTAACTAAACATCCTGAGATACCAACACTGCCTGTACAGTTTAATAAATGATGCCCATCCTGGTCTCAATTACTCTGCTGTAAATCTGGAACACCACCACTGCTTCCAGTTGAGTTTTCCTAGATTGACACCAGAGCTGAACTGAGCCACCAGACTGCAGGGTTTTTTAACCCACTGGAATTTCATCCCTGTGAATTAAGCCATTTTAATCCCCAAGTTTGCAGGCAGTGTGGCAGATCAGGTCGTGTGCTTAATTTTTTTCCCATGTCTCTTTGCATACTGCAACCCCATCTTTATTTTTGATCTCTTTCTTCAACTTTACTCTTGCAACAGTCAAGGAGCTGATAACATTGTCCTGATACCTGATGAGACAGCACTGGGTATTATAATTAGAAGATCAGTGCTTCTTCTACCTCTGCCCTTGAAGTTTGGTACTTTTGTTTGCAAGTAGTCAGCAACCCCAGGTTTTTAAACAGAGTTTGACATCTGGGTCATGAATAAAATATTTTGAGCCCAGTTCTGGGCATCCCAGTTTAAGAGGGACAGGGAACTACTGGAGAGTATCCAACAGAGCCTAGAAGGATGCTGAAGAGACTGGAACATCTGTGTGATGAGGAAAAAGTTGAGAGACCTGGGGCTGGTTAGCCTGGGGAGGGAAGGCTGAGAGGAGATCTTCTTAATATCTGAAAGTTGGATGTCAAAGGGACCAGGATCTTTTCAGTGGTGTCCTGTGATAGGACAAGGTGAAGTGCATACAAACTGGAACCTAGGAAGTTCCACCTCCATGTGAGGAAAAACTTCTTTGTTGTGAGGTTGTCAGAGCCCTGGAACAGACTTCCCAGGGAGATTGTAGAGACTTCTTCTTTAGAGACATTCAAACCCCACCTGGACACATTTCCTATGTGACTTGCTCTAGGTGATCCTGCTTTGGCAGGGGAGTTGGACTGGATGATCCTTTCCAACTCCTTCCATGCTAGGATTCTGTGATGCTGTGATTCTATGATGCTGTGATTTGATAGATGGAAGAACTACAGTGCATCTTCAGGCAGTTAGAAGAACAAAGTCCTGGTTTTGTTCTGTAAAAGAAATAGTGCAGGACATATCTGCTAGAATGGGCAGGTTGTTCAGAATCTGCCAAAAATCAAAGGTGAGGCAATGAGGAAAAAAAAAATCTGTTAAGACAGAGCCAGTCAAACTCACAGGCAACACAAACCTTCCAGTCAAGCAGTTTTCTGTCACAGTCACAGCCTTTTTGGTCAAAATCCTAGCAAATGGCAACACTGTCTACAGAGGTTGAGTTGCCTTGTTTCACATTATTCTTAGCTCAGACTATGAGCACCAAAGACTCTGTGAAGCATAAAGAAGGACATTTGTTTATGGCCTAATTCTAAGATGGAGATGCCAATTCTAAGATGGGGGTTGGACAGGATGACCTTTGACGGTCCCTTCCAACCTGATGCAAGCCTGTGAGTCTGTGCCATACATCCATGGACTGTAATGACTTGAAGCTTGTGTGAAGCTCATTCAGCTCAGTCATGCTTCTGGTGGAAGAAGGGGAATATGAATTGATGTAGTAAAGATGTGAGGGAGCAGGAATCTTGGCTTGGATGAGTCTGGAGAAGATAAAAGATGAAAGTCTTGGAAGCAGACCTTAGGTTAAATACAATTGCCAGTCTTAGTGAAGCAATGATCTTCAGAAGTGCTGAAGACAGGAATCCATGCATCTCAGCACAGTTCCCCATATCTCCTTTAGAATAAGAAGAAAATGTGTGTGGGAAGGGGGAGGGGGAAGAAGACATAGAAACCTGTGCAGCAGAAGCCATTGAAAAAGCCAAGATTTGCCAACTCTGGTTACCATAGTTACCTTGCATTTTAATTACAGGAGCTTGCAAGATCTGTGGTGGTCTTATTCAGCCAGGGATTGGATGATCAGCCCTGTCCTAGGAAACAGAGAGGAGGCATCCCCACTGTCAGCACACCAGACTGATGGAAATGAAGTCTCAAACTCATTAAAAGAGTCACCCTGTTGGAGGAACAAGGATGACTGGTGTAGATTTCAAGACATCTGGTCTCATTTCCTGGAGATGCATGATTGAAAATTACTTAAGAACAGGGGGAAAAAAAAGAAAAAAAAAAAAGAAAAAACTTAGCTGAGTGCTTTTGAAAACCACAAAGTGAGGTTATGTGTTCCAAGAAAGTTGATAGACCACCCCACTGAAGAATTAAAGTCCCTGGACAAGACCAGGTTAACGTTGAGGGTTGGATAAGGGTCTGCTTGTTAAAGCTCTACAGGTAAGCATCCATGGATCCTTATCCTTGTTGTTTTTAAGCAAGACTAGTCACAGAATGCCAGGCTGGAAGGCCCTGTGGTAAAGGTCTTGTGGGTACTGGTGGATGAGAAGCTGAACTGCATCAAAAGCAGTGTGGCCAGCAGGTCAAGGGAGGTGTTTCTGTCCTTCTGCTCTGCTCTGGTTAGACCTCACCTGGAATATAGTGCTGCTGGAGAGGGGTCCAGGGGAGGCCATGAAGATGGCTAGGGAGCTGAAGAACCTCTCCTACAAAGACAGGCTGAAAGAATTTGGGCTGAAAGAATTTGGGCTGGAGAAGAGAAGGCTCTGCGGAGACCTTAGAGCTCCATTTCAATATCTGAAGGGGACCTACAGGCAGGCTGGGGAGGGACTGTTCAGAAGGGTCTCTGGGGATAGGACAGGGGGCAATGGTTTGAAACTGGAGCAGGGCAGATTTAGGTTGGACATCAAGAGGAAGTTCTGCACCTTGAGGGTGGTGAGATACTGGAACAGGTTGCCCAGGGAGGTGGTTGAGGTCCCATCCCTGGAGACATTCAAGATCAGACTTGACGAGGCCCTAAGCAACCTGACCTCAGCTTGGAGATGTCCCTGCTGCCTGCAGGGAGGTTGGACAAGATGGCCTTTGATGATGCCTTCCAACCCAACACAGCCTGTGAATCTGTGAATCATCTGCTCCAACCTTTCTAGTTAATGGTGCTGTCTGAATCCATGTTCTCACTCACAGAGTGGCTGCAAAGAAAAGGTAGGATCCAGTCCTATCCTATTTCCAGTCCAGCCTCCATTACCTGGAGAGAAGGTTAACTAAGGACTGGAAAGACCTCAATATTCCATACTTGCTGCATGACCATGGAGCCTGCAGGGTCTCTAAAGCTACCTGATACTATTTCTGCAATGTTTGGCAAAGCCTAAGAGCCTGAGCATGTGAAAAAGTGTTGCCAGTTAATTTTCAGTGGAGGAGGCTCTAGCTTTTGACTGATGTCCCACACCCATGAATGACTAAATTTAAGCCTGTTAAGCTTTTTCTCCAGGTATCAGCCTTGAGTGGATGTGGAGAGTGGGGGAACATTTAATTTCATTTATTTTACAAAGTCACAGATCCTCCTGTGCTAAGAAACCAGTGTAAGGCTATTAGGATGTAACTATGAATAGTCTTCATTTGGAAGTGGATTCTCCTTTTTTTATTTTTTCTTTTCCATAGCACTGATGCAGTAATGAATATGAATAATTAATTCTCATTTGTTTCCCTGACACAAGAAGGACATGGAACTGTTGGAGTGGGTCCATGATCAGAGGGCTGGAGCACCTCTCCTATGGGGACTGGCCTGGAGATTTGGGTTTCTTCAGCCTGGAGAAGGGAAGGCTCTAGGAGACCTCAGAGCATCCTTCCACTACCTGAAGGGGGCTACAGGAGAGCTGTTGAGGGAATTTTCCCAGGGCTCTTAGTGATAGGAGGAGAAGGAATGGATTGAAGCTTGAGGAGGGGAAATTTAGACTGAAGATCAGGAGAAATTCTGTCCAGTGAGGGTAGTGAGACACTGGAACAGGCTGCCCAGGGAGGCTGTGGATGCTTCCTCCCTGGAGGTGTTCAAGGCCAGGTTGAACAAGCACTGGGAGGAGGTGTCCCTGCCCATGGCAGGGGGGTTGGAACTGGATGATCTTGAAGGTCCCTTCCTACCCAAACCATTCTGTGATTCCATGCTAAATTATTTTGCAAGTGAGATAATAAACTCTTCAACTCCTTTTGCACAAGTGCCTCATATCAGGACATTAAGGCAAGGTGATTGCAAACATTTGGCCATGTGGATGTGTATGCACAAAGCAGCTGATCCAAAAGCTCAGCACTGGTAAGCCAGCCTCACTCTTCTGATTTGGAGAATCAGAACTCTAATTTGTAGAAGGGTCTTTACCAAATGCACCTTCAGAATGAAAGCAGGGATGCCAAAATGAGTGAGGAAAGGTCCACTCCATGGGAATCATTGCTCAAGGAGAATTTTGCAAGTCTAGAGTCTTAGTCTGGAAACTTTTCTGTGGGGGTGGAAAGAATCTCCAATTATCTAAGGAAAGAGTGTTCACAGGCTCATAGAATGATTTGGGTTGGAAGGGACCTTGAAGGTCATCCAGTTCCAACCCCTCTGCCATGGGTAGGGTCACCTCCCACTAGACCAAGTTTCTCAAGGCCTCACCCAACCTGGCCATGAGCACCTTCAGGGAGAGAGCATCCACAGCCTGCCTGGGCAACCTATTCATTGAGGGGAGCCAGTGTTAAACACCTGGAATCTCACTAAGCTTGACTTATTTTTATTCCCCCCCCCCCCCACCTCTCTGTCTTCTATTTTCCTCCTACATCTGCAGATTTGAATATTCAAGCCCAAGTTGAGAGTGGGAGGACATTATTTTGGGCTACTGGTATTTGAAATTGTCAATCAGCCTGCAGTTGGTGTACGATGAACGCTGCAGAACGACTACTGCCACGAGCTGAACAAAATCCCTCATGACTATTGAGAGAAAATTAATTTAGACTGAATAATCCTGAATTAATTGTTGACAGATTGTCTATTAAATGTTGGTGCATGTTGACTTCTGCAGTAGCATAAGCAGAGCTACCCAGAGAATCATGGAATTGTTTGGGTGGGAAAAGACCTCCAAGATCATCCAGTCCAACCTTCAACCCAACACCACCATGGCCACTAAACCATGTCCCCAGGTGCCAAGGCCACAGGTTCCTGGAACACCTCCAGGGATGGGGACTCCACCACCTCCCTGGGCAGCCTGTGCCAATCCCTGACCACTCTTGCAGCAAAGAAATTTTTCCTCTCTCTAACCTAACCCTCTGCAGGCCATTTCCTCTCCATCACCTAGACTAGGGAGAAGAGACCAACCCCCACCTCACTGTGACCTCCTTTCAGGGAGCTCTACATCAATGAGGTCTCCCCTCAGCCTCCTCTTCTCCACACTAAACACCCCCTATTCCCTGAGCCACTCCTCACCAGACCCTTCCTCACCAACTTTATTGCTGCTCCAGCAACTCAACAACTTGGTGCAACGACTTCCTAGAAACTAATTTTTCTTCTGGCTTTCTCATGGTCATCAGCAATTTTCCTGCAGTCAATTATTTAAAAAAGAAAAAAAAAAAGTAGAATGCTTTCACACTGGAAAATAGTAATTTGCCAAGGTAGGAAAAAAAAAATCCATAAGTTAATTTCTTTTGAGAAGAACTTTTGCCATGAGGGCAAGTCATACCCAGTGTGGAATTTCTACTCAGAAAGAGAAAGAGTCAATACAGAAAGAGAGAAAAGGTCAGTATAGACCACCTTGACATCTCAGGGTGCTGTGCCATCCTGAGTTCAACTGGACACTGTTCTGATTCATAGATTCAAAGATTCATAGATTCATAGATCCAAAATTCATAAATTCAAAATTCATAGATTCATAGATTGAAAGATTCATAGAGTCAAAGATTCACAGATTCAGATTCACAGATTCATAGATTCAAAGATTCAGATTCACAGATTCATAGATTCAGAAATTCACATTCATAGATTCAAAGATTCATAGATTCAAACATTCATAGATTCAGATTCACAGATTCATAGATTCACAGATTCACAGATTCATAGAATGGTTTGGATTGGAGGGGACCTTAAAGATCATCCAATTCCAGCCCCCCTTCCACAGGCAGGGACCCTTTCACTAGCCCATGTCCCTCAAGGCCTGAGGTAACCTAGATCTTGAAAACCAAAGCACACTGCACTTTTTCTTACCTCATTTTTTCCCTCCTAGAACTGGGTTCTAATTTATTCACCATAACTTAGGAGAAAGCAATCCTAAAAATATTTTTTTTTCCCCCTTTTGCAGCTCTTGTTACATTGTTGGTGCTGCTGTTCAGTGATTTGCTGGTATTTTTGTTATGATTGTGATTTAAGCATCTTCAGACAATAATGAACTTTGTTGTTGTTGTTTGGTACATTTGCTGGTGAAATAGAACATTCTCATCCATGTGTTTGAATATGCAATAGTTTTCCTGTCAAAAATAAGCTTAGATATCAAGTCTATCCAGGATGGGAGACTTACATTGTTCTCTCTATATAAGAAAAATAATAAAATATCTTAGGATCACAGGATGTTAGGGGTTGGAAGATACCTTCAAAGATCATCAAGTCCAACCCCCCTGCCAGAGCAGGGCCATAGAATCCAGCACAGGTCACACAGGATCACATCCAGATGGCTCCTGAAAGTCTCCAGAGAAGGAGACTCCACAACCTCTCTGGACAGCCTGCTCCAGTGCTCTGGGACCCTCACAGTGAAGAAGCTCCTCCTCATGCTGAGGTGGAACCTCCTGTGCTGGAGTTTATATCCACTGCCCCTTGTCCCATCCCAGGGTGCAACTGAGCAGAGCCTGTCCCCTCCCTCTTGACCTCCAGCCCTCAGATATTGATAGACATTGATCAGATCCCCTCTCAGTCTTCTCCAGGCTAAGCAGCCCCAGGGCTCTCAGCCTCTCCCCATAGAGCAGTGCTCCAGTCCCTTCAGCATCCTGGTGTTATCTGCTGGTATCCAAGGAGAAAATTCACTCTTGCAGAACTTTTTTTGTTGCTGTTAAAACTTGTGATCTTGATCTGAAAAGCACAGATTTTCCCACCAAGCAAAATGATACTTCTGGAAAGGTTTCATTGTAGCAGCCACCATTGGGCTTTGCTTGATGAAGTGTTGACGGCTTTGCCCTTTTTGCATGGAGGCAAAGCAAACCATCAACTGCAGTTGTGCATCAGGGAAGACTTCTGGAAAATAAAGTTATTTTTAAATCCCCTTCTTTCACCACCACCACCTCCCCTCTCTCACCATATCTGCCCCTTTTCCACCCCACCTGCCTCATTTTCACCTTTTTCCTCTTCAAACCCCAGAGCACCTGGGCTCTGTTGGAGTCTCCTCCCACCCCAGGTGTGGCCACTTTGCCCTCCCCATCCACTCCCCTCTTTAACACCACCCCCACCCCCACCTCCCCCAAGAGAAGCAGAAGCTTCAAGCTGAGCCCATCTGGGCTGAGGATCCTCCTCCTCCTCTCCTCATGGTGAGGACCCATGGTGCATGCCATGTGACTGGGGGGAGACAAAGGCTGGGGGGCCTGGTGGCCCACTGGCTAGGTAGGGATAGGGTTGATGACTTCTCCAATATCATCCATGGATGCTGGCTGGGCCTCCTTACTGGGGCTCAGCTCCTCTGGGTGCTAGCTTGGGTGGTTGAGGGTCTTGCCCCTGGCTCTGGGATGGGTGCAAACATGGTGGTGGTGGAGCAGGAGCTGCTTTGGGAAGAGGAAGAGGGTTTGGTGGGGTGCAGGAGCCGCTCTGGCAAGAGGAAGGGAGGCTGGTAGAGGAGCAGGAGCCGCTCTGGCAAGAGGAAGGGAGGCTGGTAGAGGAGCAGGAGCCGCTCTGGCAAGAGGAAGGGAGGCTGGTAGAGGAGCAGGAGCCTAATGACCCTTGAAGTGTTTGGTTTAGAAAGCACAGTTTGCTAGATTTGACTGAACTACTTCTGGCAGTGTTAGGAAAGCAAAGGATTCCATGGTAAGTAGTAGGAATCAGACAATGCTTGTAATGTCAGCTGAAAAGTCTGAGGGCAATGGGTGAGTGCTAATGCACAGACTTGTGACAAGGGCTTGGAGTGATAGGAGGAGAGGGAATGGATTGAAGCTGGAAGAGTGGAGATTTAGGCTGGCTATATTGGGAAGAAGGCTCTGGGAAGACCTTAGAGCAGCCTTCCAGCACCTGAAAGGGGCTTATAAGAAAGCTGGGGAGGGACTTTTGACAAGGGCTTGCAGTGATAGAACAAGGTGGAGTAGATTGAAGCTTGAGGAGGGCAGATTTAGACTGGAGATTAGGAAGAAATTCTTTCCAGTGAGGGTGGTGAGACGCTGGAAGAGGATGCCCAGGGGGGTTGTGGATGCCTCCCCTCTGGAGGTGCTCAAGGCCAGGCTGGATGAGGCTCTGAGCAACCTGGGCTGGTGGGAGGTGTCCCTGCCTGTGGCAGGGGGTTGGAACTGGATGATCTTTGAGGTCCCTTCTAACTCAAAGCATTCTATGATTGTATGAATCTATGCACTGGATGATCTTGAAGGTCCTTTCCAACCCAAAGCGTTCTACAACTCTGTGATGTGCACCACCCCTGTCATGGAAGATAATGTTCTTAATTATGCAGTGAACTCTACTGGAAGCAACCACTCAGAAGACCTAACAGGAGAGAAGTCCTTGCTAGTGGCAAAGGCAGAGCAGAGCTGTCAGTAGAAGCAGAGCTGAGGGTGCTCTCTGGATTTATATGCCACAGGATAAAGCTGTGGGAGTTCTGCTTTCAGAGGTTGTTTCACAGAGGTTAATTCCTTGTGCAGATTCTGTTCTTGTTCAATTAGAATTGAACATGTGCCCAAGTCAAGACTGTATCCAGGCAGACAGAACTCCTTGCAGAGCCATCTCTGTGAACAGATATTTTTAAGAAGAAATCTGTTATTTCTAGCTGCTCAGCTTCATGTTCTTGTCCTAGCATCCATAACCAAACCTGCTGAACAGTGAAATGAAATAGCTCTGCACTTCTGGCAAGGTTTTATTTGGACTTCTTTGGAAGATTTTAATTTTTAAGCTCCTGAGTGTAACTTGAAAAGGTGCCACAGAACCTTTGCATGAGCTGATATTAAAGGCAGATGCACTGGTTCTGGTCAGGTAAGCTGAATTTCAGAAAGCTGTTATTTTTTTCAGCCAAATATCTATCTGGGCATCCCAAACTGGACAACTATAGCTTGATCTTCAACAACTGCTTCTTCTCTGAGTCTCCTGTTGTCCTTCCTTCAATACTCTGCTGTGCCCTGGAATCACAAGGCACTTTTGGCTGTGAGCTGCCATCAATTAAATTATGCAGCAACATAATCATACTAAACCCACACTATTCTGTGGATACAAATGCAGGAGCACCTTAAGTACTGAACAGAAGCACTTCCCTTGCAGTTCAACTTACAATCTTTCTGCTTTGTCTTCTGCAGAACCTGGGGACTCTAAGCTGCTTGGCTGTGAAACCTTCCTGAGCGTGGCAGTGCTTCTTAGTGCTGGAGTCAGGTGAAAGGAATGAACTGACAGCAATGTTTCCAGGCTTGCCTCCTCGCAGTCATGTCCTTCAGGGGAAGCTGCAGGCTGTCCATGTTTTTGGAAGTCAATCATTTTTCTCTAGCACTCTGTACTTTGAAGGGAAGTGTCAATCCCATTTCTGAGTTTTCACAGAATGCATCAGGTTGGAAGGGACCCTCAAAGGTCATCTTGTCCAACCCTCCTTGCAATAAGTAGGGACATCTCCAACTAGACCAGGGCCCATCAAGTTCGAGCTTGAGTGTCTCCATGGATGGGGCTTCAACCCCATTCCTGGGCAATCTGTTCCAGTATTTCACCACTCTCATTGTGCAGAACTTCCTCTTGATGTCCAATCTAAATCTCCCCTGCTCCATTGCCATTATGCTATTACTCCAAGCCCTTCTAAACAGTCCCTCCCAGACATCTTGTAGGTCCCCTTCAGATACTGCTCGAAGATCTCCCTGGAATGTTCTCTTCTTCAGGCTGAGAGACCCCAACTCTCCCAGGCTGAGAGAGCTTCAGCATGATGATTTTCAAATGATCTTCTCACTCAGTTTACAGCCTAGCTGGAGGTGTCCCTGCTCACTTTGCGTGTGTGTGGGGGGGGTTGGACAAGATGACCTTTGGAGGTCCCTTCCAACCTGATGCAATCTGTGAACCTGCAAACTTCTTTCTTAGGCTTTGACCTGGAACTGTGCTGAAGAGCCATAAGCTGAGGTACTGTAGCTGGAAAATGTGTGGAATCTTGTTCCATTGCAAACAAACCCTGAGAGTGTGCTCCAACATCACTGCTGCTGAGGGACCTGCCTGTGCAGATAGGAAGCAGAAATATGCCCTGAATTAAAATGGAAGCATAAAAAAACCCCCTCTGAGAACACAGGACCTGGAGAAAATGCTTCTTTGCCTGCTGCCTTCAAAGCACCAGTTCAGCTAGAGGCCAGGCAAGCAGTGACTATTTGCTGTCACCATTTGGTTGTCTGTGTGAAATGAGATGGGAAGTGCTGCCAGTGACACTTTCTGACTAATCCAATGCCTGCTCAAGCCACAGGAGCTGAGAATGTGCCTGAAGAATTAAATCTTTCCCCTGCTCCCAATCCAGCAGGTGGTTTAATACCTTGGTGAGTCAGGTGTCCTAACAGAAGGCACTATAACTCTTCCTGCTTGTTGGCATGTCTGGAGGTGAGCTCAGCCAAGAGAGCACGCAAGGAACGGACTTCTCAGCCCAGGAAGCTTGTTGGCAGCATAAGGTGGGAGCTTACCCTGTCACTGCCTAGGCTGTGCTGGAAGATTAATGCTTATGTTATTCTGACTCTCCTCAAGTAGGAAACTGTGCTCTAGACTCCTGAAGGATGGGTAAAAGTCTGTGTATGTCTTAAACACACACAGGGGCACCCTACATGTGTACAGATTCCCAGAACAAAATGGCTCTGCTCCTACAGAGTGTAACATGAAAAAAACCCTCCAGTTTCACCAACCTTTCTCTGCATTTTGCAGCTCTGACCCCTAAACCCCTCCAGTTTCACCAACCTTTCTCTGCACCTTGCAGCTCTGACCCCTAAACCCCTCCAGTTTCACCAACCTTTCCCTGCACCTTACAGATCTGACCCTAAAACCCCTCCAGTTTCACCAACCTTTCCCTGCACCTTACAGATCTGACCCTAAAACCCCTCCAGCTTCACCAACCTTTCCCTGCACCTTACAGATCTGACCCTAAAACCCCTCCAGTTTCACCAACCTTTCCCTGCACCTTACAGATCTGACCCTAAAACCCCTCCAGTTTCACCAACCTTTCCCTGCACCTTACAGATCTGACCCTAAAACCCCTCCAGTTTCACCAACCTTTCCCTGCACCTTACAGATCTGACCCTTAAACCCCTCCAGTTTCACCAACTTTTCCCTGCACCTTACAGCTCTGACCCCTAAACCCCCTCCAGTTTCACCACCATTTCTCTGCACCTTACATCTGACCCTGAAACCCCCTCCAGTTCCACCAACCTTTCTCTACACCTTATAGCTTTTACCCCTCAATCAACCTTTTCACATTTCTTGAAGGGTGACTTTTTTTTTTTCATTGTAAAGTGAATAAAAATAAAGAATCATGGAATGGTTTCTGTGAGTGAAGACCTCCTCTCTGAAAATAGGGCAGCTTTGAGATGCTCCATCATAGGCAGCCAGAAATTGGGATATCTCAAGATATTTGGTGGTTTGGGAGGTTGTTACTTATGTTAATTTGGGTTTTTTTCTCCTCAGAGAATTGCTTTAGAAAAGCTCTCTAAGATCATCCAGTCCAACCATCAACCCAACACCACCCTGGCCATCAAAACATGTCCCATGGGCACATGTTTCTTGCACACTTCCAGGGATCACCATCCCTGCGCAACCTGTTTCAATGCCTGATCATTCTCTCAGGAAAAAAACTCTCCCTAATATCCAATCTAAACCTCCCCTGGTGCAGCTTGAGGCCATCACCTCTTTTCCTGTCAGTAGTTACTTGGAAGAAGAGGCCAACAGTAGCCTCACTACAACTTCCTTCCAGGCAGCTGTAATGAGGTAAAGGGAGAAACCAAGTTGCAAACCAGACCCTGGGTTTCCCAGTAGTTCATAAAACAGCCTCAGATCTCCCTCTTGCTTCTGCTCTACCTGGAATCATCACAGAGAACTGAGTGCATGGCTGGAGTGTAATGTGGGAATCTCAGAAGGTAGGGGTTGGAAGGGACCTCCAGAGATCATGGAGTCTAAATCCCCTGCCAGAGCAAGATGCCCTAGGCAGGCTGCACAGGAATGTGTCCAGGTGTGTTTGGAAAGTCTCCAGAGAAGGAGACACCACACAGCCCCTGTGGGCAGCCTGCTCCAGGGCTTCAGCACCCTCATAGTGACGGAATGTCGTGAGCTCCTTCCCAACCTTCCACAATTTGTATCTCTCAAACTTCTTTCCCTTTGTGCTTTGATCTCCCCAAGTGACCTTTGAGGTTATTTCCAATTATTTAATAGCTATCTAAATTTAGTTTCCCAAACCTACACCAAACAAAACTGTGAGCAAAGAGAAACTCATCTTTGTACTATTACACTAATAGACTTAATAACAATAATCCACCAGCATCTGCAATCATAAAATAAAAACTTCATTACCATTTCAATACAGTTAATACAAACCCTCAGGTTCACCAGCACAGCAGCTGTGGCCTGCTGCTCTGCAACACAAAACAGCAATTCATGCAAAATTACCAGGCTTTGTTACTGACTCTTTTCCCTGGCTCCAGGCCCAAAATATTCCTGCTGTTCAGGTCTTTTGTTTCCTCTCACTGGAGTTCTTTTTTGTCCTAGGAGAATACAAAAGATCATCCCCAAGGATGTCTTGAGTTAAGTATTGCAATAGGTTGCCCAGGGAGGAGATGGTAGAGTCACCATCCCCTGGAGGTGTTCAAGAAATGTGTGGACTTGGCAGCTGGGGACACGGTTTGATGGCCAAGGTGGTGCTGGGTTGATGGTTGGACTCAATCATCTTTGAGGGCTTTTCCAACCCAACCAATTCTGTGATTCAAGCTACATTTCACCCACGTGTTACAAACCTCCTTATGGCAAGTCTGATCTTAGAGGTTTAAGGAGAAACTGATCTTAGAGGTCTTTTCCAACTGAAACAGTTCTGTGATTCTAAGATTCCGTAATTCAGTAGCCCTCTCACCTCCAATATTGTGCCTCCAGCTCTTTACACCTCACAGTTTAAAAGTTTATTTCAGTTTTCATTTGAGGCTGTCAGACCCAATCGTTTGGTTAACAGCTTTATGACTGTTCCATTCTGCTGTGGTTGCTGTATCTAAAGGTCAGCGTCTTTACCCCATCGTACAGATTGCTTTTGTTTGCTTTGCTGATTCAGTCTTTCCTCCTTGAGTCAGACGTAGCAATCTCCCTTTGACCGTCTCTGGAGGTGCTGTAGACAAAATTCTGCACTGGATATTAAGAGGGAACATGCTGAGACTTTCAACTTTTGACTCCGTGGAAGTGTTCAAGGCCAGGTGGGATGAGGTCTTGAGCAACCTGCTCTAGTGGAAGGAGTCCCTGCCCATGGCAGGGGGTTTGAACTGGATGATCTTTCAGGTCCCTTCCAACCCAAACCCTTCTATGAATCTATGAACACACTTTCCATAGATAATTGGAGATTTTTAGATAGAGATTAGGAAGAACTTCACTATGAGGGTGGTGAGACACCAGAGCAACTTGCTTAGGGAAGTTGTGGATGCCCCATGCTTGGAGGTGTTCAAGGCCAAGCTGGATGAGACCTTGAGCAAGCTAGTGGAAGGTGTTCCTGCCATCCAGGGGATCTGGAACTGAATGATCTTTCAAGTCCCTTCCAACCCAACTTCCAGCCCATTGTATGATAAAACAGATTGCTACACTCAAGAGCTACTTGCAGTGAATGAATGCAGGTCAATTTTTGGGGGTCAGTATTTGTGGTAGCTGTTTTGTAACAAACCTACAGAGTTCATGTAATGAATTAATTAAATGAGAGGAGAGCATTCTCAAGAAATATTCCCACCTGGAAAAGGATCCAATGTTGTCCCATTTCTGCCTGATCTCTGTTCTGTAGCTTTCACAAGGCGGTGTCTACAAATCTGGGTTCCGTGCCCTCAGTTTTTCTAGCCACAACACTCAGATTGATGACAGCACAGATTTCCCAAGGGAACAGATGGCATCCTGCAGCAGAATTTATGGAAGCTGCGTTTCCCAGACCTCATTCTGTAGTGTTTTTTGCTCTCACCCCTCCTTTTCCTAACGTGACAGGGTGTTGTGTGCTCTGACACTGAAATTAGCATGGGGACATGTGTGGCTCCCTGCAAATCTCTTCTGCATAACTAATCATGCAGATAATGCATGATTCTGCAGAAATAAGCATCAGGAATGACCTAGTAAGGCTCCTAGCTGCCACTCACACAGCAGAGCCTGTCGTGTGTCCTGTTGGATGCTGCTTTACCATTCCCTTAGCCTGACTTAGGGTCACAGAATCACCCAGGTTGGAAGGGACCTCTAAAGGTCATGTTCCAGTGCCTGACCAAGATGCACCAGGCATTGTAGCAAGTACTTGTTTTATGGTTTCTTTAATCGTTTCTGTGCCTCTTCTCATAGAATGGTTTGGGTTGGAAGGGACCTTGAAGATCATCTAGTTCCAACCTCCCTGCCATGGGCAGGAACACTTTCCACTAGGCCAGGCTGTTCAAGGCTTTATCCATCTGTGGACCTGAACACTTCCTGGAGGGGGCATCCACATCTAGACCAACCCATTTATCACATGATAAAGGAAAGTTTAAAGCAGTCTGTGCAGAGCAGTTTCAACAAGACAAGGGGTAATGAGAGGGCAGCCTTGCAGCATGAAGGGCAGGCTCCTGACACACACTCCTGCCTTGGGCCAGGTTCACCCTGGTTGCAGAGGGCATAGAGCAGTACAGATGCAGGCAGGCAGAAGTGTCACACATGTTACTAAGCACAGTGACACATATGACAAACAGGACCACAGGCTGAGCTGCTGCTCTTGTAGTCCCAGGGCACCAAAGGGTCAGCCAAGGACAATTCCTTAGCTTTTAGTTAAGGTTTACAGGTCTACCTTCATCTTCTGAGAAAGTGCTGTGTGGGACACAGAGCCCTCTCCTTCCAAACAATAAGGAATTCCCACTCCTTTCACAGAACCACAGAATGGTAGGGGCTGGAAGGGACCTCTGGAGATTGAGTCCAAGCCCTGTGCCAGAGCAGGAGCACCTAAGGCAGGCCACAGAGGAATGTATCCAGGTGGGTTGTGAAAGTCTCCAGGGAAGGAGACTCCACAACCTCTCTAAGATGCCTGCTCCAGGGCTCCAGCACTGTCACAGCAAAGAAGCTTCTCCTTAAGTTCAAGTGAAACCTCCTATGTTCTACTTTGTACCTGTTGCCCCTTGTCCTATCACTGAGCACCACAGAAAAGAGCTCAGCCTCGCCCTCTCGAACCTCCACCCTTTAGATATTTATCAGCATTGATAAGATCCCCTCTCAGTTTTCTCTTTTCCAAGCTGAGGAGCCCCAGATCTCTCAGCCTCTCCTCTCAGAGAGATGCTCCTAATAGAATCATAGAATTGTTAGAGTTGGAAGGGACCTCAAGGCTCATCCAGTTCCAACCCCCTGCCATGGGCAGGGACACCTCACACTAGATCAGGTTGCTCAGAGCCACATCCAGCCTGGCCTTAAACACCTCCAGGGATGAGGCTTCCACCACCTCCCTGGGCAACCTGTTCCAGTGTCTCACCACCCTCATGGGGAAGAATTTCCTCCTAACGTCCAATCTGAACCCACCCATCTCTACTAATGTTCCTCCTTTCCAGGGCTCCAGCACCCTCATACCAAAGAAGTTTCTCCTCATGTTGAGGTGGAACTCCCTGGGTTCCAGTTTGTGTCCATTGTCCCTTGTCCTATCACAGGACACCACTGACAAGAGCCTGGCCCCTTCTTGACACCCACCCCTCAGATATTTGTAACCATTGCTAAGATCCCCTCTCAGCCTTCTCTTCTCCAGGCTAAACAGCCTCAGGACTCTCAGCCCTTCCTCATCACACAGAGGGAGGTTTCAGTCCCTGCAGCATCCTTGTAGCCTCCACCGGACTCTCTGTGGTAGTTCTCTGCCCTTCCTGAACTAAATTTCCCTTTCTCTCCCCTTTCCTTCGGGTGGCTCCCAGCCCATTCAGTGCACGTCTCTATTAGAGAGCTTTAATGACAGGGTTTCACCCGGAGTGTGCTTTGGAGCTATGAGGACCCCACCACACGAGTACGTCCCAGCTGAGGGCTGCTCGGGACGGGGCTGCTCCTTCGGGGCTCCGGCAGAGCCTGCCGGGCGATGCAGCTGCCGCGCAGCGTGCTGCAGGCTGTCGTCTGCTGACGTCTGAGCAGCTCGGGCTGTGCTGCTCTGCCCTCGCAGCTACGCAGCACAGTGCTGGGCACACAGCTACCAGACACTGCTGCTGCTTGCATTTAGCTTAAAAAGTGAAAAAACCCCAAACCGATAAAAAAAAAAAAAAAGAGAGAGAGAGAGAGAGAGTAAACCTGCACCAAAAGATTAAAAATCATCTCTCATGTGGACCTCTCTTCCTGAAGGCTTTGCCCTCCAACTATTTCCCTCTCTTTCCCTAAATTAGACACTGTGATCCATCTTTTACATCACTGTTGGTGTTACTGGGACTTGAAACCTGACTAAGAGGTGAGTCAAAGCCAGGAATTATTTTCCTTGTGCTTTTCTAAGCTAGCTTAGTTCTGAGCCTGAGAGTAAATGATTTGGAGTCTTGTCTTCATTTCCTTATATGCTTTTTACACTTTATATATATTACTGATGTGCTCTACCTAGAGAATCACACAGGCTAATGTCCAAAACCCAACCATAATTTACAGATTCCCAGAATGGTAGTGGTTGGAAGAGACCTCTGAAGATCGTTGAGTCCAACCCCCCCTGCCAAGGTAGAGTCACCTAGAGAAGATCACACAGGAACACATCCAGGCTGGGTTTGGAATGTCTCCAGAGATGGAGACTCCACTACCTCTCTGGCAGCCTGGTTCAGTGCTGCAGCACCTTTAAATTAAAGAAGTTCCTCCTCCAGTTTAAATGGTACTTCTGATGTTCAAGTCTGTGCCCATTTCCCCTTGTCCTGTCACTGGGCACCACTGAACAAAGCCTGGTCCCATCCTCCTGACAGCCACCCTTGAAGTATTGACCAGCATTGGTGAGATCCCCCTCAGACTGCTCTTTTCCAGACTAAAAAGCCCCAATTCTCTCAGCCTGTCCCCATCAGAGACGTTCCAGTCCCCTCAGCATCTTTGCAGCCCTTTGCTGTCCCCTCTCCAGCAAGTCCCTGTCCTTCTTGAGCGGGGGAGCCCAAAACTGGACACAATACTCCAGATGTGGCCTCACCAGGATGCCAGCAAAGCACTTGCACATATGCTTGATTCAATGGCATTGCCATTCAGCTTAAAGATAGAAATTAATAACTTCATTTGCTGAGGTCTCTGCTTGGAGCTGTCAAAAGGAACTGATGGTTTGTGGTGGGTTACTGATAGAGAATGATGCACTGATTTCAAAATCTCTGTCTTAAAATACTTTACAGCCTGTGTGTAAAAGAATTCTTGAACCAGTTTCATCTCCATGGGGAGGAAGTGGGTAAGAAATTGTTTCCCTGCTGTATTTCTCCAGGCTATCTTGCCTGGAGAAGAGAGGGCTCCTGGGAGACCACTCCAGTACCTGAAAGGGGCTGCAAGAAAACTCAGGAGGGACTTTTGACAAGGAATTGTAGTGAGAGGATGAGAGAGAATGGATTGAAGCTTGAGGAGAGAAGATTTAGACTGGAGAATACGAAGAAATCCTTTCCAGTGAGGGTGGTGAGACACTGGAAGAGGACACAGGCCCAGGGAGGTTGTGGATTTGATAAGCTGCAGAGGCAGGGTTGGGTTTGCAGTTGGCAGAGTGGTGCCTCTGTCCTGGCACCAGCAGTTCCAGTACACCCACACCACCAGAAAGGGTGGTGTGAGCTGCCCTCTGATACAGCTTCACAGCCATGTGGCATTTTAGAGATGTTTCCACCATTAAAAAGAAAAAAACCAAAACAACACCCAAACTAAAAAAACCAAAACAAAACCAACCATAAAAACCTTCAAGTAGGGAATGGAAATTATAGCCTGACAAAGATGACATTTCTCATGATTGGCTACCTCCAAAATGCAGCCTGTTGGTCACAACTGTTGAGTCATTAATTTCTTTTCTGGGCAAGTAATTAGCACTCTGTTTCCTGGGAAGAAAAATTTCCCTTTGGATGGCAGCAAGAGAGGCTGGGCAAAAGATGACAGGTTTGCAAAGGCTGGGGCAGCTGCCTGCCTTCTGGCAAGATGTGTTTTGCAGAGGGACACTTCCTTACAGATGTTCACTCACACAGCACACAGAGATGGCAGCCACCATCCAGCCCTCACTCTTCCCTGTGTTATAAAGGCAGGGTTTGTGCCTAAAAACCTGGCTGATGACAGCAGGAAAGTCAGAGATCTATACAAAACAATGAGGTTGGATTGATACCAACTAGGAAAAACTTTAATTCTTTGCCTTTATTGGAGCTTGGGTTGAATAAAGATCATATATATATATATATATATATATATATACACATACATACATATATATATATTTAATGGCAACCTATGCCTAAATATATATATATATAATATATATATCTTATTGAACAAGGATAGAGAAGGAGAACAATAAACAGGCAGAATTTCCTTTTCTTCACTGTTTGTGGTATGGTTCATCTCTGTTATTATAAAAGCAATGGACATAAACAAACTAACCTTGTCCTGGGATGCATCCAAAGCAGGGAGAGCAGCAGGACAGGGAGGGGATTCTGCCCTTCTGCTCTGCTGAGACTACACCTGGAGCATTGCATCCAGTTCTGGGGCCCCCAACTCAAGAAGGACTTGGAGCTGCTGTAGCAGGTCTAGAGAAGGCCAGAAAGATGATCAGAGTGATGGAGCATCTCCCCTACAGGGGCAGGCTGAAGGAGTTGGGGCTGTCCAGCCTGGAGAAGAGAAGGCTTCAGGGAGACCTTAGAGCAGCCTTCCAGTATCTGAGGGGAGCTACAAGAAAGCTGGGGAGGGACTTTTGCAAGGGCTTGTAGTGATAAAGCAAGGGGGGATGGCTTTGAGCTGGAAAAGGGCAGAGTTAGACTGGAGATGAGGAAAAAATTCTTTCCAGTGAGGGTGGTGACACTAGACCAGATTGCTCTGGGAGGTTGTAGATGTCCCCTCCCTGGAAGTGTTCAAAGACAGGTTAGATGAGGCCTTGAGCAACCTGGGCTGGTGGAGGTGGGGTTGGAACTGGATGATCTTTAAGGTCCCTTCCAGCTCAAACCAATCTGATTGTATAAAACTAATGTTTCTCATGGTGCATTTTCTATCTGCTGTTAGGGAGCTCCACTTGTTTCAATTTCAAATCCAGTTCACACTGCAGCACATTAATAAAATAAACTGATGGAACAAATCCCACTCTTTATAATCTTAAGCTCTAAAAGATTTACTGAATTCTCATGGCCTCAGATCTCGTGTGGCTGCTGCAGTCAGAGGAAAAGAGAGAAACCTGCAGCTGGGCAGATAAGGTTTAGATTAAGAGAATCATTGCCTCATAACAACACTGTTGACTTCAGTTTGGATACTGCTCAAAGCAGGATGTGAAGTGGTGGCAAGAGCCTGTGAAGCCCCTGCTGCTGCTGGGCAAATCGATTTGCTGAATGCAGCTGCAGCACTTAAGTAATCAAAATATGACACTGTCCATTTCTACTTCCAGTTAAGCAGGAATCATTGAGGATAAACTCTCCACAAAACTTTCCTGTTGGAAATTACTGCCTCTTCTGGTCTTCAAAGGCCTTCAGGCACTGGGCAGTTTCTGTAAGGGCTTGGGTGTGGGGGGTAGCTGTAGTTCCTGGACACATGGCCCATAGGATGGGTAAGAACCAGATTCACAGGCTGCACTGGCTTGAAAGGGACCCTCAGGGGTCAGCTTGTCCAACCCCCCTGCAGTCAGCAGGGACATCTCCAACTAGATCAGGCTGCCCAGGGCCACAGCAAGTCTGACCTTGAATGTCTCCATGGGTGGGTTTCAACCCCATCTCTGGGCAACCTGTCCCAGTATTTCACCACTCTCACTGTAAAGAGCTTCCTCCTGGTGTCCAAACTTAATCTCCCCTGCTCCAGTCTCAAACCTCTGCCCTTCATCCTGTCATTACAAACCCTTCTAAATAGTCCTTCCTCAGCCTTCCTGTAGGTCCCCTTCAGATATAGAAATGCAGCTCTAAGGTCTCCCCAGAGCCTTCAGGCTGACACCCCCAACTCTTTCAGCCTGAGCCCCATTCCTTTCAGCTGCATTCATTAGGAAGAGCTTATTTTGTATAATGTTGTGGGTTGTTGTTTTCAACATCTGGAAGGTAAAGAACTCGACACAAAAAAAATTTCCATATTAATAAAACTGTTTCATGAACTCTGAACTGAAGGAGATTTCAACTAGTTCCAGGTTACAGCCTGTAAAATGAAGGCAGGATAAGAGTTGAGCCCTTGCCCCACTGAGGTAATAGGAAAAATAACTTGATTTAGACCAAGTCCCTTTGGCATTGTTTATTTCTGGACTGGTGGCAAAAAAACTTCCTGAGTGAGTGAGGCATTCCTGCTCTCCTTTCTGTAACTGACACCACTTTGGTTTGTAACTTTTATTTTGGGTAATCTCCTTTGTAAACAGAATGTCCTGCAGAGACCTGCAGCAGGGAGTCCAAGGCAAACAGGACAGCAAAATGCTGTCCTGCACAGGCTGGTGGCTGGGGAAGGTTGCAACAGGCAACACAAGAGCCTAAAACAGTCTATAGGGCTGCCCTCTGCAAACACTTGGAACCCAGGACTTCTCTCACAGTTTCTGTTGGTATTGAGGGATTTGGTGTTTGGGTTTCTTGTCACAGAGCTCAATAACTTCTCCATGAAAAATCCTCCCCTTTCATACAGTCATAGAATGGTTTGGGTTGGAAGGAACCTTAAAGATCATCCAGTTCCAACCCTCCTGCCATGGGCAGGGACACCTCCCACCAGCCCAGGTTGCTCAAAGCCTCATCTAGCCTGGCCTTGAACACCTCCAGGGAGGGGACATCCACAGCCTCCCTGGGCAACCTGTGCCAGTGTCTCCCCACCCTCACTGGGAACAATTTCTTCCTAATCTCCAGTCTAAATCTGCCCTCCTCAAGCTTCAGTCTACTCCCCCTTGTTCTATCACTGCAAGCCCTTGTTAGAAGTCCCTCCCCAGCTTTCTTGTAGCCCCCTTTAGGTACGGGAAGGCTGCTCTAAGGTCTCCCTGGAGCCTTCTCTTCTCCAGCCTGAACAGCCCCAACTCTCTCAGCCTGTCCCCATATGGAAGGTTCTCCATCCTTCTGATCTTCTTTGTAGACTCCTCTGGACCTTCTCCAGCAGTTCAACATCATTAATGTTGGAAAAGAGCTCTAAGATCATCAAACCTTCTACCCAACACCTCCAAGATCTCTGGACCACATCCTGAAGTGCCATATCTTCTTGTTTGGTGAACACCTCCAGGGCTGTGGCTGTGTGTGCTGCAAAATGCTGTGCAAGCAGACCATGGAGATATCTTTGGGTTTTCTGCGCCGGCAAGATACCACAGACCTCAGACACTGCTGGGATGTGCACACAGCTCCAGCTTCAGGCAGATGCAGCCAATCCTGAGCAGCAGGCTGGCATTCAGAACCCACTAGGTAAGAATGAACCATAGAATGGTAGGGGATGGAAGGGGCCTCTGGTGAGATCATCCAGTCCAACCTCCCTGCCAGAGCAGGATCACCTAGGGCAGGTCACACAGGAACACATCCAGGTGGGTTTGGAAAGTCTCCAGAGAAGGAGACTCCACAACCTCTCTGGGCAGCCTGCTCCAGGGCTCTGCCACCCTCACACCAAAGAATCTTTTCCTCCTGTTGAGGTCAACCTTCCTGTGTTCCAGTTTGTGTCCATTGCCCCTCGCAGGACACTGAAAAGAAGTTCCCTGTTACATTTGAAATCTGTCAGCCTCCTCTGGGTTTACTCCAGCCTTGCTGACAGACTTAAAACTGGGGGATCAGAGCTCAACTCTGCCTGGTAGAGTAGAAATACGTGAGAAGCTTTGGCCCCTGTGAAGATACTTTTCCAGTCTAATTCACTTCAGTGACTTCTGTGTTTGTCTTTC
Source organism: Indicator indicator (assembly GCF_027791375.1). Lineage (NCBI taxonomy): Eukaryota > Metazoa > Chordata > Aves > Piciformes > Indicatoridae > Indicator > Indicator indicator. The sequence goes on along the minus strand of NC_072023.1, from coordinate 2,147,662 downwards.
AGCTTGTCCTGCAACGGGATGGAATGCTGCATTGTGTGGGAAAGTGCTGTTTTGTAACTAGCTTTGAAAAGAAATCCTAAAGCACTGCTTTGATAGAGAGATCCTTCAGTTTAGGCACCAGCCAAGGTCTGCCCAAGCCTTACAGCCTACCTCATTTGTTCATATATCACAGGAGTGTGTCCCAAGTTTCTCAGATGACTTTGACTATTACCTCCCACAGAATTCATTCAATGCAACCCTGAAAACAGTTTAGTCTCCATGGAAAACTCTTGTAGCTCCTGCATGACTTCTTCCTTCCCAGCTCCTTTTTATCCATTGACTTTCTCCTGGGAGAAAGGAAAAGCAGTGCAGGAGCTAGTGAGAGACAAAGCCTCTCCAGCCATAAATCTAGACAAGTGACAAGGTAGCTTTAAAAACTCTCCTGACACAGTGCTTGCTCTAGAAACTTGTTAGTTTGAAAGAGTGACTTGATGAAGGAAGACAAATTCCTCCTTCCTTGATGAAGGAGGACAAATTCCAGTCTCTATGAAGGCAGCAGACACCTGGAATTACTTTTTAATGATTGAAGGGCAGTCACAACAGATTGCCACTTGCAGAGGTAAGATCAGCTTTTGGCACAAGCCATCTTTGGATGCCATTTGAGTGGCAGTTTGGCCCAAGCCTGGCTGAAGTGAAGTGTGTGTAGAAGGATTTGTGGATTTTAGTTGGGAGGAATAAACAGCTGGAGGAATTCTGGACTTTTTCTTTAGGCACTGAGGAGCTAGAGGCAGCACTTGTGAATTAAAAAAATCAGTCCTGCAGGCAGCCTGCTTGCAGAAAGCCTGATTCCTATCACCTTCTCAGTGGAAGCCTGTGACTGCAGAAGGCACTAAGAGCCAGCAGGCCATTTGGACAGCTCTGACACAGAAATGACCAGCAGATTATCTGCCTGAGCACAGAAGGTCAGCAGCTTTGCTGGGATCTCAAAATACAAGGAGGCCAAATTCCTCTCTCTCCTACCAGGTACAAGCTAAGAGCAGGGAAAAAAAAAAAAAAAAACAAACCAAAACAAACCAAAAAACCAAACCCCAAAAACCCCAAAGCAATCAGTTTTAATGGCGTGCCTCTGGATTTACACTGGTACAGCTGAAGCCAGAACTTGGCTCATTGTGTGTAGATGTCTCTATGAATAACCTTCTTAACCTGTTGGAAAGCTAATGATGGAAAATGTTCCCCCATAAAAATATATACATTACAGCTGTGTAAATACATTAAAAAAACCCAACCCTCAAACTGTCAGCAAACTTGCTGGCAAATGGATGGAAGTTTCAACAAGTTCTCTGTGTTCCACAGAGCTTCAGGTTTCTTCTCTGCATAGAAACACACACACAGCACCCCTGTCTAGGCTTCATAACATGTCCAGAGTAAAAGACTCTTCAGAGAACTACTTTTTGGTGAATTAGCTTCCCCCCAACAAACAAGATCCTGTTGCAGAAGACTTGCTGTGGGATGTGCTGCTTATGGAACATGTTTTACAAGCCTTACCTGGTTGCTAGCTGGAAAAATCAGCAATCTATAGGACATAAGAAAGAAAGGAGCTTTTTGTTTCCCTTCACATCTTCCAGGAGACAACAACATCCTGGTCTGGATCAGGGATGGTGTGGCCAGCAGGAGTACTGAGGTGATTGTGCCCCTGCTCTCAGCACAGAGTGAGGCCACATCTTGAATCCTGGGTTCAGTTTTGGGCCCCTCACTCCAAGAAGGACATTGAGTTGCTGGAGCAAGTCCAGACAAGAGCAAACAAGATGGTGAAGGGTCTGGAGAACAGGGCTGGGGAGCAGCAGCTGAAGGACCTGGGGGTGTTTAGTGCGGAGAAGAGGAGGCTGAGGGAGACCTCATTGCTTCTAACTCCCTGAGAGGAGGCTGCAGTGAGGTGGGACTTGGTCTCTTCTCCCTAGTCTCAGGTGATAAAAGGAGAGGAAATGTCCTGAAGTTGTGCCAGGGGAGGGTTAGGTTGGAGATGAGGAACAATTTCTTTGCTGCAAGAGTGGTCAGGGAATGGAAGAGGCTGCCCAGGGAGGTGGTGGAGTCCCCATCACTGGAGGTGTTCAAGAAACCTGTGGCCATGGCACTTGGGGATGTGGTTCAGTGGCCATGGTGGTGTTGGGTTGCTGGTTGGACTGGGTGATCTTGGAGGTCTTTTCCAATCCAAACAATTCTCTGATTCTTTGATTCTAACAAGAGATACCCCAGTGATGGTCTAACCAAGAATTCCTCAGCAAGGGCAGCTGGGCTACTTGTTCCCAGAAGTTGCTTTTCTTATAGGCTAGGGCTAAAACATTTAAGGAGCAAGGAAGAAACACAAAGTAGGTGTCTTTAACTGCCACTGTCCCAAGGAATTAATTCTGGAGAGACAAACTCAGGGCTAAATCTAGAGACACAATCAGTCTTTCAGGATTTTTTTGACTGTGTGTAATCAACAAAGTGTCTCCTGCCCCAAACTTGTACCTCCACTACTTCAGTGGAAGACCAGGGGGGCAAGGGAAGATTTGGCACCTCGTTCTGGTATTAAAAGACCCCCTAATGAGTGTTTAAATCCCTATGACTGGGTAGTTATAGTGAAGAGTTAGTGCTTTTGGCAAGGCTGTTGAGTTGTATTTACAGCATGCAATTGGAAAAGAAACTTGTTATAAATAAACTCTTCCCAGTGACAGATTAAGAAAATATTGGGTATGTACAAAATGACAGCATTAAACAATGAAAGTATTTCCTGAGGAGCTGAGCCTTAGCAAAAGCCACAGACAAAATATTTTTAGTGGCATTCCAACACTCTGTGCTCCAGAGCCATTTATAACAGAGCTCATTCTGAGATATTCCTTTCTGCTGCAGGCCACAGTTGGAGAGACCCCAAAAAATAACCCTCAGAAAAATAAAACTAACTAACCAAATAAAAAAATATTACAGAAATATTTACCTATGAGAAAGAGTCACAGTACCTGGCTTTATTTCATATGGCTAACTTCTCCTCTTCCATCCACCACGTGGCTTCAGGAGAGGAATTTGCCCTTATGGCTTCAAATCCTCAAGCCCCTGCCTCTCCTCATGGCTGCTGTAATTCCCCAGTCTGCAGGAGCACTGAAATCCCAGAAAAAGGCTTCTAGAGAAGCCTGGCAAGGCACAAGGACACCTGTACCTGCAGGCTGTAGTTACCTGCTGCCCTACCATCTTCCTGGAGAGCTGTGAGACCACATCTGTGGTATTGTGCCCAGTTCTGGGCTCCCCAGCTCAAGAGGGACAGGGAAATCCTGGAGAGAGTCCAATGGAGGCTGTGAGGATGCTGAAGGGACTGCAACATCTGTGTGATGAGGAAGGGCTGAGAGCCCTGGGGCTGGTTAGCCTGGAGAAGGCTGAGAGAGGATCTGCTTAGTGTTTACAAACATCTGAAGGTCAGGGGGCAAGAAGAAGGGGCCAGGCTCCTTTCAGTGGTGCCCACTGGTAGGACAAGGGGCAGTGGACACAAACTGGAACACAGGAGGTTCCACCTCAACAGGAGGAAAATCTTCTTTACTGTGAGGGTGCTGGAGCCCTGGAGCAGGCTGCCCAGGGAGGTTGTGGAGTCTCCTTCTCTGGAGATTTTCAAGTCATCTGGATGTGATCCTGGGCAGCTTGTCTGAAGTGATCCTACTTGGCAGTGGGGTTGGACTGTATGATCTCCAGAGGTCCCTTCCAACCCCTGCTGCTCTGTGATTCTCTGAAGAGTAGCTGTGAGCCCTCTTGCTGCAGGTGCAAAGTGGCTCCCGTTTTGAGCTCTAGTGCTGGGCATGAGAAGTGGCTTTCAAGTGAGTCATACTGCCAACAGCTCAGCTGTGCTTTGCACCCTTTCAGAACAGCTAAACCAAAGCACCAACCAAATGTCTGTGTCACAGCTCTGCAGCCCTGGGCTGGGGTGGGGAGGTGGAAGGCTGAAGGCAGAGAGCACAGGAGTCCAAGCGCAATGCCTCTGAGCAGCAGCAGCTTCAATGCCTTCAGGGTACGAGGAGCAAAACGCTCGGAGGAGGCAGTTTGCAGGCTTTGTGAAGAATAAAGACATCATTCCCTGTGAAGCTGGCCTGCAGGCACTGGCCAGCGCTGTTCCCCTGCAGCAGCACCACAAAAGGAATGGTGCTCTGCTGCCTTCTTTTGCTCATGACTCAAACCAGAGCTCACCCCAAGCGCTTTTGCTTTTGTGTGGCAGTTTTGCCTCCTACCAGGCTTTATCGGCTCCCCTTGAGGTTTTCACCTTGTTCCTCCCAGCACGGCAGATGGCACAGACTGTTAAGGAGAGAAGCTCTTACTGGAAAGCTGCTCCGGGGAGAAGCAGCAGCTTGGGAGGAGGCAGAGAGGTATCATCTCTATAAAGAGAGCTCCATCCACATCCCCTTCCTTTCCTCTCCTTTTCTGTGAGTGCCAGGCTTCTAGCTGGTTATACAGCTTGCCCAGGGAGGTAGCTGAGGCTCCATCCATAGGAGCTCCTCTGCTATGAGGACAGACTGCAAGAGTTGGGGCTGTTCAGTCTGGAGAAGAGAAGGCTCCGAGGTGACCTTCTTGTGGCCTTCCAGTATCTGCAGGGGGCTCCAAGAAAGCTGGGGAGGGGCTCTTTATGCTATCAGGTAGTGACAGGACTGGGGGGAATGGAATCAATCTGGAAGTAGGGAGATTCAGATTGGATGTAAGGAAGAAGTTCTTCCCCATGAGAGTGGTGAGAGCCTGGAATGGGTTGTCCAGGGAGGTGGTTGAGGCCCCATCCCTGGAGGTGTTTGCAGCCAGGCTGGATGAGGCTCTGGCCAGCCTGATGTAGTGTGAGGTGTCCCTGCCCATGGCAGGGGGGTTGGAACTGGATGATCCTTGTGGTCCCTTCCAACCCTGACTGATTCTGTGATTCTATGATCCCTGAAGATATTCAGGGTAAAGCTCGAAAGGGCTCTGGGCAACCTGACCTAGTGGAGGATGTCCCTGCTGACTGCAGTGGGTGTTGGACTGGATGACCTGTGGAGGTTCTTTCCAACCCAGACCATTCAGTGCTTCTTTGATACTCACCCAGGGAGCAGACATGCAGAAAGAGCTGCCAGTTGCCTTCCACAGCTGGACTTGGTGTATAAACATACAGACTCTTTATATCTTTGCCTTTCTGTCGGAGAACATCAGTTCTTGGGTCTGTGGATGATTCCACCTTGTCTTCTCACCCCTTGTGTGGTGTCCTGACGCACTCAGCACCAGTTGTATATGCAGAAGCACACAAGGCCATGCCACTGTGTGTGATGAGCTTGGTCCCAGAAGCTGAAGTGGATTCACAGACTGCATTGGGGTTGGAAGGGACCCTCAAAGGTCATCTTGTCCAACCCCTCTACACTCATCAGGGACTCCTCCAACTAGGTCAGGCTGCCGAGGGCCACACCTCTGGGGTCTGTTTGTTTGTCCCTCTGATCAGTGGGAATGCAACACATTATGAGTCCAGATGTTCTTTGTTTGGGTTTGTTGGGGGTTTTTTGGTTGTTTTGGTTGTTTGCTTGATTTTATTTTGTTTGCATTGTTATTTCATTTGTTTGGTGGTTTCTTTTCTGCTTGCTTATTTGTTTGGGTTTATACTTGTTTGTTTTCAGATAGCTGCCTGCTGCATCAAGAGTTTATTTAAGGTCTTACACTTCAGCCATGAAAGACCATGGAGATGTACTGAGGAGCTTCAGTGGCAGCTGAATCTCATTCCAGCTCTTTTAAAGGAAGAAAGAAATGTCACTTGTCCTAATCTGGATGATCCATCTGCTTTTTTTTTTTTTTGGTTTTTGGTTTTGTTTTGTTTTGATCCTTTCTAGGCAATGTGGAAGATAAAAGAGAATTTGTAAGAGCAGCCTCTCCTGTGAGACTGAAGAGCAGTGGGGGCACATCTTCTGAGCTCAAAGAAAGATTTCACAGGCCTGCCCTCACCTGTCTTGAATGACACATGGTTCCAAATTCCTTTATCCCAAGGGAAGCCCAGCATCCCAGAGGAGGTATTTTTTTCTTCTTTTTTTTGGCATTTCTGCTGGCTTGAGGTTGGTTTGTTGTCTGGATTGCTTGATGCTATGAAAGTCTACACAGTAAAAGCAGGACTGTCTCAAATGGGGTTAACTGGAGCCACTGAGGGGTAGAGATGAGGCTGGCAACAGAAGACTCTAATAGTTGAGTCCATAAGCCATGGAGAAGCAAAAATATAACTCAGAAGAATGATTATTGTATTAAAAAAGAGTTAAGACACTACATGTTTTCATGACTCTATTTACTGGGGGTAGCTACATGCATGAGAAAAAAAAGGTTTTTATTGTGAAGAACAGCTGGAAGAGGTTGTCCAGAGAAGTTGTGGAGCCACCACTCCTTACAGGTATTCAGAAATCAGCTGGGCAGGTTCCTGAGCACACTGCTATAGCTGTAAGGGTGGAGCAGATGATCTCCAGAGCTCCCTGCCGGCATCACCCATTTTGCACTTCTCTGATTCTGTAATTTCAGTGCCCAAAGAAAAGCTGAAGGTAAGTAATAAATTTGGACAGACCTTTTCCTTTCCTCCTGCAAAGTAAAAGGCACAGCCTCAAAACCAGTGGGACTGAGGCACCCTCAGCAAAGATGGATCCCTTCCAGAGGGACTTGGAGAGGCTTGAGATGTGAGCCCAAGCCAGCCTCATGAAGTCCAAGTGCAAGGTCCTGCACCTGGGTCGGAGCAATCCCAAGCACAAATCCAGGCTGGCCAAGGAGTGGCTTGAGAGCAGCCTGGAGGAGAAGGACTTGGGGGTGTCAATTGATGAGAACTCCCCAGGAGCCAGCAGTGGTCCCTGGCAGCCCAGCAGGCAGCTGTGTGCTGAGCTGCATCCAGAGCAGGGAGAGCAGCAGCACAGGGAGGGGATTCTGCCCCTCTGCTCTGCTCTGCTCAGACCCCACCTGCAGCACTGCCTCCAGCTCTGGGGCCCCCAGCACAAGAAGAACCTGGAGCTGCTGGACAGGGTCCAGAGGAGGCACTGAAGATGATCAGAGTGATGGAGACCCTGCCCTAAGGGGACAGGGTGGAGAGTTGGGGCTGTTCAGCCTGGAGAAGAGAAGACTCCAGGGAAGCCTTAGAGCAGCCTTCCAGTACCTGAGGGGGACTACAGGAGAGTTGGGGAGGGACTTTTGGCAAGGGCTGGGAGTGACAGGGTGAGGGCCAATGGTTTTGAGCTAGAACAGATTTAGACTGGAGCTGAGGAAGAAATTCTTTCCAGTGAGGATGAGAAGACACTGGCACAGGTTGCTCAGGGAGGCTGTGGATGTTCCCTCCCTGGAAGTGTTCAAGGCCAGGTTGGATGAGGCTTGAGCAGCCTGGGCTGGTGGGAGGTGTCCCTGCCCATGGCAGGGGGATTAGAAGTGGATGATGGAGGGGTTGCATTCCTGAGGGCTGGAATTACATCCTGAAAGCACTAATTCTGCTAAGCTGAAAGCACAGTCAATGACCTTAGAGCAGAATGGAGCCTCACCAGTATGGTCCTGCCCTTTAGCAATCTGCTGGTGGGAAAATAAATATGGTGACTGTCATGTTTAGGACAGCCAGCTAATGGGTAATTACAGCAAAATTCCTCCAATTTTCCCTGTAATTAGAGTAATTACATACCCAATATGCCTATATCCCAAGCTGTGAGCCTGCTAGAAGAGGGAATTTGTTTTCATGAATATCTTCCTGAACTGCATCATCAGTTTTAATCCTTTCCCTGTCAAAAACCTTCCCCATTTCCAATAATTGGAGCCCAACCCATTGTGTGCTGCTTCTATTGCAAAACCTCTCTCTGTTTTTCCCCCTCAGGGCTGAAGGTCTGCAGCAGCTGTTAATGGAGAAAGGTCTAAGGGTGTAAATAATTTTAGTTTCTCTTCAGTTTGATTCAAAGGAACAGCTGCTTTAGTCTACTTCACAGCATGCTGTGTTTGTCACATTGAGCTGTGTTTCAGTGGCTCTCCTGTCTGGCTGAAGAGGCTCACTTCAAAGCAGTGCTGCATTTTACCCCCATCCTCCTAAAGAACAACTGAGTCCTTTCCTGGGAATTCTCTGCCTGGATGTTTTCCACTTTTCCTAGTCTCAGGTGATAGAAGGAGAGGAAATGACCTGAAATTGTGCCAGGGGAGGGTTAGGTTGGAGATGAGGAAAAATTTCTTTGGTCAGGGATTGGAAGTCCCCATCCCTGGAGGTGTTTAAGAAAGGTGTGGCCATGGCACTTTGGGACATGGCTTGATGGCCGTGGTGGTGTTCATGCATCTTTGCTTCTTAGTGAATTTTATTTCTGAAGAATAGAGAATTCCTACTGTTCACAGTCTCACAGAGGTTGGAAGGGACCTCCAGAGATTATCAGGTCCAACCCCCCTGCCAAAGCAGGGTCACCCAGGGCAGTCTGCACAGGAATGCATCCAGGTGGGTTTGGAAAGTCTCCAGAGAAGAAGACTCCACAACCCCCCTGGGCATGCCCCTGGGTTCCACCCTCACTGTAAAGAAGTTTCTCCTCATGCTGAGCTGAAATCTTCTCTGTTCAAGTTTTAACACATTGTTTCTTGGCTTATCACTGTGCACCACCCAAAAGAGCCTGGCCCCCTCCCCTTGACACCCACCCCTCACATATTGACAGACATTGATCAGATCTTCTCTTCTCAGTCTTCTCTTCTCCAGACTAAACAGCCCCAGGGCTCTCAGTCTCTTTTCATAGAGGAGATGCTCAAATCCCCTCAGCATCCTCATGGCTCTATTCCTCAAGCAGATATCTATGGCAAACCCAAGCATCTGATACCAGCTGTGAAATGCTGGAGTGATGTTGCTGTAATTGGTGTTCAGCACAGGTCTCAACGTTTCTTCCCTTTGTTGGTAATGATTTTAGATATCTAGAACCAATGTGGTGGCCAATCAGAGAATGTTGACAGACAAACTCTGGGGTCTCTGACAGACAAACTCTGGGGTCTCTGACAGACAAACTCTGGGGGGACTTGATGCTGCAGTGGTTAAATGAGCACCCCTCTGAAGAAGGAGTGGCCCCCAGCTGCAGAGCAGAGCATTTTAGTGCATTTCAGCTGTTCCATTTTGCAGCCCTCGAGCTTAACCCAGCACTGGAAGTTGTTTTGCAGTAAGATGCCAGATTATGAACTGGAGCAGCTGAGGTGCAGCAGGTTTTGCTGTCTCTGGAACAGGAGCAAGAATTTCTGGCAAAGGGTCAGTAGCAAACAGCTGGGATGAGGGGAGAGGAGGCAGTTAGGTCTTAGCCACCACAGCTGTTTGTTTAGGGAATGTGAGTCAGAGGGAAGCATACAGTCAAAAATAGTTGAATAGTTCATGAACCACCTGTAGTCTGAAACACATCCACAGGGAGTATGTGTTGGACAGCTGTGAATGATGAGTAAAAGCAACCCAGAGCTGCTCTTGGATCGTTTGCACAGAGCAAACAAGGCTGTGACCTCAGCATGAAAGATTCTGTCTAAAGTTTAGGGCCTTGTACCTGGAATTTGAAGGTAAAACCTTGCACCTGGGAAGGAATGGCCCTGTGTGCCAGGACAGGCTGGGGACTGACCTGTGGACAGCAGCAGAGAGGAGAGGGACCTGGGGGTCCTGGTGGACAGAAGGATGCCCATGAGCCAGCAATGTGCTCTTGTGGCCAAAAGGGCCAGTGGTGTCCTGGGGTGTATTGGAAGGGTTGGTGGGTTGAGGGAGGTTCTCTTCCTCCTCTACTCTGCCCTGGTGAGGCCACATCTGGAAGATTGTGTCCAGTTCTGGGCCACTCAGTTCAAGAAGCACCTCAGGGAACTGCTTGAAAGAGTCCAGTACAGAGCCACAGAGATCCTGAAGGGAGTGGAACATCTCCCTGCTGAGGACAGGCTGAGAGAGTTGAAGCTCTTCAGCTTGGATCAGAGGAGGCTGAGGGGTGCCCTCACTGCTGTTGATACAGATGTGTAGGGCAGTGTGGGGAGGATGGAGCTAGGCCCTGTTATATGTCCAGTGACAGGACAAGGGGTAATGGGGGCAAGCTGGAGCAGAGAAGGTTCCACATGAACATAAGGAAAAACTTTTTTGCTGTGAGGGTGCTGGAGCCCTGGAGCAGGCTGCCCAGAGAGGTTGTGGAGTCTCCTTCTCTGGAGACATTCCAAACCCACCTGGATGCCTTGCTAACCCCTAACATTCTCTGATTCTGTGATTGCTTTTCATAGAATCAGAGAATCACAGAATGCCAGGTTAGAAAGGACCCCAAGGGCCATCTGGTCCAACCTTTCTAGGTGCTGGTGTAGGCTGATGGGATGGCCCAGCACCCATTGTGGGTGGAGATGATTGCTTTTGGGTGTAGCCTGGTATCCAGGATGTCCATAGCACTTTGCAAAATGCATGATTTGAAGTTTTTCTGCTAGTGGCACCATGACACTTGGCCATGGGTTGGACTGGTTGGTTGGTTGGATGAAGCCTTGAGCAATCTGGTCTAGGGGAGGGTGACCCTTCCAAGAGCAGGGAGCTTGGAACCAGATGATCTTCAAGGTCCCTTCTACCCAAACCATTCAATGAATCCATGAAAAGCCACCAGAGAAGTCAGAGGATATTGCTGAAGAATGACACCAGCAAATGAAAGGCTCTCAGTGTCAAAGTACCTCCTGGTTTGTCACCTCCTGTTCTTCTGACTCTCCTCTGAGAGGTGCACTGGCAGCTATTTATTTATTATTGATCAACACTCATATCTATAAAACATGTGCCTACTGCCCAAGCATCTGGGTGGATTTACAGTCACAAAAAGCCTCCTGAATAATTCACACAGCATATTACCAACAACTGATAAAGAAAAAGAGAATCCTGGAGCTCATTAGTACCCCAAGAGCACAAAATCCCTCTAGAAATGCCAGGTCCAAGCAATTTCCCCACCAAGTCTGCTAAGGTAACAAACTCCCATGGGTTTTCTTAGGCAGAAGCACACCAGAGCAGTTTTCTTCTGTTCCCTAAAGGACTAGCAGGACTAACAGCCTAGCTGGGAAGCAAGTTCTAGAGCTAAGCATTCACATTTCCATTACTGGAACTGGACTTGGCAACAAAAACAACAACAACAACAAAATGCTCCAGGTGAGCTCAATGGCTTCATAGATAAAGGGATGAGAAAAAAAAAAAAGAAAAAAAAAGAAAAAGGAACCAAACAGGTCCCAGACTGCTTGGAACTTATGCCAACATATTCAACATTTAGTGCTCTACAAACAAAGCTTTACAGGGGGCTTGAATAAGAAAAAGAAAAAAGAATGCACTCAGAACTAAGAGCAAAACGTCCACAGAGTTCATTTATGAAGCCATAAAAGTAAATTAGTCAGGGAGCAATAGAATGAGGGAAAATCCAATCCCATTTGCTTGCTTGAACGTTTTACAGCCTGGGAAAATAAAAGACAATAACTTGGAAAAAGGAAAAAAAAAACAAGGAAAAAAAATAAAAAGAGGTTTTATGTCTTGACAATAAAACCTTGAAGCAGTCAGCTACATTATCTTGGGTTTAACAGCAGGGCAAGCAAGTTGAAAGCTGTTTAGAAGCCTGGAGGACTCAGTGACTTCCACAGGAGGAATTTGGCAGATGAGTAAAATGTAGAGAGCTCTGCTGCCATAGGCTTGCTGCTGCTAGCTGGTGGCACATGGCTCCAGGGGTTCAAGTTCATGAAGCTGGCACTGGTCAGTTCTAAAGGGTTGCTGAGTGGGTTGCATTCTGCATGTGTTGGGGTTCCCTGTGCAGTTCAAGCCTGCTTCATTCCACAGATCCCATGATTGCATTGGGTTGGAAGGGACCCTCAAAGGTCATCTTGTACAGCCTCCCCTGGACAGGGACACCTCCTGATCTGCCCAGGCCCACATCAAGTCTGCCCTTGAATATCTTCAGGGACAGGGCCTTAACCACATCTCTGATTCCAGCATCTCACCACTCTCATAGTGCAGAACTTCCTCCTGATGTCCAACCTAAATCTGCCCTGCTCCAGTTTCAAACCATTGTCCTCATCCTATCACTCCAAGCCCTTCTAAACAGTCTCTCCTCAGCCTTCCTGTAGGTCCTTCTCAGCTATTGCAAAGCAGCTCTAAGCTCTCCCTGGAGCCTTCTCTTCTCCAGGCTGAACAGCCCCAACACTCTCAGCCTGTTGTCATAGCAGAGGTACTCCAGCCCTCTGATCATCTTTGTGGCCTTGCTCTGGACACTCTCCAGCAGGTCCATGTCCTCATTAAACTAAAGATAAATTCTATTATTTGCCTTTTCCCATCTCTGTTGACTAAAATGAACACTACAGGTGGAATCCCCAGAGTGCAGATGGGGCCAAGTTAAAAAGAGCCTGCTGAGGGAGGTTCTGCTCTACTTGCTCCCCCACTTTGTCACTCTGTTAGGTTTCCTCTCAGCCAGCAATTGATTTTGGAGAATATTGAAGAGTTTGGATTTCTCTATGTATTTATATTCACCATAGGACCATTGATAAAAATCACAGCATGTTTTGGCTGGAAAAACCCTCATCAAGTCCAACCATCAACCCAACCCCACCATGGCCATTAAACCACATCCCAAAGTGCCATGTCCACATGCAAAGCCAGGTGAGACTTGGTCTCTTCTCCCAAGGAACAAGTGATAGGACAAGAGGAAACAGCCTCAAGTTGTGCCAGGGCAGGTTGGACATTAGGACCAATTTCTTTCTCAGAAGGGTTTTCAAGCCCTGGATCAGTTTTACCTGGGCCTAGCTTATCTTCAGCAGAGGCATTTTTGGTTTGTTTACTTCTTTTCCAGTCAAGTTCTCATTCTTACACCAGCAGCATCAGCAGGTAATTGGAGACCTGGTTTCTGGTGGTGTGAACAGCAGGGGAGGCCCTTTTGTTTCTCTCTGCTGGAGGCTGGTTCAAGTTAGCACTAGCACCTGAAGTGTAGAGCAGTCTGTCACCTGTGCAACCACCATCTGTCCTACCATAAATGTGGAGAGGAAGGAGCAGAGCTAAACAAGAGAGGAGCCTTTCCATGGACTTCTTCCTGCTGGATTGCTTCATCATTGTTTCAGGATAAGGAAGGACGTACCGTGGCCCATGGTGGATGGCACCACAGAGCTTGTGAACCTTTTTAGAATCAGAATCAGTCAGGGTTGGAAGGGACCACAAGGCTCAGCCAGTTCCAACCCCCTTGCCATGGGCAGGGACACCTCACACTACATCAGGCTGGCCAGAGCCTCATCCAGCCTGGCCTTAAACACCTCCAGGGATGGGGCCCCAACCACCTCCCTGGACAACCCATTCCAGGCTCTCACCACTCTCATGGGGAAGAACTTCTTCCTAAATGCCATAGGGCCAGGTGGGCTACCAGGAGAGGACCAGCTGCCAGCTCCTTATGAGGAGGGTCTGAATTACCAGAACCCCCTTCGTGCTCCTAGAGCAGCTCTGCTGTTCAGCCTTCATAGAGAGAGACTCCTCAGAGTCAGGAGTACAGCTCCAGACTCTAGTCCAGCAGCCTCCATACTGGTCAGGAAGAAATGATGTTCTGCCTGGAGGTGTACAGTGTCAAGGAACATCCACTCCTGCTATCTCTTGCTTTTATTTCTCTCTGTGCAGATGACAACTCCACAGACAACACACAAAGGGTCCACAAGGAAGATTTCTGCTGCCTCAGTGATGATCACCAAATCTTTGTTATGCAGCTGGCATAGAATCTCTTGCTCTTTGTGCTTCAGAATGTGGCACAGATGTCCACTGAGATCAGTGACCTTTCCAGTCCTGTCTCAGAGGTTCCCCAAAGGACAGATAACTCAGTCTGCCCACAGAGTGACAGCAATGTGAGCCTTCCAGCAGCACAGGGCATGCATTGTGCTCCACTAGGATGCTTGCACAGGGCACTGAAGGTCTGCTCCAGTCTCCTGCATTATTATCACTGAGCCGAAAGAGCATAGTCCAGTGTTGGAAAGTGTGGAGCCACCTACATCTCTAGAATGGTATGGACAAGCTAAACCTTGCTTAAGATCTTTGTTCTTTGTAGAGCCATTTGTTCTGTCCTGTGCTGCCTGTGGCTGTAGAGGTTGGAGGAACCAGGGGCAGCGTTCGACCTCGGACAGGCACCAGAGTTCAAGAGTGTGTGGATTAAAGTAAACCCTTAGAAACCTGTCAATCATCCCCCAGGCTCCAGCATGTTTGCTAAAACCACTCCAAGAAGATCTGTAGACACTTCAAAAAGCTGCCAGTAGAATTCCAGCCCTCTACAGGCATTCTGAGGCTTCATCTGAAAACAAGCCAGGCTATGAATTTCCATTGTAGGGGATGCTACAGTGGAGTGCTGTTGAAGATTGAGATGTAATACATCTCCTTTATGTATCGACTACAGAGCAGGTAGACCTTGGAAAGTTTGGTTCTGATGTTTGTTTGTTTTCTTCTTAATTTATTTATTTTTCAGTCCCCTCTTCCCTCCCAACCTGTTAAAAGATCAAAAGAAAATGATTTGAATCATTTGATGGATTAAAAAGTGGGATTACAGAGAGGTGAGATCCAGCTTTTGGGCTCACCACTGAACAGTAAAGTGAAGGATTGAAGCTTGTTGCATGAAATTCAAATACTCTGGGGGGGACCTTAGAGCTGCCTTCCAATACCTGAAGGGATCCTACAGGAAGGTTGCAGAAGGACTTTTCATGAGGGTGTCTAGAGATAGGACAAGGGAGAATGGTTTGAAGCTGAGGGAGAGCAGAGTTAAACTGGAGTTGAGGAAGAAGTTTTTTAATATGAGGGTGGTGAGAGTCTGGAATAGGCTACCCAGAGGGGTTCCTCCCTAAAGGTGTTTAAAGTCAGATTGTATGAGGCCTTGAGCAGCCAAGTCTAGTTGAGAGGTGTCCCTGCCCATGGCAGGGAGGTTGGAGTAGATGATCTCTAAGGTCCCTTCCAACCTGAGGCACTCTAGGAATATCTCTGGTCCCCCTGAAACATTTAATGATGTTCTCAGTTACCTGTTCCTCTCCATCTGCTAGGCTAAGGGAGAAAATGTGCCTAATTTGAAGTGAAAGCAGGTTTTGCTGCATCACTCCAGGCAAAAAAAACTTCACTCTTGTTGCAAAGGACTCCCTGTTGAGTGCTCTAACAGCTCAAAGCCACCATTTGCAGGGCTCTGAGGCAGCTTTCTTCCATCAGATGAAGCCAAACAAAATCCCTGCTAACAGCCACCCTCATGCTAGGTGAGGTTGTTGCTATCCAATTGGTAGCTGCATTGAAAGAGTCTCCTGCTCCACTGGTATGAAAGGCTGAGTGGAAGAGGATCCAAGAATAGCAGAGTGTAAACTAGGAACTGCCTGGGAGTCATCTGTAGGTTATTCCACTACTCCAGTGGAAGATGATATCTACTGACCCACTAAACATAGACAAACCCATGTAGGGTAGGTTTCCAGGTAGTCATAGTTGGGCATAAACTTGAACACAAGAAGTTCCATCTGAACCTGAGGAGGAACTTCTTTCATTTAATGGTGATGGAACCCTGGAGCAGGCTGCCCAGAGAGGTGGTGGAGTTTTCATCTCTGGAGACATTCAAAACCCACCTGGATGTGTTCCTGTGTGACCTTTTCTAGGTGACTCTGCCTTGGCAGGGGGGTTGGACTGGATGACCTCCAGAGGTCCCTTCCAACTCCTACCATCCTGTGATGCTGTGTGATTCACATGATCAAGGATTGTGTATAATAGATGGGAAGAACACTCCAGAGGAAGAATTTTTTGTCTGCACAGTCTGCTCAAGTAACTCAGATGACAATCTCAGCTAAGATGCTTGAATTTTACAAGGATGAAGTTGGATGAGGTGAACCATAGCTAAACTTCACTTCCAACCACACAGTATCTAGAAGAGCACTTCAGAACACAACAGGGAGCGAGTTCAACCTGCATGTCTGTTGAAATAAAATGGGATTGGGGTATGGAGGTTCATGAAGAAACTTTGGAAGTCATAGAGTTATAGACTCAGAGAACTGTTCCTATTGGAAAAGACCTATTGGAAAAGGTCATTGAGTCCAACCATCAACCCAACACCACCAACAAACCCTGTCCCCAAGTGCCTTGGCCACAGGTTTCTTGAACTCCTCCAGGGATGGGGACTCCACCACCTCCCTGGGCAGCCTCTTCCAATCCCTGACCACTCTTGCAGCAAACAAATTCTTCCTAAGCTCCTAGGTTGGAGCTTAGGACCCTAGCCCTAGCCCTAACCCTCCCCTGGCACAATTTCAGGCCATTTCCTCTCCTTCTATCACCTGAGACTAGGCAGAAGAGACCAACCCCCACCTCACTGCAGCCTCCTCTCAGGGAGCTGTAGAGAGCAATGAGGTCTCCCTTCAGCCTCCTCTTCTCCAGACCAAACACTCCCAGTTCCCCCAGCTGCTCCTCCCCAGCCCTGTTCTCCAGATCCTTCCCCAGCTTTGTTGCTCTTCTTGCAGTGAGTGGCCCAAAACTGACCCCAGTATTTGAGTTGTGTCCTCTCCAGTGCCCAGCACAGGGCACAATCCCTTCCCTACTCCTGCTGGCCACCCCATTGCTGATCCAGGCCAGGATGCTGGTGGCCCTCTTGGCTGCCTGAGCACACTGCTGGCTGGTGCTCAGCTGGTTGCCCACCAGCATGCCCAGGTCCCTTTCTGCTGGGCAGCTTTCCAGCCACTCTGCCCCAGGCCTGGGACATTCATGGGGTTGTTGTGACCCAAGTCCATAAACTCTCACCTTGTTTTTCCTGTTGAACCATGATCTCCAATCCATTCAGTTTCTTTTGAGGAAAGATTTCAGTGCTTTCTGTTTTCTTTCAGGCAGTCCTTGCTTTGATTAATCATTTAATTGTTTCAACACGCTGCAAAACACAAAGATTGCCTCTAAGCCAGGCCCTGTTAATAAACAGCAAGAATAAAGAAGCTGCAGCATGTCACAGAATTAGCTCTGGTGGCCCTGGTGAGGTCACAAATTCCCTTGTCCACCTCTGCAGTCTAGCCATTATGTTCTGTGGAACAAACTCTACCACATCTGTACTCCAGATCAGGAGAAAAGAGGCAGAGAAAATGGCACTGAGAAGAACTTGTGCCACAAGCCTGCACGACCTTGCCTTCAGCAGCACGTTTCCCTTTGCTTGACGTGATGACAAAGCTCAGTCAAAAGGCAGCACTGTGCAGCCTGAGGAGCCAACCCACATCCCTGCCTGCCCACTCTGAGAAGTCTGAGGAGAAAGCTTTACTCTTACCTTTATCTCTTTCTTTTAAGGACAGCAACACAAGAGAGTTGTTTTCAACCAGGATTGTTATACAACGTCTCTTTCTTACTATTAGAAATTACCTCTCTCTTTTTATTATATATTCTCTCTCTCTTTTTGTTATACATTCTCTCTCTCTATTATACATTCTCTCTCTTTTTATTATACATGCTCTCTCTCTTTTTATTATACATTCTCTCTTTTTATTATACACTCTCTCTTTTTATTATCCATTCTCTCTCTCTTTTAAGCCATATCTTCTTAAATCCTCTACCCATTTCTCTTCAGATGCCACTGACTTCCTCCTTCCACCCTGTTTTGTCTCCCCTCACCTCCCATGTTCCTTTTTCTCTTGCCATAGGGATGATCCTCTTGCTTCCATTACTTGAGCTTTGATGGTGTTGAAATAAAGAAAACATCACAGTGCTGCTGGACTCCTGTGCACCACTTCCCCCTCCCCCCCAAAAATCTGCTTTTCTTTTTCCTTCCATTTGTCACTTCTGTTAGTGCTCAGTGCTGTCATTAGGGGTTGGTCTGCTGGAAAGCAGCTCTGTAGAGAAGGACCCTGGAGTCCTGATAGACAAGAAGTTCTTCATGGGACAGCAATGTGACCTTGCGGCCAAGAAGGCAAATGATATCCTGGGGTGCATTAAGAAGAGTGTGGCCAGCAGGTCAGGGGAGGTTCTTTTCTCTCTCTACTCTGCCCTGGTGAGGCCACATCTGGAGTATTGTGTCCAGTTCTGGGCTCCCCAGTTCAAGAGGGACAGGGATATACTAGAGAGTGTCCAACAAAGGACTACAAGGATGCTGAATGGACTGGGACATCTGTGTGAAGAGGAAAGGCTGAGAGCCCTGGGGCTGGTTAGCCTGGAGAGGAGAAGGCTGAGAGTGGATCTGAGCAATGGTTACAAATATCTGAGGGGTTGGTGTCAAGAAGGGGCCAGGCTCTTTGGACTGCTGCCCTTTGATAGGGTGAGGGGCAATGGACACAAACTGGAACCCACAAGCTGCCACTTCAGCATGAGGAGAAAATTCCTTCCTGTGGGGATGCTGGAGCCCTGGAGCAGGCTGCTCAGAGATTTCAAGACCCATCTGGATGCATTCCTGTGTGACCTGCCCTAGGTGATCCTGCTTTGGCAGAGGGGTTGGACTGGGTGATCTTCAGAGGTCCCTTCCAACCCCTAACATTCTGTGATTCCCTGATTCTCTGTGATTCTCTGATTCTCTGATTCTCTGTGATTTTATGATTCTCTGATTGTCTGATTCTCTGTGATTTTATGATTCTCTGATTCTCTGTGATTCTCTGATTTTCTGTGATTCTGTGATTGCCTTACTTACTTTCTCCCACACACAGCCCAGCAGAAAGTGGGAGTCAGCTTTCAGCTCAGGATGACCACTAAGAGATATGGAAAGAGTGAATTGTCAGTTTCACGCTATGGGAGCCGTTTTCTGCCCTGTTTTCTCTCAATCAGAAGTGCTGAGAAATGCAGAGCAGGGACCCTGCTCACTGGCTCCCTGCAAGCTACAGTTCATTGGGCTGATAAGTGGCTCTGTGCTTGCACATGAGTAGCTTGTGATAAGGGAAGTGATTCAGAGCCCAAATGTCCTGTTATCAAGGATGTCCAACATGTAAAGTAAGTGCCTGCTCCTGGCTGGAGATAGTGAAGCTGTTAAAAAAACACCCAGCCAAAGAAAATAAACCTGCCTGAGTTGTAATTAAACCCACAGGAGATAATGTGAGTGCCAGGCATTCCTTGGGCTGTCAGCTGTAAAGCAGACACTGCCTCCTGCTTCACTGCACCACTTCTTTCATGGTTGGTGTTTTGTTTTGCTTTGCTTTGTTTTGGTTTTATGTTTTGTTTTGTTTTCTTTTGTTTTCTTTTGTTTTCTTTTGTTTTGTTTTGTTTTGTTTTGTTTTGTTTTAACCACAGAATCCTAGAATCAGTCAGGGTTGGAAGGGACCACAAGGCTCAGCCAGTTCCAATCCCCCTGCCATGGGCAGGGACACCTCACACTACATCAGGCTGGCCAGAGCCTCATCCAGCCTGGCCTTAAACACCTCCAGGGATGGGGCCCCAACCACCTCCCTGGACAACCCATTCCAGGCTCTCACCACTCTCATGGGGAAGAACTTCTTCCTTACATCCAATCTGAATCTCCCCACTTCCAGCTTTATTCCATTCCCCCCAGTCCTGTCACTACCTGATAGCCTAAAGAGTCCCTCCCCAGCTGTCTTGGAGCCCCCTGCAGATACTGGAAGGCCACAAGAAGGTCACCTCAGAGCCTTCTCTTCTCCAGACTGAACAGCCCCAACTCTTTCAGTCTGTCCTCATAGGAGAGGTGCTCCAGCCCTCTGCTCATCCTGATGGCCCTTCTCTGGACACCTTCCAGCACATCCATATCCCTCTTGTAATAGAGGCTCCAGAACTGGATGCAGTACTCCAGGTGGGGTCTCACCAGAGGGGGAGAATCACCTCCCTTGCCCTGCTGGCCACACTTCTCTTGATGCAGCCCAGGCTCTGGTTGGCTTTCTGGGCTGCAAGTGCACATTGACAGCTCCTGTTGAGCTTCTCATCCACCAGCACCCCCAAGTCCCTCTCCTCAGGGCTGCTCTCCAGCCAGTCCCTGCCCAGCCTGGATTTGTGCTTGGGATTGCCTCGACCCAGCTGCAGCAACCCTTGTTGAACCTCATGAGGTTGTGTGTGCCCACCTCTCCAGCCTGTCAGGGTTGTTTTGTTTTATTTTGTTTTGTTTTGTTTTGTTTTGTTTTGTTTATCTGCTTAAAAAGTGCTCAGTAAAGCTGGGCTGCAGGAGAATGATTTTGGAATAGCCAGGGGTGGAACTGAGCACACAATGAAGGGTGACCTTTCCAACAGGGGATTACCTATAAATAGCAATGGGTTATCCCCTCACAGCCTTCTGCCACAAGCCTGCCAGGGGTGGGAAAAGGAGACCCTTTCCACCAGTTCCTTCAACAGGCTTTCAGCTTGGCACATGACACATTTGGGACATGAATAGCTGAAGAGAATTTGCAAGGGATCAAGCAAAAAGCCTCAGCAGCTGGCTGGCTGTCAATATTCCCCTGGGTTGAAAAATTAGCTCAGAGCTTCCTTCTCTTCCCCTGTGAACAGCGGCACACACTTCACTAGGAAGGAATATGAAGGTTTTATGCTTGAGAGATGTCACTTTGGGACCTCATTTATTTCAAATAAATAAATAAATCTTGCTAGGCAATATTTAAAATTAGTCAAGCAGTGTCAGCAGAGTTTGATTCAATCCCCAGAGGGTTTTAGTATCGGGCTGCAGCTCTTAGCTACTGCTTTAACTTCTGCTCTGCACCATGGGTCTATCAAACCCTTTCTTTGGAATGAGGGAGAATTGTCATTTCTGGCCTTTTTCTGTGGTTGAAAAGGTAATCAATCAGGAGAGGAAATGATTTGTTCTGTTTGTGATCAATGTTCTTTCATTCCTTGTCCTGTGAGATTGCCATACAATAACACTCCAGAGTTGCTATGTTGTGGAGCTTCCAAGGAGGGTACATAAATCACTGCCTAGGTGGGTTACCTACAGTGTGACTTGAGCCACCTTTGAAGGATGAGAAACAGCCTCAAGTTGCACCATGGGAGGTTCAGGTTGGATATCAGAAGAAAATTCTCTACTGAAAAGTTTCTCAAAGACAGGAACAGGCTACCCAGGGAGGTGGTCAAATTCTGATCCCTGGAGGTGGTTCAAAGAGGCAGAGATGTGGTGCTGAGGGATGTGGTTTAGCAGCACCTTTGGCAGAGCTTGAGAATGGCTGGGCTTGATGATTCATAGATTCATGGAAGAGTTTGGGTTGGAAGGGACCTTAAGGATCTTAAAGATCTTTTCCAACCAAAATGATTCTGTGTCTCTGCAGAGACCACCATAGAAGAGGACGAGTGTAGGCACTCAGATGTGGTCAGTGTGTGGTCAGTGTATCAGCACTCCTGTGGTTGCTGAACACTGCATGGTGTTTCCAGGTGCATCCTGTGTGCAGCCAGAGATCACCTCCACAACAAGCAAAGATGCTTTGTGTTTTTAACTCCTGTAGCCTCATGTCCTTAGGATAATGATTGTGAGAAAAATAAACCCCAGAGCCACTTGGCTGCTGTTGGGTTCCTGCTGGCTGCTTACTGTGTGTGTCGGCACTGTTAAAGCAATGATTATCAGTGACCAGGATCTGTATACAAGACTGAACTCATCTACTCCCCACTGCTGGCAAACAAAGGAAGAGATGGTCTTTGTTGGAAGGCATGGATAAGAGGTGCTGTTCTCTCCACTTCACAGGTGGTGACCAAGATAGGCTCATTTGGTGTGCCAAGGATCCATGCAAACGTGAGGGGACAGGGAGGGAGTGAGCTAAGAGCTGAAGCTGAGCTGCCCAGACTGCCCTGGCTGGGACAACCCTTCCTCACTGCAAACCCAACCCAACAGCCACTCTCTGCCTCTGCTCTCAGATGGGAGAACACAACAGTCCATGCAAGAAGGCCGCTCACTGCAAGAAGGACAATGAGATGCTGGAGTGTGTCCAGAGAAGGGCAACCAAGCTGGTGAAGAGTCTTGAACACAAGTCTGATGGGGAATGGCTGAGGGAACTGGAGAAGAGGAGGCTGAGGGGAAACCTCATCACCTTCTACAACTTCCCTGAAGGAGGTTGGAGTGAGGTGGGAGCTGATATCTTCTCACATACAACAATTGGCAGGACAAGAGGAAATGACCCCTGGCACAACCAGGGGAGGTTCAGCTTGAATATTGGGGAAAATAACTTCCCAACAAGGGTTCTCAGGCGCTGCCCAGGGAGGTGGTGGAGTCACCATCCCTGGAGGCATTTAAAAGCCACATGGGTGTGGTGCTGAGGGGCATGGTTTAGTGGACTTGGCTTAGCAGTAGTGGTGGGATGTGAGCTCTAGGTGGGCAGTTGGTCTTGGTGATCTCAAAGGTCTCTTCCAACCTCAACAGTTTGATGGTTCATGATTCTGTGACAAGCAGTTTCCTCTCAAGCTTGTTCCAGCCCAGCTTTAGCCCTCACGGCTGATTTCTGTCAAGCTGTCAAGCTGTGCCAGGTTCCTGCTTACCCAGGAAGTATTTCTTCCTGGTTGGCTCCTCAGAAAAGAATTTTTCACTTCTGCCTTGCAGATGTTGCTTTAATGCACATTGGACAGTTGGTTCTCTGCTTTAACACCACGGGCTGGAAGCTGCTCACATTGGATATTGACAGCTGCTGCTGTTGGGTTTAATAGGCAGTGCCTCATTCAAATTTTCCCACAGCCCAGATTCCCTCCCTGCATTTATTGCAGGGACAGGTTGCCTTTAAAAATAAACAAATAAATGAATAAATAATGAATAAGTGAATAATTAACTAACTTACTCACTAACTAACTAAAAATATAAATAACTATATTAAAAAAAAGATAAATTAGTGTTCTTGAAGCTGAATTGGTGAAAGGGGTTATGTAAGATCGTGCTGGCACTATAGAAACAGGCTTGGTGACCCAGAAGGTTGCTTGCAGCCCTCTCTTACTGCTGCCCCATGACTTGTTTTCAGTGCCACACCAGTGAACAGTGCAAATTCTCTCCTGCCATGAAAATCCCCTGAATGGTGATGGGGAACAGAGCTCTCATTTACTAATGCTGCCCTGTCTTTACACTTACAAGCAGCACCAGGATCAGTGTCCTATTGTGACCTCTCCTCCAAGGGCAGGTATGAAAATTGAGAATGGGAAATGTCAGCAGATGTTAGCTGCCAACTTACATCTCCTTTTTTTTTTTTTTTTTTTTCCCTTCCCCCTTTTCCAGTCTAAAACTGAGGGGAAGCTTTATCTTGCTGCTCCAGTTTTCAACTGGCAGGTTAGTTTATTTAAATGTGATTTATAAGGTGGGTCTGGTTTCCACGTTGGATTACAGCATGAAATGTGAATGTGTCTAAATAAAGGGAAGGCAGTGGTGGTGGTGGTGGTGGTGGCTGGGAGGCAGGGATTATAGGAAAGCTTTCAGGATGCTCTGAGCAGCGTGCTGCAGTAGCCAAGGGATTTTTCTGGGCACAGAGGCACAAAGTAACCCCTCTAATCCCTTTCTCACTGGCTTACAGACTCTGAAGGAGCTTAATAATTAGAGGGGAATGCAGTCAAAGTGTTTGTAAGGACATATGTGCAGAGGTTTATTTTAGTCATTTCCTAGGAGCAAATGCAATGGCAGAGTGTCAAGGAGAGTTTTGAGGGCTGCTTCTCCCTTCTCCCACCTCCCCAATTGAAAGAGGATGTTTTACACCTATCAAAAAGAGCCTTAACCAGTGAGGAGCTGAGGGAATGTTTCCCAGACTGCAGGAATATGATTTTTCTGTAGGCACATCACTCACCCTTCTTTTCTGGTCATTTTCCATAGAATCACAGAATGCATCAGGTTGGAAGGAACCCTCAAAGGTCACCTTGTCCAGTTTCCCTGCAGTCAGCAGGGTCATCTCCGACTAGATCAGGTTGCTCAGGACCCCATAAAGCTTGACCTTCAATGTCTCCAGAGAGATGACAGCTCAACCACATCCCTGGGCAGCCTGTTCCAGTATTTCACCACTCTTCTTATGCAGAACTTCCTGCTGATGTCCAACCTAAATCTGTCCTGCTCCAAACCATTTCAAACCATTGCCCCTTGTCCTATCCCCACAGGCCCTTTTAACCAGTCCCTCCCCAGCTTTCCTGCAGGATATTGAAATGCAGCTCTAAGGTCTCCCTGGAGCCTTCTCTTCTCCAGGCTGAAGAGCCCCAACACTCTCAGCCTGTCCTCACAGGAGAGGTTCTCCAGCCTTCTGATCATCTTTGTGGCCCCTTCTCTGGACCAACTCCAGCAGGTCCAGGTCCTTCTTGTGTTGGGGGCCCTGGAACTGGACAGAGTGCTGCAGGTGAGGTCTTAGCAGAGCAGAGCAGAGCAAAGGGGAAGAATTGGCTCTCTAGACCTGCTGGCCTCTCTTCTCATGGAAGGACTTTGTGTGAACACAAGCTGCACAATCTGGCCTTTCACATTTGTAACTGAAGTTATCAGCTCAGCAGAAAGAGGAAAGTGTGAGATTTAGGTCTTGGATGCCATTAGCCCAAGGTGCTGCCTGTAAGCAGGTTTTACTCTCTTTGAATGTTTCCAGGAAAGGCTGCTTCCTGAGCAGGAGAAAGATGAAAGATCAGGAAAGTGACTAACAAGATGGAAACCTTAATGATGCCTCTCCAGAGCAATAACTGAGAACACCCCAGACCGTGGCAAGGGTAACAAAACAGCCTGCTTAGCACAATGACTGCCAGCTATTGTTTTGCAAGCAAATGACTGAGACCTGGTGATGATTGTAACCAGAGGAGAGGAAAAACACAACACAAAACGAGGAGGAGGTTGTAAAAAAAGTCAGGAAATAAGACAAATGCACACGACAAGCAGAGAAACTTCATACAGCAGGAATTTCACTTGGGAATTAGTCAGGGATCAAATTCACTCCCCCCTATTTTTCAGGGAAATTTGGCAAGAAATCATTCCTTTTGAATGTGGAATCATGGAATTGTTTGGGTTGGAAAAGACCTCCAAGATCATCCAGTCCAGCCAGTAACCCAACACCACCATGGCCATTAAACCCTGGCCCCAAGTGCCATGGCCACAGGTTTCTTGAACACCTCCAGGGATGGGGACTCCACCACCTCCCTGGGCAGCCTGTGCCAATCCCTGACCACTCCTGCAGCAAAGAAATGTTTCCTCATTTCCAATCTGGCACCATTTCAGGCCATTTCCTCTCCTTCTATCACCTGAGACTAGGGAGAAGAGACCAATCCCCACCTCACTGCAGCCTCCTCTCAGGGAGCTGTAGAGAGCAATGAGGTCTCCCTCAGCCTCCTCTTCTCCACACTAAACCCCCAGCTCCCTCAGCTGCTCCTCCCCAGCCCTGTTCTCCAGACCCTTTCCCAGCTTGGTTGCCCTTCTCTGGACATGCTCCAGCCCCTCAATGTCCTTCTTGGAGTGAGGGAATATGTTCAGTCCTCCTCTGCCCAACTTGATGCTGCCCCATTGACTTGAGTGGGAGGAGGGAACAGAGATGGTATTTCCTGATGAGATAACCAGAAGCATTTGCAGCAGAAAATCAGCACTGATGACAACTCTTGCTGCTGACAAAAATGCCCTCCATAAACACATAGATTTCTGTGGTGGCCATCTGCCCCAGCAGGGACCTCATGTTACAGTAGGAACACAATCTAAAAGGCAACATGCCATTAAAATATTGATGAAATGATGTTAGTAGGAAGGGGAATGCATATTTAATAAGTGTCTAGATGCTTTTCATGTCCACATGTGACACCAGATCTCTCAGGCTAATCAGAGTGAGGTTGGGTCAGTCCTTGTGAGGGGAAGGTTCCAGACAATACATGGAGGTATCCTGTTGTAGCTGGCTTGAACATGTCTTTCAGTGCCTTGACAGGGGGCAAGGAGCAGCTCATGTGATGTCTCGAGTCTGGCTTGCTGCCTAGAATCATAGAATCAGAGAATTGTCAGGGTTGGAAGGGACCTCAAGGATCAGCCAGTTCCAACCCCGCTGCCATGGGCAGGGACATCTCACACTAGAGCAGGTTGCTCAGAGCCACATCCAGCCTGGCCTTAAACACCTCCAGAGAGGGAGCACCCACAGCCTCCCTGGGCAACCTGTGCCAGTGTCTCCCCACCCTCACTGGAAAGAATTTCTTCCTCATCTCCAGTTGAAAGCCCATCAAGTCTGGGCTCTGAAGTGCAAAAGTAGCCTTTGTGCTAGGGCACCTGAGTAGCTCCATGGGTGCTGCTGTCTGTGTGTGGATGTGTCTTTAGGTGCTTGCTCCTTTCTTTATCCCCAAAGGATTTAGAACACTTAGCAGCAGTGCCTGTGTGTTTGTGTTATTGCCAGCTCTTCTGCAGCTCTCCCACAATCAGGCATTTGTTCTGAGTAATAAAAGTCACTTAATTGCCACCATAAAGCCAACTTTTTATGCTTGAACTTTGATTGTGAAGGATTTTCCATTCCAAGAGCATATACTTTGAAACACAGGCAATAAAGCAATGGCTTGATAGAAAGGGACTTGGAAACAGTGGTAAAGCTTGGGATGAATTTTTTTTTTTTTGGTATAGAATAACAGAATTGTGTCTGTTGGAAAAGACCTCTGAGATCATCCAGAGTCCAACCATCAACCCAACCCCACCATGGCCATCAAACCATGTCCCCCCAAGTGCCATAGCCTCATGTTTCTTGAACACCTCCAGAGATGGTGACTCCACCACCTCCCTGGGCAGCCTGTTGCCCTGAGATAATGTTGATTATAAAGTGATAATGTTGATTATAAAGAACTTTAAAAGTAGCTGGAAATATTACCATTAGACTCAGCTTTTACCTACCTTCCCCCTTTACCAATTTATAGTTGCATTAAACTTGGGTTTGGTTCTTTTCACAGCTGTTGGTTGGTTTGTCAAACATTAATAGGAGCAGTAGAATTCATTTCCCATAGAAATACACAAATTAAAAATGAACTAAAACCCAATCAGGAATATTTATCTGAAGACTACCCTGGGTGATCCTGTTTGGCAGGGGGATTGGACTCAATGCTCTCCAGAGGTCCCTTCCAACCCCTACCATTCTGTGATTCTATGACTGGGAAACTTCTCCAGCTCCACCTTTTACCAGGATAATGAGGAATAAAGGAGTAAAAACCTATTATAATTAATCAAAATGCAGGACTTTTGGAGAATCAAGTTCCTCAGGCCAGCAATGCCTGATTTAGAGCCTTTCCTGATGTGAAGGTGACACAGTGAAGATATTTAGTGCCTGGATGGCAACAGAGAGGCCCACAGCAGCAGCTCAGCTATTGGCTTGGCATATTGAGATGGAGAGAGGTAGCAGAGCAGCCTGTACAAAACACTTGCAAATGAGCTGGAGCAGTAAATACCTATACAGCTGGGAGGATTCAAGGCAAGAGGTAGACTGCAGTTGGAAGAGCTACACAGCAACCACACAGTGTGACATGAAAAATGCCAGTTTGGATTTCTCTCCATTGAGTGAACATCCACACTGGAGCAGAAGGCATCCACGTTCCTCTCCTGATCTTCTCCTGGTTTATTTGTAATTCTGCTGTTACTTACCCTCTGCAGCCACTCTCCAGAGCAGTGGTCTCCCAGGTGGGGTGCACACAACCCAGAGACAGGCTGCAGGAAGAAAAGATTTTTACCATTATTAAATTGAAGGCTATTTTAAAAGTAGTGTTCATTTCTTACCTCTCTTGTCCTTTTCTCATGTAGATTTTATAGCGTACATGATATAGTAGAGGTGGTTGAATCCCCATCCCTGGAGGGGTTTCAAAGACACAGGGATGTGGTGCTCAGGGACATGGGTTAGCACCAGACTTGCTAGAGTTAGAGAATGGTTGGACTCAATGATCTTAAAGGTCTTTTCTAACCCAAACAATTCTGTGATTCCATGATTCTATGACTCTATCACTTTATGACTCTATGATTCTATGAATCTGTGATTCTAAGACTCTATGATTCTAAGACTATGATTCTATGACTCTATGATTCTATGTTTCTATGATTCTATGACTATGATTCTATGTTTCTATGATTCTAAGACTCTATGAATCTATGAGTCCATGATTCTATGACTATGATTCTATGATTCTATGAGTCTATGATTCTATGACTCTATGATTCTGTTTCTATGATTCTAAGACTTTATGATTCTATGATTCTATAACTCCATGACTCCATGACTCTATGATTCCATAACTCCATGACTCTATGATTCTATAAATCCATGACTCCATGACTTGATGATTCTATAACTCCATGACTCCATGACTCTATGATTCTATAACTCCATGACTCTATGATTCCATAACTCCATGACTGTATGATTCTATAACTCCATGACTCTATGACTCTATAACTCCATAACTCCATGACTCTATGATTCTATAACTCCATAACTCCATGACTCCATGATTCTATAACTCCATGACTCTATGATTCCATAACTCCATGACTGTATGATTATATAACTCCATGATTCCATGACTCTATGATTCCATAACTCCATGACTCTATGATTCTATAACTCCATAACTCCATGACTCCATGACTCTATGATTCTATAACTCCATGACTGTATGATTATATAACTCCATGACTCCATGACTCGATGATTCTATAACTCCATGACTCTATGATTCTATAACTCCATGACTCCATGACTCTATGACTCTATAACTCCATGACTCGATGATTCTATAACTCCATGACTCCATGACTCTATGATTCCATAACTCCATGACTGTATGATTCTATAACTCCATGACTCGATGATTCCATAACTCCATGACTCTATGATTCTGTAACTCCATGACTCTATGATTCCATAACTCCATGACTCTATGATTCTATAACTCCATGACTCCATGATTCTGTAACTCCATGACTCTATGACTCTGTGACTCTATGATTCTAAGCTTCTGTGATTCTATGACTCTATGAGTCAGTGATTCTATTTCCTGGAGCAGGCTGCCTCCAGTGGAAGGGGCAAGGGTGACAATGTCTGTGGGGCAAGCTGGGATGACTCCACTGGAGACCCTTTGCCCTCTGCATTACACCTGCAGCCTGCCGCTCCCAGACATTCTTGTGGGGGACAGACATTAAATGGAGCCAGGGTTGCAGGGACCATTGATCTGGCAGGTCAGACACTCCAACAGGTTGCCCAGGGAGGTAGTGGATGTTCCCTGGAGGTGTTCAAGGCCAGGCTGGATGAGGCCTTGAGCAACCTGGGCTGGTGGGAGGTGTCCCTCCCCATGGCAGGGGTTGGAACTAAGTGACCTTCAAGCTCCCTTCCAACCCAACCCATTCTATGACTCTGTGTTCCTGCAGCCCACTGATACTGACATTCCTCCAAAAAGAGCTGGGATGCCTTTTGCTTAGCTTTCCTTGCTTATCTTAAACATTTCTCTCTCTCCAATGGAAGTGTTTAGAACAATCATTATTTTGATTTTTTAGACCCAATAGTGACTTATTTACATTCTTTTGCTTTCCCTGCTTGAACTCTGCAAAGAAAAAGACAGTTTTAAACCATCACAGAAGGCAAGATCAAGAGGGACAAGACATACCACCATATTCCTTCTTCCCTCTTCTCCTCTGGTGCCTCACAAGGACTCAGGGTTTGAAGGACCTCTGCCAGGATGGAGGACCAGGACTATACACTGAGGCTTCTCTCTGTGTGCTGCTCCTGAGGAAGACTGGCTGGAGGTGTGTGTGACGGGAGAGCTGACTGCATCCAGATGAAGGGCTGCATGTGCTAATCTTCCTGAATTGAAAGGATTGGACAGCATTTTACTCACTGTAGCTCCAGATCAGAATAATTAGTGAATTAAAGTGGATTTTCCACTAGGCAACATGTGGCTGAGGCTGGTTTTAGAAGGGTTTTGCTTTCTTTTCCTCCTTGATAATATGGAAAAAAAAAAGTACCAACAAACCTCGAAATCCAAGACAGCTGTCTTGAGAAAGATCTGTATTCAATACCAGAAAGCTCCACAGCTGTGGAGTCTGGATGTTGTTGTAACAACAAGAAAAAGAATAAAAAGGGAATAGCAGAGCCCTGGCATTGCTGGAATACAACCCACAACTTTGTCAGTGTGCTGGGTGCTTGGAATGTGCCTGCCACACAGGAAAAAGTGCTGCTTTTGTCTGTGTTCAAAGCCAGAGCACCCAACAGGCCTGTAGGAGCTGATGTAAATGAGATTCAGGCTTCCCTGGACAGCTGAAATACTTAGTGGAGCAAATGGGTATTTCAAATATAAATATTTATATGGGCCGAGGGCTCTTTGTTGCTCTGCTGTTTTGACATTTCCAAATCCCTCAGCTTTACTTTTTGGGTTGGTTGTTTTTCTTGGGTTTGGTTTTGGTGGTTTGTTTTTTTTTTTTTTTTTTTTTTGTTGCAAAGGTGGTCTACTTGCTGAGGAGAAGAGCAAAGGTCAGTGGCTGGTCAGGCAGGAGTGGTGTTATTATCATAGCAAAATATCACTGCTCCCAGCCCACCAAGCCATGAGGCCATAGCCTTCAACATCTTAATCTACCCATCTGTGGGAACAGCATCCTGGTTGTTAGGAAGAACAAGAAAGCCAAAGGCATACTGGCTGGGATCAGCAATGCTGTGTCCAGCAGGAGCAGGGAGGGGATTGTCCCCTGGGACTCAGCTCTGGGGAGGCCACACCTGGAGTGTTGTGTCCAGTTTTGGGCACCTCCATGCCAGAGAGATGTGGAGGTGCTGGAGCCAGGGCAGAGGAGGGCAAGGAAGCTGTGAAGGGTCTGGAAAATAAATCTGATGGAGAGTGACTGCAGGAGCTGGGGATGGTTAGTTTGGAGAATAGGAGGCTGAAGGGAGACCTCATTGCTGTCTACAGCTACCTGAAAGGAGGTTGTGGAGAGGCTGCTGCTGGTCTCTTCTCCCAGGTAATTAGTGATAGAACAAGAGGGAATGGGCTCAAGCTGTGACTGGGTAGGTTTAGACTGAACAGTGGGAACAATTTTTTCTCAGCAAGAGTGGTCAGGGATTGGAATGTGCTGCCCAGGGAGGTGGTGGAGTCCCCAACCCTGGATGTGATTGAAGGTGGTTTGGATGTGGTACTTGGGGCTATGGTTTAGGGGTGACCCTTGTAGAGCAGGGTTCATGGTTGGACTGGTGATCCTGAGGGGCTTCCAACCTGAATGCTTCTGTCATTCTGTGAAGCAGACAAAGATACCAAAAAACCCCAAACAAACAAACAACCAACAAAAACAAAACCCAAACAAAACCAAAATAAAGAAAAAAAAAAAGAGGGAAATAAGTAATTTGAAGGCCTGATTGGCTAGAATTAATGGTTCACCAGGAAGAAAGGCTAAGTGCATTCACCTTGCATTTCAGAAGCATCCTCCAGCAGCTTTATGCAGGACTGATTTTTACCTTCATCATCACTGCTATTGCAGTTCCTCTCTCTATGTGAGCGTGGTCACCTTTGGGGCTTCACCCAATTTAAGAAAGTTGTATTTTAGCTAAATGATTGCTATTTTTGTAATCCAGAAAGCTTCTAAATCAGTGCCACCTTCTTCTCAGGGTTACCTATGTGAGTGATTCCCTGCTTTTCTATAGTTAGTTGTCATTGTCACTGCTCTTTATAGAGTCATGGAATGGTTTGGGTTGGAAGGGGCCTTAAAGATCACCTAGTTCCAAACTCCCTGCCATGGGCAGGAATGCTTCCCACTAGCCCAGGTTGCTCAAGACCTCATCCAACCTGGCTTTGAACACTTCCAGGGTTGGAACCTCCACAACTTCTCTGGGCAAACTGTTCCAGTGTCTCCCCACCCTCATGGAGAAG
Source organism: Indicator indicator (assembly GCF_027791375.1). Taxonomy (NCBI): domain Eukaryota; kingdom Metazoa; phylum Chordata; class Aves; order Piciformes; family Indicatoridae; genus Indicator; species Indicator indicator. The sequence continues at coordinate 2,116,062 of NC_072023.1, read as the reverse complement.
AAGTTCTTCTTAATGTCTAATCAAATCAAGCTTCTTCCAGTTTGAATCCATCACCCATCATCCTGTAAAAGGTGGAGGTTGAGAAGCAAGCTCCAATCATAAACATATCTCCAGGATTCTTGATTTCCCAAAGGCCTGAAGTGCTTTGGGATCTATTGCACACCTTTCTACAGTAATAAAAATTTCCACTTCTTTTGTGCACCTTCATCCTTCAACCCTCTGCACTCCTTCCTGACTCTTTCCCCTTGCTGTGTTTTTCACTTTTCCCTCCTTTTCTTTCCAGTTCTTGGGTATCCTGCTGCCCCCAAGCACCCTACTTGCCTCCCACCTTTTTATTCTCTTCTGCCATTCTCCTGGTTGCTGGTAGCAACTTTTCTGACCACTTCAAGTGGAATCGTTGAATTATGTATAACAGCTTCTTGGAAACTTGCAACAAAGATTGAATATTTACCAAACAACTCTTTGGCAGATATCCAGATTTCAGTTCATGTGGTTGGACTTCTGCCACAAATTGTTTGCTATAGAAATAGAATGCCAATAGTTTTCCTGAGGAATAGATCCATCTGGAGAAGAAATTCTTCCAAGATGACAAAAAAAAACCCCACTAAAAATCCCAGTAAAAGAGGCTGACATGGCCTTGCTTCTACCTGCCCAAATAGGATAGGTGAAGTTCTGAGAACATTTATTTTAGCTCACAATCAGTGTTTGAGTGTTCAGCAGTGCTGGCTACTTGGTGCTGCTTTTGATGAGGGATGTGCTGAGGCAGAATTCGTCCTTTTGGGTTATGTTCACTACCTAAGAGTTAAACGTGCAGCAGGAGTCTAATTATGATTCAGATCTGGAGCTGTATTTTACTTTGTAAACCCAAGTGGGGTGAAACTGTTCCCTGCAGGGTTCTTTTCTCCAGCCTCCAGCATCCTGTGTACACAAACATTTCCTCCACTCATCACCAAATTCTCATTCCTGAAAGGGGTTCAGATTCTCCAGGCATTTAGGATATTTTTTTGGGGAAAAAAAAACCCCAAACAAACAAAACAACCCCCAACTTTGAAACCTCCCTTTTCAAAGCAAAAACTGAGCTCTCTTAATGGCCAGGGAAATGAATTTTCTAGTAGAATGAGACGAGTCTGTACTCTGCACAAAGATCTTGAGTTCCTGGGCTCACTGAGGGACCACTGGAAGCTTTTGGCATCACATCAGCCTTAGTGTCTTTGGGGAAATTTGGTTTCTGTAGCACTCTGTTGTCAGATATTTTTTAGTTTATCCCCAGTATAAAATCATGTTTTGTGATGATTTCTTCCCTTGAAGTCCTGCTGGGCTGGCTCCATTTGTAGGCTCTCCAGTACAAGAGACACAGGGACGTGCTGGATTGAGTCCAGCAAAGGGCCAAAATAATGGGAATTGAGACACTTTTAGGGAATTGAAACATTTTTCATGTGAGGAAAGGCTTGGAGGGCTGAAACTGTTCTGCTTGGATGAAACAAAGCCCAGGAGGATCTTACCACGTGTGGGTAAATACCTGATGGAGGAAGGTAAAGAGAACAGATCAAGTCCCCATCCTTGAAGGCTTTCAAGACCTCAATGGACACTGCTCTGGGCAACCTGCTATACCTGACCTTGCTTTGAGCAGAGGAGTTGATGTAGATGACCCCCAGGCATCCTTCCCAACCTCAGCCATTCTGTGGTTCTGAAATTCTCCCTCAAACTCCTCTAAGGTCCTGGTGCTTTCCTCATTTGGCACGGTTTCATGGACAGCTTTCTTGAGAGGTCAAGCTCAAGAGCTGTTACTCAACATATTCTTCTTTTTAAAGTGTAGAAGAAGGTGCACCACATCAAACCTTCAGCTACTCTGAGCTGAATAGTGCTGCTTAGATGAAGTTATCCTAGAAGGAAAGAGTGGTCCATGCTGCTACAACACAGAGCAGAGCAGCATGACTGGAAATCAGGTAAAACAAACACAAAACCTCTCAGTGCAAGCAAACCTCTAACCTACTTTTTAACGTTGCTCCAAAGAAGAAAGAGGTTTATTTCCACCAGTGGCTGAGGTTTAAAATAAGATCTTTCATATTATGTTGCTCATGACCTCCTTAGATCTTGTCTCAGCCATAGTACGTGGACTGGAGTGGAGTGTTTACAGTGCTGGCTCCCCAGGGACACTGGAGTCTTAGTTACCTTTTGAATTAACTAAACCTTTTGGAAAGAATTCCCATGCTATTGTGTTTCATTTAGCCATGTTTTTGTTTCAGGGAGAGTTTTCTGTTCTACCAGTTTTGATCAGACTGTCAGGTCTCTCCCTAGAACAGAACAAGCATGAAGATGGTTCACCCAGCCACAGTCTTCTCAGCTGCCTCATTGTCTGTGCCATGAGCAGCACACGTGGCTCCTGATACAGAACCATAGAATGGTAGGGGTTGGAAGGGCCCTCTGGAGATGACTGATCCAACCCCCCAGCCAAAGCAGGATCACTCAGGGCAGGTCACACAGGAACACATCCAGATAGGTCTTGAAAGTCTCCAGAGAAGGAGACTCCACCACATCTCTGGGCAGCCTTCTCCAGGGCTCCAGCACCTTCCAGTTTGCGTCCATTGCCCCTCATCCTATCACAGGGCACCAGTGGAAAGAGGCTGATCCCTTCTTTCTGACACCCACCCTTAAAGAATTTGTAAACACTGATCAAATTCCCTCTCAGTCTTCTCTGCAAAATAGAACAGAGGAGATTCCACCCCAGCATGAGGGAAAACTTCGCTGTGAGGATGCTGGAGCCCTGGAGCAGGCTGCTCAGAAAGGTTGTGGAGTCTGCTTCTCTGGAGACTTTCAGGACCCATCTGGTCCCTTCCAACCCCTAGCAGAGCATTCTGAGGTTTTCTGTGCTGAAGCCCAGCCTGCTCTCACAGCACATCACACCTCAGGAGGAGAATATCACCAGCAGAGACTCTTCCAGTCCCTTGCCTGCACCCTCCTTCCAGCTCCCCTCAGACACACATTCCTCTATGGAGGGGGAGACTAAACTTCTCCAAGGCTCTTGTATGGAATCTAGGATGGCTGAAACTGCTTTCATAGAAATCAGATGTTCTATTTGTTGGTTTTTTTTTTTTTTTCTTTCTTAGAAGTCATCTTTTGAAGCCAGAGTTCAGCAGCAAGAGCTTTCTGTGACTGCAAATCAGCTTCAGTAAATGTTTTCATGTATCCCTTGGGGAAGATAGAGCAGGGTGGAAGGAAAAACTAAGCTCCAAGAGAAAACATTCTAAGAGCAGGGTAGGTGTTGCTCCCCTTCCAGCTGGGGGTTAAACTTGACAGTAAGACTGGTTTTTACCTTGTGTAGTAAGGAGTTAAAACCTGGTGGGCAATTAAAGCGTCTGGGTAGAATCTTGAGGAGGGGAGATTTAGGCTGGAGATTAGGAAGAAATTCTTCCCAGTGAGGGTAGGGAGACACTGCATCAGGTTGCCCAGGGAACTGTGGATCAAGGCCAGGTTGGAAGAGGCCTTGAGCAACCTGGGCTGGTGGGATGTGTCCCTGTCCATGGCAGGGGGGTTGGAACTAGATGATCTTTAAGGTCCCTTCCAACACAAAGCATTCTGTGAATCTATGAATCATTGAGTAACTGCCTCCATTTGGTAGGGAAATGATAACAATGCTCAGGTAGGGAGCTGTGTGAGACCCAAGGCAAACTGGGTCCTACATTTCATGGTAATGGCTACACTGCAAGGTAGAGAGATCCAGCATAGCTTTCAACCAGCTTTGGGAAATGGTCTGGTTGTGGTTGGGGAGGGCAATTTGACCTCCCAAACAACAGGGAAAGAATCACAATAAGATTTAGGGGGTGAAGGTAAGCACCAGTGGTGTTTCAGTCATGCACTGAAATTTTACCCATGGGAAGCAGACCCTTCTGTTTGGGAAATGTGGAATGCAGCAGAATGTGCAAGGGGCCTGGAATCTGCAGAAAACCTACTTTCACATTTTGGATAGGCTGTTGAAGCATGGAGAATTCCTAGCATCAGCAGGCTGTGAGGAGATGCACAGCTTTCAGCTTTCCTAAGTGTGTAGGTGTTAGAGCAAGGGGGATGATAGCAGAAGGAGTTTTGGTTTGCAAGAGAGCAGCCAGAGCTCCAGCAAACAGCTTGAACAGCTCCACCAGCTCACTACCAGGATGGGGAGGAGGACTGGGGAAGGGGAGTTAGAGGGTGGAAGAAACAGCCTGCAGGTTGCTGAAATGCAAAAGGATGACTTTGTTGGTTTAGTTTCACCTGCTGCTGGCAAGCTTCTCCTCTGCTCTCCCTTACACCTGATCTCAGCCTTAGGTTCAAGAGCACCTCTCAAGCACGAGGGGAAAAAGCTGATGAGTGTTTTGGGGCACAGGCTGTTTCTTTGTGAAAAGCATGAGGTATTCTGAAATTGAAGCATGTCTCCTAGAAACTCCTTTCCCCTTCCCTTTCCCAACCACATCTTTATTATTTTTTTTCTCTCCTGACATTTATAAACTGAACTCAGCTGGATCTAACTTTAGCCATTAAAAATTATCTTCTTTTCTGGATGCTGCTTGTTAAACTCACTCCTTCACAAACATAACTCACAATCCTGCAGCACTTAGGACCTTTTCATCCAAATATCCTTTCTTTTTTTTTTTTTTTTTTTTTTTTTTTTTTTTTTGTAAAGCTGCTACCTGGGTACAATATTGTGAACAACAAAAGTGCTTCACATTTAGTTACAGTCCTCCCTCCCCAAAAACACCAGATACTGCTGGGGAAATATTTAAGGTATCAAGAAACTAACCCCTTTTAAGAACCCCTTTCCTTGCTGAGAGGGAGCCCTTGACTCCCCAAAGGACCCACTTTGGCTTTGGGATGCATCCCTCTGTGCCTCCTGCTGAAAGCAGTCATGGGAGGAACACCTCCTACATGCAAAGAGATTTCACAGAATCATAGATTCAACCAGGCTGAGAAAGATCTTCAAGATCATCCAGTCCAACCTATCACCCAACACCATCTAATCAACCAGACCATGGCACTAAGTGCCTCATCCAGTCTTATTTTAAACACCTCCAGGGACAGTGACTCCACCACCTCCCTGGGCAGCACATTCCAATGGCAAATCTCACTCTCTGTGAAGAATTTCTTCCTAATATCCAGCCTAGACCTCCCCTGGCACAGCTTGAGACTGTGTCCCCTCCTTCTGCTGCTGCTTGCCTGGGAGAAGAGCCCAACCCCCACCTGGCTACAACCTCCCTTCAGGTAGTTGTAGACAGCAATGAGTTCTCCCCTGAGCCTCCTCTTCTCCAGGCTAAACACCCCCAGCTCCCTCAGCCTCTCCTCACAGGGCTGTGCTCCAGACCCCTCCCCAGCTTTGTTGCCCTTCTCTGGACACCTTTCAGTACCTCAACATCTTTCTTAAACTGAGGGGCCCAGAACTGGACACAGGACTCATGGTGTGGCCTGACCAGTGCTGAGTGCAGGGGCTTTGGGGACTTGGAACATTTCATTTATTTTTTTATTTATTTGCTTAACTTGGCAAGAGGATGCATGATGAATCTGTGCTAGCACATGTTCCCCTTGCTGCCACCCCCTCTTTGTCTGTTCAGTGTCCTTGTCAAGTTGGCTGCAACACCCCATGGAAGGACTCTCCCTTCCTGCAGCTTTTGTGTTCCTGCAGCCACCAGGACTGTGAGACTTTATTCCTAACTTGGACTAGGTTCAGTATTAGTATGAAGAGTAGTCATAGAATCATAGAATTGTTTAGGTTGGAAAAGACCTCTGAGATCACTGAGTCCAACCATCAGCCCAACACCACCATGGCCATTAAACCATGGCTCCAAAGTGCCATGGCCACTTTCTCCTCTGACTCTGGGGCCATACCCCCCTGACTTTCATCAGGCCCTCTCCACCTTTACAGTATGAAAGTAGGGATTGTTCTCTGCTTGTCCAGCTCATCTGTATTCCAGTCCCCATTGATGTGGCTTCTCCCCACCAGGAGTCATTTTTGGAAGACCAACCAGTGGCAGCAGGAACTCCTGGATATGCTGCCATGGCCATAAGCATCCTTTCTGCTGCTGAGAGCCTGGTGGCAACAGGATATTTGAGAGAGCCTACAGGTGTGTGAGGCAAAGGTGAAATCTCAGTGAGTGTGGGATTTGTGTGCCAGGTTGCAATTCCATAGGAAATCAAGTTCTGTGTAAGTGCCTGTGTCTGGGTGGTTCTTCTCACTGTCTTTTATCATAGAATCATAGAACTTCTGAGGCTGGAAGAGACCTTTGAGGTCATCAAGCCCAACCACTCACCCAGAGCTCACAACTCCACCATTGCTGCTAAGTCACTAAGGCACATCCCTCAGCACCACATCCAGACATCTTTTAAATGCCTCCAGGGATGGGGACTCCACCACTCCCCTGGGCAGCCTGGGACAGTGCCTGAGAACCCTTGCTGGGAAGAAATCTTTCCTAATATCCAACCTGAACCCCCCCTGGCACAACTTGAGGCTGTTTCCTTTTGTGCTGTCACTTGTTGCATGTGAGGAGAGGCCAACCCCCACCTGACTGCAACCTTCTTTCAGGGAGCTGTAGAGAGCAATGAGGTCTCCCCTCAGCCTCCTCTTCTCCAGGCTAAACATCCCTGGTTCCCTCAGCTGGTCCTCATAAGACTTGTGTTCCAAAGTCCCTCACCAGCTTAAATGCCCTCCTCTGGACATGCTCCAGCCCCTCAATATCCCTCTTGCAGTGAGAGGCCCAAACCAGAGCCCAATATTCAAGGTGTGGCCTCCCATTGCTGAGTACAGGGGGAAAATCTCACCCCTAGACCTCTCAGCCACACTGGTCCTGATGAAGCCAGGGTGCTACTGGTCTTGTTCATGTCAAAAGCCCAGGAGGTGCTGGGTGCAAGTGGCCTGTGCCTGATGCCAGGGAGGCTCCTCGTGCTGTTAGGGACCACCAGCCACCATGGAAGGATAATTTGGCATAGAGGGCACACAAGGTTGTGCACTCTGCCACCAGGAAGGTCACTTCATGCCACTGCTGTGGTCACTCATACCAGGCTGGACACCACCAGCGGTGTCTGCAGAGCTCCCTGCTGCCCTCAAGCTGCTCACTGCCCAGGGAAGGTGATGCAGGGAGGTCCTTCCTGGGTCCAGTTCTGGGCTCCTCAATTCAAGAGAGGTGTTGAGGTACTGAAAGGTGTCCAGAGAAGGGTGACAAAGCTGGGGAGGGGCCTGGAGCACAGCTCTATGAGGAGAGGCTGAGGGAGCTGGGGGTGTTTAGCCTGGAGAAGAGGAGGCTCAGGGCAGACCTCATTGCTCTCTACAACTCCCTGAAGGGAGGTTGTAGCCAGGAGGGGGTTGGTCTCTTCTCCCAGGCAAGCAGCAGCAGAAGGAGGGGACACAGTCTCAAGCTGTGCCAGGGGAGCTATAGGCTGGGTGTTAGGAGGAAGTTCTTCACAGAGAGAGATTTTCCATTGGAATGTGCTGTCCAGGGAGGTGGTGGAGTCACCATCCCTGGGGGTGCTCAAGAGAAGCCTGGATGAGGCACTTAGTGCCATGGTCTGGTTGATTTGATAGGGCTGGGTGATAGGTTGGACTGGATGATCTTGGAGGTCTCTTCTAACCTGGTTGAATCTATGATTCTATGATTCTCTGATTCCTCTCCTGGCTCCCAGCTCTAGCTGGAAGGGAGCAAAGGGGCTGCTGAAGGAATTCTCTGATTCCTCTCCTGGCCCCCAGCTCTGGCTGGAAGGGAACAAAGGGGCTGCCTTCTTGCCAAGAGGACAGAGGTGGCATGGGGAGGGCTGGCAGCAGGGTGGTGAGAGCAGCCTCCCCTCCGGGCCGTGGCTCTCAAAGCCTCCTCTGTCTGAGCTGGCTCCCTGGCAGCAAGTGTTTAGGTGAAGGCAGGTGTGTCAGCTGGAGCAGTGGAAATTTCTATTCACCTCATCAATAGTTGAAGAGGCTGGCTTGGTGAAAGGTGACCCGAGCAAACATCCCATCCCGTGCTGGCAGGGCGGATCAGGATTCAGTCCCCGGTGCTGACGTGTCGGCTTGGGTCCCTGCCGCCGCCCGCCCCGCCAGGGCCCCTCACTTATTCATGAGAACACAGCAGACGGAGCTTAGCTTCACCCAGGGAGGAGCATTCCTCCACCTGCAGCTTTCTCCACGGCTAGATGCAAAAGAGAAAAAACAAAACAAAACACAACACCCCCCTCCCCCCCCTCCCCAACCCAACCAACCAAAAGGTGCAGAGGTCACTTAATCCGTGCCAGAAATAGACTGCAGTGGGGTCAGGATATGCTTTGCACGCAGAGCAAGGTGGCTGCAGGCAGGCCTGAGGGCTTCTGGCACAGCCTCCTCGGTAGTAAAGGGAAATGTCATGAAGAATCCTAATGCAGCTTGGCTGCTTGGCTCGAAATTTGCTGGGTAAAAATGATAAATTCCCCTTCCAACCGTGTTTATACCCTGGGCTAGCAGGAGGCTCCTTCCTTCTGCTAATCCCTCATGCTTCTTGTCGGACTCCGCTGACCCTTGGTCTCTGATGTATTAAGACAGATCCCCAGAGGTTAATACTCCCTGCCAGACTCCAGGAGCTTTTCAGGTCTTTCTCAGTGACTGAAGAGCTTCTGCTCTGAATAAAAGAAAAAAAAAAAAAAAAAAGAGATGAGACTTCACAGGCTGAATTTGAAGCTCTGTGTCAGATCAGCAATACATTAAAAGGAGTTTGTGGAAGTATTTCAATCACAGGCAGTCAGGAGGTATCTCCTTGGTACTGCCTGGGAACAGAGCAAGCTTTCATATAATCTCAGACAATCTAGTCCTCAACATCATCTAGTGGCCAAAGAAGAGGGCTGGGAGGGAAGATGCAGAGACCTTAGACTGGATATTAGAAAGAATTTTTTTTCCAGGGAGGATGGGGAGACACTGGCACAGGTTGCCCAGGCAGGCTGTGGATGACTCCTCCCTGGAGGTGTTCAAGGGCAGGGTGGATGAAGCCTTGAGCAACCTGGGCTGGTGGGAGGTGTCTCTGCTTATGGCAGGGGGATTGGAACTGGATGATCACAGCTCTCATAAAACATAACAATATACACTCTGAAACTTCTTCCTTTCTCATGACTGCTGAACAATGCTGTAACAAATGGACCCTGCTTTGGCAGCAGGGTTGGACTAGATGATCTCCAGAGGCCCCTTCCAACCCCTACCATTCTGTGATTCTGTGATCTTTAAGGTCCCTTCCACCTCAAACCATTCTATGAATCCATGAATCTCAGTTTTGCCACAGACCCTTTAGCTGAAGTGACCAAGCCAGTCCCTCCTGCACCTTAGATTTATCAAGATTCCCTAAGCACACACAGGGCAAAGCATGGTGAGCACTTGAGATGAAAGGCAGTCTGTAAGTACAGGTTTTTACCTCCTTTAGTTCCCATTTATTCTTGTTAAGCAGGCAGTAGGATTACCCTGATCCACAGCTGACCTGCACTTGCACCACCACCTGGAGGTGAGGACACAGCAATGGCCCTGAGGAGCAGACACTGCCAGTTCCTGCAGTGACAGGGGCTGGGTGGTGTTGTCTGAACCCAGGCCACCATTACATTTGTGTGCAAAACACAAGACATCCTTTCACCTGATTGATTTACTGGGTAATGGTGAGGTCTTGTTCTCCCCTAGCTGTTGAGGTGGGGGAGACCTCATGGCTCTCTAACAACTGGTAGAAAGGAGGTTGGAGTGAGGTGAGGGTTGGTCTCTTCTTCCTAGTCTCAGGTGGTAGAAGGAGAAGAAATGGTCTGAAATTGTGCCAGGGGAGGCTTAGGATGGAGATTAGGAAATGTTTTTTTGCTGCAGGAGTGGTCAGGGATTGGAAGAGGCTGCCCAGGGAGGTGGTGGAGTCCCCATCCCTGGAGGCATTCAAGAAATGTGTGGCCATGGCACTTGGGGACATGGTTTGATGGCCATGGTGGTGTTGGGTTGATGGGTGGGCTGGATGATTTTAGAGGTCTTTTCCAGCTCAAACAGTTCTATGACTCTATGATTCTATACTAAGAGACTGACTTCAGCTGGACTGGAAGATATTTTCTTCCCATGTAACCAATCCTATGCTTCTATGATTCATATGCTCTTGGTCTACATAGCTGCTTCTGGAAAGAGATAGCTCATGGCAAGCCTAAGGAGGGTGCTTTGAGGAAGAGCCAAAGGGGTATGGGAATGAGAACCAGGCCTTGTAATGCCAGCTTGCGCTCACATCACAGGGAAGGAAAATTCCTTCTCATCACGCTGTTCCTCTTAACCCATGTTTGCCTGCTGGAATGCAGGCAAAAGGAAATCAATCAAAACGAAGGCAGATGACAGTAGTCAGCAGAAAGCTCCTGCCTTCCCCTGGAGCATGTGATGTAAGCTGTAACTGAGCCTCCCTGCCTCCCTGTGAGATAGGTAAGTAAGCAGAGCAGTCATATTTAGCAGATGTAGGAACATGAAAGCCTATAGCTCCAGCATGAGGGGGGAGGATAAACAATTTATAAGTGCTTGTAAGTGATGATGGCACAGCTCTGAGCTGCAGCTCTAATTTACTGCTCTCTGCTTGCCTCCTCCGCAGGCTGCAGCCAGCAGAGTGCTGGCCCATCACTTCTGGAGCTGTGTGCAGCCTCAAACACATGCTGAGGGTTGTGCTGTATGAGCCACACTGCTGTTTTGGAGAGCACCCATGAAGAGCCTCACTGAAAACTCAGTGGATGCTCTGCACAGATACTCCCCCTGTGCATGGCTTACAGAGCCTGGTGCTTGCAAAGCAAGCCACCTAGACACAAAACTCAGGCACAAAAATACAGCCACCTTTTACACTGCAGCACAAGGGCCTCCAAAGTCCTTCTTTCTAAGGTGGTAACTCCCAAGAGCAGCAGCCTACTGCTGTTGTAGAGTACAATCTGATGGCTGGCAAACTGCTTGGTGTGATGCACAGGGGTGGCAATGGATTAACGCCATGAGATCTGCCCTCTCTGCTGGGCAAGCCAAGCAGAGTGCCCTACTCTGTGCAAATACATCACTCCTGTGGACTTTTCATCTGTATGTTCAGACAGTCACAGATTGCACAGGGTTGCAAGGGATCAGCAAAGGTCATCTTGTCCAACCCCCCTGCAGTCAACAGGGACACCTCCAACTAGATGAGACCTCCCAGGGCCCTATCAAGTCTGGTCTTGAATGTCTCCAGGGATGGGGCCTTAACCACATCCCTGGGCAACCTGTTCCAGTATCTTATCACTCTCATTGTGCAGAACTTCCTCCTGATGTCCAAACTAACTCTGCCCTGCTCCACTTTCAAACCCTTGTCCCTTGTCCTATCCTCACAGGCCCTTCTAAACAGTCCCTCCTCATCCTTTCTGTAGATCTTTAGATATTGAAATACTGCTCTAAGGTCTTCTTGCAGCCTTCTCTTCTTTCTTGGGGCTGAACAACCCCAACGTTCTCAGTCTGCCTTCACAGAAGAGATTCTCCAGTCCTCTGCTCCAGCCCTACATATAAAAAAGAGATGCAGACATGCTGGAAAGTGTCCAGAGAAGGGCCAGGAGACTTATCAGGAGACTGGTAGCCCTGCAATGGGAGGAAAGGCTGAGAGAGCTGCTGTTGTTCAGCCTGGAAGAGAGAAGTCTTAGGGAAGATCTTATTGCCATGGACTAGCAGTCCCATGGAGAAGACAAGGGGTGATGGGGACAGGTAACTGCTGGGGAGATTCTCATTGGACTCCAGAAGAAAGTTTTTCCCCATGAGCACAGTCAGACACTGGAATCCTCTCCCAAGGGCAGTGGTGGAGTCCCCTTCATTGGGCAGTTTGAAGGCTCAGCTTGGCAGGGTGCTGGGCCAGCTCATTGCAACTCCACTATGACCTAGAAAGGTTGGAGCAGATGATCCTTGGGGCCCCTTCCAGGCTGGCATTCTGTGATTCTCTGATTCTCTGACAGTGGTCTCATTTAGTGAGATGATAGAAGCATTTCTTGGTAGGATTCCGTATCATCTGGATGGAAGAATCAAGATTTTTTTGCCTTTTTTTTTTTAAGGAACTGCGTACAGATGAAAAGTGCTATTTCAACCTGCACCTAAGTACTGCTGAGCCCTGGGAAATGAATTGTGATGGGAGATGTATTTAACTGTGAGCAGGAGAGAGGAAATTGTAGCTTCCTTAGAACTTCAAAGGGAGGAAACTTTATAATGCAAAGCTAATATACATCTTCACATAGCACTTCAGGTTTTGTGTCTCCTGCCATTGTGTAACCTTGCATCAAAGGATACCTGGGTTATTACTTGAGGGAAGCCAGAGAATAATAATAATAATAATAATAATAATTAAAAAAGAGCTATCAAAAGGATCTAGGATTAAATAAAGTAAGCAGAGGATTGGATAAATGATATTTCTCCATATGAACCTTTATAGAATCACAGAATGGTCTGGGTTGAAAGGGATCTCCAAAGCTCCTCCAGTCCAACCCCCTCTGCAGCCAACAGGGACATCCCCAACTAGATCAGGTTGCCCAGAGCCCTGTCCAGCCTCACCTTGACTATCTCCAGGGATGGAGCCTTAACCACCTCACTGGGTAACCTGTTCCAGTGTTCCACCACCCTGATGGTGCAGAGCTTGTTCCTAACATCCAATCTCAATCTGCTCTTCTCCAGTTTGAAGCCATTGTCCCTCATCCTGTCCCTGCAGGCCTTTGCAAACTGTCTCTCTCCATCCTTCTTGTAGCCTCCTTCAGGTACTGCAAGGCAGCTCTAAGGTCTCCTCAGAGCCTTCTCTTCTCCAGGCTGAACACCCCCAGCTCCCTAAGCCCATCCCCATAGCAGAGGTGCTCCAACCCCCTGATCATATAGGTAGATAGATGAGGAGCAGCTTTAAGCAGCTGTTTAGGCAAGTCATGTAGCATAGCTACTGTAAAAAAAAGAATAAATCCATAAATATTCAATTATCTCTTAAACACCCAAGTGAGTTCCCAGTGTTTAATTGTGCTTGCACATTGCATGGGATTTGCTTCCCACTGATATTCATGAAATTTCTGAGGTTCAGCAAATGTGGAGAGATGCTTTTGATCATTAAACTGTAAATTAAGGAAAAAAAAAAAAGGGAAATAAATATTTGATCTAGTAAGAATTCCTAAAAATCTTCAAACTCCCTAAGAAATGGACAGATTCACTCATCAGTTCCTGTGGCAATGATTGCAAGGGGAACATTCTCCAGGCAGGAGAAAGGAGCACTGAAGGATGTGACTCATTTGTGCAATAGAACTAGGAGTGTAGTTTAAGTTTTGAATATTCAGTACCCACAAGAAACCACAGATTATTAAAAAAAAAAAAATAAAAAGAGAATTAAAATAATTTTGAATACTGAAGGAAAGCTTCACTGTGCCCATGGGCAGTTTGAGTACAGGAAAAAGGAAGTGGTGAGATACTGGAACAGGTTGTCCAGGGAGATTGTGGATGTCCCCTCCCTGGAGGTGTTCAAGACCAGGTTGGATGAGGTTGGACCTCCTAAAGTCATCTAGTCCAAACCCTCCTGCAGTCAGCAGGGACATCCTCAACTAGATCAGGTTGCCCAGAGCCCTGTTGAGCCTCATCATGAATATCTCCAGGGATGTGGCCTCAATTACCTCCCTGGGCAACCTGTTCCAGGGTTCCACTACCTTCATGGTAAAGAATTTGTTCTTAACATCCAATCTAAATCTGCTCTTCTCCAGGTTGAAGCCGTTGAGTCTCATCCTATCACTAGAGTCCTTTGTAAACATCCATCCCTGGAGGTGTTCAGGGTCAGGTTGGATGGGGTTCTTAGCAACCTGATCTAGCTAGATATGTCCCTGACCATGGCAGTAAAGTTGGGCTGGATGATCTTTAAAGGTCCCTTCCAACCCAAATCCTTCTGTGATTACCAAAAATGTGTCTATGCCATTCAGCTATTTGGCCATGAGGAGAGCTCAGTGGCTGATGAGAGAAGACTTTTACTATCCAAAGCCTTTTTGTTTCTCCCCTTCTCTTTCCATGGTGTTATGCAGCAAGCCAATAAGTCCTGAGGTCATGGAAGGGAAAGAAAAGGGGCTGCACTATGCAGCAAACTCTGTGTCTGTGAGAAGTGAGTGCTGGAGCCTCTCTGGAGTTCAGGAATGTGCAGTTAGCTCCATACCTGGAAATCTGTGTTTTAAAATGCCCTAACTCCAGCCCTGCAAAGCTTCAGAGCACGTCAGATGCCTGACAGTTGCATTCTGCCTTCCTTGGCTCCACAGGAATCTGTGTGAAGGATCTGTTTGGTACACTGCTCTTTTTTCTTGTGTACAACCCCACCTGCTCCAAGCAGAGGCCCCGTTGTTTTCCATTTGGTGTTTCTTTCTGGGCTGTACATAAGAAATTCCTCCTCAGAGGATCTCAGCTGAGTCAGAGCTCCATGGAGATTTATGGGTTTAGCATCGACACACAAAGGGCAGAGAAAGGGAAGTGCTCTGCTGCACTGCTGGTTTCAGACTAGCCAGATCATTTCTGGAAACTGGGACAAGTCAGGCCAGGCACTGATACAGCTCAGAGCTGTCTCATATCCTTCTGGAGCTCCTAGATCTGCTGCTGAGCAGCTGCAAGGGGAGCCAGATCAAAGGCAATGAACATTTGTGTGCTGCAAGGAGGACGGGAAGCCACGCTGCACGGAGAAGCAGCTGCCCCTGCTAAAGAGGATTCCCGTTTTGAGGAAGCCATTTCCTTTCATCTGCCCAGCTCCTGACATTGTTGTTCCAAAGGTTTTTGAGGATGCTTTGCATGTCTTTAAACATGAAAGCCCTCTTCTGTGGTGCTCTGAAGAAGAAGGAAGTGAAGCACCCAATTCTTTCGACTGAGGAATTTTTCAGTGCTCCCCGATGATGGAAATTGGCTGCTTGCTCTGGCACTGCACAGAAAAGGTATTGATTTAAAGAGGACAAGAGCTTTCCTCAGTTTTATTTTTTTCTCTGACAGCATGGAAATGACATGGCTAAAGGCTGTACAGTAAAACCACCTAACTTGTATTTTAAAAACAGGAATTGAGAGAATAAGTCACTATGGGAGAAACTTAGGCTTGAAGAAAGACATAACTCAACAGGAGTCCTTTTAAAGGATATGCAACATGCCCTGCTGGCCAGGAAGGCCAATGGTAGCCTGGGGTGCATTCAGAAGAGTGTGGCCAGCAGGTCAAGGAAGGTTCTGCCCTGGCGAGACCACATCTGGAGTATTGTGTCCTGTTACAGCCTCCCCAGATCAAGAGGGACAGGGAACTACTGGAGAGAGTCCAGTGAGGGCTACGAGGATGCTGAAGAGACTGCAACCTCTGTGTGAGGAGGAAAGGCTGAGAGCCCTGGGGCTGGTTAGCCTGGAGAGGAGAAGGCTGAGAGGGGATCTGAGCAGTGCTTACAAATATCTGAAGAGTGGGTGTCAAGAAGAAGGGGCCAGGCTCTTTTCACTGGTGTCCTGTGACAGCACAAGGGGCAGTGGACACAAACTGGAGTACAGGAAGTTCCTCCTCATCATGGGGAGAAACTTCTTTGGTGTGAGGGTGCTGGAGCCCTGGAGCAGGCTGCTCAGAGAGACTTTGGGGGTCTCCTTCACTGGAGACTTTGAAGACCCACCTGGATGTGTTCCTGTGTGACCTGCCCTGGGTGATCCTGCTTTGATAGGAGGCCTGGACTTGGTGATCTCCAGAGGTTCCTTCCAACCCCTACCACTCTGGGATTGCATAATTCAATGATAGCCAAAGGTGTCACTAAGTGCCCCTTGCATGTGGCACTTGGCAAGCATATGTTGAAAGCAGCTGGTCATAGGTGGCAATCTAGTTCTTGGGATGTCCTTGGGGAATATCTCAGATATGCTCTTTAGTGGTCAGATCCAAGGTGTAAATTTGTGTATTCAACACTTAGAGTAGCAGTCATCCTCTGGCTGAGTCAATGATTGTCCAGACCACATAGAGACAACAGTGTGGGAATGACATTAAGGACCACATCCATGGTGAAACCAGAATGGCTCCAGTTACCTTTACCTCATCTTCTGTACTGAGTCATAAGGAATGAAAAAAATAAAAGAAGAAAAACAAAACAAAAAGAGAAGTGCCACAAGGTCAGTTCCTGCTGCAGTAATTTAGGAGTTTGTCATCTCAGGAGTTATATTCACCCCCCCCCCCCCCCATTGTATTAGGTCTTGTTTTGAAGCAGTTACACCCAGAACACTCAGCTGCTGGCTGAGCTGTGAGCCTGCTCTGGCTCTCTGGCAAGCATTCAAAGTGTAAGAAATTATCAGTGCTTCTAACAAGCTAATGAAATTGATGCTGAGCCTTGACATCTTTAGTGTTCCAACTTCACATTTCACAAATCATTTTTGCAGAGGAGCTCAAGAAACAAAACAAAGCAAAACGAAACGAAACAAAAAAACACCAAACAGAAAACCACCAAAAAATTCCAAATACCTTTAGTCAAATATCCTGCTGTATACAGCAGATATTGAATCCTACAGGAAAAAAATGAGCCAAGCTACCCCAGCTACCTGAAAGGGGTCTACAAGAAATCTGGGAAGGGATTTTTTAAAAGGTCTTGCAGTGATAGGCTGAGAGGGAATGGATTGGGGCTGGAAGAGGGGAGACTTAGACTGGAGATTAGGAAGAAATTCTTTCCAGTGAGACACTGGAACAGGTTGCCCAGGCAGGTTGGAGGTGTTCAAAGCCAGGTTGGATGAGGCCTTTCAGCAGCCTCACCTGGTGGGAGGTGTCCCTGCCCATGGCAAGGGGCTTGGAACTGTATGATCTTGAAGATCCATTCCAACCCAAACCCTTCTATGAACCTATGAACCTATTTGCAAAGGTAGAGCAAACCTCAAGTATAAACTGATAACTGCACAACAAAACTGGATTGCTCTTATTGACAGTAATTTATATATTTTTTCCCTTGCTGGAGTTGTCAAAATTGATAAAATCTTGTGGTCTTTACAGTGCAAGCACTGACAGTAGGAAAAAAAACACTAAATAGATTCACAGATTGCATTAGGTTACAAAGTACCTTCAGAGGTCCTCTTGTCCAACCCCCTGCAGTGAGCAGGGACATCTCCAACTGGATCAGGTTTCCAAGGGCCACATCAAGCCTGTTCTGGAATGAATAATCTTGAATTGCAATGAATAATCTATAATAATAATAATAATAATAATAATAATAATAATAATAATAATAATAATAATAATAATAATAAACAGATGGCCAGAAAGAGCATTTTCTTCATTCCTGCTCCACAGATTTCTGCATGGAACGTGAGCTAGCTCCAGCTTTCCTGTTGAGGGTAACAAAACAATGCTGTAAGGGAATATAATAATAATAATAATAATAATAATAATAATAATAATAATAATAATAATAATAATAATAGCAATAGCAATAATTATAATAATAACATCAGCAATAATAACAGCAATAGCAATAATAATAGCAGTAATAATAATAGCAATAGCAATAATTATAATAATAACAGCAGTAATAATAATAGCAATAGGAATAATAATATTAGCAGTGATAATAACAATAGCAATAATTATAATAATAATAGCAGCAATAATAATAATAGCAATAGCAATAATAATTATAATAATAATAGCAGCAATAATAATAATAGCAATAGCAATAGTAATAATAGCAGTAATAATAATAGCAATAGCAATAATAATAACAACAGCAGCAATAATAATAACAGCAATAATAATAGCAATAATAACAATAATAACAATAATAATAATAATAAATTAAAACCAAAATTTACATCCTGGCCTTAGATTCTTAGATTTCCTTCCTGTTATTTTCCTAAACCTTCCTTCCCCCCCATCTCCTTTGCAGAAACACACAATGAGCCTTTAAAATAACAAAAAAAAAGAAGAAGAAGAAAAAGTGGAGCTGCTCTCGGAATCGTTATCATCATGCAGATCAATTTGGACCAAAGTCCTGCCTCCCAATCTATTCTAATTCCAGTGTGCACACTCTGCTGGCTGGCTGGCTGCCAGCAGCGAGCTCAGGAAATGATGAATGCCCACTTAGTCACCCAGGCACAGATTTCCCCAGCATGGGAAGTTGGGGGCTGCTTTACTATCTCCCCCACCCCCAACTTACTCTCACTAACATCACTCATGGGGGATATTTGTGTGCTGTACCTGAAGGGGGCTACCCAAGAGCTGGGGAGGGACTTTTGACAAGGGTTTGTAGTGCTAGGATGATGGCTTTGAGCTGGAAGAGAACAGATTTAGACTAGAGATGTGGAAGAAATTCTTTCCATTGAGGGTGGGGAGACATTGGAACAGGTTGCCCAGGGAGGCTGTGGATGCCTCCTCCCTGGACATATTCAAGGCCAGGTTGGATGAAGCCTTGAGCAGCCTGGGCTGGTGGGAGATGTCCTGTCCATGTCAGGGGGTTGGAACTGGATGATCTTTAAGGTCCCTTCCAAGCCATGATTCCAAAAGGGGCACAAGTACACAGCTTGCTGTGGCTCTGTGCTGGCTCTATGAAGATCATTTCTCTTTGAGGTCTGTGGTGTAAGCTGGCTCCTTTCAGCCTCTCTGTGAGTTGAAGCTTGTGGACAGACTGGAGCCTGAAGAAGGCTAAGTTAGGTATGTGACCACAGCCATGCCGTGGGATCCTCAAATCTGATAGTGACACCTGGGGGCTACTGCAACCTGCACTTTAGCTTCTGCCTGAGTGTGTTGCCATA
Organism: Indicator indicator; assembly: GCF_027791375.1. NCBI lineage: Eukaryota > Metazoa > Chordata > Aves > Piciformes > Indicatoridae > Indicator > Indicator indicator. The sequence continues at coordinate 2,097,380 of NC_072023.1, read as the reverse complement.
ACCTGCAGTCCTAATGGCATGAAACAAATGGACTTTTGCTTTGCAGAGTGTCTGAATTAGCCTCTGGAATGCACTGAGCTACAGTTTGTTTTTTTTTTTTTATGCTATCTTCATGCCAATTGTTTTGTCTTGTAATGAATAATCACAAGGGCGCAGGGTATTGACAAACAGCATTAGAGAATAAGAGCGGAAAGCAAAGTTCTTATCTGGGAGAAAAGGAAATGTATTTTGGGACCAAAGTAGCTAAGATACAGCAAATTAAGTTCAGCACTCATCTGCAGAGGGATGTTTGTGCTTTCCTAGCATTGCTCTGTGAGTCATTGCATCCTTTATCTAGCAGTGTGGTTCAATTCCAGGCTTATCTTGGCTTCTCTCCTTTTTTTTTTTTTAATTCCTCTTCAACAGAGACTTGAAGATTTCCTTGGATGTTAGATTTCCCAAGGTCAGCAAAACATTGTTTTCTTCCAGTGAACTGGGAAGGAAAAGCATTCCTGGCCTTTTAAAAACGTGTATTGTCTACCACTGGGGTTGCAAAAGAAGTTTAGGGAAGGCTGTGTGGACTGGGAAAGTTGGGTTTGCACCAAAGCTGTTTAAAAGACAATGAACATGAATAACAACTCCAGTTTGATTTCAGATGCACAGGTGAATAGAAAGCAGGATTCAAGGCAGGCACTTACAGGAAGATGACTTCCATGATTCTATAACTCTGTGAACCTATGGCTGACGATTCCATGGATTTATATATTGATCACTTGTGTTGATAGCACATTTATAGGTCTTTTAGTGTCCATTAATTAATTAATTCTGACCAGCAGAATGAGAGAGATGATTCTGCCTCTCCTCTTTGCTCTGTTGAGACCTCACCTGGAGTACTGTGTCCAGCTCTGGGGTCCCCCAACACAAGAAGGATATGGACCTGCTGGAGTGGGTCCAGAGGAGACTAACAATGATGATCAGTAGGCTGGAGAACCTCTTCTACAAAGACAGGATGAAAGAATTGAGGTTGTTCATCCTGGGGAGGACTTAGAGCTGCATTTCAGTGTCTACCAGGGACCTACAGAAAGGCTGGGGAGGGATTGTTTAGAAGGGCTTGGAGTGACAGGACAGGGACAATGGTTTGGAACTGGAGCGGGGGAGATTTATGTTGAGCATCAGAAGGAAGTTCTTCACAATGAGAGTGGTGAAATACTGGAACAGGCTGCCCAGGGATGTGATTGAGGCCCAGTTTCTGGAGACATTCAAGGTCAAACTTGATGGGACCCTGGGCAGCCTGATCTAGTTGGAGGTGTCCCTGCTAACCTCAAGTGGGTTGCATTTGATGGCCTTTGAGGGTCCCTTCCAACCTGATGCCTTCTGTGATTCTGCTGAGAGGGAGCCTGTAGAACTCCTGGCTGAGTTGTACAAACAACTCAAAGTGGACAGCACTAATTCCACTTTCAGATGGGACTGGCAGTCCCTTTGCTTGCTGGCTTTCAGAAGAAGCTTTCCATGGACATTTGCCTTGCTGAGGGTAAATTCCAAATATGTCTGGAGGAGGAGACTTGTCCCCTTGTATATCAATGTGCTTTTAGACTGCATGTTCACTTCAGAATGACACACCTCTGGTGTTTTGGTGATGGCAGCAAAACTCTGCCAGCATTTAGGAGAAATCATAAATAACTATCCTGAGGTGTTTGGTGGCTTCCCAGATGGGAGTTGAAGAAATGAAGCCTAACACTTTCCCCCAACTGCTTTTTGAGTTTCTAATTCGATTCATAGGAGAAGGAATACTTGGTGGACTGGGGTGAATAAAGTGCTAATAAAAACAGCTCTAATTTCCTGGCCAGTCACTGTTTTCCTTCCCTTGTGTACTGGTGGTTATTCCAGGGATCACTGCCAGATCTGTGGCCGTGTCCCCTGGGCCTTTGGTCCTGATCTTTCAAAATAAACAGGACAGGATGTGGAGAAGCAAATCAGTTCCACAGAATGAAGTAGAGCTTCAGAAACAACATCAGCACCCTGTGTCTTCTTGCACCTTGGAATGCTGTTTTCACCATGGAATAAGGATGTGGACATGGGCAGGAGTGGGTAGAGGAGGTCACAAAGATGATCAGAGGGCTGGAACAGCTCTCCTACGGGGACAGACTGAGGCAGTTGGGGTTGGAGAAGAGAAGGCTTCAGGGAGACCTTAAAGCAGCCTTCCAGCTCCTGAAGGGGGCCTACAAGAAAGTTTGGGAGGAATATTTTTATAAGGGCTTGGAGTGATGGGATAAGGGCCAATGGTTTTGGGCTGGAAGAGGGAAGATTGAGACTGGAGATTAGGAAGAAATTCTTTCCAGTGAGGGTGGGGAGACACTGGCACAGGTTGCCCAGGGAGCTGTGCGTGTCCCCTCCCTGGATATATTCAAGGCCAGGTTGGATGAGGCTAGTGGGAGGCTGAAAGCAGATAATCTTTAAGATCCCTTCCAATCCAAACCATTCCAGGAATCTATGATTTCCAGTGAGGCTGTGCTTAATTCCAACCCTTTCTTATTTCAGGAGGTTTGTGACTAAACCTTTACTTCACTTAAAGTACAAATCCTACTGTACACCTCCTTCCCCCCCAGAAGTTATCTTCAACATTCCCATTGCCTTAAGAACATGGATCAGTACAGGTTGGGGGTTGATGTGTTGGACAGTGGATCTTGGGATAAGGACCTGGTAGTCCTGGTGGCCAATAGGATGACCATGAACCAGCAATGTGCCCTTGTGGCCAAGAAGGCCAATTGGCATCCTGGGGTGCACCAAGAAGAGAGCGGTCAGCAGGTCAAGACAGCTTCTCTTGTCCCTCTACTCTGCCCTGGTGAGGCCTCATCTGGAGTATTGTGTCCTGTTCTGGACTCCCCAGTGCAAGAAGGACAAAAACTACTGGAGAGAGTCCAGTGCAGGGCCCCTAAGATGATTAGAGGACAAGAACATGAAGTAGAACCAATGACCTAGTCCCAGCATGGCCATAAAAATATAACCCAAAGTGCACGTCCACATTTCTTGCCATTTCCAGGGAGTGGGACTCCATCACCTCCCTGGGCAACCTGTTCCAATATATGACCCAGAGAAAGAAAAGCTTCATGGTTCAGCAACCCAGATATCAGAATCTCACCTCAGCTGTGTGCCATGCTGATTGAATGGTGACACCTGGGCTTGCTATGAGACATTGTCAAAATGAAGAGACTTAGAATCATAGAAGGGTTTGGGATGGAAGGGACCTTAAAGATCACCCAATTCCAAACCCTTGCCATGGGCAGGGACACCTCTCACCAGCCCAGGTTGCTCAAGGCCTTATCCAGCCTGGCCTTGAATACCTGCAGGGAGGGGACATCCACAACATCCCTGGGCAACCTGTGCCAGTGTCTCCCCACCCTCACTGCAGAGAACTTCTTCCACATCTCCAGTCTAAATCTACTCCTCTCCAGCTTCAATGCCATGTCATGTGCTGGAGGAGGTATGGAAGCAGAGAGTTCTCAAGCAGGAAGCTGAGGTGTTTTTCTTTCTCCTGCACTTGCCAAGTCCATTTACACATGGAGTTCTTGTGCAGGCTTCCCTTGGAAACATTTTCCATCTGTCAAGCTTAGATGCAAAAAAAAAAAACCCCAACAACCCAAACCCCTGGAGATTCCACCCACATCCCTGAAATGAAACCTTTCTTTGTCTTCACAGCTTTCAGCAAGACCTTTATTAAAGAGGCCAGGGGGAGAGTGGAGCCCAAATGCAGGCAAGGTGCTTTCTAACATTTCATACCAAGAGCTGCAGCCAGCAGGATCACAAATGCCTGGGATGGGAAAGAGAAAAAGGATTCAGTTTCACCTTGACTCCTTGTTTTATCTGCTAGCAATCCTCCCTTTATCTGCAGCACCCTAGGCTCCATCTGGGTCTACTAAGAATTAAGAGACTCCTTATCTGTGGAGGACAGTTAAAGCACAACCCAGAATTCTTGTCACTGCCTTCTTCTCTACTCAGAACTGCACCTAAAATGCCAACCACCTTCTTCACCAGGGGAGCAGGAAATTCTTACAACATACGTTTCCTGACAGCATTCCTTCTTTTAGTACCTTACAGACATCAACAGCAAAATGACTCCCTCCCAGAAAAATATTCTTCACTGACAAAACACCCTGGGAGGAAGGGCATCCAAAGGCTGACCCAGTGATGATGAAGGGGCAATACATGGCTCTGCTCTGTCTTCTTTCTTCAAAACTGTAATTATTTTGGAGATAGACTGCTCTTCTGTCTAATGGTTCATCATCAGGATGCTTAGGGGACTTGAGCATCTCCTTATGAAGAGAGACTGAGAGCCCTGGGGCTGTTTAGTGTGGAGAAGAGAAAACTGAGAGGGATCTGATCAATGTCTATCAATAGCTGAGGGGTGGGTGTCAAGGGGAGGGGGTCAGGCTCTTTTGGGTGGTTCACAGGGATCAGACAAGGAACAATGGGTTCAAACTTGAATATAGAAGCTTTCACCTCAACATGAGGAGAAACTTCTTTCCAGTGAGGGTGACAGAGCCCTGGAACAGGCTGCCCAGGGAGGTTGTGGAGTCTCCTTCTCTGGACACATTCCAAACCCACCTGGATGCATTCCTGTGCAGACTACTCTAAGTGCTCCTGCTCTGGCAGGGGGTTGGACCTGATGATCTCTTGAGGTCCCTTCCAACCTCTGATATACTGTGAGACTGTGAGACTGTGATTTGCAGAATCAAAGAATCATAGAATCATAGAGTTCCAACCTCCCTGCCATGGGCAGGGACACCTCCCACCAGCCCAGGTTGCTCAAGACATCATCCAATCTGGCTTTGAACATCTCCAAGGAGGGAGCATCCTCAGTCTCCCAACCTGTTCCAGTGTCTCACCACCCTTTGGGGGGAAGCAAAGGGAGCTTGGTTGTGCTTTTCTGTTGATTGTATATATTTGTAAATGTTGTGAATTGTGTCTATTTGTACATATTCATTGCATTTCACCATAGATTGTAGATCTGCTTGTAAATACAGCTTGCATTTGCTTTCCAGACTGAGCTAGCCTGGTTAGTGTTGGTGTGGGGGGAATTTCAGCTCACACCGACACACCTGGGTAGTGCAGGAGGAATCATTCACATTGCCAAACAACCCCTGCAACATTGTGCTGGAAGGCAGGACACCACCAGGAAAGGCACACACACAGCAGGTGCAGAAAAGCACTGAGATGTCTCCCTCAGCCTTCTCCACGTTGCCTGCAGGTTGTGCAGCACCATGGGCTGTATCTGCCTCCCCTTCTTTGCAGCAACAACAAAATAAAATACCTGCGTGTGCATTGCAAGAAGCAGCTCTGTGGAGAAGGACCTGGGAGTCCTGGTGGAGAAGAAGTTCTCCATTAGGCAGCAATGTGCTCTTGTGGCCAAGAAGACCAATGGGATCCTGGGGTGTCTTAAGAAGAGAGTGGTCAGCAGGTCAAGGGAGGTTCTCCTCCTTCCCTGCTCTGCCCTGGTAAAACTGCATCTGGAGTATTGTGTCCAGTTCTGGGCTCCCCACTCCAAGAGGGATTGGGAATTACTGGAGAGAGTCCAACAGAGACTACAAGGATGCTGAAGGGGCTGCAATATCTGGGTGAGGAAGAAAGGCTGAGAGCCCTGGTGTTCGTTAGCCTGGAGAAGAGAAGGCTGAGAGGGGTTCTATCAATGTTTGCAAATACCTTAGGGGTGGGTGTCAAGAAGGGGCCAGGCTCTTTGCAGTGGTGTCCTGTGACAGCACAAGGGGCAATGGACACAAACTGGAACCCAGAAAGTTCCACCTCAACATGAGGAAAAAATTCTTTACTGTGAGGGTGCTGGAGCCCTGGAGCAGGCTGCCCAGAGAGGTTGTGGAATCTCCTTCTCTGGAGGCTGTGAGGACACTTCTGGATGTATTCCTGTGAGATCTGCCCTAGGGGATCCTGCTTTGGCAGTGGGGTTGGATTTGATGATCTCCAGAGGTCCCTTCCAACCCCTCCCATTTTGTGATTCTGTGATTCTATGACTGCACAAAAAAAAAAACAGCCCTGAAACCAAAGCTCATCCTGTGTTCCCTGATGGATGAGTCAGTGCAGGTGATGCTGGCAACCTCAAGCAAATCCCTGACTATGTGACACCTTTGTGGCCCACGGAGAAGCACTGCAAGGAACTCAGCCAAGGAGTGCAAGAAACGTTAACCACAAGCTGACAGAAAGACATTCACAGGAACAAAATAAGAAATGGTGCCAGGGGCCTTCCCAGAGGCAATGCAACTGACAAGAAGTGGTGAGAAGAATGAAGCAGCAACTAAAAGATAGTAATGCCTTTTGGATCAGAGACATGAATAATTCACCCTTCTGTCCTCCTTCCCTGCCTTTTTTTTTTAATCAGGGGATGTCCCCAGCTCCAGCACATCACACTCCCCTTCTTCACACTCATGCCTTGTTTTTTTTCTTTTTTTTTTTTTTTTCTCATGCTGACCTCACTTCTTTCATTTTCCCTGGCAGAGATATTTTTTTACCCTGCCTTCAGTTAATGTACACAAACGAAGCCCTGATGCACATAGGTTGGAAGATGTTACAACAGAAGCCTTGCTGATGCCTCCCCCCTAGGCACACCCCCACAGAAAGCAGGTGGATTTAGGCTGACTCAAAGCCTTCTATTTATTTATTTATTTATTTATTTATTTATCTAGCTATTTATTTATTTTTCATCAGCCCATGACCAAAGCACACAACTGAACATTTTATTTTGTCTTTTTTCCATCCTCCTCAAACTCCAAGCAAAGAAAATAAACCCCAAGAACCCTTCTTGTTTAATCTTTCAAATTAAAATCACAGTTGGATGGAAATCACCTCTGCAATGTAGAAAAGTTTCTGGATGTTCTTTGCTATGATAAACCCAGGAGGTTAGAAGATGAAAATATATATTCCAAGGCCAGGCTGGATGTGCAGCCTGGGCTAGTGGAAGGTGTCCCTGCCCATGGCAGGGGGTTGGAACTAGATACACTGAACTTTTGGGATCTGTGCACACCAAGGCTCTGGAGTGACTTATGGAATGAGTTCATCTCTGAAAAGCTAAAGAGATTCCTTCATACAGACCCAGGTTTTGGCAGATGGCAAATTAGGATGAAACTAAATAGGTCATTCATAAAGGATCTGGAGGTCTGGCCCCAGAGCTTGTTGCCTGAGTTTGCTTGCTATAAACAAGGAAATGGACACAGCACTGCCTTGCTATGCTCATTAGAAGGCTGAGGGAGCTGAGTCTCTTTAGCTTGGAGGAGACCGAGGGTGACCTCAGTGGTATTTCTGAAGGGCAGGTGTCAGAAGGATGGAGCCAGGTTCTGCTTGGTGGTGGCCAGTGATAGGACAAGGGGCAGTGGGTGCAAGCTGGAGCAGAGGAGCTTCCACATGAACAGAAGGAAAAACTTTTTCACTGTGAGGGTGACAGAGCCCTGGAGGAAGCTGTCCAGAGACTTTGTGGAGTCTCTTTCTCTGGAGAATTTCCAAACCCACCTGGATGTGTTCCCGTGGGACCTGCTCTGGCATGGGGGTTGCACTGGCTGATCTTTTGAGATCCCTTCTGAGTCCTACCCTTCTGTGATTCTGTGATTAGCTTGGGGCTGCACCCATGGAGCACCAAAATGTCCATACATGGCAGGAAAAGTGAGGCATGCAGGTGAGAAATACAAAACCCACCTGTGGTGTGTGGCTTGTCACAGCCAGAGGAACGGCTGCCAGCCTGGCTTCTAAGAGCAGCTGTGCTGACAGAGCTGTGACTCACACAGGCCTCAGTGCAGCTCAGCAATGACTGTGAGGGACCTGACTAACTCTTCATCATAGCAGGGGAGCAGAACTGGTTGCTAATGAGCTTGTGAGCACCAGCAGTGGAGCATCTTCATAGAATCATAGAATGCAGCAGGTTGGTCTAAGGTCACCTTGTCTAACCCCCCTGTAGTCAGAAGGGACATCTCCAATTAGATCAGGTTGCTCAGGACCCCATCAAGTTTGACCTTGACTGTCTCCAGAGATGAGGCTTTCACCACATCCCTGTGCAACCTGTTCCTGTATCCTAGATTGGATACTGGGAAAATTTCCTTTCCTACAAGAGTGGTCAGGCTTCCCAGGGAAGGAGTGGAGTTACCATCCATGGAGGTGTTGAAGAAACCTGTGCCCATGGCACTCTGGGACATGGTTTAATGGCCATGGTGGTGTTGGGTTGATGCAGTTGGACTCAATGACCTTGGAGGTCTTTTCCAACCAACAGAATTCTATGATTTCGCTACCTTCTTTGTGAAGAACTTCCCCCTAATGTCCTGTTACACATCCTTGTGTTTCAAAAGACCTTTTTGGTTCAGCAGGTGGGAGGTGTGGGATCCTGCTGTTGACTTGTTTTCCCTCTCTAGAAAGGAGCAGATGGCAAAGGAGAATGCAACTCCACTGGGAAAGTCTCTCTGCCTCTAAGTCCATTGCAATGACTCCAATGGGCTGCTCCTGGAAACACCACCTGGGGATCAGTTGGTGCTGACAGCAGGTGGCAACTTTTCTAAGTATGAGACAGAGCAGCCACAAAAGCACAAAATCCCCCTGGCAGATGGAGCTGCAAGACATGGTCCTTGCTGGCCTGCAGCCATCCACTTCTTTTTGCTGTTGGTTTTCTTTTAGCTTCACTGAATTATTGTTGTTGACGGTTCGACTCGGTGATCTTGGAGGGTTTTTCTTTTTTTCCCAACCAAACCAATTCTATGTTTTTAGGATGACAGAAATCTATGTTTCCTTCTAACTAGATCTTGTGTTCTGGCAGTCCTGTCTGTGATCCAGTGCTCAGCCAGTCCTAGGACTTCAGAGGATTGCCTGTGAGGGAGCCTCTGGCAGAGGACTGTTTATTGATGCTCAAAAAGATAACAATGATGGGAATAGCCAGGACATGGAACAGATGAGGCTAAGCAGCCAGAGAAAATCAGAAGGGGAAAAAAGTCCTAGAACTGCCTTTTACTGCTCCTCCCCATGCCAGGAAGATGACTTTTGAGTGGGCAGATTGGGCTCACAGAGTAAGCAGAAACTGTTCCATCTCACTGCTTCTGACCATTTTGTTCCAGCCAGGATACTGTTGCTCTTTCATCCTTCCTTCCATCATTTCACTGATAGTGACCGCATCTGGAGTATTGTGTCCAGTTCTGGACCCCCCAGTTCAAGAGGGACAGAGAAATACCAGAGAGCCTCCAACGGAGGCTGTGAGGATGCTGAAGGGACTGCAACATCTGTGTGAGGAGGAAAGGCTGAGAGACCTCAGGCTAGTTAGCCTGGAGAGGAGAAGGCTGAGAGGAGATCTCATCAATGTTTGTAAATATCTGAGGGGTGGGGGTCAAGAAGAAGGGGCCAGGCTCTTTCAGGTGGTGTCCTGTGATAGGCACAAACTGGAACCCAGGAGGTTCCACCTCAACATGAGGAGAAACTTGTTTGGTGTGAGGGTGCTGGAGCCCTGGAGCAGGCTGCCCAGAGAGGCTGTGGAGTCTCCTTCTCTGAAGGCTTTCCAGACCCACCTGGATGTATTCCTGTGTGACCTGCCCTGGGTGATCCTGCTCTGGCAGGGGGGTTGGACTGGATGATCTCACCAGAGGTCCCTTCCAGCCCCTACCATTCAATGATTTTGGAACTCATTGATGGTCCAAAGCAATTCCTGGTAAACAGAAGCCTGCAGCAGCAGCTGGTATGGCAGAGGCTTAAAAGTGGGCAAGAAATAAATCCCTTCTTTTGTAAAAGTGACAAACACAAACTCTGGGCAACCAGCAGTGTTCATGGAATGGTGGCCCCCTGTGCACAAGAAACACAGAGCCAGCCAAAGCTTTTCTGGTGGCACCAGAAGCAGCAACAGCTTACAGATCTGTGGCACAAACTCCAGAGATGAATTGCCAGAGACAACTAATTGCCTTCTGGAAATAAAAAAAAAAAAAAAAAGAAAAGAAAAGAAAAAAAGAATACGGGGCAGCAAAAAGGATCTTAGGGAACCACCTGAAGTCTTGACAAATGATTTGCTTTGGGTTGAGGATCTGACTGGGGCTGTTTCCTTGAACTATCTCTTCTGCTCTCACTTGGAGGAAAACAAGCAGAGTGACTCAATCACCCAGCACCTCAACACGTGTCTTAGGCATTGTCAATCACCAAAGAGTTGCACTCTGCTTCTCCTGTTGAACTGGAAAGCTTCCTGAGAGAATGGGCATGCTTGATGCAATGCTGAGTCACTCCCAGCTGCTCACCATGATTAGGCATTCAGCATTGCTAAATTGATACAATTAATTTTCCTGAAGTCTCATAAATGTCTCTTTATCCCCCCTGACAGTATTATTCCTTTTTCTTTTTTATTATGGTGCTAAAACAAAGCCAAGCCAGCTTCTCCTTTGGCTTTGGGTGGGGTGTTTTTGGGCTTTCTTTATGTACGTTTGAATCTCACAGAGCAATTTTTTATTTTAGCTCTCATTTCTGTTGAGGTATTTGTGAATCACTGCATCTTTCAGAGTAGAACCCTGTAGCACATCATGCTTTTAGGTAGAAAAAAGGATCCTCAACCACCTTCTGAGAAAGTCACAGAAAGACAATCACTGGAGGGGCTGACCTGCATGTCAGAGAGTCACAGAATTGTCAGGGTTGGAAGAGACCTCAAGGCTCAGCCAGTTCCAACCCCCCTGCCATGGGCAGGGACACCTCACACCACAGCAGGTTGCTCACAGCCACCTCCAGCCTGGCTGCAAAAACCTCCAGGGATGAGGCTTCCACCACCTCCCTGGGCAACCTGTGCCAGTGTCTCACCACCCTCATGGGGAAGAATTTCTTCCCAACATCCAATCTCAATCTCCCCACTTCTAGTTTTGCTCCATTCCTCCCAGTCCTATCACTCCCTGACACCCTCAAAAGTCCCTCCCCAGCTTCCTTGGAGCCTCCTCCAGATACTGGAAAGCCACAAGAAGGTCTCCTTGGAGCTTTCTCTTCTCCGGGCTGAACAACCCCAACTCTCTCAGCCTGTCCTCATAGGAGAGGTGCTCCAGCCCTCTGCTCATCCTCCTGGCCCTTCTCTGGCCCTTAAACAAACAAAGTCTGAATAGTTTCCATGAATTGTGGAGGAAGATATTATCACTGAAGGCAGGACACACAGAAGTGGTCCTGAATGTTTTTCATTTAATGTTTTGTTCATTTAATGTTTTGTTCACTTAGAATTGTTTTGGTTGGAAGAGACCTCTAAGATCATTGAGTCTGACCTTCACTTGACCAAATGATGAAAAATGATCACTTCCTCCCCACATTTCCACACAATTACCTTGTTGGTTTGTTTGGGGTTTGTTTTTTTTTTTGGGGAGGTTGGGTTGGACATGACTTAAATCAAGCTATAAAAGAACAGTTTGACAAAATCTGGTTCTGAAAATAGATCCTAACTCATCCTCCTGAAGAAAAGCATGGTCACAGTGGGGGTTCTCTCCAGCCAGAGGAATTGGATGCAGTCATCTTGATCCTGGAGTTCAAGAGGCTGACTCTGCTTGATAAAAGTAGAAAGCAGGTTTCAGAAAGGAATGCTGGGGCTGGTCTGGGGCTTTGTTGTTGCTTTTTTTTTATCTGCCTTGCCTTATCTCAGCTGCCAGCCTGATTTACTGGGAGAGACTGGTTTCAGGGGAGGCAGATCTGAAACTGTGGCTGACCTGGTTGGATAAGTCAGCAGGCAACAAGCTCTGTATCTGCCCAGCACGGCAGAGAGATCCTGGCTGGTAAAAGCCCACTGGAGGAGGTTTCTTTTGGGGAGCAGGTTTCATATTTTCCACTCCTTGAAAAATCTTTCCAGACCTCTTTCCTGTAAAGTACAACACTGCATCTCAACCTGAAAGCAAACAACTTGCCTCCTTCTCCCTCTGAAAAACAATCCCCCTGAAAATGGGGAGAACCATGGTGAAGTCCTCAGCAGGGTAGAAACTTTGCACTCTCTCCTCCTAGTACATTTCACATCAATCATAGAACCAGAGAATCTTAGAATGGTTTGGAAGGAACCTTAAAGGTCATCCAGTTCTAACCTCTCCACTATGGGCAGGGACACCTCCCACCAGCCCAGGTTGCTGGTGGCCTCATCCAACCTGGCCTTGAACAGCTCCAGGGAGGGGACATCCACAACCTCCCTGGGCAACCTGTGCCATTGTCTCCCCACCCTCACTGGAGAGAATCTCTTCCTAATTTCCAGTGCATAATCTCCCCTCTTCCAGCTGGATGATCCTTAAGATGCCTTCCAACCCAAACCATTCTCTGAATCATCTGTTTCCACTCCTCTCCCCCAGCCTCCCTTGCTGTGTGTAGGGACACCTTGCACTAGCCCAGGTTGCTCAATGCTTTCTTTATGTGAGGTTTCAGATGTCCATATAAAACCTTCATAAAAACCTCTTTGTGATTCCAAGATTCATGCTGATGGAAATGTGGCACTTCCTCATTTATAGCAAAAAGGCCTTAATAAGTAGTTTGCTTGTTTGTTTGTTTTTTAATCAATTAAAATAATTGCAGTTCAAACTTCTGCTTTGAAGAGCCTCATTTTATTATATTAAGTAACAATTAGAAGCTCAACTCTCCAATGTTGCATCCCAAACGAGCACTTTGGTGCCATGGTGCAATGCAATTTCCCTCCTGGTCCTTTGCTGGGAGCTTTGCATGGATGAGATTTTTAACTGGTACCATTAGAGACATCCTGAGCAAAGCTCTCTCAGTCCTTCTGCTAGTTTTGGTTTGGGGGGGGCTGACACTGTTGCTGCTTTGCTGCCAAAGGTTCACATTTAGAGGAAGAAAAACCATAAATCAGTTTCTACAACTAAGTTGATGGACTGCTGAAGAACTTTGTGCCATATCTGTGCTGACACCTTGAGGGTAACCAAAGCCACTTGCTCTATATTTGAAAACCTAGAGGATGAGCTCATGTTCATCTTCTGTCCATTTATCAAAAAGAAAAGGACAAAACCCATCAGCAGAAGTAGGAAGTGGCAGATGGAGGTTCAAATTGTCCTCATACCAAGGGCAGGCTTGAAAGCTGGCTGCTTTCTAAAAGCAGGCAGTTGAGGGAGGAGTGCCACTGATTGTGTTCCTCATCTGAGTCAGAAAGGCTGAATTCAGAACTTCTAAGTCTCCTGATCCATCCTGTCTGCAGAACTGACTTGTTGATCTGAAACCTTTAAGAGAAAACCAGCAGTGGAACGAAATGAGAGAGGCATGTTCAGAGCTGACAAATCCACTGTGACTAACTCTGCTGTTGGCATCCATCACTGTGTCATCTTACACCTTGGGTTTCCCAATGGCCACTGCAATGAGAGAGAGAATCTCCCCTACAGGGGCAGGCTGGCAGACTTGGGGCTGCTCAGCCTGGAGAAGAGAAGGCTCTGAGGAGACCTTAGAGCAGCCTTCCAGTACCAGAAGGGGGCTACAAGAAAGCTGGGAAGGGACTTTTTACAAGAGCTTGCAGTGAGAGGATGAGAGGGAACAGATTGAAGATGGAGGAGAGAAGATTTAGACTGCAGATGAGGAAGAAATTCTTTAGAGTGAGGGTGGGGAGACACTGGCACAGGTTGCCCAGGGAGGCTGTGGATCTCCCCTCCCTGGAGGTGTCCAAGGCCAGGCTGGGTGAGACCTTGAGCAACCTGGGCTGGTGGGAGGTGTCCCTGCCCATGGAATTAGATGATCTTCAAGGTCCTTTCCAACTCAAACCATTCCATGATTCTATTTCTTTCCCATAAAGCTTTTCTTAATTTTAATTTGCCTTTCTGGAAATTAACCTTTCCCCAGTCACTGAACACAATGCAAACTGTGCTTTTGGAAGGTCACCTCTAAATCTTCACAGGCCTCCTCTTCACATGGAGCCAGTAGAATAGGAAGGGCTGGCACCCCCATGAAGCACAGTGCCTCCATGCTGCAGTGGGAACATGATGTACTGCTTAGACTTGGAACATCTGTCCATCTCCTTCTTCATGATCATAGAGCCATGATCATAGAGCCATCATAGAATCATAGAGCCACAGAACCATGGAATGGCAGGGGATGGAAGGGACCTCTGGAGATCCAGTCCAACCCACCCCTGCCAGAGCAGCATCACCCAGGGCAGGTCACACAGGAACACATCCAGGTGGGTCTTGAAAGTCTCTAGAGGAGACTCCACTACCTCTCTGGGCAGCCTGCTCCAGGGCTCCAGCACCCTCACAGCAAAGCAGCTTTTCCTCATGTCATCTGAAATGACACTAAATCATCCCTGGAGCTATGGGAAATAATCCTTCCCAAGTCATTTCCTCTGTTCAACAACACACAGTAGCTCTTCACAACAAGGGGAAGGAACTAGCATTTGGAATCAACAGAATTCCTACCTAAAGGTGGATTTTGATTCCTGTTCTTTGCTGGGACTGCTTTCTTAGCAGGCTGCTCAGTATAGCTGGTGCCTCAGACTGGCTGCTGGCAAAGCCTTCTGAATGTCATTAATGATTGAATAGCTAATGAGAAAAATGCTGTAGACCTGGCAGATTTTGAAATTAATCACACTTACCTCAGGAGCCCTCTGCCCTCTTTTTCTGATTGCAGACTGCTTAGTCTTCAGATGAGAAATTTTCCTACTGCTTTGATGTCTATTGGATAAGTTTGTTTTTTTTTTTTTTTTTGTTTTTTTTTTTTTTTTATGTGTGTGTGTCCCCCCACTACTTTGCAAATGAATTACTTGGATGGCATCATAGGACCCCATTAATCTGTGTGGAGCACAGTACAATCTGTTTCATTGCAAGCCCCAAAGGGCCAGCTGATGTAAATCATGGAGTTACTCAGTTGGTTGCTATTTATAACATTAGTCACCTGCAGCAGCATCCTGGATGAGCTCCAATGGATGAGACAATGTTGGATCAGTCCTGTCAGCACTTTAGGATACATAGGAATTGGTGTTTCCCTTTTTGTGTCAGGAAGTTGCACCTCTCTTACTTTGAGGATGGGAACTCCCTTTCCATTCATTCTGATGATTAAAAAAGGGCAATAAAAGCAATTAAAAAAATGAGATATTCTGTTGCCCTAACAAACTTTTCTGGCTTTGTGCTCCCCTCAGCTCTTAAAACTGACAAAATTGCAGATAGAAACTCAGAAGGCATCAACATTTCCACAGCATCACAGAATTGTTTGGCTTGGTAAAGACCTCTAAGCTCATTGAGTGCAACCATTGACCTAACACCACCATGGCCATGAGATTTTGTAGCTCTAAAGGGGATGAGCCAGTGCCTTCTGTGCTTATGTGGTAAGAAAGAGAGAGCCCAAGAACATGGAAGTGCCACTGGCTTGTGTGAGCACTTCCAGGTAGGGCAGCCAGGTCTCAGCCCAGCATGCTGCTTGGTGAAGCTGAAGCAGTGGTCTCCTCCCCTGCCCACTGAAGCTGTGGGTAGCTGCTCACTGTTCTTAAACAAAGGAGCAACTCCCAAACACCTTCTCTACTCTGCAGGTTTGCTGTTGAGAGGATGGGGAGAGATGGGGAGGCAGGGGGTAATGCTTCCTCTTAATCCCTGGAATCCTGTCAAACTGGTTCAGGAATCCTCTCAGAAGCTCTGTCTGAGGTTCTCTACAAGAATCTGGTTTAAATAAGCTAATCTTGGCTTGCAACTGCAGCCAGGAACTGATGAAAAAGTGTCACAGACAAAGGCAATTGAACACCACTGAGGCTTCCATGTCACCCCTTGAGGAGGGCAGATTTACACTGGAGGAAATTGTTTCCAGTGAGGGTGGTGAGACACTGGCACAGATTGCCCAGGGAAGTTGTGGATGTGCCCTCCCTGGAGGTGTTCAAGGCCAGGTTGGATGAGACCTTGAGCATCCTGGGCTGGTGGGAGGTGTCTCTGCCCATGGCAGGGGGTTGGAACTGGATGAGCTTTAAGCTCCCTTCCAATTCAAATCTGGCCTTGAGCACCTCCAAGAAGGGAACATCCACAAGAAGAGAAAAAGGAGGAAGATTTTACTGCTTTCTCTTAGTCATGATGACTATTGCAGTGACAGGTTTGTTTTCCTAGAGACTATACATGGTGCTAGCATGACCAGATCTGCTGTGGCATTAATAGTAAGAAGGTAAACTGTAGAGTTAGAATAATTCTCATTCCATGATGTTAAATTTACCTTCACATTCATGAAGAACAAACAGAATTCGTCCCACAGACTTCCCAGGCAACACAGAAGTGTTTTTCCTCTTGGTAGCTATTTGACTTTACAAGGCAGAAGATGCTTTGTGGCACTTTTTCTGGCTATGAATCAGTTAAGGTTTAGCGTTAAGGAGGGTTCTCAGCTGATGAAGTTCAAAGCAATGCAGCTTAAATGTCAAGTGTGCATGTATATGACTCTATACATATATATATATTTATACACATACATTTACATCTCTAATTTAGAACCAGAGCTCTTCAGAAGCAGCTTACAGTAGCCTTACACAACACAGAGCTGAAAAGTGCAGACATTGCTAAGCTGCTTTTCATCAGGCAGTCATAGAATGGCTTGAGTTGGAAGGGACCTTAATGATCACTTGATTCACTTTGGAAGACAAACAGGGGTGGACAGAGCAACAAAGATGATGAAGGGTCTGGAGAACAAGTCTTCTGAGGAGCAGCTGAGGGAGCTGGGGTTGTTTAGCTTGGAGAAGAGGAGACTGAGGGGAGACCTCATTGCTCTCTACAGCTCCCTGAAAGGAGGCTGCAGTGAGCTGGGAGTTAGTCTTTTACTAGTCTCAGGTGATAGAAGGTGAGGAAATAGCCTGAAATTGTGTCAGGGAGGGTTAGATTGGAGATGAGGAAAAATTTCTTTGCTGCAAGAGTGGTCAGGGATTGGCACAGGCTGCCCAGGGAGTCCCCATCCCTGAAGATGTTCAAGAAACACATGGCCATGGCACTTGGGGACATGGTTTGATGCTGTTGTGTTGATGGTTGGACTCGATGATCTTTGAGGTCTTTTCCAACCCAAACAATTCTATGATTCTATAAATGCTATGATTATATCATAGAGCAATGAAAATTAATTTGTCATTTTGGCTGAACTCAGAGACATCAAGAAGGAGCATGAAAATTGACACTGGCCAATTTCCTCAACCTGAGGCTTATCAGTGTAGTTTCAAGACTCCCACTCTGGGGGTGGTAGCTGCAATTCCAGTGAAGGGCCACCAGCTTTTGCTGTGGGAGCCATCAGCAGTGTTCCTCAACACCTTCCTACAGCAGTTAGCAAATCCTGGGTGCACTGCTCATGAGAGAGGATGCAAGGGACTTCTCCTCTGTCCTGTAGCAGTTTTAGGCAGGAGCTGTCAGCTTGTCTCCATTGCCCAGAAAGACAGTCTGCATGCTTACTGTAGCCCAGGCAACTCACTCTTAGGTTGCCCAACGTAGGCTGTGGGAGTCTCATCCTTTGTTACTACTGTGAAGAGAAAACTGGAAATCTGGAGTTTCAAGTTTTCATTGAACCTCACCAAAATCTTGGATCCTTTACACTCATGAAACACTTTTTTTGCTTGCAAAATCTCCCTGGTGAAGGCATCTTTGAGACACCCTAAGCCAAGAGCACAACCAAAAACCTCTACTGCAGAACGGCCACAATGAGTGACCTCCAAAGCTTTCCAGGTATCTTTAAAGGTTTTATTTCTCTGAGCATTTTCAAGGTGTGACCAAGATGAAATGATGAAGTTGTAAATCCTCCCTAGCAAAGGAAAGCAAAAGCTTTCAGATTATCACAGCTGTATGGATGGAAAGTATCTCAGCCGTCATTAATACTAATGACATGTAATTAATAACAGAGTGCATGGGCCTGAAACATTTGCACCTTTTTCCTGCAATGAGAAGAAGGATTTTGCTGTTTCCTGTGGGGAGCTGTGTGTGTGTGAATTCAAGAGCAGGCAGCTCATCCCATGACATTTCCTCATGCTCCAGCAGACAAGGTGACATATAAAGCCCAGGGGCAAAGGGAAACCTGATAGCTGTGGAGCAGAGCTGCAGTCGGAAGTGGTGAATTCCCTGGACCACAGGGAAAGCTTCCTGCTCTTTGTAGATGAGCCTATTATTGGAATACACTTGCCTGCACTTAATCCTCAAAGTAATTAAACGGCAGAGGAAGCAATTAAATCACTGAGAAGGAATTGCAATCTGGTTCAGAGGGGAAAATCCAGGCCTAGGAAGTACTTTGGAGCTAGCTGGATGTACCCAGTGTAAACAGGTAGCTTCCTCTTTGCACAGATGATCAGCAGCTATCTGCTAAGAATATCTTGGTGGTAACCAAAGGAGGCTGAAAAGCAGAAGCTCTTATTCTGGTGGCCTGTGAAGCACCAAGCAGGAGAAACGTTGATAGGTATTTTTCCTGTGATGGGATAAAATTAAAACCCATGTCCCATAGCATCAACTTGCTGTGAAATTAGCCTCCCACCTTGGAAGCTGATGAAGCAAAAATACATTTACCTCTGTGGGGAACTTAGCTCAGCATTTCAGAGAGCATGGCCCAGAGGAGGGAAACCACAAAAATGAAAACAAGGGACATGTTTCCTGCAAATGCCCAAAGGGAAAGATTCAGAAGGAGTTTGCAGGAGGTGCTCAAAAGCAAGAGCAGACAAAGCTGGTGAAGGATCTAGAGAACAAATGCGGTATAGAATACAGAGGAGTTCACAGGTCTCAACTCAAGACATCGGGGGGCTGGATCATGTCCAGAGAAGGGCAACAAAGCTGGTAAAAGATCCAGAGAAAAAAGTCTTCTGAGGAGCAGCTGAGGGAACTGGGGGTGGTTAGCCTGGAGAAGAGGATGCTGAGGGAGACCTCAGTGCTCTCTACTGCTCCCTGAAAGGAGGTTGCAGTGAGGTGGGGATTGCTTTCTTCTCCCTAGTCTCAGGTGATAGAAGGAGAGGAAATCACCTGAAATTGTGCCAGGGAAGGGTTAAATTGGAGAGGAGGGAAATGTCTTTGCTGCAAGAGTGGTCAAGGATTGGAACAGGCTGCTCAGGGAGGTGGTGGAGTCTCCTTCTCTGGAGACTTTCAAGACCTATCTGGATGTGTTCCTGTGTAACCTGCTCTAGGTGATTCTGCAGGGGGATTGGACTTGATAATCACCAGAGGTCCCTTCCAGCCCCTACCACTCTGTGATGTTATGAATCTGTGAGTGTTACACAATATTCACAGGAACAAAACCCAGCTTTTTAGGGCCAATTAAAAACCTTGTGCTGGAGGAGAACACAAGACTCATGGAAGTCTTGAGGTCCATTTTTTCTCTATTCTGGTAGTGCTGCTCTTAGGGCTGAAACTATGGATAAGAGTGGGTTAAACCTTGTGTACTTTGGAGTGCTGGCAGTAAAAGGCCAATTTAATTCACCTTTTTTGGCCATTCCTCTCTTGCTAAACCTGAAGAATGACTTCCCAAAGGCAAGTAGGGAGCAGTTATCTCTGCAGTTTGCTCTTCTGTCTGCTGTGAAGAGGCAACAGGAATGCATCAAGTACCAACTGGTTTGCTGTGGTTTTGGCAACTGTAGAGTTTGTCTTTATGGCAGCAGGTGTTGTGACAGTGCTGTGTGTGGAAGGTAGCACCCTGCAGGTGTTGAAGGTTGGCTGCTTAGTGACAGAAAACAAATGAAAACAAAAATGAGCTAAAAAAGCTGCCTCAAAACTGAGGCAAGACTGAAGCACTAGATAGAAGCTGATAGCAGTGAGGCTGCAAAGTCCTCTCCCCTTATCTCTGCATCCTGCAATGAATGAAATTCTTGAAGGTTGAAAGCATGGAAAACTCCTGAGTCAAGCTTTTTTTTTTTCTTCTTTTTTTTTTTTTTTTTTTTTGATCCACAGGTGTCATGGAACACTCTGAAGAACATGGTGCAGCTGCTAGGCAAGCAGGATAAAGCCTACAGGACCAGTGAGCATGAAAGCAAATACATCAAGCAAGCAAAATTGGGCAGGTTGCAGTACTTCACAGCCTGGTAAAGCAAAGTGCCTGCTCAGCCTTTGCTTTGTGCTCCAGGGAAGGATCTGAGGCATAGCAAGGAGCAGATTAACTAAGGAAGCTACACTAGTTTTTAACTGAGTCCTTTCCCTATCTATCTATCTATCAGTCATATCTCATCTCCATTTGCAAGGATATTGAAAGCAGAGCTGTTTGATGATGTCATCAGTGTAAAAGCTCTAGAGTATTGCCAGAGATAAAGCTAGGCAAGAAAAGAAGTGCTGGTACATTAGGTTCACTGCAGCCCTACACGGGAAGAGGAACAAGGCACAGCAGGGAGACCTTCTGCTTGTTGGAGAAGGACTCCAGGGAAGGATATAATTAAAAAAAAAAAAAAGAAGAAGAAGAAGAAATTAATTAACATTTGTAGAGTGCAAAGCATGCTAATCAAATATAGGAAAAAAAGATCTTCCATTCCCAAACTGCCTGGGAGGATGAGATCCCCCCCTGCAGAGGTCCTTTAAGTGCAGGGCTGGTGTGACTGCACAAGTCACAGCATGCAGAGTCAGGCTCGGGGATGACATAACCTGCCAGCTGGAGGGAACTTCCCCAGAGCAGCCCATGGCAGCTCCAAACACTCCAGAGGCTTTCAAGGACTTCTGGAAACTGGATATAGCCAAGAGCAGCTGTTGTAACAGGTGTGCTGCTCACTGATCCCTCTGGGATACATCCACAAGGGAGTGAAGCCTCTGCTAGATCCACCTCTCAGGGGCCAGCTTGTGAATCTGTCACCCTTGCATCCTTTTGGGGTTTTAACTTTTCCTCTTTTCTTTTCTTTTCTTTTCTTTTCTTTTCTTTTCTTTTCTTTTCTTTTCTTTTCTTTTCTTTTCTTTTCTTTTCTTTTCTTTTCTTTTCTTTTCTTTTCTTTTCTTTTCTTTTCTTTTCTTTTCTTTTCTTTTCTTTCTTTCTCTTCTCTTCTCTTCTCTTCTCTTCTCTTCTCTTCTCTTCTCTTCTCTTCTCTTCTCTTCTCTTCTCTTCTCTTCTCTTCTCTTCTCTTCTCTTCTCTTCTCTTCTCTTCTCTTCTCTTCTCTTCTCTTCTCTTCTCTTCTCTTCTCTTCTCTTCTCTTCTCTTCTCTTCTCTTCTCTTCTCTTCTCTTTTCTTTTTTCTCTTTTTTTCTTTCCAGCTGTCACCTGTCTTTGGAGCTATGTAAGGTCCACTATAACCTCAGACTTCAGTAGGCAGAGAACACAAAGCCTGAAGCAAGATTACTTTCTCCCTGGTGAAGGCTGATGGTTGCAAGCAGCTGCAGGATGGCTCCCTGTGCTGTACAGACTTCTACAGCCTCAAGACAGGAGGTGATCAGTACAGCTTCTCCTCCAGGAGCAATATGGACATCTTCCTCTACCATGAGGCAGAAGCTTCTGGCCCTCAGACAAGAGAATCATAGAATCTTTCTGATTGGAAAAGACCTTTAAGATCATTGAGTCCAACCATTCTCTAACTCTACCAAGTCTGGTGCAAAACCATGTCCCTCAGCACCACATCTCTGCATCTTTGAAACACCTCCAGGTATGGCAATTTAACCACTTCAATGGGGAGCCTGTTACAGTATTTGAGAACCCTTTCAGTGAAGAAGTTTCTTCTAATGTCCAACCTGAACCTCCTGTAGGGCAAGCTGAGGCCATTTCCTCTCATTCCATCACTTGTTCCTTGGGACTCAATTACAAACTAGTGTAGCTTCCTTAGCTAATCTGCTCCTTGCTATGCATCAGATCTTCCCCTGGAGCACAAAGCAAAGGCTGAGCAGGCACTTTGCTTTACCAGGCTGAGCCCAACCCTCACCTCACTGCAACCTCCTCTCAGGGAGCTGTAGAGAGCAATGAACCCTCCCCTCAGCCTCCTCTTCTCCAGACCAAACAACCCCAAATCCCTCAGCTGCTCCTCACCAGCCCTGTTCTCCAGACCCTTCCCCAGTTGGTAAGAAGTCAATCCCAGCATGAGCTCAGCAATCACAAAGTGCCACTGTAGATGCAGAGCTGTTGGCAGGAGACAGGCACAGGACACACCTCCAGCCCAGTGGGTCACACAGTGGAAGTGTGATACATTAACTGTGAAATATGTCTTTTGGTGATTCATACTATAAATTAAAGGTTATCCTGGCTCTTTTGCAGTACAAAATGTACTTTAAAGAGTTATTCTCCTGCTATGAATCACCAAACCCTCCCTCTAGGTTAGCAGCTGAGGCTAAACTACAACTGGTCAGGAAAAAGAATATCATTTAATTTCTCTGTTCATTTTGATGGACATTCTGTTTAAGAGAATGTTTTCAAGGCAACTAAAGTTTCATTCAGGCAACCCTAAAAGCAGACTCCCAGCATGGGTAACCCCTTTGGTCAGGCAGCTGCCCCGACCTGCACTGGGATGGGGGTGGAGGTGGACTGCTTGTGTGAGGTGCAGGTAACTGGAGGACCCACAGGCTCAGCTGCCTTTCGGAGGTATCTGTGAGGGTGGGGGGGAGCTGGAAGCCTTGGAAATGCCACAGTTCAGGAAGAAGTCAGATTGGTAATTTGGGGGTAAAAAAAATCATAGAATCAACCAGGTTGGAAGAGACCTCCAAGATCATCCAGTCCAACCAGCCCTAAGCAATCAACCAGACCATGGCACTAAGTGCCTCCAGGCTCCTCTTGAATGGCAGGACACAGAAGCCCTTGGCCTCCAACTGGTGCAGGGAAAGGTAAAGGTGAGTGAGTGGGGCAGATCTTCTCCCAGGCTGCCTTAAAGAATCATAGAATCAGTCAGGGTTGGAAAGGACCACAAGGATCATCCAGTTCCAACCCCCTGCCATGGGCAGGGACACCTCACACTACATCAGGCTGGCCAGAGCCTCATCCAGCCTGGCTGCAAACACCTCCAGGGATGGGGCCTCAACCACCTCCCTGGACAACCCATTCCAGGCTCTCACCACTCTCATGGGGAAGAACTTCTTCCTCACATCCAGCCTGAATCTTCCCACTTCCAGCTTTATTCCATTCCCCCTAGTCCTGTCACTACCTGATATCCTAAAAAGTCCTTCCTTATTTTGATCCAAAGCTTTGGCAGAACTGCATAATCCTGCAGAAAAATAATGAGTCATAGAGTCAGAGAATGGTTTGAGTTGGAAGAGACCTTAAAGATCATCTAGTTCCAACCCTCTCTGCCATGGGCAGGGGCACCTCCCACTAGACCAGTTTAGAGTTGATGAAAACTAAATTACTACCACTGAACCATAACTTAAAGCAAGAGGAAAATTAATTACAGTATTAAGTGCAGAAGAAATAAATGGCAGGTTTGGTTTGGTTTGGTTTGGTTTGGTTTGGTTTGGTTTGGGTTTGGTTTGGTTTGTTTGGTTTGGTTTGGTTTTGTTTTCCTTCAGTGAGTTTATTGTTCCCTGCACTTGGGATACCCCATCCAAAGCAGCAGCTCCTGTCTCTAAACACCCTGTTAGCACTTCCTGCTTCTAGAAGTCTTAACTAATTTACATTTTAATCATCAAAAAGCACTGTGCTTTTCCTCCTAGAAGTGCTTCTGCTCCTCTCTTTCTTTATCAGTTGTACTCCTCAGGTTCCCAAGTGCATTTCTGAAATCAATGTGATATTTTAATTGCTTTCTGCTGAACTCCTTCTGCCCACAAATTAATTCTGAATGTGTTTCTCAAATGAAAAAAAAAAAGCCATCTAGATGGGTTTTACACAGCATGAATATTTTCAGGATATAGGTTAATTTTTTTAGGGTACTGCATGAAGTCTGTCTCCTCTAAAGATCATAGCATCATTGGATGGTTTGGGTTGGAAGGGACCTTAAAGATCATCCAGTTCCAACCCTTCTGCCATGGGCAGGGACACCTCCCACCAGCCCAAGTTACTCAAGGGTTCACCCAGCCTGGCCTTGAGCACCTCCAGGGAGGGGTCATCCACAACCTCTCTGGGCAACCTCTTCCAGTGTCTAACTGTCCTCACTGTCAAGAATTTCTTACCAATTTCCAGTCTAAATCTCCACTCTTTCGGCTTCAATCCATTCCCTCTCATCCTATCACTACAAACCCTTGTCAAAAGTCCCTCCCCAGCACTCCTGGAGCCCCTTCAGGTACTGGAAGGCTGCTCTAAGGTCTCCCTGGAGCCTTCTCTTCTCCAGGCTGAAGAGCCCCAACTCTCCCAGCCTGTCCCCATAGAGGAAGGAATTATGAGAGTTTTCTCCATCTATCCTTCTGTTCTGCAGAATAATCTGTTCATGGCCCTGACCTGCAGACCCTTCATTATTGCTGAGCTGCTGCCAGAACTTCAAGGATACCCTGGGAATGCCGAATGGCTTCTTGCTTTGCTTGGTTTCTTCTTCTTTCAGGTTTAAAGCTGCTCCAGGCAAAGCAAAACAGCAGAGTTGCTTTGTTGCACACATGCAAGGTGCGCATTGCTTTGGTTACCCTCTTGGTTTCAGGAGGTTTATTCAAAATTCATAGAGAGGGAAACTTTTCTTTTTTTTTTTTTAACTGCAGTTTCACTTTCATAACCTGATCTGCTCTCCATGAAAGCTGCGCTACACTCATCCATGGATTTGCACACTTTGATTTCATGTCCAAGAGACATCATCTTGCTGCTTGTGGTCCTAAGCTCAAAAGGGTAAAGAGATCACAGAATCACAGAATCATAGAATGGTCTGGGTTGGAAAGGACCTTCCAAGGTCATCCAGTCCAACCCCCTCTGTACTCAGCAGGGACATCCTCAACTAGATCAGGTTGCCCTGTTGAGCCTCACCTTGAATATCTCCAGGGATGGAGCCTCAACCACCTCCCTGGGCAACCTGTTCCAGTGCTCCACCATCCTCATGGTGCTGCAGAACTTGTTCCTGACATCCAATTTTGGTCCAAGTGTGAAAAAATACATAAATTTCCACCTTTTTTCCCCTTCTTTGCATAACTGTTACAGGTCCAAAGGATGAGCTGTACCTAATCATTTTGAGGAGGATTTTAATCTTTTAAGTAGTGAAAGAGAAGCAAATAATTTTTTTGAAGGAAAGTTTATATTGTGAATATTTCTCCTTAGATTTGGGGCCAGGAGAATGATCACAGGAATGGAAGCTGTGCCATGTGAGGAAAGGTTGAGAGAGCTGGGGTTGTTCTGGAGAAGAGAAGGGTTAGTGGAGACCTTATTGCCATGGACCAGGACATAAAGGGTGGATACCAGGAGGATGGAGACTCCCTTTTTACAAGGAGTTCTATTCAGAAGAGAATTTGTGATGGGGACAAGTTGCTGCTGGGTAGGTTCTCATTGGACTCCAGAAGAAAATGTTTGTCCATGAGCACAGTCAGACATTGGAATCATCTCCCAAGGGACGTGGTGGAGTCCCCTCCATTGGGAAGTTGAAGACTCAGCTTGGCAGGGTGCTGGGCCAGCTCATTGCAACTCTACTGTTGTCTAAAAAGATGTTCCTTGGTGTCCCTTCCAAGCAGGTTGGACCAGATGGTCATTGAGGTCCCTTCCAAACAGGTTAGACCAAATGGTCCTTAAGGTCCCTTCCAAACTGGCATCCTGTGATTTCTCTCACAGGCATGACCACAGCGTCTGTGTCTTCAGTTTTAGTGAGCTGTGGACCAGCAGACCTGCTGTGAAACACAAGCACATCTTCAGGTGTTCAGAGGGGACTGGAGTTTATCTGCAACCATCTGAGAAGCTCCTGATTCTCTTAGAAATCCTCAGGTTAGAGCTTTGGTTTCCCTTTTTTCATTAGTATCCATTTAAAGAGCAGGGTAGGTTTCTTGGCAAGTCTTTGCAGATCCATTATTGGAGATCTCTTCGAACTTGCTAGACAAACATTGATTTCCAGCCTCATAAACCAAATTAATCCTACTTTTGGGCAGAGTGATGAATTAAATAGCCCCTAGCACTGCTGGCAATCCCATGATTAGATCATTTTTTTCCTGAAAAAAAGAGCATATAATATGATTTTTGGCACATGGAGGTTCTGAATGTGGCTGCAGGTTGACCCTACTGACCAGATGGTTGCTTCTCAGCAGAGTGGCAGGGGATGTGAAAAAGCAAAGGGAAAGGGAATATGCTGAATAGCTGGAGAACAGAAGATATTCTATCAGCTGAGAATGCAAGAAAGAAAGATCCCAGTATGGAGCCTGAGATGCCTCACAGAGATTAAAATGTGGTGAAAGAGCAAATTCTAGCTGCTCATTTAGGGTAAGATGAAAGAAATGTGGAATGTGTAGAAACAGAATTTTTACCATTCTTTGTCAGTAGCTTGAAGAGGTTAAAAAAAAAGAGCAACAAAAGACAAGCCACTTGGTATTTACCATACTGCTAAGGTCTCAGAACTGAAAAATAACAATAATCAGAAGAGGCTGGAAATTTGGAGGAGAACATTTGGTCTTCACCTCTTCTCTGCCAGCCTGTGAACACTCAGAAATATGTAACAATTTAAAAGTTCTAAATACTTTATACAAATTAAGCCTGATAGTCTGGAGAAGAGGAGGCTGAGATGAGACCTCATTGCTCTCTACAGCTCCCTGAAAGGAGGCTGCAGTCAGGTGGGGGTTGGTCTCTTCTCAGTAGTCTCATGTGATAGAAGGAGAGGAAATGGCCTGAAATTGTGCCAGGGGAGGGTTAGGTTGGTGATGAAGAAAAATGTTTCTGCTGCAAGAGTGGTCAGGGATTGGCACAGGCTGCCCAAGGAGGTGGTGGAGTCCCCATCCCTGGAGGTGTTCAGGAAACCTGTGGCCATGGCACTTGGGGCCAGGGTTTAGTGGCCATGGTGGTCAACATGTTTTGCTATCCCATCTCTACCTTGTGCATTGTCTTGTTTGCAGAGGACTGTATCCACACTCCAAAAATGAAGGCTTATTTGCATGAATTCTGGATGATCATTATCTTTGTGCCACTAATTCACTACCAATTGGCTTCAGTTCATTGGTATTATTAATTTCAGAAAGACAGCACAAGGAATACCAACCTGAAGGGAAAAAAAGAAATCTGGAATTTGTTGAAAGAGAGAGCTAATTTCCTTCCATTTACACTTTCCTTAACACTAATGCCTTCTAGCATTTCCACAGACATCTTGCTTCATCCCTGGTGTAAGTTTGCTCTGCAGAAGTGCTCCTGACACTTGCCAGGCACAGAAATTTGTGGAGATCAAAGTTATGTTCTTGTTCACTGTTCAAGTGTAGAGTGCCTAAAGCAGATGTGACCTAGCCTGGAGCATGGGACTATTTATATCCTAATGCCTATTGGGCTCCCAGTTGAGAATTCCTGCCTGGCTGCCAATCCATGGCTTACATTTTCCAGGCAGTCTCCATCATGACCGAGACCTTCCCAATTACTCTGTCAGTTGTGATGGGAATCAAGTGACACAAGCATGGCAGAAAGGCTGAATGCAGTGGAGAGAAAGGTGGAAGTGCTGGGAGGGACAGGATCTGTCCCACTGGAGGGACTCATCAGAGGGAGCTGAGGTTTAGCATTGACTATGGTTGATGAGGTACATTTGTGAAGAACAACAAAACTCCATGGTAAGGTTGGAACACAGGGGTGAGAAAAATACTCTCTGAGCAAATCTGCTTGCAACTCCTCACCCAGCACAGGTATGATAGAATCATAGAATTGTCAGGGTTGGAAGGGACCTCAAGGCTCAGCCAGTTCCAACCCCCCTACCATGGCCAGGGACACCTCACACTACAGCAGGTTGCTCAGAGTCACCTCCAGCCTGGCTGCAAAAACCTCCAGGGATGAGGCTTCCACCACCTCCCTGGGCAACCTGTGCCAGTGTCTCACCACCCTCATGGGGAAGAATTTCCTCCTAACATCCAATCTGAATCTACCCATTTCTAGTTTGCTCCATTCCCCCCAGTCCTATCACTCCCTGACACTCCCTCCCCAGCTTTCTTGGACCCCCTTCAGACATTGGAAGGCCACAAGAAGGTCTCCTTGGAGCTTTCTCTTCTCCAGACTGACGAGCCCCAACTCTCTCAGGCTGTCTCCCTACTTTTGCCATCCAGTACTGCTTGCCACCACAAGCTTGGCTTGGATTAAGTCTGCACGAGTGTTTGACCAAGGCAAACAGGAGAGGAGACTTGGAAGTCATACTCATTACTGCCTCATTCTCAGTCCTGCCTCTGAGCTTCCCTCTTGAGAACCTCAAGAACCTTGAACTGACTTCCAAACATAAAATAAGTCAAATATTACACACAGGGATATTTTTCAGGTGCTGTTACCTAAGGAGAGGAAATGTGACAGGAAAAGACCTGCAAGGTGTTTCACTGAGGAAAGAAGAGTTTTCATTGCATCTTCTTTGATTCCAAATCCTATTTCCCCTCTTAGAGCTATGTTTTCTGAACACTGAGGTGTGAAGGGAAAGAGACATCCTTCACCCTTCAGGTATTTGTAACCATTGCTCAGATCTCCTTTCAGCCTTCTCCAGGCTAACCAGCCCCAGGGCTCTCAGCCTTCCCTCAGCACACAGATGTTCCAAGTCCCTTCAGCATCCCTGGAGCCTCTGTTAGACCCTCTCCAGTACTTCCCTGTCCCTCTTGAACTGAGGAGCCCAGAACTGGACACAACACTTCAGATGTGGCCTCACCAGGGCAGAGTGGAGGGGCAGGAGAACCTCCCTTGACCTGCTGGCCACACTCTTCTGAATGCCCCCCAGGATCCCATTTGCTTTCTTCACCACAGGGACACATTTGCTGTCCCATGGAGAACTCCTTGCCCTCTTCTGTCTTTGGTTCATTCTATAGCATTGAAATTCAGCTGAGCCCCAGATCCCTGAGTGCCTGCTCAGAAGCAAGGTGAGCCTTCAGCTTTGGCTGCACTTAAGCTCGGCCTGGCCTGATTTTCCCCAAAAGGCCCAGGATTAGGCCAGATGTGAGCAGGGATTGGTCCAGATTGCAATTACAGCTGCCAAGTACCTAAGTCCTCATTAAAGCCCCCACTCAAGCTGCTGCAAGGTTGAAAATCAATGCAATAAAGCCAGGAGGGGCTGAGGAAGAGGTGAAAATGGTGAGGTAAGGTGCTCAAACCAGTACCTGACTGGTTTGAACTGGTGGTTCATTTTTATAAGGCAGTAGGAGATCCATTCATGCTGGAAGCCTTTGTACAGGCCATGGATGAAGTCTTTAATTGAGGCTGATTAAAATGGGAAAATTTCAGCTCCGACAGTTTAGAAGAAAAAATGTATTTTGTTTTTTCTTTATTTTTTCCCTCCCCCTTCATTCCTTATCTGAAAAACCCTTAAACTACTTCAGTGGGCTGCAGCCTAGAGTAATCCTGCTCCTATTTTTAGGGCCCTAAGCCCTGGGCTTCAGCAGGGCCATGGCAGTTAGAATAAGAAGATTTTGCAAGTGTGGAGGATTAGCCTTTGGCAGCAGTTGTATGACAAAGCAATATAGCCCCCACTGATAACACAGGAGGAGGCAAGAATTTAGCATTCATTACATATTCATATTTGCCTTTGCTTTAACTCAGCAACCTGCCAAAATCTATCCCAAATGAACCTTTTTTACTTTTTTTTTAATTATTATTATTATTTTTTGGGTTTAAGTCAGAGCTTTCAGTCCCACGAATGTTTCACCTCACTGCAGAGCAGAACAGATGAATCCTGGATGCCAGCACAGCCCTGGAAATGAGAACACTAAGCAACACAGTTTGGGTCCTGTCTAATCCCTCTGGTGTGGAGTTAACCTGCTGAGACCTAAAAGATTCTCTCTTCCTGGGGACTGATCTTTGTAATCACGAGGCAAGCAGCTAATTAAGTACCCAGATGAAGGGACATTTTATTATTCAGCTCTTAGATGGCTGCATTAGCTTGACTCTTCCTCTAAAATCCATGCTCCAGCTGAGCAAGTGAACTACTGCCCTCGAAATTTTATGACATCAATCTTGCACTGCCAGCCCTGCAAGATGACAAAGGAGAGAAATTACTGAAACAGCAAACCTGCAGAGAAGAGCACAGAAGGCTGGGGTGAAACTTACCATTAAAGGAAAAAAAAAAATCATCCCAATTCACAACCTCTCCCCTTGGCTCCTCAGAAAAAAACCAAACCCAACCCCAGTCCCCTCCTCCCAACAAACAGCCAAGCTGAAAGCTGGATGAAAGAGACAGGATAAAGAAGGGCAGAGCCATGTAGCTCTGTGTTTTCCCTAGGTTGGGGATAAACCTCCCCTTTCAGTTGGAGGAATTTTCAATGTAAAGAGATTACCCCAGAGCCATCAGATATTCTTGTTTACCTTCATCTCAACGTTGATCTGCTCCTGCTTGCGTCACCTCGGTAGATTTTTCAGCAATCTCCTTTATTGGCAGAGGCACTGACAGGCAGCACTCTTCAGGCTCATGCAGGAGTGTTTACAGCTCCTAGGGGACACATCTCTTCTCCTCTTTATGCCACCAGCTGGCACCAAGCAGTCATCAATCCAGCCCATGCACACCCCAAGAGCACCTCCTCGCCCCCATTCTGCAAGCTGCTGGGATGAGGTCATTTCCCCCTCTTGTGGAAGAGTTGATCTGCTGGAGGGTAGGAAGGCTCTGCAATGGGACCTGGACCTGCTAGGTTGATGATCATATGGCCTTCAAAAAGAGCAAGGGCTGGGTCCTGCACTTGGGTCACAACAACCCCATGAACGCTCCAGGTTTGGGGAAGACTGGCTGGAAACTGTCCAGGAGAGGAGAACTTGGGGGTGCTGGTGGACAGCTGGCTGGGCATGAGCTAGTGTGTGCCCAGGTGGCCAAGAAGACCACCAGCATCCTGGTCTGGATTAGGAAGAGTGTGGTCAGCAAGTCTGGGGATGTGATTATTCACCTGTACTTGGTACTGGTGAGGCCACACCTTGAGTACTGGATTCAGTTTTGGGTCCCTCACTCCAAGAAGGACATTGAGGGCTGGAGCATGTCCAGAGAAGGGCAACAGAGCTGGGGAAGGGTCTGGAGAACAGGGTTGGGGAGGAGCACCTGAGGGAGCCTGGGGGTGTTTAGTGTGGAGAAGAGGAGGCTGAGGGGAGACCTCATTGCTCTCTACAGCTCCCTGAGAGGAGGTTGGAGTGAGGTAGGGGTTGGTTTCTTCTCACAAGGCACAACTGATAGGACAAGAGGAAATGGAATCAAGTTAGTCCAGGGGAGGTTTAGGTTAGACATTAGGAAAACTTCCCTTCCTAAGGGGTTCTCAAAGCCTGGGGCAGGCTGCCCAGGGAAGTGGTTGAATCCCCATCCCAGGGGGATTCAGGATGGGTTTAAAAGCCAACTAGATGTGGTGCCCAAGAATATAGAAGAGCAGTGGCCCTGCTGGAGTTAGATGATGGTTGGATTTCATGGTCTTAGAGATCTTTTCTAACCAGAGTGATTCTGTGGTTCTGTGAAACTGATAACTACTGCCCAGGATTCCACCAAACCACTCCAAAACTCCATCCAATGGAGTTTAAAAAACAGGAGGAGGAGGGAAGAGAAGGTAGGAAGAGGGAGGAGGAGGGAGGAGGATGCTGCCTTTTAATTTAGGATTGGGAGTTTCAATTCTTGTAGCTGCTGGAGAGGCACTTACCTGATTCTTTGAAGTCTCACAAATTTAACTGAGTTCTTCTGCCCCTTAATAAACAAGTAGAAGCTTTTGCTTTACTTCTGCCTTCACTAGCAGCACTCTGGATCACTGGATCACAGGATCACAGGATCACAGGATGTTAGGGGATGGAAGGGACCCAAGGAGATCATGGAGCCCAACCCCTCTGCCAGAGCAGAACCATACAACCTAGGTCAGGTCACAGAGGAATGCATCCAGACAGGCCTTGAAAGCCTTCAGAGAAGGAGACTCCACAACCTCTCTGGGGAGCCTGTTCCAGGTTCAGCTTGTCCTGGTGCTGGTCTCCTCCCACAGGTCATTAGTGATAGAACAAGAGGGAACGGCCTCAAGCTGCCACTGGGTAGGTTCAGACTGGACATTAGGAAGAATTTTTTCCCAGCAAGAGTGGTCAGGGATTGGAATGTGCTGCCCAGGGAGGTGGTGGAGTCCTCAACCCTGTGTTTCAAGGTGGTTTGGATGTGGTGCTTGGGGATAGGGTTTAAGGGTGAACCTTGTAGAGTAGGGTTGGACTTGGTGCTCCTGAGGCTCTTTTCCAACCTGAATGTTTCTGTGATTCTGTGATTCTGTCATCTCTGGAGCCCCAAGGTTTCACTTACTCCCAGGACTGACACCTGTAAACCTGAGCATCAGCATGACCCTGCAGCAGAGCCCTGGTGAGTTAAGCTAGTTTCAGTTTGGTTTAGTTCTTATAAAACAGTAAAATGAAGGAAAAAATAAAACTAAATGCTGCAGGGACATTTCACATCACCTCCCAGACCCTATTCTGGCAGAATTCCATGCCCTCCAGAATATCCTGCCATTAAACCAATTGCAAGGCTTATATGCACCAGAAATTGAAAGGCAGAGTGGCTTTACCACTTAATCTTCAATATTAGTTTTTCCTTTTTTATATATATTTTCTCCTTCTTCTTTTTTTTTTTTTTTTTGGTAATTTTTAATTTTTCTTTATTTATTGCATGAGACACTGCAGCAGAATCTCCATAGAGATAATATCATTCCATTCTTAATTATCGCATCTATGATTTGCCACTGGAACAGATATTCCTCATAAATCATTTTAACCTTTGGGGCTGTTCAGACTGGAGCAGAGAAGGCTCCAGGCAGACCCTAAAAGCAACCTTCCAGTACCTGAAGGGGGCTTCAAGAAAGATGAGGAGAGACCTTTTCCATGGGTTTGTAGTGATGGGATGGATAACAATGGATTGAAGCTTGTAGAGGGCAGATTTAGGCTGGAGATGAGGAAGAAATTGTTCCCAGTGAGGGTGGGGAGACACTGGCACAGGTTGCCCAGGGAGGCTGTGGATGCCTCCTCTCTGGAGGTGTTCAAGGCCAGGTTGGATGCAGGCTTGAGCACCCTGGGCTGGTGGGAGGTGTCCCTGCCCAAGGTAGGGATGTTGGAACTGGATGACCTTTGAGGTCCCCTCCAACTTGAAATATTCTCTGGTTCCATGAACCTGAGATCTTGCCAACAATGCACACATCAGCCACACCGGGAAACACTTTCGGCTTTCTTTTGAATCTCTCAGGAATTTATGAGTCTCCAGCTCACCCTTTATGCACTCAGGTCATTTATAAACCTAGAGATGCTGCAAACTCTGAGATGCATCTCTCTTTCCTGCTACATTTTCATTGCAGTACAGGTTTGTTTCATGCCCCATCATTTTGATTTGTGTAGCAGGACATGAGGGAGGCATTTCGAACAAAAACTCTGAGCTGAGCCTTCACCCAAACAGGAACTGAATCAATCTCAGTGCTAAGAAAATAGTCTTTTGAAATGCCAGTTTTGCAAAAATGTGGCAATTTCACACAAAACCCAGGATGAAATACTTACAACATCGTTTATCGAATCATAGAATTGTTTGGGTTGGGAAGGACCTCTAAGTTCATCTACTCCAACCATCAACCCAACACCACCATGGCCACTAAACCATGGCCCCAAGTGCCATGGCCACAGGTTTCTTAAACACCTCCAGGGATGGGGACCCCACCACCTCCCCAGGCAGCCTGTGCCAATCCCTGACCACTCTTGCAGCAAAGGAGTTGTTCCTCATCTCCAACCTGCCCCTCTCCTGGAACAGTTTCAGGCCATTTCCTCTCCTTTTATCACCTGAGACTAGGGAGAAGAGACCAACGCCCACCTCACTGCAGCCTCCTTTCAGGGAGTTGTAGAGGGCAATGAGGAGGACTCAGCCTCTTCTTCTCCAGGCTAACCCCCCCAGTTATCTCTTAAGACTTTCTCTCTATACCATATGACACACTCAGCTGATCTTTGGATTAGAACAGCCTTCTAATTTTTGAAGTTTCCCCATCTCTCTTTAATTCTGTTGTGAAAACTGTGCTTAAAAATATCCCCCTGTGAATCTGGCTTGTAGAGGAGCTGATTTTACTTCTAGTGAAGTCAGGAGCTGCAGAACAAGTCCTGACATGAGCATTTCTTCAGCAGTATTAGTTGCTGCACACACAGATCATTAGCTGGCAGATGTATTAGGGACAATGGTTTGAAAATAAGGAAGAGCAGATTTAGATTGGATGTTAGGAACAAGTTGTTTTTAATGAGGGTGGCTGAACAGGTTGCCCAGGGAGGTGGCTGAGACCCTATCCCTGGAGATATTCAAGGTGAGGCTCTGGGCAACCTGATCTAGTTGAGGATGCCCCTGCTGAGTGCAGAGGGGGTTTGACTGCATGACCTTTGGAGGTTCCCTCCAACCTGGGTGGTTCTATGATTAGGGACAGGCAAAACTGCTAAGAGCTACCAATATGAGAAGAGAGCCCTGATTTGGGCAAGAATTACAACTCCTGCACTGCAAGAAGTAATGGTTCCAGCTTCTCAGATATTTATTCTGGGGTGCAAATGAAGTGTTTGCTCCTAGGGATGTCTTCCTATTGGAAAATACAATTTTAAAGACAGCAAAACCAGCTGAGTTTGCTGATTTCATTGAAACATGGGGCAGGGGATGGGAGAAAGGTTTTATATGTATCTAAAAAAAAACAAATCATATGTTCAAACTCTTCTTTTCCCAGGCTTTTTCATTATGAAAAGTCTTTTGACTGTTAATAATGCTTGGAATCAAAGAATCAGGTCAGAAAACAGTTGAGTCCAGTCTCCTCCTCACAACAGGCTCAACATTATGGTGTAAAAACTGTAGGAAAAAAGGTAATGTGACACAAAATTAATCATAAAACGAGGAAGAAGGGGGGAAAAAAAAGAATGAATGATGCCTTCCAGACAGTTTGGAGCTGTCTGCTTGCTTTCTGGTAGGCTATGATCCAATCTCCAAACTATGATTCCCCCAGGAAGCAGAAACTCTTTTATAACTCATTTATAACTTCAGTTACTGTCACCACCATGTACCAAAGCCAACACAGCAATGTCAGAACCACATTCAGTAACTGAAACCCTGGTGTGTCTTGATTAGTGCTGGTCAAAGGGCTCCTCTCTTGTAAATATTGTGCTTGATTTACTCAGGGTGAATGCTGACTGTTCACAAATACACAGAAAGAAGTTCATGTCCTAGAGGAGTTGCAGTCCATCCTGCGTGCTAAGCACGAGCACAAATCAGGGAGTCATGGAATGGGTTGCGTTGGAAGGGATCTTAAAGATCATCCAGTTCCAACCCCTCTGCCATAGGCAGGGACACCTCCCACCAGCTCAGGTTGTTAAAGACCTCATCCAGCCTGGCCTTGAACACCTCCAGGGAGGGGACATCCACAGCCTCCCTGGGCAACCTGTGCCAGTGTCTCCCCACCCTCACTGGTAAGAATTTCTTCCTAATCTCCAGTCTCAATCTCCCTTCCTCAGGCTTTAATCCATTTTCTCTCATCCTATCACTACAAACCCTTGTCAGAGTCCCTCCCCAGCTCTCCTGTAGCTCTCTTCAGGTACTGGAAGGCTGCTCTGAGGTCTCCTTGGAGCTTTCTCTTCTCCAGGCTGAACAGCCCCAACTCCCTCAGCCTGTCCCCACAGGGGAGGTTCTCCAGCCCTCTGATGATCTCTGTGGTCTCCTTTGGACCCTTACCATCAACCTTGAGGTATGAAGGGGGTGGACCTCATTTAAGCACCAAATCCAATCCAGAGAGCTTCCTTTCAGTGCTTTGACACTCCTACTTACTACTTACTGTAGCTATTTAATAATATTAATTAACAATAATCAATTACTAATATTAATTGCTTATTAATTATTAAATAGTAGCTAAGGAGCAGGTAGCAATAAGGAAGTGTGCTGTGAATAAATATTGTTTGTTGCTAGCATGAAAAAAGGAAAAAAAAAGCAGGAAAAGCAAGAAAATGGAAAATAAACACACAAAGAGACATAATAAAGAGGAATAATAAAAAAAGTAGCAACAGTGAAAGTGAATAAAGAAACAGAAAAACAAAAATAAATGTGAGCTGAAGGAAATGAGGAGATTCAAAGCTGAAAAATGCAGTGAAGCAGCAAATTGAGAAATAATAACAATAAAAACAAATTAAATAGAAAAGGAAAGTGACTAAAAATGAATGAAAGAAAACCCCACGCAGCCACACTGCACAGGAATAACCAAAATGTAACATCCAGGGAGAGAAAGAAGTAATCCAAGAACAAAAATAGAAACATCAATTGAAATATGTGAGGCTTTTTTGTTTTCCCTTTTTTTCCCCTCTTTTTTTATTTTTCTTGAAGGTGGAAGCAGCAAACAAATTCTAAAATGCAAACTGATAGTGAAAAGTGGGGAGGCCAGGAAATTTGGAAGAAAGTTTGTGACTAGTTGGAAAATGTTTCAGGATCACTGATTTTTAGGACTTTAGATTTTTTTCCTTGGGTGGTGGTATGGCTTTTGGAAGGTCTTGGTTGGTTCAGCCACCAAAAGGCCTTGGCAGGGGGGAACCAATGCTGAAACAAAAAGTCATTGAAGGGAACACATCCTTAGAAAGAGCCTGGATGGGGCAAGGTCTGCTGCATCAGGATCATAGAATCATAGAATGGTAGGGGTTGGAGGGGACCTCCAGAGATCATCAAGTCCAAACCACTGCCAGGGAAGGATGACCCAGGGCAGGCCACACAGGAACACATCCAGGTGGGTTTGAAAAGTCTCCAGAGAAGGAGGCTGCACAACCTCTCTGGGCAGCCTGCTCCAGGGCTCTGTCACCCTCACAGCAAAGTTTTTCTTCAAGTTGAGATGGATAAATAAAGTAAAGCTTCAGAGGGTGCAGCCTTGAGACCAATGCCTGTGGGAAATAATGAGTTTCTGAGTCTGATGAGACTATATTCCCTCAGTCTGAAACTGGACCTGAACCTCTGCTGAAGGATCCAGAATCCTTTTTTACTCCTGTCCACCTCTGCTACCAGCCTATGGAGTCCTTCCCGTTGAAAGAAGTTCTTTTTTTGATTTAGAAACAACTCTGCAGATTTGATTGCTTTGCACTGTTCTTCTCTAAGTTTCTTCCTAATTTTCAGTCTAAATCTGTCCTCCTCAAGCTTCAATCCATTTCCCCTCATCCTAGCATTGCAAGTCCTTGTGAAAAGTCTCTCCCCAGCTTTCCTGCAGGCCCCTATTAGGAAGAAATTCTTTCCAGTGAGGGTGGGGAGACACTGGAACAGGTTGCCCAGGGAGCTCCCTGAAACCTTTAAGGGAAAACCAGCAATGGAACGAAATGAGAGAGGCATGTTCAGAGCTGACAAATCCACTGTGACTAACTCTGCTGTTGGCATCCATCACTGTGTCATCTTACACCTTGGGTTTCCCAATGGCCACTGCAATGAGAGAGAGAATCTCCCCTACAGGGGCAGGCTGGCAGACTTGGGGCTGCTCAGCCTGGAGAAGAGAAGGCTCTGAGGAGACCTTAGAGCAGCCTTCCAGTACCAGAAGGGGGCTACAAGAAAGCTG
The DNA here is from genome assembly GCF_027791375.1 of Indicator indicator. Lineage (NCBI taxonomy): Eukaryota > Metazoa > Chordata > Aves > Piciformes > Indicatoridae > Indicator > Indicator indicator. Next base: position 2,060,043 of record NC_072023.1, on the reverse strand, counting down.
GGAAGGGACTTTTTACAAGAGCTTGCAGTGAGAGGATGAGAGGGAACAGATTGAAGATGGAGGAGAGAAGATTTAGACTGCAGATGAGGAAGAAATTCTTTAGAGTGAGGGTGGGGAGACACTGGCACAGGCTGCCCAGGGAGGCTGTGGATGTCCTCTCCCTGGAGATGTTCAAGGCCAGGTTGGATGAAGCCTTGAGCAACCTGGGCTGGTGGGAGGTGTCCCTGCCCATGGCAGGGGGTTGGAACTGGATGAGCTTTAAAATGATGGTTGGAACTACTCTAGGTGAGCAGGTGGCCACAAGGTTTCTTCCAGCCTCAAGAGTTCTCTGACTCTGTGTATGTCTGCATGTGTTTGGTAATCTTAGGTTGACAAATTACTCCAAATGAAGTTCTGGCATATGGATATCTCATTTTCGCTTTGGACACCAACAAAGAGAATAAAGCACCCTACAAGTTTCACAGCAGTCAGAGTTTCCTTGTGCTCAAAGGCAATTTTATCCCCCCCAGTTACCAGGAGGAGAAGCCCAGCTACAATATATATTTTGTTACCCCAACTTGTCCTTCAAGGATGTACAAATATGAGCTTGTGAGGCACACCAGGAAAAGGAGCAATACAATTATCTTTAACCATATTAAGAGCTAAGGAGAAGAATCTGAATTTGTTTTAATTAAACCCAAACCACTCTACCAGATTATGCCCAAACAAGGCCATTAGAGTGAATTCTGTCAAATGAAACCCAAGTGGGATGATGTGCCAAGTGTTTTCCTGCCAGCTCACTAAATGCTGGCCACATTATCCTCTTACTTTGCCAGTGTAATAGAGGATCAATTGTAAGATGCTGCAGAGGCTCAGCTACATGATCATTAATTATGCTTTCTGTATTAACTACAAAGAAGAAAAAAAACCCAAACCCACAACCCAACATAATTGGTAAAACCTTCCCTAGTTTTAAATGTCAAGTTAAGCCTGCACAAGGCTGATAAATATCCTGAAGATTCATTGCTGTTGGCATGATTTGTCCATACAGTCATCCTTGGGGGTTACAATGAGTAGAGTGTTCCAGCTGGGGAAAAGTTAGGCTAAAGGTTGTGGAACAGAGCATTATAAAACTTCCCAGCAGTGTTCAAAGGCATTGCTGTCCAGGAAAGTGGAGTTGTATCCTATGCAGACAACAGGGAAAAGTCATGACCTCTGGAGATCATCCAGTCCAACCCCCCTGCCAGAGCAGGATCACCTAGTGCAGGTCATACAGGAAAGCATCCAGGTGCGTTTGGAAATTCTCCAGAGAAGGAGACTCCACAATCTCTCTGGGCAGCCTGCTCCAGGGCTCCAGCG